>NC_065451.1:129210753-129838253 GCF_917563875.1 Diabrotica virgifera virgifera | reverse complement strand
TATTCAATAGAATAATTGAAAAAAGGCTAAGGGAAAAACTAGAAATAAAACTAGAAGAATCCCAGCATGGCTTCAGAAAAGGAAGGAGTACCCAAGATCTGATATTCATATTGAGACAAATAGGAGAAAAACTATTGATGAAAGGCAAAGAGATACACATATGCTTTATTGATCTGAAAAAAGCTTTTGATAGAATAAGAAGGGAAGATATATGGAAATGTTTAAAGAAAAATGGAATAGAAAAGGATATGATAGAAATAATTAAAGCCTTATATAAAAATAATAAAATAAAAATAAGGACTCACAATCAAGAATCTGATGAATTCCAGGCAAAGATAGGACTAAAACAAGGCTGCGGACTAAGTCCATTACTTTTCTCAATGGTACTAGATGACGCAATAAAGCAATGCAAGGAGAAATCTAAAGACATGATATTGGGAAAATGGAAAATGAACAATGTACAAATACAAGAATTACTATTTGCAGATGATATGGTATTGTTAGCTGACACGGAAGAGAAACTGCAACAAATAATAAACACTTATATAAAAGAACTAAGAAAAATGAACATGGAAATAAACACAGATAAAAGTAAAACAATGGTTATGGCAACTACAAAAAAAAGTGATAAAAATTAAGGTAGAAGGACAAGTGTTGGAACAAGTAAACAGCTACAACTACTTAGGTACAATTATTGAAGAAGATGGTAAAATAGACAAAGAAATAAACAATAAAATAGGAAAAGCAGGGACAATTTATAATACATTAAGAAATACGTTCTTTGAAAAGAAAGAGGTACCCAAAGAAGTCAAAACACAAGTGTACCAAAAAGTGGTTCGACCATCAATCGTCTATGGGAGTGAGTCGTAGACGCTAACAAAGAACAACAAAAGAAAAATCAAAGCTACAGAGATGAGATTCTTGAGAAAAATAGAAGGGGTCACACGAAGAGACAAAATAAGAAACGACACAATAACTCAAGCTCTAAAGATAAAACCCATAGAGAAAATTATAGGGGAACGACAGTTAGGATGGTTGGGCCACATCCACAGACTAAACGACACAAGAATAACGAAAAAAGTATATGAAGTCAGAGTACAAGGGAAAAATAAAGTAGGTCGCCCAAAAATGAGATGGGAAGAACAAGTTAGACAAGAAGCAGAGAAGAGAGGACTGCAATGGAGTATGGCAAAACAATTGGCTCAAAATAGAACAGCATGGAAAAGAAGTATCAAAGAAGCACCACAAGATTAAAACATATCGACAGAAAGATGGGTCAAATAAGTACTTTATATTTATTAAAATTGTATTGTTAAAATAAAAGTATTGTATAATTATTAAAATGTATTGAAATGTAGATATTGAACTAGTTGTAAACAGCCCAACACCGAAAGGTACGAATGGGCTTAACTGATTAAATAAATAAACAAGAACTCATGCGTCTTGAATTTTGAATTTAAAAAAAATAAATAGATTTAACTGTTGTAATTGATTCAGTTGTTTTCATGATTTAAAAATAATTTATATCTTTTTTATTTTTTATGTTTGTGTTTTATAGTTGTAGTTTTACGTGTATCTAATTTTTATATTTTCATTATTATGACGAAAGCTCTGCTTTATTGTATTTTGTATGTATTGGTTTCTACTTTTAGAGAAACCGAGAATTCTTAATAAAAGCAATGAAAGAATTTAAGATACCAACACAACTAATAGAACTGATAAAAGTATCTCTAAAAGTAGAAAGTAAAATCCGGACACAAAACGAACTAACGGAAACAATAGATTTGAAAAAGGGACTACGCCAGGGAGACGCTCTATCATGCATCTTGTTCAACATTGTACTCGAGAAAATAATGAGGGACACAACAGTCAATACTCGAGGAACAATAATTAATAAAAGCGTGCAAATACTAGCATTTGCAGATGATGTTGACATAATCGCAAGATCAAGAAGAGAAATGATAGAGGCATTCAATCAAATAGAACGAGCTGCACAAAATAGTGGCCTGAAAATCAACCAGAACAAAACAAAATATATGCAGGTAAGTAAAAACACAGAAATAAGGCAGCCACAAAATATAACAATAGGAGAATACAACATTGAGGGGGTAAAAAACTTTACATACTTGGGATCCCTAGTCACATCTGATAATAACGTAGCAGAGGAAGTGAAGAGGCGAATATTTATTGCCAATAAAAGTTATCATGGCTTAATTCGGCAACTAAGATCAGACAACGTCGCAAGGAAAACAAAATGCCAAATATACAAAACCCTAATAAGACCGGTACTCACATACGGCTCAGAAACCTGGACACTCACTAAAAGAGAGGAAACATTGCTAGCCACCTTTGAAAGAAAAATCTTGCGACACATACAGGGTGTCACCAATAACGGGACGGAATATTACAGCGAAACGGTAAAAGATTTGAAAAAAATTTAAAGTGAATAGTTTGTAAGTTGATTACAAAACACTACACTACATTTTAAAATTATTTTGAAATATACAGGGTGTCCCAATAAATGGCGGCGTATCAAAGTTATATTTTTTCTTATGAAACACCCTGTATTTTATTGAATTTTTAATTGTCCGCAAAAAATAAGGTATAGTTTCATAAGGCTTCCCTATACCTATGTACAGAGTGTTCTGAGTTATGTTGACTTCTCTTAAAATGTAAAGTTTTAAAAGAAGGCTTATTCTCAAGTTATTTAAGAAATTATAAAAACATTACTTTTACATCTAAATAGTTGGATATTGGTTGAATGTATTCCATGATTAATTATTACACATTTGTGTACAGGGTGTTCAAAATTTATAGTTTCATTAGTGGGGTATTCATTGTGTCATATGATGCGTATTTTAAATGGAACACCATGTATGTTAATAAATAATTATACTTAACAAATTTACCTCTTTCGAATGGTATATGGATGTCCTATACCTAGGTCTCATAGTTTTTGCGTAATTTACAATTATTTAAATTCTTACTCTGTAAATCTATTTTAAAACAAAAGATGAAGTTAATTAATGTCATTGTATGACATTGTCATTTTATGACAATACGTTCTGGTAATTATCTTATAATTAATGCATTCCATGATTGATTATTACACATTTATTTACAGGGTGTTCAAAATTTACAGTTTCATTATTAGATTATTCAATGTAGCATAATATGATGGGTATTTTATTAGAACACCATGTATATTAATCAAAGATTGTACTAAACACAGGTTTCTGGGTTAGGAAGTGCAGCATTTACAATATTTTTAATATAACCTTATTTAAAAAAATTACTGTATCAATAAAATGAAAGCTATGTCTATTAACTAGACGATTATTATTAAAAGTAGGTAGATTCGTCTGTACACAATACATTGTTAAAAAAATCAGGATTTTCTCCAAATTCTAAAGTCTATAAACGAAAAGTTAAACGTTCCTGTTCTGTCTAATGCTGGTGTAGTTGAGTTTTATACGGATGATAGTGGTTTTTCTTATGTATTCTACATACACTTGTTAGACTGATCTCCAATTGACTCGACATTTTTCACGTACTAGTATTTGGGTTTTCCGTAACAGAAAGCAGGACGTCAAGTTCGTTGACGTCATCAAAAATAAATGGTTTATTTTTATTTAACTTTTCCTACCTATGCAAAATTACCAGCAGCACGGAATCTATCGAGAAATTTCTCAAAAACGTCCTTTTTTGGGTGTCCTCTATCAGGATACTTTTAAGCGTAAACTTTAGAAGCTAAGAGAAAATTCTAAAAATATTCCCCAGTGCAAAGTAGCATGTGTACTCTTTCATAGATAGTGTGATTATTCATTTTTAGGAACAATTAAATTTGAATGTAATTGGCTCTTCCAAAGCCATTTTTAAGTAAAAAAGAATTGAATATCATACACGGATGTTTATAGTTTTGATAATTACCAGACCGTACTGTCATAAACTGACAATGTCATACAATGACATTAATCTTTTGTTTTAAAATCGATTTACAGATTAAGAATTTAAATAATTGTAAATTACGCAAAAACTATGACACCTAGGTATAGGACATTTATATACCATTCGAAAGAGATAAATTTGGTTAGTGTAATTATTTATTAATATACATGGTGTTCCATTTAAAATAAGCATCATGACACATTGAATACTCCAATAATGAAACTGTAAATTTTGAACACCCTGTAGACAAATGTATAATAGTTATTCATGGAATACATTCAACCAATATCCAACTATTTAGATGTAAAAGTAATGTTTTTATAATTTCTTAAATAACTTGAGAATAAGCCTTCTTTTAAAACTTTACATTTTAAGAAAAGTCAAGATAACTCAGAACACTCTGTACATAGGTATAGGGAAGCCTTATGAAACTATACCTTATTTTTTGCGGACAATTAAAAAATGCAATAAAATAGAGTGTTCCATAAGAAAAAATATAACTTTGATACGCCGCCATATATTGGGGCACCCTGTATATTTCAAAATAATTTTAAAATGCAGCTTTTATCAACTTACAAACTACTCAATTTAAATTTTTTTCAAATCTTTTACCGTTTAGCTGTAATCTTCCGTCCCGTTAGTGGTGACTCACCCTGTATATAAGGGCACAAAAGAAAATGGAATTTGGCGAAGAAGGTACAACTTTGAACTATACGAAATATACCAGGATCCAAATATCATAACATTCATTAAAATGGACGGCTGCGTTGGATGGGACATGTAGAAAGAATGGAAGAAGGCGAAATACCAAACAAAATATTCAAACAGATGCCAGTAGGAAAAAGAACAAGAGGAAGACCGAAGCTGAGATATTTAGAACAAATAGAAAATGATATAAAAACCTTAAAAATAAAAAACTGGAGAAAAAAAGCACGAAACAGATCAGAGTGGAGAAGAATCCTGGAACAGGCCAAGACCCAGAAAGGGCTGTCGAGCCAATGATGATGATGATGATGATGTATTGGGTTTATACCATTAATAAATGAATAAATAAATAAATATACTAATTAAATACAATATGCCGTAATGTATAAATAATCAATAAAATAGATCATCTACTATTTTAAGGCTGTCATTTATATGACAGATGCATGTATGAGTATGAATAGTATGTAACATCTACGACTAATAAAATATTATGGTAGGGGAGCCCAAGCGGGGATTTTTGCATTTACTCGAGCGCGGCAGATTATCATATTGGGAGAAACCTGGTACCCTGCAGATCTGGTACATCTACGATATATTGGCTCTTAACACAGGGGAGTTCGTTAAGGGGGGCCGAAAAAAAAGATATCCTTAAAATTATTCGAAATTGTCAGATTAAGATAAGGCAAGTTAAGTACATGCAAAAGAGTATATATTTCAAAAATCTGACGATTTGAGCCACGCATAAGGAAATGGGTGAGTCCCAAAGTTTCTCAAGAAAAAAGCGAATATTTCGCGAAATGAATGACAGATCGAAAAACTAAAAAATACATGCTCAATATTTTTTAAAAAGCTATCGAATAATACCAAACACGACTTCCCACGGAGAGGGGTGGGGGTAAATTTAATATTTTAAATACCAATCCTGCGATATTTCACAAGATAAACATCATATCGAAAAACTGTAAAATACACACACTTATTCAATATTTTTGAAAAATCTATCGAATGACACCAAACACGACCCCCCATGAAGGTGGGGTGGTCCCCCCATTTTTATTGCAGATTTGGATTCCTTACATATAAAATAAGTAACTTTTATTCGAAACATTTTTTCGAATTATGGATAGATGGCGTTATAATCGGAAAAACGATTGTTGGAAATGGAAAATTAAATTAAAAAATGGCAAACGTCCACTAAAATAGAAAACTTCACTTAACTTTTTTTGGTTTAAGGACCTACTGTTCACAACCCAATAGAGTGACTGCACATTTAGCATACTTTGCTCCCCTACTATTATAAAATATTATGAATAAAGTATTTTTATTTCAATAACTAAGTTTAAGTAGTTTTTCTTTATTTTTTAGTGTTATGTTCTTCTTCTTCTTCTTGTAATGCCTATCCGTTTCGGATGTTGGCGATCATCATGGCAATCTGCACTTTGCACACTGCTGCTCTGAAAAGATTTGTAGTGGTTGTATTGAACCACGTTCGTAGATTTTTCAGCCAGGAAATCCTTCGCCTTCCTGGTCCTCGCTTTCCCTCTACTTTTCCCTGCAAGACCAGTTGCAGCAGTCCATATCTCTCACTGTTCCTCATGATGTGACCGAGGTATTCGATTTTGGCTGTTTTTATTTTGATTAACAGCTCCTTTTCTTTTTTCATTCTCAGCAAAACACCCTCATTAGTAATGTGGTCGGTATAAGATATCTTCAGGATTCGACGATAAAGCCACATCTCAAAAGCCTCAATTTTCTTGCAGGTGGCGTCTGTGAGAGTCCACGACTCAACTCCGTACAACAGTATAGGAAATATATAACATCGTAGTAATCTGACTTTTATGGGTATCGACAAATCATGACATTTGAACAACTTTGCCATTTTTTGAAATGCAGATCTTGCTTTCTCTATCCTACATTTGATTTCTATAGAATGGTCCCAATTTTCATTGACGTTCGTACCAAGGTAGGTGTATGTTTTTACTCTTTCTATTTGTTGACCATTCACACTGATTCGTCCAAATTGCTGTTCATTCTTAGAAATCATCATACATTTGGTTTTCTTAGCGTTTAGTGAAAGTCCGTATCTCTGACTGACTTCTGCGATTCTGCTCATTAACTCCTGTAGGGCTTCAGAACTGTCAGCGAATACCACAGTGTCGTCTGCGTATCTTATGTTATTGATACATTCTCCGTTAATTCTAATTCCGGCTTCAACATCATCCAATGCTTCTTGGAAGATTTCCTCAGAGTAGATGTTAAACAGCAGTGGGGATAGTATACATCCCTGACGGACCCCACGTTTGATTTTGATATCGTCGGATTCTCCTGCCTCTGTCCGGATAGATGATGTTTGATTCCAGTATAGATTGCTGATAATCCTTAAATCACAGGTGTTTATTCCAATATTGGTTAATATCTCCATCAGCTTGTCGTGCTTTACTGTATCGAACGCTTTATGGTAATCAATGAAACATGCATAAATATCGCAATTCACGTCTCTACATCGTTGAAATAGCACTTGTATACTAAATAGAGCCTCTCTTGTACCCACTGCATTTCGAAAACCAAACTGTGTTCGGCTGATTTTTTCTTCGCACAGTCTATATATCCTTTGATGTATAATTTTTAGAAATAGCTTTAAAATATGGCTCATTAAGCTGATGGTTCGGAAATCACTGCAGGATACGGACTTTGTTTTCTTTGGTAAAGCAACAAACGTCGACTTCAACCATGCTTTTGGTATTACTCCTCTTAAATATATGTCGTTAAATATTTTGGTTAGGCGTTGAGTACCGTCGGTGTCTAATAGTTTTATGAGTTCAGCATATGCATTGTCAGGTCCAGAAGCTTTGCCATCTTTTAGTTGTGATATTGCTCTTTCCACTTCACCTGATGTGATTGGTAAGTGGTCATCACATATGTAGGATGGAGGTTGTTCGGATCTAGTATCATCAAAAAGTTCCTGTATGTATTTTGTCCATATGCAGATTTCTTGATTTCTGTCTGTGATGATATTCCCCTGTTGGTCTCGCAATTTGCTAGCTGTGTTGGATTTCTGAAGACCAGCTGCTTGTTTCACCTTTTTATGCATGTTAAACGTATCATGTTTTTGCTCTAACGACTCTATCTCTTCACACTGTGATTTTAACCAATTTTCTTTGGCCTTTCTTATTTCAGTTCTTATTTGTCTCTGAATCGTGTTGTACATTATTTTGTTGTTTTTTGATTTTCTTCTTTCTTCCATAAGTTGTAGTATATTGTCGTTCATCCAACTTTTTCTCATCTCTTTCTTTTCTATTAGATGTTCTTCTCTGATGTTGTTAAAGGTTTCACATATATTTTGGAGTGATTCTTCGGCATTATATGTTTGCTCCATATTAATTAGCTTCTCTGAAAGAATCTGTGCGACTGTCTCTTTTGTTTTCTTATCTTTTAGTATTCTCATATCGCACTTTTTGTTGCTGTTCTTTTTTGCAACCTTCTTGAATCTAAACCTAAATTTACCAACAACAGGAACATGATCTGATGATACGTCAGCACCGGGGTAACCCTTAACCGATAGGCATCCATTACGGATGTTAGTGTTATGTTAGGTTAGTAATATAAATAATAATAAAGTACCAGTGAACACATACAAAATTCTGGGGTAACGAGATATTTTATTTATATTTCTTTTATATTTATATGGGCTCGCCAGGAAACTCGCAATCATAAATGGGGGTCGTAAATAGCGTTACCAGGTGTCCCGATTTGCGCGGGACGTCCCGATTTGCGCGGGACGTCCCGATTTGCGCGGGACGTCCCGATTTTCAGGGGTCTGGGGACGCGTACCGATTTGTACCTGATCGGGACACTAAATGTCCCGATTTTCACCCACGAAAACCAATTTCAGGAGGACTTGGAGTGAATTTTACAACTATGTTATAAAATCAAGGCACTCCTAAAAGCGGCAACATCGAATGAAAAATATAGTTTTAATAAAAAATAAATAATTTACTTAATCTACGATTTTTTTTGTACTTTCGTCTGATTATTATTATGTAGGATTAAATACAGATTATAGAAACACCTTGTAGTCCAGTAAATGAACGGGAAATACGGCGATACCGTGTAATTTTCAGGATCCACTCCGAATTGCATGAAAATTGCCGTTGGTTGCTTTTAGTCGGGGGGTGACAGTCACCCGTAGTTTTGGGTGAAAAACCGCACGTTTAAAATAAGTCCGGAGATGGATAAATTGACTAATTCTAAGCAATTTTAGTTCTATAGAATTTTAACTTAGTTAATACTTTTCGAATTATTTACGATTGAAAATGTTTATTTTTCGACAAAAAATCACGTTTTCAGGTGATTTTCACAAATAACTCAAAAAGTAAGTATTTGATCGAAAAAAGTATTCTTAGCAAAAATGAAGCATAATATAAAAAATAAAAAAAATTGTGAACTCGGTAAAGTCTATAGACCCAGCAAAAGCAAAGTTGTAGCTCATGAAAAATACGTTCTTATTCGACAAATTCCAAATCAAATATTTCAACGTGAAATAACCAAGAAATGAAGCACTTTTCGGGAAAAACCAATTAACCCTTAAGTACTAACATCTTAAATCAATGGCGCAAACACTAACTAACCGCCTGACAGACGGGTTTCACATTTTACTGGTTATCTTTCTTTTGTTAAATATTATAATGCAAAAAAATATTTCGATGACTTACTGAAAGTATTACTTTTCTAAAAAACACAGTAATTGATCTAGTTTTTCTGTATTTATTAAAATACAAAACATTATAACAAGAATGGCAGGATTGTTTGTGTAACTTTTTATTCCTGAAAAAAAGTGTGATAAAAATAAAACAAATTAAGGAATCTTGATAAAAATTTATAATCGAGTTAAACAAAGAGTAATAAACATGAAAATAAAATTTTTTTTTAAAAATATTAAAACAAAAAAAAACTGACAGGCACTAAAATTTGTACAGTGTAGCAATGGTAGTCAGTGGCAACATTTTCATCACAAATTGATCCTACTTCGCTTACGTCGTCTTCTACCTCATCAAGTCATTTCAAAAGAGTTTGACCATTGTCTTTATCCCCTTATTTGAACTTTTTGACGAACTGGGGCACATTATGTTTAATGACGAACTGGGCACAAACACTAACACCCCGTCTATTAGACGGAAATCACACTTTAAGTCTAAATATTTTTCGAATAACAACCTGCATCAAATTGCCGAATTCAATACTAGTAAATAACAACCCAACTTGAAAAGTCATAAACGGATGACCTTCAAATTTTTCTAGGAAGGGAAATATCCCACTTTCAACAAACGATGCCGTCTGAGAGACGGTGTGTTAGTACTTAAGGGTTAAAACTTTTTTAAATAAAGCTTTATTTTTATGTTTTAAAAAAGTTTCTAGCATCAAAACTAAGCGAGTTATGCTCAAAATCGAGTTGACTCCTTCTTTTTGGTAAAAAAATCGTGAAAATCTCCCCCTACTTAGCGCCCCAAATGAAATTAATCGTTACCGCTTTACAATCAATTTACTTTATTTATGTATTTTTTACATGATTGAAAGGGACTAAACGAGTCACTAATCACGAGTGTATGCAAAATATGAATAGCCATATTTTAACCAATTTTTGTCTTACAGAAAAACAAAATGAATCTATAATATTTATTATAAAAGCAAAACCTACCTACTTTTTAGTCCTTAAGATTTTTAGTATCCCTAATACCTTTAAGTTATTTTGAAAAAAGGGAATTTTCCAATATTCTAGGAAATTTTTTTTTAACATAAAACCAATTTTTTTCAAAATTAAGCACTCCCAAACGGTAAACCTTACAGATCGTATAAACAATACACATATAAAGTAAATGGTAAAGCGGTAACGATTAATTTTATTTACGGTGCTAAATAGGGGGAGATTTTCACGATTTGTTTTTTACCAAAAAAAAGGTGCCAACTTTATTTTGAGCGTAACTCGCTTAGTTTTAATGCTAGGGACTTTTATTTACTTAAAACAAAATCCAAGATTTTTTTTAACACTTAAAAAAATTTTAATAGGTTTTGCCCGAAAATTGCTTAATTTTTTGGTTACATATTTCAAATTGAAAAATTCGATTTGGAATTTGACGAATAAGAACGTATTTTTGATGAGCTACAACTTTGTTTTTACTGGTTTTATAGACTTTCTGAACATACATTTTTTTTGCTTTTTTAAAAGCTACATTTTTGCTAAGAATATTTTTTTCGATAAAATTACTCGAAAATTATTGACTTAGACTGTAATATTGCTGTTAATTAATATCTTCCTTATGGCATAAAGACTGTCATAAAATCACATGGACATCCCCAGATGGTGAAACTGTAAGCCAGATAGATCACATATCGCAGCTTCACAAGAACGTAGGCTTGAGTCAAAATTTGACGAAATTGACTTATTTATGCAGATCTACTAAAAATAAAAGTACCTATTGCGTGAATAAAGACTTATGACGTTAATAATAATAGTCGCTAAGAGATGGCACCAAGTGTCTATATTTGTTTGGAGCGAAAGTAGTTAAACACTTAACATTTTCTTATGAATACAGACCCAAGTTAGTTACGCCGCAGAATGTGAAGTAGTTTGTGTGTTTATTTCTCGTCAAGGATGACTGTTCCTATATTTACTGTAAGTTTTTGTGAAAATTATCTCTAAATTAAGGACCCTTTTTGTAGTTAGGTCAGCGTTTTAACAAAGTTGAAGTAAATGTTTCTCAGGAAAAAAGACTCAACTCTAATGTGGGTAACAAAATGATAAAATTTAACCATTTTAACACTTTATAAATTTATCTAGTTATTACAGTTTATATTTAGATATATTCTAACAAACTTGTATAGGTAATTTCTTTAAAGTAACAACTTACAACATATACATAATCATATCTATAAAATTTTAAAATGCCTCTCCTCTAAAATTGTCTTTTTTTACCTAAGCCTACGTTCTTGTGAAGCGGCAATATGTATAAGTAACTTAATGATAGCTGTGCATAATAAAAGAGGAGCAGAAGTGGGATCAGACCACTACCTCCTATTAGCTAAAGTATTACTAAACATGCAGAAGGAGAAAAGAATTTACATACTCAACCACAAACTAGGCTTAACCAAATTAAAGCTAGGAAATACAAAGAAAGAATTTGCCCAAATCCTAAAATGAAAGCAAGAAAGAATAAAATACAAGAAATTGATCCAAGATCCAAGGGAACAGTGTAAATAAATATTCACAAGAACAGGACAAGAGGTCCTCGGAAATAAAACAAATGGAAGGAAAAAATGGATGAGTGGTGAAATTTTTAAGAAGATAGAGGAAAGAAAGACTATCGAACAGAAAATACTAGCCACACAAATTGCAGAGAAAAAAATTATATTACAAATGAACTAAAAGAGATTATCCAAAGAGATCAAGTAGAGTGTTACGAAAAATAAATAAACAAACATACATCCAGGATATAGCAAAAAAGCACAAGTACCAGCAGAGATGGGGAATAGCAAAGGGCTCTATAATAAAATTAGGGAATTAAGTGAAAATAGAAGAATATATTCAACACTATGTTGTCTAAATTAATTATAGAAAATTCGCCCAAGCACAAGAAATCGCCCTTTAACCGTTATGTCTATACCCAATACCTGATACGGAAGTCTATACCCGTGCTACCCAGGTACCAGGCATTGTTTCGGTACACTTCGCTTGTAGGTTCGACGATAATTCGCTTGACGATAATTCGTATCCACTTACTAGATAAATATAAATATACTGGAAAAAAATACAACTGGACGTGAAACTAATCAAGGTGAACGTGTAGTAAAAGATTTGTGTTACAGATACAAAAATTCTGGACGAAACAATAATGGATAATTTTTTCACAACTCTTCCACTAGCCTGCCTAATGTTGTCTTGGAATTTATCATTAGTTGATACTTTGAAAAGAAACAAACCAATATATTCCACAAGAACTGCTGCCTTCGCCAGAGCGTGAGCCTGAATGCTCATTATACGGATTCAGTGCATATCATGTTACCATTTGTTCGTTATGTGCCAAAAAAAAGAAAAAAAACGTCATTTTGCTGTCAACAATGCATGACAACGATAATTTAAGTGGCTCAAAAAATAAACCTGAAATAATTCAGTACTATAATAAAACTAAAGGAGCGTAGACAACATGGACAAAATGGTTTCTTATTATTTCACTAAACGCAGAATTTTGCGTTAACCAGTAGTCTTCTTTTACAACATCCTAGAGGTAGCTTACCTAACAACCTATGTATAATACAAATCCACAAAGTTCTACTGAAACTAGTAAGTGTAGAATTTTTCTACAAGACTTAGGGAACCAACTAGTGACACCTGCAATTTCTGATAGATTTAAAGTACCAAATGTATATCGAAATTTTTCATCAAGGTCAGGAATTGAGTGTATGTTAGGAAAACCTCTCCCTACAGATTCAAGTAATACAGCAGAGTCATTACCTCTCCATGATTCCACTGGACGCCTCAAAATTGTTGGAAATTACTACATTTGCATGTTTTTAGCGAAAAAGTGGCTAAGAAAGAAACGAAAATCATGTAATGTTTGTAATCGTCCACTATGTAACGAACACTCAGTAAATATATCTGTGGTTCAAAGGAAAAGGGGCATAAGTCACCTAGTTAGTCATTTTTAGGATTTGCCAATATTAGCAAAAGAGTAAATAGAAGCTATGCGCGAACTAAATATTTCAAAATAACAATATATATAAAGCCTTTCTAACCAGAGTAAGGATGATTTATTGATTAATCTTCTTTTGTGATATTTGTGTAATATTGTACTTTTTGAATTATTATTATTTTTTATTAGTTTTGTGACATATGTCTCTTTTCCAAATTATAAAACAGGTAACACATTATTGTTATCCATACTTAAGCCCCTTTGTATTGTCAGTGGGTAAATAAAAGGGAGGTTTTTTTAATTATTTATTTGGAAATTTTGTTTAGGATATTATTGAAACATATCGTCCCAATCACAAACGTAATCTGCATCACTGACATTGTTGCCGTCTGGTTAATTTTCATAAAATGCATGGCATTCTGAATCTACTAAATTCAAAATACTTAGTAAATCTTTCTTTTTCTCTCTGCTTATGCTGAAGAGCTCAAGGGTCCGGTGTTGCACCTTTCGGGTTGCAATGGACCCTTCGATTTTTCTCGTTGGCAAAATGAAATGCACTTAAATGGTTCTTCTTGTTTTAGGGATGTTTTGTACTTAACAATGCCTTCATCAGTGTCATATGAAATCAATCTAATATCGTGCCACACAAATTTGCTTCCATTTATATCAAAATGTCTTAGTTGAAGTGGCCCTTTTAAAAGTTTGGAAAAGTTCAAAAAGTCACATCTGGTTGTGGTTTTTCCATGAACACAATTATTGGATTTTGAGACGTGAATTTGGGATTCATTTTTATACTTAAATATTATACAAAGGTATATAAAATTTTGCTGACTTCTAAGGAACTATCAAAAATAATAGTCTACTATTTAAAAATGAACAATGTGTCCTTCTTCCAAAATAAATTAATATGTAATAAAATACTTTTGGCACTAAAATACTGACAACCACAAAAGTCGCAAAGTAGACTATGAAAACCCTTTACGTAAGCTATCTGTTACATACAAAGAAATTTATTTTAAACTCATTTCTGTAATCAATCGCCGAAAAAATAAGGAACAAAAATATAATACTCAGGTTAAGCAATACAATACCAGTCGTCTGCTTAATCAGCCTGCTTAATCACAAAATAGATTAGGTATGTTACAGCTATCCATTACAAAGAAATTTAAACTCATTTCTTTAGTCAATCGCCGAACAGATAATTAAATCCACACAAATAATACACTATTATAATGTAGTGTTTGAAAGATAAAATTGATGAAAATGTCAAAATCTCAAAAAAGTGCACTTCGTGATAATTACCTCTAATAGGACGATATCAAGAAGATGGTTACAGGGTTTTAGAAAAAATATTAACAATAGAGGAAATAAGAACACATACTTAAGCATCTATAAAAAGTGTGTAGATATGTGTAGATGAAGTGTGGCAAAGAAGGAACATTTAAAATAGTTAAAATATGTATGTGCACCCAGTTACCATCTTCAATACTTTTAGATTTATTAACAGTTGGTATTTGTTCTCCTACAAGAAAGTTACTGCTTGAAGGAGTGCCTGAAAAGAAGTAAACCAAACACTTTAACAGTATAGCTAATAATTAAATAATTAGGTACGCTGGTCCACATTAGAGTCCTTAATTTCCTATACAAAGCATAATACAACTTTTATTATTTCATTTAAAGGGAATAAAGGCGCAAAAAGTCGCCTGTCAAAATTTTCAATGTTTTTAAATATATTCATTTTTTTGCATCCTGAGAAAACTAATAAGTATTTTTGAAACATTTAAACGCAGAACGAAAGACTACGTTATTGCCTAGGGCCAAATATGGCAAAAGTTATGTTGTATTAACCTGCTTATTGTGATGCATTTTCCAACAACAAAACGTAATATCTGTCTGCTTCTATTAGACTGAGACATTTTCAACGATATTATTTATTAAATTTTCACTTAAATAGCTGTATTATTTACACAAAGGTATAAAATAAACACATAAAAACACTTTAAACAACGTTAACCGTAAGAAGCGCCTGTGAGTTCTGAGCCGTTCCGTAGCGCATTCCAGAACTAAGTCGACAAGATGCCTTATTCCAAAACTAAAACCCTGCGCTGCGTGCCATTTAATAGGCGTAATTTAAGTCGAGTCCCTGTTCTTTATTGGTGTAGATAAAATATTGACTCATGCCTAATTTTTGAATGGCCCTAATGAATAAATGCATTACATTTTTCAGACATGTGGCCTTTTACCAAATAGAACATTTAAAATAATTTTCGTTAAACCGTTTTGACGATTTCAAGAAAAAATGTGACTCATGCCCCTTTTCCTTGGAACCACAGATATGTAAGTGCGCACAATATGTTTGAAATGTAACTTTTATTTATGTTTCTATATCACTTTTATTATAAAAAAAAATTAGACACAGCTTAATGATTTACTAAACATTAATGTTGTTCTGAAGCTATTTCCTTGTGGCATTTTTATAATTAAGTATTTTCTATGGGAAATAAGCCACAATTTTACTAAAAAATGAATTTATTAACGTTTCGAAGCCCAAACCCGAGAAAATACTTAAACATTAATGTTACCCGGGTGTCACGGGTGTGGATGTAATGGTGTAAAAACTTTGACAGGTATTTTTAATATTTAATATATTATATGCATTTTTTTCTTTGGATTTTATTATAAATCTGTTCGTTCTGAATAATTTTAGGAATAACTAGAAGCTGGAGTAAAAATATTTATACTATCGCCAATGATTTAGATAAAACAACCAATGATACCCAGGTAGCTGGGTATAGACACAAAGGTTAATTACAATCTTCCACCCTTCATTTTGTCTCTGATTAAATTGAAGAGACAGTTACTCAGGCAGATCCAAAAAAATGAGACACATGCATTAAAATCACAATTTAATGAACTAAACAAAGATATTCACAAACTTATATCACAATTTAAACAACATAAATGAATCCTAGCATGTAAAAGTATAAACTCCATGAAAGGAAAAACATACTGGAATGAAATAAAAAATCTGTCTAAATATAAATCGTTTAGACAACAGATTTCAGAACTGATATATGATGGCCAGACATATAGTACAGATGAAGAAATATGTAGTGCTTTTGCTAGATACTTTGAGGAAACATACAAATTTAATGAGGATAACAATTTTGAAAGAGATGCCTTAGAGGAGGTGGATAGTTGGTTTGGAAGTTTTTATGAAAATAGTGGTAATCTGAATGCTCTTCAGGACATCACAGAAGATGAATATGACGAGGCTCTATATAAAGGAAAAAACACAGCTCCAGGCAAAGATTCCATCAATCGTAAAATCCTTAGACAGCTAGATCCAGATATTCATAAGGAGATAATGAAAATATATAATTATTGTATCATGAATCATTTCTTCCCTGATGAGTGGAAGACAGGCATTGTAATAGTTATTCCTAAACCTTATACTAACCATCAAATACCCCAAAATTACCGTCCAATCACCGTTCTCCCAGTAATTGGAAAAAATTTTGAGAAAATTATCCAAGGAAGATGATATAATGAATTAAACCAACATATTCCAGCACACCAGTTTGGATTTAGAGAAAAATCATCTACAATCCTTCCTCTTTCAATAGTAACATCCAATATACAGGCAGAAGATTGCAAGGACTAAAGGCCACTGGAGTTTTCTTGGACACCAAGAAGGCTTTTGGCTCCGTTTGGCATAGAGGATTGTTATATAAACTTCACAGAATGAAATGCTCCCCTTCTCTAATATGGATTATTGACGAATTTCTTAGAAGACGCAGGTGTATAGTTAAGATCAATGAAACATATTCCCATTCATTTTCAGTGCAACAAGGAGTTCCACAAGGTTCACCACTCTCCCCTCTTTTGTATAATCTCTATTGCAGTGACATATGCAACCATTGACTAACCAACACTAATTTGCTACAATTTGCTGATGACACTGCAGTGATATCATATGGAAAAAATTTAATAAAGACAATGGACTTATTGCAGAGACAGGTGAATGACACAATATCTTGGATGAATAAATGGAGATTAACAATAACTCCTTCTAAAACAAAACTAATTATATTTAACCACAGAATCCAAGATCACTCTCCAACTATAAACATATGCGACAATATTATTAAACCCTCCCAAACTGTTAAGTATTTGGGAATAGAAATAGATAACAAATTGAAGTTCAACCACCACACAGCAGTTATAAAAACGAAAATTGTAACTAGAGCAAAACACTTCAGAAATTTAACATACAAGAATGAGGGAATTGCGATTGAAACAGCAGCCAATATTTATAAAATGATTTGCAGGCCCATGCTGGAGTATGGTTCTGCAATTTTCTATAATTCTAAAGGTCCTGCCAAAAATAATATAAAAGTGGCTGAAACAACTAGCCTTCGACAAATTACTAGAATGCGTCATCCTGATAATCCACTTCATAATCCATCAAACAGAATGCCGTATGAGAAAACTGGAATTTAACCTATTAATGGGACTCAATAAGGGAGCGTTCAAATATTAAAATGAACTCTCTATTAATGACAATAACAAAAATTTTATTGAGCCCCACATTGTGAAGATACCAGAGGACAGTGCCTGTAGATGTCCAGGAAGAACTCTTTTTGAAGAAATCTGCTACACATCAAGACAATAAACAACTCTATTTAAGGGGTCATATACGTTTCTCGAGCTTAAAAAGTAGTCTAAATGTAATGATAAATTGTACGAAAACTATGGGCTAATTGATTTCATTTTTTTTTTTTATTTTAAAGATGGACCCTTAAGGAGCATAAAACATATGTTACAAGTTAAAAAAATAATTAAAAAAAATAAATAGAACGTGTTTTTTTTCCGGTCAAACGGTGGGCATGATTCAGCTCGTAATATTTATTTGAAACAAAAATTGTTTATTTGTTATCATTTTTTAGAGTCATAGTTCTCGTGTGACGAGAGGAATTTAAAAAAAAAATTAATTACAGAAACAGTCGAAATTTAAAAAAAAGTCGTAATTTTCACCAAAAGAATTGTCTATTTTTTTATTGCTATTCGAAAATGGTCAAATTTAATCAAAAAAGCTCTCGTTGCACGATAGTGAATCTAATTTAGAATATGTGTGCCAAAAATGAAGTTAATTGGACGAACGGTTAAGCAGTTATCATGCCCACCGTTATGAAAAATGCTATTTCGAGAAAAACGTGTTTAAAGTTTTGCAAGACCTACGGAGCGACCCGACTAGTTCCGTTTAAAGCAGCTGTAACTTCGTCAATAATTCGAATATCGAACTCGTTCTGGTCTTAAAATGTTTTTAAGAGATGTACCTTTTAAAATAAGCAAAAAAAATAAAATCGATTTTTTGAAGCCGAGAAACATATATGACCCCTTAAATCATCATCTGTATTGTAACTAATTGTCAATGATATTGTGATTACCGCCACATACAAATATTTTTTTAATTATTGTATTGTATTAATATTAACAAAAAACATACTGTATTAATGTATATTAATTGTGTAAATTGGCTGAAAGACTTCGGTCGATGGCCTTTTGGTACATTGTATCAATAAAGTATGTATCTCTCTCTAGAAGAACATACAATATTATAAACTGTAGAGAACAACAAATAATAACAACAGAAGAACAAAGATGTGGGCAGAACACTTCAAAGAATTACTGAACATACAAAGAGAAGAAATCATAATGGCACCAGAAAGAGAAAGAGAATATTTTGGATCTTAATATAAACAGATCCACCAAACAAAGATTAATTAATCGAAGTAATAGAGTCTTAAAAACAGCAAATCACCAGGCATAGACAAAATCGCAGGGGAACTATTGAAAGCGGATGTGAACATGACAACAGAAATACTACTACCCCTATTTGAGAAGATATGGAAGGAACAGAAATATCCGGACTGTCAAACAGGTGTAATAGTTGAAATACCATAAAAAGGGCATTTAAAGTTGTGCAATAATTGGAGAGAAATTACATTACTCAGCACAGTGAACAAACTATTTTATAAAATAATAACAGGATAGTAAACACAATCAATGATGGCCTAAGGAAAGAACAAAATGGGTTTAGAAGAGAGCAGTTGTGCATAGATTTAAGGAACACATTACAAATAATAATTACAGAACAACAATCATTGTTATCACATACTCATACACAGATATTACTTAAAAATAGAGGCATCCTAATAAAATTAATAAATTTGATCAAAGAAGGTTACAATACTTTTAAAAGTGTAGTGCAGCACCAAGGCAAACTATGTAGAAAATTTGAAACAGAAACAGGGGTTAAACAAGGATACTATCGCCATTACTGTTCTCTATACCAGTGATCACCAATTAGCGGACTGTGGTCCACATCTGGACCGTGAGCTAGTTTTGTGTGGACCGTGAGCTAGTTTTGTGCGGACAGTCAATAAATTCAGGATATACCTAGTGTTTGGCAATTTTGAAAATGTTTGGCCATGAAATTGTGTACTATGTTTGGCTCAACTTATGTGTGCAAAGCCGCTTTATCAAGAATGAAGAATTTAAAAATCGGTAGAGATCTCACTTAACAGATGAATATCTCATCTCCTTAATGAGACTCAGTTGCACTAAACTCACTCCAAACTTCAGCCAGGTTGTATATAAAAAAATGTCATGTTTCTCTGTGATAATTTAATTTTGTAAAGAGTTTTCCCCCTTACTGTTATACTTACTAATCATTAATTTTGAAATTAAGTAAGCTGTAATATAAAATTGTCATATATGCATTTTTTTTATATTCGTTTCCTCTCTACTATATATTAAGTAGGAGTTCTTTTCAGATGTGCATTTAAATAAAATAATTTTCAGATTTAATAAGTTTGCAACATTGAAACTAATGTAGAAAAATTCCTCAGTTTCCTTTCTACAAAATTGAATATGTCTAAAAACTTCATTAGCATTCAAAATATAAATTCCTAATTTTTAAAATATTCTCAGTAACAATTTACAATACATACAGCTGTTTTCAAAATATACTGATAATAACATCAAAACAATACAAAATGAATTTATATTTTATTTATTGTACCAGCAAAACTTACAGAAAAGTATACAGCAACCAAAAAACAATCAGATATTATTAGTTTTCCTTTCCATATTAGTCCATGTGCAAGGCCACTTTCGTATGAAAAATGTTCCTGACTCGATTTCTTTGCACATTCCTGTTCAAAAATGTCCCCTTTAAATAGGGTTACCATAATTTATTAAGGACAAATCCGGACAGGGTAGTCCAAGGGGTTGTAGTAAATGTAAAATGTGAATTTGACTGCGTTGCTACCTCTACATTGTACATATATGCGAAATGCATATGGCAGCATTAAAAGTACAGCTGTTTCGCTACAATATGCAACTAACATTGAAAATCTCTGCCAGTTTAAAATACATATACCTATGTTTTAACATACTTAAGACCTAAGGTGCTGCGCAGAATGAAATTTCCCACCGTTGGGCCTAGTATTTACCATTTTTTTAGTAAAGCAAAAAAATCTGGACATTTCTCATATCCGGACCCCAATCCGGACATGTCTTTCAAATCCGGACTGTCCGGACGAAATCCGGATGTATGATAACCCTACCTTTAAACAAATCAGAAGGGTGCCAGGTGAAACAATGGTTTAAGCAAATTCAAAATTACTTTTTGCCCCAAAAAATGTATTTTTAAGTTTCTTGGGTAATTATAAACAATAAAGGTCTCTTGTCATATTTCTGAAAAGTTGATAGTTATAAGCGATTTAAAATCTGAAAAATGCAAAAATATGCATTTGCAATGCTTGAAAACTCTCCAAGTTTTATTTATTTATTTATTTATTTTTTACGGGCAAGCCCAATTCTACAAAAATACATAGTGTACAGAAAAAAAACAATAACATAATATAATATAAAAAACAGACATACAGAAATATAAATATAATATTAGAAGTAAATATGTACTATGAAATAATATCATAAAACCAAGTTAACAAATTACAAAACCAAGTTAACAAATTAGACGCTTCACTCAAATATTGATCCCATCTAAATTTCTTTTAAAACGATTGATGGAGTTGTCGAACAGTTGTAAATTGCAAAGGGAGTTTGCTAAATTCAAGACTCTGGGTACGAATGAAAAAAGTGAATAATTAAACCTGTGGAATGGTACATAAAATGTTCGCACTTGTCTAGTGGTGCGAGGTGGTACAAACAGTGCGATCTTATTAAGTAGTTGAGAACAACTGCATATACCATTTAAGATCTTGAATAATAGCAAAAGGTCCCTTTGTTTTCTCCTGCTTGCAAGAGAAGGGACCTGCAGTTGATGCTGCCATACAGCGTAATCTTGATAGGTATGAAGCTTAAAAGCAATGTAACGGAAGAAACTATTTTGGACTTGTTCAAGTTTCCTAATATAGACCAAGTAGTGTGGGGACCACACTGAAGAACAATACTCAAGGTGAGACCTGACCAAAGAGAAGTAAAGAACTCTAATACTGGATATGTTTGTAAAATCACGAGTTGTTCTTTTTACAAAACCCAGCATTTTCATAGATGTTTGAATGACATTGATGATGTGAGTATTGAAACAAAGAGAGTTTTCCAGTGTAATCCCCAAGTCCTTGATTCTATTAACAGTGTTGAGCAATTGGCCATCAATGTAATAGTTTGATAATATTGGGTGGTGAGTACGGTTAAAGTTAATTACATGACATTTGATTGAATTAAGGTTCATACCGTTAAGTGAACACCATGCAGAGAGGTTATTCAGTTCTGATTGCAATATGGCAGCATCATAATGATTTTTTATAACTTTAAAGCACTTCAAGTCATCAGCAAATAGCAAGGCGTTACAATCGTGAAAACAGTTGGTAATATCATTAATAAATATATTAAAGAGTAATGGACCCAAATGGGACCCCTGTGGTACACCTGACTTAACTGGAAAGGTTTGTGAGTAAAAGTGGTTTACTCGAACTTGTTGAAATCTTTCGGTTAAATAACTCTGTAACCACTGCAACAAAGGTCCACTTATGCCATAGGAGCTAAGCTTTTGAATCAGGAGTTCATGATTTACTCTGTCAAAGGCCTTGGAAAAGTCAGTATAAATTGAATCAACTTGAAGTCCCTCCTCCAAGGCTTCAGACAGAAAATCAACATAGGTCAACAAACTCAGTTCAGCAGACTTACCTGTAGTAAAACCAAATTGCTGAGAGTTTAGGATCCCGGAGCTATCGAAGGTGAGGAAATCAGTTATAATACTCTCAAACACCTTTGGTATAACACTAAGAATAGATATAGGGCGGTAATTACTAATATTAGATTTATTACCAGATTTATATATTGGTGTGACATAAGAAAGTTTCCAAAAGTCTGGAAACTGACCTACATCCAAAGATTTATTAAATATATGAAACAAAGGTCGCGATAGTACAAAACTGAATTCCTTAAGAAAATTAGGTGGTATACCATCAGGCCCAGGACCCTTGTTGACACTTAATGATGAAAGCTTTTCGTAAATTTTGGAAATCTGGATACGATATGATGAGATATTGAGTTGAGACTGAATATGGTCAACATTGCAATTTAAAGTAATATCACTATAAACTGATGAAAAGTGATCTGCAAATAAGTTGGCAATATCATTGCCACATGAAGCTACAGAGTCATTCAGGGTCATTGAGTCAGGTATACAATTGTTTTCACGCTTGCTACCTACAAATTTCCAAAAATGCCTTGCGTTATTTTGTATAGAAAATTCGGTGAAACGTATGTAATTGTCATAACAGCATTTAGATAGATTTTTACAATTTGTTCTCAGATGACAAAAATCAGCATAGCTTTCAGGAGTCTTTAAGGTTTTATAAATTTTATGAGCTTTTATTTTTTCCTTTAACAATTGCTTAAGCTCAGAAGAATACCAACAAGGAAATTTCTTAGTACTAAAATATTTAACTGGAGTGAAATGTTCAATGAGAGAGTAAATAATGTCATAAAACATAGCGATCATGTCGGAAAGATCTCTACCACGAAACAGGTTATCCCATTCTATATATTCTAGACATTGGTGAATTGCTGGAAAGTTTGCATTACGGAAATCATAATAATATTCGTTACCAGAAATTGACCTATCAAAAACATTAAGCTGCAATGATGTTAACAGAGGAGGATGATGAGAGTCAGGTGAAACCAGAGCATCGTCAGCTTCAGAAATGACAAGCTCTTCTGGGGCCAGGATAAGATCCAGAATAACACCCCTGCTATTAAATATAAAGTTACATTGAAAAAGATTATGATAAGCACACATATTTGAAACAACCTCAATGGCATCAACTACAGCTAGAGGTGATGAAGTTTGTGAGGTTGCAGAAGAGCAATAATCTTCAACTCTCCACCTAGCTGAGGGGAGATTATAGTCACCAAATAAGTGAAATTTCAGGGATGAAAACTGTTCACTTAGAAGCATCAGTTGGTCAGCATGAACTTGATAGGTGTAGGCTGGAGATTGAGGTGGAATGTATAGAGCTCCCAGAATAAGTTTGCCGTGGAACCGTACAAACAGCTGTTCAATAGAAGGATCAGATTGGATTCGTAATGATGAATATTTCTTTAAAATAGCTATTAATACTCCACCCCCTCTAAGAGATGAACTAGAGGCAGGTGTACGATCCTGTCTATAGATATTGTAATTGACAAGACCAATTTCAGCATCAGCAATGTCACTATTGAGCCAAGTTTCTGTAAGAATGATAATATCATAGGTACAATTAAAAACATTGAGGCTTAATTCAGTAAGTTTTGTTCTGAGACCCCGGACATTTTGGTAATAGACTGTAAACTTGCCCAAGTCAGTAGAGTTTAAAGGTTTTTTTGAATGATTTTAGGTATGTTATTGAAATACTTAATCGTGAGATTAACCTCTCCAGCATTTTGTCTCTCTGAAAGCTCGGACCTAAGACTATCTAAAAGCTTTCTTTGGTTAGGGGTTTGATCTAAAATAAAATATATCTTTTTTTCACGACTAACTGTTTGTTTGTTTTTAATAACATGAAGAGCATCACTTGCTGAAGAAAAAATTACTTTAATGGGACGATGTCCATTCTTGTTCACATTTCCAAAGCGTAAGATTTTGACTTCATTTGTGTTGATGGAGGCATGGGCCTTTGATAAAATAGATTTTACTTGAGAAGCATCTAAGTGTTACTTAATTCAGGAAGATTAAAAATGAGGATGTTTTTAGATCTTTTTTCCCGTTCATGAAGCTCGTTTACCACATCATCAACAGAAAATGAATTAGCACCTTTTTCAGCCTTAAGTTTTAACATGTCCTGTTTCAAAGCACTAAGTTCATTTTTAAAATTGTCAATTTCCCTAATAAGTTTGGGTACACTTTTAAAAGATAAACGACAATCAGCACAAAAATACATTAAGGTTCTTTTTTGGATAACAACAGCACGTAGTTCAGAGGCGCATAAACCAGTACAGTGTTCAGACTGGTGCACAGTAACATGGCAGCTATCACATGCGACAAACTTGTCAAGAAGATCATCATTACAACTGGAACATTTGCTAACCATTTTAAAGTTGAATTGGAGATATTAAGTTCACTAATGAAGCAAAATCAAATTAACACCTGGCCTATAATGAGTAAAGGTTCTGCTTGCTTAAATTAAATCCATATACAAGCCAAACTCATTAACTGGCCTATCTTCAAATTACCTTATCAGAACTAGTTTTTTGTAGAATTAAAATTTTTAGTATTTTATTTTTAGCAGTATATTGCAAATTACACAAATACCTCAAAAATAGGACAAAAACGGATACAGCCACTGTATAACTCACAACTTTGTCCACAAAATGATATTATTTTCAAAATAAAAGACTCACTTTAAACTATGAAATTCAAAGAATTTTTAGGAGCAGATGTTTTGTGTCTGTTGTTGACAATTAGTTTTTTGTGACTGAATATATGTGACTTTTAATAAAATAACAGATCTGTTTTATTTAAGATGACCTAAAAATGCGAAAAACATATTTTCGCGGGCAAAAAGGTGATGTTTTGAATTTGTTAAAAAATATATTAAACAATTTCTGCACAAAAATTTCGCCCGGCACCCTTCTGATTTGTTTATAGGGGATATTTTTTAACAAGAATCCACAAAGAAACCGAATCAGAACAGTCAGACACAGGCAGCATAAATCCTGACCCCGGAAGTGCCATAGGTTTTCGAAACGGACCCTCAGGGAAACTAATTGGTGACCCCTGCTCTATACTATTAGATGATGTAATGAGGAAAACCATAAATTACAAGAAGGAAGGAATACAATGAGGATTAACAGAAAACCTTGAAGATCTAGATTTTGCAGATGACAGATGGGCTTACTATCGCAGAACAGGTGACATATTATGCAGGAAAAGATAGAAGCGTTAGAAACAGGAACGAGCAAAGTTGGATTAAAAATACATAAAGGAAATACCAAATCAATGAGCTTGAATGCGACACAAAATATACAACTAAGAGTAAGAGAAAGAATTATAGAAGAAATAGACAAGTTTAACTTTTATCTAGGAATTTATCTAGGAAGTATTATGTTGAAAAAGAATGGAACCCGTCAACAAAAGAATAAATAAGGCCAGGAGCATGTTCGCAAGGCTAAATAAGATATGACATATAAGCACCCTGACAACCTATACAAAAATAAAAGTCTTTAACACTAGAAAGCCGGAGGGACCAATTTGGCCCCTGTTGCGATTTAAAGTTATTGTAGTTTTTTTATTTGAGGCAATAATATTTTCATATTTTATGACTTTTAATATTTTGATACAAAGCCTTATTTACGATAAAACAAAAAAATATTGTTTACTAAATTTATTTAATGGTTTTTTTAACAAATCTACCATAGAAGTCTAAAGGGGACAAATTGACCCTGTGTAAGTTATTATCGTTTTCTGGTAAATTCGACAATCCTTTCTTTCAAATTCCTGTCGAATGGGTAAAATTATATTTATGTATGTTTATTGTAAATGGTTACCCTTATACTGGTATTGATCATCTACGTAATAAAGATACAATAATTGTTGGCGAACACAAAGATGCAATTGTCGGTGTAGCAGTGATTCCCAACCGGGGGGCGATTGCCCCCTTGGGGGCGATTTGAGATTTTCAGGGGGGCGATATGGGGGCAATAGAGAAAAGGGGGCGATAAGGTGGGCGATTAGCATCTGGGAAACGAGAAATTGGTAATAGAGAAGAAAAAACAATACTTTCGATCGGATATCCATAGGATAATAAAAAGTAATTAAATGTACACCAATGCAGGTAATAATAACACAAACATCTCGTCTAGTAACAGAGGGCTATGAATCATGATACAATTTAATTCTATAGGTAAGTAATACATTATAATTAATTTTGCATTTTCCTTTTATCGAGCTTTCGTATTGGACGAACATCTGCACAAAAGAGAAAGGGATAGAAGTGGGATAAGAATGATGAGAGTAGGTACTGACCCTGCCGATCTGACTCTAACAAAAAGTGTACGGCCGAAATTGTGGTCGTTTTGTCATCTATCTATCTTTTGCACTTCATTTGTCCAAAGTTGAACGTAGGCCTCCCCCTTATTTTTTACTCTTCTTTGTTCAGTGCTAATCCTGTTCATCTGGTCACAGAGTATCTTTTTGGGTCATTCGACCATCTCATCTATGGTCTGCCCTTTCCTCTTTTACGGTCTCAAGGTCTCCAGTGGATTATCGCTTCATTCCATCTTCCGTCTTTTTGTCTGTTGTTTTGTCATGTTTTCCACTAGAGAGTAGCTGCATGTTTGTTTAGATCTTTCACTTTGGTTTTATTTCTGATCCATGATTTTTATTTTTGTCACTTAGCTTGATACCCAGCATCTTTCTTTCCATTGGCCTTTGAGTATTGGCCATCCTTTCCATATTTTCCTTTGTGAAGGTCCATGTCTGTGCTTTATATGTAAATATTAGTCTTGTCATAGATGAGGTAAATAAAATTAAAGCAAAACCAAAGAATGATGGAATATTTCGTACACTCTGTAAAGAAAATGATGAGATATTTAATACATTGCTACTCCAGTACTACATACGGAAGTCCGCAGGCTTTCGAAAGGGAATTGCTTACAGCGGTTCTGCAGTCTCATGGATACTGTTATAGAATTTCTTATAACTACTGACCCACACTGAGTGCAGCACTACAAGAGAAGCGAAATGATATCGCTTAACTATCAGATATTTCTGAAAAATTTAATGGAACAAATCTGGAATTACAAAGGAAGAACGTAAATATAGCCAAAGCGAAGGGAGTAGTCGGAGCATTCATTGACAAACTATCTATTTTTGAAGAAAATATACAGAGAGGAGGTCCGACCAAATTCCCCAGAAATCATCATGTGGTTATTCTGAGGATCTTAAAACATATTGCCTCCACCTTCGAGGGGATTTGAGGTACATAGCTATTAACCAACATTGAGCCAGACATAAAGAAATTATGCGAGTATCACCAGGCCCAAGGGAGAAATTAACAGTTATTACTAACCATGTTCACCAACACGTGGACAAGATGCAAGAGGCACAAGATCAAAATAGAGGGAAAATTATGAGAGAGATCTATGTCCAGCAGTGGACAAGCGAAGATTGAATGATGACTTACCATGTATCATTTTAAGAATTGTAAAAATAAATCAATATTGTACTGATTAATTTTTTGTTTCAATTTAATTGGGGAGGGGCGATTATAGTATTCACAACTGGTGAAACCTGTCTAAGGGGGCGATCATGGGAAAAAGGTTGGGAACCACTCGTGTAGAGGACCAAATGATGCGTCTTTATACCACAAATGCAACTTCAAGACGATGACCTATGTACATGTTTTATCATACTCTTGACTTGGAAGCAATAAATGCATGGATTATTTATAAAGAAATAACTGGAAGTAGACTCAGTTTCCGTAAGTTTATTATTCGGCTGTGTGAAGAATTATGGGCCCCATACCTTGTCTCCCGAAATCTGTAACTACATCTAGCAACACCAGGTCTACCAACAACTATCACTGTTACTATCCAAAAACGAAAAAAAATATCAGTTGAAAATATTTTGTAAAGGAAATCATACTTCAAATCATTGCCACTGTTGTAACAAGGCAATGTGTGGCAAATATCAAAAACTGCAAATTGTATGGTGTTCCGAATGTTTTTGATGGGCAGCGAATGTGTTAAACAATAAAAGTAAAAAATAAAATTAGATTCTACGGTCTAGAGTTGATTTAATTTCTTTAAACTGAGTTTTAATTGATTAAAGAACGTGGGGCCAAAATGATCACTTCCGGCTTTTTAGGTAGGTACGCTAAGCCAGACATTCTAGTGTTAAAATCAATGAATGCGTTCAGACTACCACAGCGGCTGGACCGCTCAGCCAGCAGTAGCTGTCAGAAGTCACCGCTGGAAGTCAGCCGCTGAGAGATTTACTAAGCTTTCCCTATCACGGCTGGATACAACCACTCAGCCGATTTCTGCTGACAGTCAGCAGCTGTGGTCGTCTGAACCCACCCAGCAATTAAACCAGTCTTACTCTATGGCGCAGAAAATAAATAGGCAAAAGGAAGTTTGGATGGCCGAAACATACTTCAAGAAAAACGAAATTCCAAAGAAAGTCTTACATTGGAGCCCACAAGGAAGAAAACAAGGGAGGGCCAAAGGAATCTTGGATCAGAAGTACCCAAGCACAAGCCAATATGACCCTTAGACAGATGGGTTACATCAGGAAAAACAGGTAGAAATGGAAAAAAAATTTCCACTACCCTATGCTCACATGAGTGATAATGGGTTATATTATACATTCATACATACATGTAATTTTTTCTAATAAATATTGAGTCACTGTCATAAGCTAGTTTTACTGGGTAGCGACTGTAGTTAAAACAAAATATGGTGAAAAATTAATAACATCAAAATTACATATCAAGAAGTTATGAACCAAACATTTTATGGTACTTACATTTTTTATTGTTATCAAGGACACACTTGCATGTTGTGACTATAAATGCCATAATATGATTATATTATTCATTTTTTCTGCAGAATGCCTACAAAACTCCTTTCTTTTTACACAAATTACCATTAAACACCTCCATTATTAAAAAAAACCAAAAGCTAGAAGGAACGATTGACAGTCGGCGTTGGCTTTTTTTAGATCGCGGGACGGCGGGACGCGGGACGCTACAATGACAATTGACAATGTCAAGGCAAGGTACGCCCAGTGTTGCCGTTGCAAGAGCCCTGAGAGAAAATCTCAGTAGAACTGCTACCTTTTCGATAGAAATCATTAAATTTCAGTAGAGTTTATTTCTTGTTTATTTTGCCATCACATTACATAAAACAATGATGTATTTTTTTTTTATTTATTATATACTTGGGTTGGTTGGTGTCACGGACTCCGCAAATTTTGTAATCCATTTTAAAAATAATTCTAGGCTACCTAGACACCTGAAATTTTCAGGATAGCTTAGAACTACCTAACAATGCAATATTTTACTGCTATTATACAGGGCGATTAATAATTAGTATGGTGAAGCTCCGTAGATCCGTTATAGTAATGTATAGCGATAAAACTTAATAACAAAAATTGTAGCGAACTTTGAGCTTCACATTACAAAATTAGTTAGAATGTTACAGGGTGTTCAATAACATAGTGGCAGACCAAACTTATGTTTTTTTTTAATAGAACACCCTGTATTTTATTTTATATTCGAAATCTTCGTAACTTTTCGATTACAAAAATATTAAGGTTTGGTATGTTATACGGGGTATTTACAAAGTTATAACCAATTTTATATGAAAATCGCAACAAGTTTAACTACCTGTATAAATAAAAGCAAGCACAAGGTCAATGGTTTATTGACGTAATTTTTTTTTATTTATTGTCAAAATTTTCGTAAATGGTTGTTTTGCTAATTTTCTGTATATTGAATACAGGGTGAGTCAAAACGCAAGTACATTATTTTCTCAGTAATTTTAAATCGAACATGCTGTATTTTATATCATTATCGAAAAGTACCATTACCATACTATAATTTTTGTATAACATTCCCTATGTGTTAATTTATTAGTTTTCGAGATATTTTAATTTTCAGAGCAAAATTATTAATAATTACGGGTCTAAATCATTCCAAATTTTAAGTAAGCCATGACTGAATAATTGTCAAGGGCCGGTTGTTCGAACGCTAATCAAAAATGATCATTATCAAATATTTAATTACTGTCACCACCTGTCAATGTCAACTTTGTTTGGGTTGCTGAAAACATAATTATGGATTACAATTATGAAATAAGTTAATTAATTGTGTTAATAATTGTTATGTTAGGTAATTGATTAACTAATCTCATAATTATAATCAATTATGTTTTCAGCAATCCAATCAAAGTCGACATTGACAGTTGGTGACAGTAAAAAAATATTGATAGTGATCATTGTTGATTAACGTTGGAACAACCGGCCCTAAAACTTACAATTTACGATTACTGATTATCAATCTGTAATCAAAGTTGGCTACAATTTTTGTTATTAACTTTTATTACTATCTATTACTTATAACGGATCTACAAAGCTTTACCCCACTGACCAATCACGCTGTACAGATAAATCGAATTTTTTTTAATTTCAAACTATTTTAAAAATGTGACTAATGCAATGATATTTTAAAGTACGTTATTAAATCGATATCTACAAATTGATGGTGCCTCAGTGGTATTAAACTGCAGATCAAGAGGTCCCCAGTTGGAACCCGGCTGTTGCGTATATTTTTTAATTGTTTTATTAAATAATTAAAACTTTATATACTTAAAATTATATATACCAGTTTAAAGAACCGTGGTATTATAAAAAATACTATTTTATACTAGTGTAATTTTTGGAATCACAATTATATACAATAGTTAATACACCTACTAAAAATTCATATTTTATAAGTTAACTATTCTTTTTTTTTTGGTTTATTGGCATTGGGAAGAACCCGTTTTGCCACGAAAATTTATAACATTTAAAAGTCTATACATATAACTGAACACAATTTGGTACAAATACAATTTTTACAAATCTGTACATATATAAATACAGTAACTGAATACAATTATTTGGTACAAATACAGTTTTTACAAATCTATACATATATATTTAATACCTAACTGAATATATATATAAAAAAATTGGACATCTGTTTGTGATGCATTGTATAATGCATAAATCTAAATATATTCTGTGATATACTTAAGCCATACGCTAAATAAATAAAAGCCTAACTGAATACAATTTGGATTGGTTGATACAGATCCAAAAGTTGAGGAAATTTTAAGCGTCTCCTCGTACGACCCAAAAAGTTACAAAAAATAGCTCTTACTTCGGGATTATGGATGCACTCCAGCATAATAGAAAGATAATTTTGAGGAAACGGGATTTTTAGTTTAGTTAGTTCCGTAATAAGGTAAGAGGTGGTGGCATTAGAATTATGACTGCATTGAAAAATTCAGTTATTAAAGTCGTCAAAACTGCCACTGCAGTCACAGAGGGGGGATGTGGCCAATTTCATCTTATAAAGCTTGGAGTTGACTGCTCCGTGTCCAAAGAGGCACCTAATGTATTTGGTGTTAATTTTTCTATTGGGATGGCTTCTTATAGCAAGCTTTGTAGAAGGAAGTGTTGGAAAAAGCGTGCAGTACTGAAATGCATTGTTAGATCTAATTGTTGTCCATTTGTCTGCCCATTTAGTTCTTAAGTTTTGCTTACATATAGATAATGCGTCTTGTAGCGTTAATTCGGGGGCTTGTTTGCCATCAGTGATAGCTCTTTTTTTTCCAGTTTGTCAGCTGTTTCGTTTCCCGTTATGGAGGAATGCCCTTTGGCCCATATGAAGAATGTATTTATCTGTTTATAATCTAAGGCTCTTAAGGTTGTCAAAATTTCCACGATTATTGAGTTATTGTATATGGAGGTAACCGGGTACACCAGAGCTGATAAAACAGATTTCGAATCCGATATTATAGCCAAGTTTGACAAGGGTAGCAGTGAATTGTTTGCCCAATCCAAAACCTTAAATATAGCAAGTGCCTCTGCTGTAAAGATTGTAGAGTTTTTGTTTAGTTTAGACAACAAACTTTCGTTTGTGTTTTCCCTGTACACTGCACATCCTGTTCCAGTAGGGGATTTGGATCCGTCTGTAAAAAATGTATGTACGTGTTATGTTCGTGTAAAACTCCCTTAACCATGAATGTAGGTTGGTACTACTGTCATCTGAACGACAGCTGTCACATACTTAATACTGCGATAGAAAATGGAAACCATGTGCATAATTCTTTAAAATAAAGTATTTTACATCGAGTATTATTTCATTACAAATACTTACGTCCTTTAAGTACAAAGGACTTGACATTTGGCGACGAGGATGGGATACAAATATTACAGACACTACATCAACTACAACGTTCCAACTACAGCCGGTACAAACACGAGTTCCTCGACTACAACTGCGATAGTTGCACCTGCTACAGCTCCAGTAATGTCTACACAAGTTTCTACATTCCAGTTTTCCGTTGAACCTTTTAACCAGACAGCTACAAAATGGTCCAGGTGGGTAAAACGGCTGGAAGGAGCATACAAAGTTTTTAAAATTCCAGAGGAAATGAAATTGCCCTATTTACTACATTACATGGGGTCGGAAGCATACGATACACTGTGCGATAAACTAGCTCCAGAGGTCCCTGAAGACAAGTCATATGAGGATACAGTTAAGTTAATGGATAATTTTTACAACCCTGCACCACTTGAAATTGCTGAAATATTTAGGTTTCAATCAAAAAGACAAGCAGAAGGCGAAAGTATACAAGAATACCTACATTCTCTACAGAAACTTGCCATAAACTGCAACTTTTCCACATATTTAAAAAGTGCTATACGAAATCAGTTTGTTTTTGGTTTACAGTCAAAGAGGATTCAAGCCAGACTATTAGAAACAAAGGGATTGGACTTGGACCGAGCCGTAGAAATTGCAGCAAGCATGGAAACTTCAGAAAAGGATAGTAATCAATTTTCTCACAACAATAATTACAATCAGGCTAGTATAAATGTTTTAAATGCGAAAGCAAAAAGTTTTCATAAAAATACAAACACTAGTAAATTTAATGATAATAATACAGTAAATAATCATAGTAGCTCTCCTAATAATACTTTTACAATGTCAAATAACCGTAATAGGGCTTGTTATAGATGCGGAGACACCTCGCATTTAGCCGATAAATGTAATAAAAAGCATTTAATCTGTAACTTTTGTAAAAACGTCGGACACATTCAAAAAGTTTGTTTAAAGGCACAACAAAATTCACACAGGCAAGTAAATTCAGTAAACTCTGCTCAAGAGGTCTTAGAAGTAAATGCTGGGAATTGCAAAGATAAATTTTTTATAAATTTAAAAGTGAATGGTAATATTTTAAATTTTGAAATTGATTCTGGCGCTGCTGTTACAATCATAAATAAAAATATATTTGAAAAATATTTTCCTGCATTACAATTACAAAAATCGGATGTTAAATTAACTACATACTGCAAAAATAATTTGAATGTTTTAGGTTTAGTTTCAGTGGAGGTTGAGCACCAGGAATTAAAGCACACTCTAAAGTTGTATGTGGTGGATGGTGATGGCTACTCACTGGTTGGTCGAGAGTGGATACATGCTCTGGAAATCAATTTACATCAGGTAAATACAATTCTACATGAAAATTTTGAAATTGCAACTTTGTTAGATAAATATAAACATTTATTTGAAAAGTCAGTTGGTGAAATAAAAGGGTTAGAGGCTGAAATTTATCTAAAACCTGGTACTAAAGCAAAATTTTGTAAGGCCCGTCCTGTAGCTTTTGCATTACGCCCTAAAGTTGAGGCAGAATTAGAGTCCTTAGTAAATCAGGGAGTCTTAAAGAAAGTAGCATTTTCGGACTGGGCAACTCCTATTGTTCCTGTAGTTAAACAAAATGGGGACATACGCATTTGTGGTGATTTTAAAATCACATTAAACCCTTGCATTGAAGTGGATGAATACCCTTTACCTACACCAGATGACCTACTTTCCCAATTAGCAGGTGGGGACAAATATACAAAAATAGATATTACGAAAGCTTACTTACACTTGCCAATAAAAGATGAAATGAAACATTTACTTACATTAAACACCCATAAAGGTTTATTTCAACCAAATCGATTAATGTTTGGAATTGCTAGTGCTCCTGCCAAATGGCAACGTTTAATGGAGCAAATGCTACAAGGAATAGATGGTATTTCAATATTTCAGGATGATATAAGAATTACAGCTCCAAATAATACCTTACATTTACAAAGACTTGAACAAGTTTTAAAGAAATTATCTGAACATAATTTACATATAAATTTGGATAAAAGCGAATTTTTCAAAGACGAGATTGACTACTGTGGATATAAGATGAGTAAAACGGGTGTGTCTACTAGTGCAGATAAGGTAACTGCAATTGCAAATGCTCCAATACCTACAAACAGAACTCAAGTTCGGAGTTTCTGTGGCCTAATTAATTATTACAGACGTTTTTTAAAAGATACTTCTACAATTTTACAACCATTAAATAATTTACTTAAAAAGAATGTCAATTTTAAATGGTCGAATACTTGTCAAACTGCGTTTGACAAAGCAAAAAAACTCATTTGTTCTAGAAATGTTTTATGTCACTATGACCCAAATTTACCATTAGTCCTAGCAACTGATGCATCACCCTATGGGGTAGGTGCAGTACTTTCACATATCTTTTCAGATGGTACAGAGAGACCCTTACAGTTTGCTTCTCAAACTCTTACTACTACACAGCAAAGGTACTCACAAATAGACAAAGAAGCTTACAGCATAATTTTTGGAGTAAAAAAATTTTACAATTATTTATGTGCTAGGAAATTTACTTTGCTCACTGATCATAAACCGTTAGTTCAAATTTTTGCACCTGAGAAAAGCCTACCAGTTTTAAGTGCAACAAGAATGCAACATTATGCAATTTTCTTACAAGGTTTGAATTATGACATTCGTTACAAAAATACAGATTCTCATCTCAATGCTGACGCACTTTCACGTCTACCTATAAAATCAGAACAAAATTTCACACATGATGAGCCAGATATTTTTGAAATAAATCAAATTGAAACTTTGCCTACAAATATTAGAGATCTAGCTTTTCATACAAAAAATGATCATACCTTAAAAAAATTACTTGTTGGGTTAAAAACAGGAAAACCTGTTGATAAACGATTTAGCTTCAATATAAATCAAGCTGAATTTTCATTACAATCTGATGTTATTATGAGAGGACAAAGAGTAGTTATACCTACTAAATTGAGAAATAAAATTTTGACAGAATTACATACTGCACATTTTGGAATAGTTAGAATGAAATCTTTAGCTCGTAGTTATTGCTGGTGGCCTCACATAGACCAGGATATTGAGTCACTTTGTAAAAATTGTTTAGAGTGCAATAAGCACAAGAACAACCCAATTAAAGATAATTCTCATATATGGGAGCCACCAAAATTTTGTTTTGAACGAGTGCATGCTGATTACGCTGGACCTTTCAATGGAGGTTATTATTTTATATTGGTAGATTCCTTCAGTAAATGGCCTGAAATTCATTTTACAAAAAATACTACTACAAAAACTACTATTGAAATTTGCCGAAAAATTTTTACAACTTTTGGTATTCCTAAAGTTTTTGTTACAGACAATGGTAGACAATTTGACTCTCATGAGTTTAGAACTTTTATGAAAGATAATGGAATTACACAAAAATTTACTGCACCCTACCATCCTGCAACTAATGGACAGGGAGAGAGATATGTCCAAATACTAAAAAAATGTTTAAGGGCTATGCGAAGTGAGGGAAATGACAGGGAGTTTGAATTATGTAAGCTACTTATGCAATACCGCAGAAGCCCACATACAGTTACAGGTAAAAGTCCCTCAGAACTTATGTTAGGAAGACAAATAAGGAATAGATTAGATTTACTTAAACCTTCATGTAGTGATAGAGTTACCTATACTGATATGAGTCTAAGAAACTTTGATATAGGAACTAGGGTTTCCGTGAGGGATTATTTTCATTCTAAATGGCAATTTGGCATTATTGTACTCAGATTAGGGTTATTGCATTATTTAATTCAGTTAGATGATGGTAGAACATGGAAACGTCATGTAGACCAAATACGGCAAATTGGGGAATATACTCCATCTCAAAATAATCCAACATGTTACATTCCGGATACCATTACTCACAATTTGATTCCGAGGGAGGCATCAATTCCAGAGCACAGTGTCTCACCACCACCTACCGAAGTGATTACTGATGAATCCGAAATTTCAAACAATATGGAAAGTTCGAATAGTGTACCTGGGGCTCAAACTGAAACTGAGGAACCCATTTTAAGGCGTTCCACTAGAGTAAGGAAACCTGTTACCAGACTGAATTTGTAAGTACTTTTACTTCTAGTTAACTTTTGTAATTCATGGTCAAGGGAGGAGGTGTTATGTTCGTGTAAAACTCCCTTAACCATGAATGTAGGTTGGTACTACTGTCATCTGAACGACAGCTGTCACATACTTAATACTGCGATAGAAAATGGAAACCATGTGCATAATTCTTTAAAATAAAGTATTTTACATCGAGTATTATTTCATTACAAATACTTACGTCCTTTAAGTACAAAGGACTTGACAGTACGTTACCTAATTTCTCTAATTCTATTTGCATAGATATGTTATTAATTGCTGGGTTATCATTATATTCTGGAAAAATAATATTTGGTTTTGTAAGACATATATCGAATTTAGCCGTGAAGAACGGCAAACCAGAATCATCACGTAGTTCGATGTTTGAGACTGTTGCAAATGCATCAGCTAGAGGGGGACAGTTTCTGTTGTGCCAGTATTTATTAGTGTAGCTATATGCAGTTCCCTAACAACACACAACATTCCAGGAATGTACTACCAAAGTTCTATCAATATTTGAATGTCCTGGACATTTAGGGAACATTCGGTGAACATCTGTTTAAATTATTCCTGGAATGTTACCATAAGACATTCTGTGAACATACTACCAATGTTCCTATATTTTAAGTTGCGAAATAATACATACGTGTAAGAGATACAACATTACTTATAACATACCAGACAAACTAAGTGACATTTTAGGCCTACAGTGCAATAATATGTCAAATTTAAAGAGTTTCCCAAGATTATAAACATACAAATGTAATAAAAATTATTGTTCGCAAATATTCAATTTGGAATGAGATTTTGTTAATAAAAAAAATACTTATAACTTATGCAAAACCCAAGAGAGGCATTTATATTTATTTCTTTTGCGTTCATTTTCAAATTCGCCGTGCATATATTTTTGTGCATGGCGCTTGAGAGGGCATCACGTGACTAAAAACGACCAACCAACGACCTCGCTTCGGCCATCTTGGCATCTTCATCTTGGCGACCTTGCCCAGGGTTACCATGTCTAGGGATTTTCCCCGAATCTAGGGATTTTTTGAAGCTTTTGGAGCTCTGGAGGGATTTTTTTTTAAATCTAGGGATTTATTAAACTGTGCTGCCGCCATTTTTTGTTGTTATTAAATATCTTTTTGTTCAAATATTATTATTATTTTCATTATTTATTGTTCCCTGACATAAATATTCCTAAGTAAACATTAAAACATTACCTAATCAATGATTAAAGTGGATTAAACACAGTGTTTAATAGGTTATAAATTAAATTGACAGCTGTCATCTGTCAATTTCTTCTTTTTTAGGTAAAATTAATACGATTTAGGGATTTCTAGGGGAAATTGGAGCTCCCGTCTAGGGATATTCTGAAATTTCATCTGGCAACCCTGACCTTGCCTTGCCGTGGATTGTTTTTAGTTGTTTGTATTATTTGTGCTTTTTAAGAATATTTTTTTAATTCGGATACTTTTATAATAGCTTTAATAGTATTATTAACATAGTGCATAAAATGGTGTCCTGTTTTTAACGCAGTTGGAGTAGCAGAAACAAATGTAGATAAAAAAATCTGCAGGAATAACGTTTCAATTATGACAGAAGCTCAAAACAAATGACTGTGAATGAAAAGCCCTATTAAAAGGTTAGTATGCAAATATGTAAACGAAAGCATGCCCTGTATTTCAGAAAATAAATTAATACTATTAATACCCTAATAATACTATTCATAAAAAATCTTTTAAGTAACGTAGATATAACAAAGTGAATAAAAGGCATAAATCAGAAGAATTATTATTTTATTTTATAAGTTAATAATTGGTCATATCCATTTATTATTTTAATAATAATTGTGAATAAGCCACAAACTTCGCTTATTCCTAACTAAAATAGTAAATAGAGATAGGTAATAACAAAAGGATTTGTAAAACTAAAATAATTCTTTTTGCGTTTTTGCTAGTGTATGCGTTTATAAATAGGATGGTAGACCACACACTATAATATGCAGTACCAACTAATGAATACACAGAATATTATAGTCGATTTGCTAAACTCAGTCTCAGTACTAATTACTGTAATTTTGGCAAAATTGGCCAAAAACAAAAAAAAATACCTACTAAAATCACTAGCCAGTTGTGTCTGAGTTTGGGGAACCGACTATACTAATAAACAATTTCTAAGCTGTTTTATAATAATTTTGTGAGTTCATTAATCATATTTTTTATTTAAAACTAAAATTTGTTAATAATGCTTAGTAATGCATATATTTTGTATTTTTAGCTTTCCAGAAGATCCTGCGAAGAAGACATGAAGTATAGATCAGATTTGTTAATAGAGGAGTATGTTCAAAACACTTTTTAGAAAAAGATATTGACAGAACTTCACTTTCATCTGTTCGTTTGAGAGACTGTGCTGTTCCAATAGCTTATGTCACACAGGTATATGCATAACCTAATTAATAATACAGTCCGTACAATACAGATACTGTTGTAATTCATTATCTACATCGGAGATCTAAGTTGACATTGTTGCCCAACTACAAAAAATTTTTGAATTCATTTTAAGTCAAATATATCACATAATTATTGCGAAGTAGATTATACAACAAAACAGATTAATATTCAATGTAAATAAATAAAAACATCAGAAATCGAAAACAAGAATTAAGGTATAATCTTATGTTACAGTTATTAAGGTACCAAGGGTATTATAGGGATATACGTTGACCGAAAGTGTTATTATTATAATACCTGTGGTGCCTTCAACGTTTAATGCCCGACTAAATTATTCTTTATATGCGAAAAATTTGAATGAATTTTGAATTGATTAGTTTTTAAATAAGTACATTTACCAGTAACAGTAGTAACGTAATTGTGGTAACCATAGTTTTACTTAGGTTGATATTTGTCAACTTGACAGTATCTAAGTCGTTATTTAAATTTAATGCCCAAGGGCGTTATATCGTACTTAACAGACTTCGAAATGTCATTATTTGTCAAATAATGTACCAGTAGGACATTAAAGTAAATAATAAAAACAATAAATATAATGAATACTAAATACTTATTTGTTTGTGAAAAATCTATTTCTTTGTGGCTTTTTTGTAATTAATTATTCTAATGGGGAAATAAGCCACAATTTACTTGAAAAAATAATTTTATTAAGGTTTCTACTTCCACATCGGATGTCGTTGTCAAAATACAAAATGTTCATTATTATTATTTTATTTATTAAATATTATTTATTATTTATTTAAATATTATTTAATATTTATTTTTTTATTATTATTATTTATGCATATTATTACCTGTAAATAATATTTCTTCTGATTGTTAATTGTAAAGGATAGAAAAATTACCTTTTATTTTATTTTCTTTTAGAATCAGCTGAGAGAAGTGGTCTACAAAAAACCAGAAAGGAAACGGAATATGTGGCTACGAAAAGCAAAAGAAAGGTTTACAAAGCAAATGTGACACATTTTTTTATAATATTTAGGAATGTCAGCAAATTACATTAAAAAATGTATGTAAAGATTTTTTGCAATAAAAATGTTTATATTTATCAAGGATGTATTATTTGGTATGGCCATATATCGTCAGTGATGTGACAGTACCTCCTATCTGTTTTTTTCAAGAGATTTGTAAGATAGACTAAAAACTTGTTTCGGCCACCTCCTGTTTTCATATATTTTTTGACTTGTTTTGCAGTAAATTCAACTATCTATTTACTACAAAAAAAGTCAGAATACATACGAAACCAGAAAGTGACCTTAAAAAATGTTTTTCGTCTCCTGCAAACCTCATGAAAAAACATATAGGAGGTATTGTCACATTACTGACGATATATTTCAGTGAATGTCTAAAAAATATACTGTGAATGTTCAAAGAACGTTCGTAGACATTCATGGAATGTTCTAACAAGACATTCAGTCTAAAAATATACTGTGAATGTCCAAAGAACATTCATGGAATGTTCCAACAAGACATTCAGTCTAAAAAATAGACTGTGAATGTCCAAAGAACATTCGTAGACATTCATGGAATGTTCCAACAGAACATTCTAAGAATATTTAAAATGCTGACACAGCACTTTCCTGGTACTTTCCAGGGACATTCGTGTGCATTTGGGGACATTCCAGGAATGTTTTCAATGTCCTGTGTGTACATTCTAGGAACATTCATGGAATGTTTTGTGTTATTAGGGTTAAGACGCCTAAATTTTTAATAAGGTCGTTGTGTGTAAATCGTTTTTGTTTAACGACGAATTTTTCAGCTAGTAACTGTCGTCGAAGTTGCATGGGGGGTTCGCCACACTCTGCAAGGAGAGGAGCTGTGGGAGTGGATTTAAATGCACCAAGAACAATGCGTAGAGCCTTGAACTGTACCCTATCTATTTGTGAAAGTCTGGAATTAGTGGCTGATCCATACAAGAAACAACCATAATCTAGGATAGTTCGAGTGTACGCTCGGTAGAAAATCAAGTTAATGTTAGGGTCAGCGCCCAACGATATCTGTTAATTGCTCTTAGGATATTAAGACTTTTTTCACTTTTCTTAATGCATATTGATATGTGATCAGACCAGGTCAGTTTGCAATCAAATGTGATACCCAAATATGTGTATGTTTTACACAATAGCAGATTTATGAGGTGATATTTCAAATCCCTGTTCAGGAAAGTATTTAAAGCAGCAATGCACTATATACTTAAGATTACTAACACATTGAGAGTAGTTTTTATGAGTAGTGTATATAGAAAAATCGTCAGCATATTGTAAAATTCTTGCGTTCATACCAAGGTTGTGAACATCGAGGGTATAGATATTAAATAGAAGCGGGCTCAACACCGACCCCTGTGGCAGACCAGAGTTAACCTCTCTAGGACCTAGAGTATTTGTATTGCATTTTATAAAGATCTGTCGTCTGAGGAACATATTAATAAGAACAAATGCAAATTGTGGTGGTATATGGATAACTTTTCATATAAACAATCCAACAGCACGCTTTCATAAGCACTAGAGATATCTAAAAATAAGGCAGCTGAATAATGGTTTTCTGAAAAAGCCAACTGAATTTCCGTTGCAAGATTGGCTGCACAGTCGAGAGTACCTTTACCTCGCCGAAAACCAAACTGGGATTGGGGGAGAATGTTATTATTTTCTAACCACCATTCTAATCTGAGTTTGATAATTCTTTCCAAAGATTTTAATACGCAAGACATTAGAGAAATGGGTCGCAGAGCTTTGTTGTCACTGACCTTAGGAATAGGGATAATTAGACACTGTTTTAGTGAGGGGTAATCCGTATCTCCTGAAAGTATATTGTTATATATTTTGCAAAGAAAGTGTTTCGCCGAGTCAGGGAGCTTTTTAATCATCATATAATTGATGCCATCTAAGCCTGGAGCAGTAAGTTTTGACGATTTGATATTAAGTTCTAACTCTCTTAGTGTAACTGGGGCTAGAAGAGAATGATCATGATTAATGGTGGGTGTGTAGTGAATGTAAGGACTAACAAAACTTGGAGCTAATTTATGAAAAAGTATTTCCGCCGCATCTTCTTCAAATGGTTGGATATCATTTTTCTTCTTTTAAAATCTATTAAGTGTGTATTTGGATTCCGAGCAGTAAAGACGTACCATATCGCTCTCGAGATCCAAGTTCCAAGTTTTTGTGCCGGTCTCGGCTATCGGCCGGGACTAGTTTATGGTAATTAGTGAAATAATAATTAAAAACGATTTGAGTGATTAATTCTAAATTACTATTTATGTGATTAATTTTTAACTCAGTGGCGTACTATATTAAGGAAATGTACCACCAAAATCAAGTGCCAAATGGGGGGTTGTATAATGTGCCCCAAATATATACACAGCCTCAACAACCTCCAGTAATATCGCCCCCATTTTATGGATTCCCGAGCAGCCAACAGACAACAAACCAATATATCCCGCCTACTCCATTCCCAAACAATAATCACCAATATAACCAAAACCTCCCTGCACCTCAAATGGATCAACCAAATACATCAAATGCTTCCCAATACATCCTCAGTGGAGAGGAACTTGTCATGGAAAACTCAAGCGATGAAGACGACGAAACCATAGAAAATGTCCATGATTGGCAAACAGTCAAAAAAATTACAAAAAAAAGAAAAGCAAACCCCAAAGATGATAACACAACAACAATGCAAGTGAGTACAAACAACAGATTTGAACCATTAGAAAACCTAACTGATAATAATAACACACCAGTAACACCTAAACCTCCACCTATATTTATCTATGGGGTAAATGATATCAAAAAGATGACTGAAAACCTATCGACAGTCATTAAAGCAGAAGACTACCAGTCGAAAGCTCTCCCAAATGACACAATAAAAATAAACACAAAAACTATTGAGTCATACAGAAAACTTATACAGCATTTAAATAGTAGCAAAATAGTTCACCACACATACCAAGCAAAACAAGATAGAGCTTATAGGGTAGTTATAAGAAATTTACACCACTCGATGCCAGTTGAAGAAATAAAAAGTGAACTAGCTAAATCAGGGCATACTGTCCGTAATATCATTAACGTATTACACAGAGTCAATAAATCACCACTGTCAATGTTCTATGTGGACCTAGAACCGAAAGAAAACAACAAACACATCTATACACTGGATTCTATCGGCAATATGAAAGTCAGCTTTGAACCTCCTCACAGAAAGAAAAATATAACACAGTGTCAGCGCTGTCAACGTTATGGACACACAAAAGCGTATTGCACAAGACCTTACGCATGCGTGAAATGTGGAGGAAGTCATCCAACGCCATAATGTACAAAACCCAGAAATACACCAGCAAAATGTGCCCTGTGTAACGGAGAACACACTGCAAACTATAAAGGCTGCGTAATTTACAAGGACTTGCAAAATGTAAGAAATAATAGACAACGCGGAAATCAGTCAACCCATAATAATCAGAACCCACATCAAAATGTTAACCCAGCACCAACTTCACAGTATCAGAGTCAACAATCACAGTACCAACAACAGAATGGAACCCAATCCTATGCCCAAGCAGTAAGAGCAGGAAATCAAGTAGCTGACATAGGGTCTCAGATGAACTTATTCTTAAACGAATTTAAAGCAATGTTCACCCAACTAATGAATCAAAACAGCATGATCCTTACCACGCTAACAACATTAATTAATAAAATTCATTAGATCTGTTCGAATAGCCGAATGGAACGCAAATGGTTTAGCAAACCATAAAGCAGAAGTAATCCAATTCCTAGAGGACAACATAATAGACATCCTCTTTGTATCCGAAACGCATTTCACAGAAAGAAGCGTAATTAAAATACCTCAATACTCAGTCTACCACACTAGTCACCCAGATGGAACAGCCCATGGAGGATCTGCAATAATTATAAGGAACAATATACAACATCATCAAATGCCGGAACATAAAACAGATAAGCTACAAGCAACAATACTTAATATAAATGCCAGGCCTTGGAACTTCGAAATTGCTGCAATATATAGCCCTCCTAGACATAGAATCACAACTGAAGAATACGAAGAACTATTCAACAAGCTAGGTAACAAATTCATTGTTGGAGGTGATTGGAATGCTAAGCATACGAATTGGGGTTCACGACTCATTACACCAAAAGGTAGAAGCCTACTAGTTGCCATCAACAACACAAACTGCACCTACTTATCGACGGGACAACCAACGTACTGGCCGTCCGATACAAATAGACTACCAGATCTACTCGACTTCTTTATCCTAAAAGGAATTGCAGCAAACTACACAAACATAGAAGCAAGTTGGGATCTCTCGTCTGACCACACACCAATCATAGCAACAATCAGCACCCACATAATCAAACGACCTGAAATACCCAAGTTGACTTCCCCTAAAACTAATTGGTGTGAATTCAAATACCAGCTTGACACGAATATAAATCTTGGAATCAGACTCAAAGAAAAAGATGACATAGATAAGGCTATAAACCACTTCACCTGTCAAATTCAGCAAGCTGCATATCGAGCTACACCATCAACTCCAAAGCAAGAAAACAAAAATACCACTTCGAATTATATTAGACAACTAATAGTCGAAAAACGAAGAGCAAGAGGTAGATGGCAAAGAAGCCGCAACATTAATGACAAACACGAATATAATCGATTAACCAGACAATTAAAAACAGCGCTAAATGAAGCACGCAATGCCACATTTGAACACTACATTAGTACCTTGTCTAAAGAAGATCACTCAATATGGAAGGCAACAAAACACTTAAAGAGACCTACAGAACACAACTCGCCAATTAAGACAGATGATGGTACTTGGGGAAGATCAGACGAGGAAAAAGCTTCAGCATTTGCAGAATACTTAGCTGGTATTTTTAAAGAACACCAAGTAGAGAATAATGATGATGGAAACTTAATAAGAGACTTCCTGGATAGTGCTTGCCCTATGACGCTTCCAATAACACCATTCAATACATCAGAAGTTAAACTAGAAATAGAAAAATGCAATAACCACAAAGCACCTGGATTTGACCTAATAACAGCATTAATACTGAAACATCTTCCGAGAAGAGCATTGGTCATGCTAACTACAATATACAATAGTGCAATCAGACTGACATATTTCCCAATCACATGGAAATTTGCGCAAATAATAATGATTCACAAACCGGGTAAACCTCCAAATAAAACATCATCCTATCGGCCAATCAGCTTGTTGCCGATAATGTCTAAGATCTTCGAAAGACTACTACTTGGTAGACTGAAGAATGACATTAACCTAGATGTAGAAATACCCACACACCAGTTTGGTTTTAGAGAGAGACACTCCACAACACAACAGACTCATAGAATTATAACAAAAATCCTTACTGCTATTGAGGAAAAAAAATATTGCACAGCGGCATTCTTAGATGTAGAAAAGGCATTTGATAGAGTATGGCATACTGGACTCTTATACAAACTCAAATGTATTCTTCCAACCCCCTACTACCTAATCATGAAATCCTACATTGAAGATCGTTACTTCCAAGTAAAATATAACACAGCAACTTCCACATATTTTCCCATTAAATCAGGTGTACCACAGGGTAGTGTCCTGGGCCCTCTCCTTTACCTATTATTTACCGCAGATATCCCAACCACTGAAACAACCCAAATCTCAACATTCGCTGATGACACCACCATAATCGCTGTCAATGAGGACCCTATTATCGCGTCTGCACAACTGCAAAACCACCTTGACCAATTGGGAACATGGCTCAACAAATGGAAGGTGAAAGTAAATGAAACGAAGTCAACCCAAGTTACATTTACAAACCGAAGAGATGTATGCCCAACAATAACACTAAATGATACACAATTACCAGTCAGCACACAAGTCAAATATTTGGGACTAACCCTTGACAAAAGATTAACATGGAAGCCACACATCCAAGCCAAGAAAACCCAGATCAACATCAAAATACGACAAATGAGCTGGCTTATTGGTCGAAAATCAAAACTCAATATTGAAAATAAACTGCTCCTGTATAAAACTATGATAAAACCAATTTGGACCTATGGTGTTCAACTCTGGGGATTCTCAAAGCCATCAAATATCAAGATAATACAAAGAGTCCAATCAAAAATATTGAGGATGATATTCAACGCACCCTGGTATGTAAGCAATAAAACCCTACACGAGGACTCAGCTACACCCTTGGTAGAGGAAGAAATTCCAAGGATCACAAAGAGCTACCTTGATGGACTGAGAAGTCATCCAAATGATGAAGCAAGACTGCTGAACACTCCTCCCGAATTCGCAAGACGACTGAAGAAACTATGGCCAACAGATTTAATAAATTAAATATATACATATTGTGATCAAATGTAAAAAATTATAATAGGAGGGTTGCCACAGGGCAGCTTCTCCCTCATGTATTTAACATTCAAACTATTTGCTTATAGCTTCGATGAAGCAGATTGTAAATGAAAATATGTAATAAAAAAAAATATATATATAAGCAAAAAAAAAAAATCTATTAATCCGGCGCCAAATTTCCGAGGGATTTGAATTCCTATTGCGTTGAGTACAATAGTCTGCCCAAGCCTGTTTGGCTTTCAATTTGAAGGTTCTTTTGCAGAGCGCATCTATTTTTATTCCATTGATATAATTTGAAGTTATCGTATTGCGCTTGTACGTTTTTTAAGCTTCCTTCCTTTGGGTAACTAACTGTTGACATTCCTCATCCCACCAAGGGGGATGAGGAGCCTTTTTAGGAGAGAAGGGGTAAGTTTTTTTAAGAGCTGAATCCGCCGAGGATGTCATTGAATTGGTGATAAAGTTAATCCTTTGGGTAACTAACTGTTGACATTCCTCATCCCACCAAGGGGGATGAGGAGCCTTTTTAGGAGAGAAGGGGTAAGTTTTTTTAAGAGCTGAATCCGCCGAGGATGTCATTGAATTGGTGATAAAGTTAATCATTTCGTTAGTATTGTTGAAAAGCGGAATCTCGGAGAAATCTTTATCAATTTTTGTTTGAAACAATGCCCAATCAGCTGCTCGCATAGACCATTTATGAATGGGGGTAATATTAATATTATCAATTCTGAGTTATTGTAACACAAATGTGATAGCATAATGGTCAGAGCCATACGTATCTGCTTTAACAGACCAAGAGAATTGTGTGCTAAAGTTGGACGAAATGAGGGTAAGATCAACACATGATGGAGGAGAGCCAGGGGCAGATACTCTGGTAGGAGATCCGTCATTTGCAATGATAAAGTTGTCGAAGTATTCTAAAGCTTCCATGAGTATATTACCGCTATTATCATTGTTTATAGATCCCCAGGCTCCATGATGAGCGTTAAAGTCGCCACCAATAATAAAATTATGCGGAATTTGTTGAAAAAGAGAAACATAGTCGTTCACTGTGACTGCAATGCTACCTGGACGATAAATACTAACCACAGATATTTTGGTGCCATTGACATCAATATCAATGCCACAAACTTCAATATGTTTATTAAATGTTTGGTTGAATACTATATTATTGTATTTAATATTATTAGAGATAATTATGCTAACACCTCCACCTCGTTTATTACGTCTATCTTTTCTAATAATATTAAATCCCTGTAAGAACATTTCATACTTAGGTTTGTACCAAGTTTCCGAAATAAGAGCTATATCAAAGTGTTCTGTAAAAAGTTGCGTAATAGAGTTTTTATTAGAGTACGCTGATCTAGCGTTCCACTGGACAATTTTTAAACCGGCCATATCAGGTAAAGAAATGTTTAATCACGCTGTTAATTATATTTTCTACATCTTGTATAGAGGGAACTGAACTATTAATCGCAGGGTTTCGAGCAGGAATGTCTGAAAAGAAATTATTGATTGAATCCTTCAAAGTAGTAGCGAATTCATTTTTAAGGTGTTCATCGTTATTTTTAGATACATTTTTATTATAGTTTCCGAACTGGAATACGGGGCTAGCACAAAAGCTAAATTCGCTTGGAGTGGTAATAAGCGTAGGAGACGATGGGTGTATTTTTCGTTTTCTTCTAGTAGAAGCTGCAGTATTTGAAATATTTGCAATGGAAGGCAAATGTTTTGATGAGCTTTGAGCAATATTGGAATAGGTATTTGGCCTGGAAACTAATGAAGGGAATTCAGTAGTGGATAACAGTAACGGAGCAAATCTGTTTTTTTGAACAATACTAGTGTAGGCAGGATTGTCAATAACTTTTTCGGCCTCTTTGAAAGAAATATTAAGGTGTGCCATTGCTTCCTTAGTTCGTTTTTGTTTTTTATACTCTGAACAATCTCGATTAGTCGAGTTGTGTAAATTAGAGTTACAAAAAATGCAGAAGTTATCACATTGAGTGCATTCGTTATCATTTTTAAGTATAATTTCCCAGGACAAATTAAGTAATGAATCGAATTACTTGTAGAAATCCAAAAAACTTAACCAAATAAATGAGTAAAAGGTAAACAAACAGTGTATTTTTTGCGGCAATTAGTGAATCGACTTTTAAATCAAACACGTCTAATCACTAAGAGACTTGATAGACGACTGAACTATTCTTTCCAAACATGTTTTGTCCTATATATGTACAATAACAAAACCGTGATATTATAAAAAGTACTTTTTTATTAGAGTGTAATTTTTGGAATTTTAAGCATGTTATCGTTAAATCGTTTATCGTTAAATTAATTTATATTCTTTCCTATAAATAATAAAAAGGTTTTATTATAAAAAAGTTTTTTTTTATAAAAGTGTAATTATTTTGAATTTGGGTATAGTCGGTTCGCTAACCTCACACAGAAGTGTCCAATAAATTTAGTCATTTTTTTTGCTAAGTTATAAATTGTGCACAATTTTAACATCTAATCTTGTCGTGAATAAAAAGAAAATAAAGATTTTGACGAAATAGAACGATGAATGGAACATTTGACAATGAATTGAACTCAAGCCCGGCCCGTGGGCCGGTGCGCCTTCTGCTTTCGTTCATATTCCGTTAAGAAATTAAACGCTGAAAGTTTTTCAAAACTTTACACAAAGATCCATTGAAGCAAAGATCAACTGAGCATAAATGTGGTTGCAAAATGCAACTCGCATCAGGTATCAGATAATCAAATTCTAGCATACATAGCTCAAAAATTACATTCAGGGTTTTGTGTTAATAGCTTCGATGCGACGCGTGGCGTCCTTGAAGACCTTAGGGCGCCTTTCACCTGAATATATTATACATACAGGATTGTTGCGCTCCAGAATCATACATAACGAAGCCAGTGATACCATAAAATACAACTCATATCAGGTAACGCATAATCAGACGCCAGCGCACATAGCTCGAAAATAGCACCCTGGGTATTCAGTTAATAGCTTAGATACGACGCGGGGCACCGTCGAAAACGTTCGGGTGCCTTTTATAGCTATCAATATCCGCCGTTTCTGTTATAAGAGTGTAACATCCCAAAATTGGCTTAAAATATACAGGTGCAGTTTTCTGCGCTCCCTCACTACATTATATACGTATGCAGGATTGTTGCGCCCCAGAGGGCCTTAGTGATGAGCGAGACTTGTCTTGGTCTTGCGGTCTTTGCGGACCAAGACCACCTTTTGGTTTGCAAGACCAAGATCAGGTATTCAAGACCAAGACCAAGACCGAACCTTGCAAGACTACGCAAGACCAAGACCAACCTGCAAGACTCTTGCTCTTTTTTGCGAAATTGGTTTTTTTATTATTTAACTTTATTTTTTTAGTTCAATAATATATATATACTGACATTGTAATAAACCTTAAACAATATAGAATTTTTAAAATACATAATATTTTAAGCTAAAAATCAACAATGTTGATATATACTTTGATAGGTAGTAAAACAGATTAAAAGGAATTGGTTTTAACATTCCTCTTCTAACTTTTCTAGCGTTATCTTATAATTTTACAACAGTAAGTACAGAGTATTTAACGTAAGCAGGTCACTCAAATAACAAAAAAAGCAATCGAACGTCAAAAAAAAGGGGAGCACAATCGGATTTAAAAAAAAAATGCTCCGTATTAGACTGTCGTATAAGAACACATTTTATGAAAAGAATTCTGATGACGTCGTTTCTGTAGTACCCAAAAATGACATTTAAAAAACCGTATATGTAGAAACAGAAATAAAATTATTTCTATGACAGTTCAACAGTTTCCAGTATAATAGATTTTCCGCCATATAATTGTTCCTAATTGGAACTTAGAAGCTAAAAATAATGAAATTTTTTTATATGATACTGGATTCTTCGGAAAATGATTTTCTTTAATTTTTCTATTTTCAGTTATTCTCTATTATGAACAGTTTCCGAGATATCGAGCTTTGTCACACTATACAGCCACCCTGTATATGCAGAATGTTTACTAAGTATGTGTACAAGCTTTATAGGTTAAACGTTCATATGAACTGAAAATATTTTTTTTAATGAGAAATCAGTGTTCACCTTCGATACATCATTTCAATAGGAATTTTACATCTGGTTAAAATTAAAGGTTTTTTTTTTAATTTTTTCTCCACATAAAAAACACAGTTTTGCTTTTGCCTTGTATATATGTAAGTATGTATAATTAAATAAAGCGCGTATTTCCTCCAAATAAAATAAATGTAACTAATAACTTTTTCTTTTTTCTTCTTTTTTTTCACTTTTTTTTTTCTTTTATATCATATGCTATTGAATGTATAAAAAGCAGATTGTGTCTCAATTCAACTTAAAATTGAAATTTGAAAATAAACCTTTATATTTGAAACATACTTTTTAATGAAATAATTAGGTGAATGTATAATGTTAAAATTGGTATCCGTTTGAAACTACATTTTACATTCTTTTAAAATTTTTAAGCAAAAAATATAGTTGCATTCTTCACATTTTTATTTATTTCAATGTACATTTTATTCGAAATTGTTTGGTTCAAATTATTACTACCAAAAAAGCAAGACCAGCAAGATCCTTGCAGCAAGACCAAGAACAAAAACAAGACTGGCTAGTGCAAAACCAAGACCAAGACCAAGCTTGCAAGAACAAGACCAAGACCAAGACTAGCCTGGTCTTGTTCTTGTTTTGATCATCACTAAAGGGCCTCGATTTTTGACCAAAATCAAGGGCCAGATTCCTACATAACGAAGTCAGTGAAAGCAATAAAATACAACTCGTGTCAAGTATCAGATAATCAAAGTTCAACATTAATAGCTCGAAAATGGAACCCAGAGTTTTGTGTTAGTAGCTTAGATACGACGCGTGGCGTCCTCGAAGATCTTCGGGTGCTTTTGGATCACAACTGGTCAAGGATGTCTGAGACATTTAAGGTAATGAAAAGATTGAAGCAGGGTTGTAGTATTTCGCCTACCATTTTCAAAATGTATCTGGAACAAGCTGTAAAGATGTGGAAAAGAAAATGTAATTTCAAAGGAAACCCTCTCAATGACGAGACAGCACTATAGACTTTATGTTTCGCTGATGACCAAATTCTGCTTGCTCAATATGACGACTCGAGTTACATGACGTGGAAGCTAATAGAAGAATATAACAAATGGGTCCTCGCAGTCAACATTAAGAAAACTGAAGCCAAGTGCATTGGAGGAACAAAGCAGTCCATTACATTAGAATAAAATAGAATATAATAGAATAGAATAGAATAGAATAGAATAGAATAGAATAGAATAGAATAGAATAGAATAGAATAGAATAGAATAGAATAGAATAGAATAGAATAGAATAGAATAGAATAGAATAGAATAGAATAGAATAGAATAGAATAGAATAGAATAGAATAGAATAGAATAGAATAGAATAGAATAGAATAGAATAGAATAGAATAGAATAGAATAGAATAGAATAGAATAGAATAGAATAGAATAGAATAGAATAGAATAGAATAGAATAGAATAGAATAGAATAGAATAGAATAGAATAGAATAGAATAGAATAGAATAGAATAGAATAGAATAGAATATAATAGAATAGAATAGAATAGAATAGAATAGAATAGAATAGAATAGAATAGAATAGAATAGAATAGAATAGAATAGAATAGAATAGAATAGAATAGAATAGAATAGAATAGAATAGAATAGAATAGAATAGAATAGAATAGAATAGAATAGAATAGAATAGAATAGAATAGAATAGAATAGATTAGAATAGAATAGAGTAGAATAGAATAGAATAGAATAGAATATTCTTTATTAATCCAAGGAGAGCACAGTGTGATATATTACAAGTCATGTAATTACATTAACCTTCTGATGAGCAACCTTTTTTGTTACACGGATGACCAACGGGGGTCAAAAATGACTCCACGTAAAAAATGACAATTGACAAAAAAATTTGTTGTTTAAAGAAATAAACTAATGTGTTCGTAATTTTAATGTTATTATTGTATCAATAAATGATAAATAAACATTAGTAAAACATATTTTCATTACAACTGAACAAAAACAGGTATCATCATTCTGAACATAAAACTAAATAAATTTTAAAATATACACTAATTTACGTCGCAACAAGTTTAACAAACAATTTTTTTTCAATATTGGAATGTTTCTTACAAACAATTCCACCTAATAGACGGTATTTACTTAATATAAAATTGGAACCTGGAAGGCCAAGGGAGTGCGTCTTTGACCCCAAATTGAGAAAAAAAATTTCCTAAAATATAGGGAATTTTTTTATTAAAATATGAGGGTATCTAGAATGATATTAAAGTCAAATAAAAAAATAATGAGTTTAACACTGAAAATATTTCTGAATTTATTAAATAAAACATACATTGGGGTCAAAATTTACCCCTCTTGGTCATCCGAAGGTTAAACATAATCAACAAGTCATATAGGACAATTACATAAAACATAATCAACAAAATAAATATTAATAAAACAAAAATATATGCAATATAGAGCATCTCTGAACCTCGTTGGTCCTCATTCCCTGTAGTCTTTTATCAAATTAAAGTTATCATTTAGGTTGTAAACGCATAATTGGATCAATCATGATTTTAATTTATTTTTGAATTTTTGAATATTATTTTCATTTCTCGTGTCAAGTGGCAAACAATTGTAAAATTTAGATCCTGCAAAATTGGGACTAGTTTCAAAAAGAGTTGTGGGATGTTTACACACGCTTATCAACCTCCCGTGATTTGTCGGGTAACTATGATAGTTAGAGTTGAGGGTAAAATTTTGAAATTTAGTTTTAACATGAATAATACACTTATAAATATATAAAGCATAGAAAGTCAACAGTCTGTGTTCAACAAAATATTTACGACATGATTGTCTAATATGAATATTAAATATCCATCTAAGAATTCTCCTTTGAGTTATAAAAACTCTACAAAAGTTTCTAGGGTTTCCCCACAAGACAATATATGCGTATATATGAGTAAACCAATGACACTTATCAATTGATTGGTATTAAATAGAGTTTTCAACTGAAGGATCGCATAGAGTAACCCTTATTCACTTTTTTGCAGGCTTTAGTAACATTTTCATCCCATGTCATATTACTTTCTAGAATGCTACCAAGAAATAATGTTGTATCACTAAAAGGTATTTCCTCGGAACTAACTGTGACCTTATAATCATGGGATGACTTACTGCGCGAGTAGAACTGCATACAAATAGTTTTCTTTGCATTTACCATTAAAGAGTTCCTTTTACACTAGGTTGTAAATTCTTGTGCTACCAAGTTCATTTTGGATATGAATTCGACTTCAATTGACGCGTCAACTACAATAATTGTTGAATCAGCTGCATAAAGAACTGTATGATCTGCAGTTAAAAAATTTATCAAATCATTGCCACAGTATGACCTTAACCAGTTCAAGAAATGACCCCGAAAACCAAGGGATTCTAATTTATGCAGTATAATTTCAATATCAATAGAGTCAAAAGCCTTAATTAAGTCAAAAAAGAATGCACCCACATACTTTTTTCGATCCAAAGCAGCGTGGATATAATTAAATAATGAAATAGAATCACTCTCTGTAGATTTATTAGTTTGTTTATTTGTTTCAGCTGTATCTTCTTTGCTAGCCTCCTTTGGTACATTTCTTTTGTAGAATCATTTCACAGTGATTCTACATTGAATTTTTCCTCGGTGATTTCCTGTAGAAAATGTTTTGGTGTTAGTTTCATTCTTATTTTTGCTAGGACTAGTTTGTGTTCACTCTCTGCGTCTGCCGAGTTTAAAGTTCGAATATCTAGAATCTGCTCTGGGTGGATTTTCCTATTAGTGACTATAAAGTCAATCATAGATTTGTGCCCCCTGGAGTTTTCAAACTTATATTTATACTGAAGCTTATGGTCGAAAAATATTTTATTGATTCTCAGTTCTTTAAAAGCACAGAGATTAGCCATAGGTTCTCCATTTGCGTTGACATGGTTTTCATTGAACCTTTGTTTTACTACTGGAACTATTTCATTTCCGATTCGTGCATTAAAATCACCCATAAGAATTAAGTGTTCTTCATGAGGTATGTCATCCAGGATGGTTTGCAACTGTTTGTAGAGTGTCTCTCGTTCCTCCTTAGGTTTGCAGTCCTCGGGGTTATAAATAGATATAACATTTAATTTTTGGTAGTCCATTGTGATGTTCATATATATTATTCTTTCGGAGATGTAACGGAAGTTACTTATGTTGTCTTTTAATTTGTAGCAAGCAAGCAATTTGATTCAACCCGACCTGTGGGAATGTCCACCCTCTCGAAAGAGTACATTCGGGTGTAACAATTCATTGGGGCGAGATGTTTTGACCCGAGTGTAAACAGGGATCACCCCACCTCGCTCCAATGCCCCAGGCCATCCCGTTCCCCCCCCCATAGCACGCTGATGCGCGATGAGGGCACAACTATCGTAGCCAAATGCTCTTCACAATGGAATCCTGGGTAATAAGATTCCATGTGGTACCCTAATCGAATGCAAAAATCTTAGGCTCAGCGTGATGCGCTCTATACCTTTATCGTCTTACTTACTTAACCGCGGTACTAAAAATTGCTTGCTTGGGCCCCAAGTCATCGTGCTGAGCCCTATTGGGCTCCGCCCAATGACTTGTTGCTCGAGTTTTTATGTGTTTTTTATGGTTTTTTCTATTTTTTTTTGGGGCTTACGCCTTTTTATTTTTTATATATATTTTTTTGGGGGCTTGCGCACTTCTATAATTTTCTATACTTGTCTTACCTTGAAGGTGATCGTGGTGTTGGATCTTCGTGAGTAACGCTGTCTTCGGCACTTGTTTTCGAGCTACGAACTGACTACTATCACTTTTCACTTTTGTTCACTTTATTCCACTATCTGCTGTTTCGGTCTTTTGTGCTTCCATCGGTGGAACTCATCATACCTTAGCATCTCTCGCAGTATGTGACTTGGGTGGTGCTCCAGTTCCGCGAATTTGACCCTTGCCTTGTCTGTCATGATTTCGGTGACTCTCACCTGTTGGAGTTCTCTGAACAGGAATCTTTCTGCTACGTATCTTGGGACTCTGGCGGCTTCTCTCAAGCTGCTGTTGTGAACCGCTTGAATCTTCTTTTTGTGAGTGTTACATGCTTGTCCCCATGCGAGAGATGCGTATGTTAGTACCGGTAGTATAATGCGGTTTATCAATCTTAGCCTTGTTTTTAGTCTTAGTTTGCTTTTTCTGCCTGTAAGTCCTCTTAGTGTTGCTTTCGCTATGTTGGCCTTTTGGACTGTGGCTTCTACATGTTTTTGGAAGGTTAATCCTTTGTCCATGATGACTCCTAGGTATTTAGCTTCGTTTTTCCACTCGATGGGGGTGTTCTGTACCGTCAGCTGTTCCTCTGGTTGTTGTCTTCCTTTCTTGTATAGAACCGCTTGTGTCTTTTCCGAGTTGATGGCTATCTTCCATTTTATACTCCATTCCTCTATTTCTTGTAGTGCTGTTTGCAGGTTGGTCACTGCTATATCTACGTTTCTGTGTTTGGCCGCTATCGCTGTGTCGTCGGCGTATAGGCTCATAAGGGTACCTGGTGTTCTAGGTACGTCAGCGGTGTATATCGTGTACAGCAGGGGTGACAGGACCGCTCCCTGGGGTACTCCAGCCTCCGGGTTCCCGAGTTCGGACAGGACTTGTCCTATCCGAACCCTGAAACTCCGGCCGCCCAAGTACGACGAGATTAGCCTCGTCATCGCCCCGCTGTACCCTATCCCCTCATTTTGTATAAAAGCCCCTTATGCCATACTCTGTCGAACGCTTTGCTTACGTCCAGGAACGCTTCTCCAGTGTACTGCCTGTCTTGAACCCAGCTGCTATGTACTCGGTTAATCTGAGTACTTGTAGCTCACTGGAGTGCTCTGCTCTGAATCCGAATTGAGCTTCTGGGATAATGTTTAGTCTATTTGTTTCCGCTTGCAGTCTGCTAAGAATGATTCTTTCCACTATCTTGCTGATCGCTGGAAGTAAGCTGATTGGCCTGTAGTTCTGCGGGAATGTGTGGTTCTTACCAGGTTTTGGGATCATAATGACATGGGCCATTTTCCACCTGTTCGGGAATATCTTATATCTTAGTATCGCGTTCACTATGTTTGTGAAGTATACTATAGCTTTTCTGGGCAAATACTTTAGGGCTCTGTTTGTTATTTCGTCTGGACCAGGCGCTTTTCTAGGTGAACTGTTTCTGATGTGTTCGTTGATTTCTTCCGGTGATGTTGGGGGAATGATGTCCTCTGGGTATTCTGGTCCTTCTTCTTGTTCTTCGACTTCTTCCAGGAAGTCGTCGTCATCGTTTTGATGGAAGTTTAAGTCGCATTCTCTTTCGAGTGTAGCCCTCATCGCCTCTACTTTATCCTCTATGGTGTATACCATGCCGTATCTTCCATGTAATGGGGGGATGGGTTTTCTGTCGCTTCTCAACATTTTTTGGAGTTTCCAAACGTTTTTCATGTTTGAGTCTAGTTCTTCCATCTCTTGTACAAAGTTGTCCCATTTTTTGCTGCGGTGGAGTTGTAGGGCCGTTTTGACCTCTCTGTTTAATGTATTTGCCCAGGTTTTGTCTACTCGATTTCTTGTTCTTCTGGCTATTTGTTTCGCTCTATTTTTTTCCCTTATCAACTCTTGGATTTCTTGTGGTATGTCTTTGAACCTTCCCGTATGGATCTCGACTTCTTCCTCTGTTGTGCTGTTTCTGATTGCCTCTTGAATGATGTTTTCGAGCTCTAGGACTTTTACTTCTATTTCTTCAGGGTTCAGGGTAACTGGCACTATATTTATTCTTTCACTCACTAGTCTTTTATAGTTCGTCCACTTTGTTTTCTTTTTTGTTCTTTTCGGTGGGTTTGTCTCTTCCCATGTTCCAATTTCTAGTAGAATGGGGTTGTGGTCTGTTGATCCTTCGTCCAGCGTGATTAGTTCTGATTGTAGTCCTAGGTTTTTGGCCACAACTATGTCGATATGGTGGGAAGTCCATTTCCTGGGAAGTGTGTTGGTTCTTCTGGGCCCATTGCCACTGTATCTTCGTTATTTTCTATGTAGCTATTTAGTAGTCTTCCATTTCTGTTCGTAGCTCTATCGTTCCAGTTGGGGGATCTTGCATTCAGGTCTCCTATTATGATGGATGTTTCAGCGATGTTAAGGAACGCATCTAGGTCATCGTCCATTAATTGGTGTTGTGGTCTTACGTAGGCTGATGTTATTCTGACTGCGCCTTGCCTCATTTTCACTTCTACTGTTGTTCCCTCCATGTTAACTAGTGGTGGAGTCGTGAATCTGGTGTGAGTGATTCCCTTCTTAACTAGGATGGCCGTTCCTCCTGATCTTCTAGTGAGGTCGTTCCTATATACATCGTACCCAGGAAACTTTAGGTTGAAGTTGTTTGTTAGCTTGGTCTCCTGGATTGCTACGATGTCCATCTCATATCTGTTGGCGATTTCATCCATGATGTTTTGGTTCGTTGATATACCGCCCGGATTCCAGGAGCCTATCCTCAAATATCCCCTGTCTGTCAGCATTACTTCTGTGCCTCCCTGGTGCCTAGTATAACTTCTTTGACTACCCTAGTCACTATTCTGACTATGTAGTCTTCATCAGGGATCGCTGCTTGGTGTTGTTTATTCTGCGTGGCCTGGGCGTAGGTGGTGCCGGTAGCTTGTGGTCGTCTTGCTTGTGGTTGTTGTTGTTGCGGCCTCCTTGGTGGGGGTCTTCCCCACGTAGGGCATCTAGGGCATCCTCTGTAGCTGGCTGGATGGCTGCCTTTGCAGTTGGCACATGTAGCTTTGACTTCTTTGGCCCTTTTGCACATCTTAGTGGGGTGATCCTCACCGCATTTGACACACCTGGGATCCTTGTGGCACGCGTTCTGGGCGTGGTGGTAGCCCTGGCAGTTGAAACATTGCGTTGGTCCTGTCGCTTTTCGAAGATCCTCTACCACGACCTTCATGTGGCACAGGTTGGTTATGCGCCTCGCCGCCTCGACGTCCCCCTGATCCAGAGTAATGACGAACATAGGTAGCTGTCTTCTTGGGCCGGCTCTTGTTGACATGTTCTTTGCTGCTTGGCAGTCAATGTTATATTGATCTGCCATGTCATTCTTGATGTCTTCCTCTTTGGTGTTCGTTGGTAGCCCTCTTATTACCATTTTAGGCTTTACTTCTTCCTCGAATGGGAAGGCTATCCATTGTAGTCTCTTCTTGGGATCTTTTAGGGTCATATTCTTTGCATAATCCTCGATAATGTGGGTCATCTTACGATAATCTTCCGGGCTTTTCGCCTGGATGAGGGTTTCCCTTCCGCTTCTGGAGATCTTGTTTATCGTGATCACGCTTTGTTTCTGGGCTATACTGAGGATAGCCCCTGTCTCGCTCACGCTCTGTAATTTAATTACAGGCGGCTTTCGTTGACGGGTTACCTGTTGTTCAGGTAACGCGGCAGCTTCTTCTTGTTGGTTCGTCACCATTTGGTCCGACTCTGAATCATTGGGATGCCGTGCGGCAGGCGTATCTCCACCCGTGCTCGTAGATGGATGGATTGGTGGGGCATTCCCTCGGGGCAGATTGAAGGATTCTTCTGCTGGGGGTGAAGCAGCTCTCATGGCGTTGTTCGCTTGGAGTTCCCATGCCGTCGTCTCGTCTTTTGAGATTGGAGTCTTCAATTTTGGGAAATCTTCTCGAATTTTTTTAAGTCTTTCCTCTGCGGGTGACTTTTTAGCTTCAGGGAGTGGCTGCGATTTTTCGACTTCGGAAACTGGCATCTGTTAAAAATTCTGTTGGGACTTCTCTATGAGTTTTCTCGTTACTATTTGTTCTGCTAGCAGATTATCCAATCGGGCTGACATTTTCTTCATCTCTTCTTTTTGTTCATGGATTACGATCCTTAGTCTCTCGTTTTCGGCTCTTTGTTGGTCTCTCTCTGCAGTCATCGCCTCTAGAATCTTTCTCATCTCTTCTTGTTCATTTGTCTTTAGTACCTTCTCTTTCATGTCTTCGTTGGCTTCGCTCTCTTTTGGTTTCGCTCGTTTGGTGGTGCCTCTGACTGCCTGTTCCGCTTCGTCGTCCATGGGCTCTGCTTTTGGATTTTCTCCATCCTTCTTCGCTTCTGCGTCGTTCTTCGTTTTCTCCTCTTTCTTCTTTTTGGATTTCTCCTTTTTCCTCTCGCTCCTAGGTTTCTTGAAACCATTTTCATCAGTGGATGAGCAGTCGTCTGTGTCTGAGCTTAATCCCTGAAACAGGTTTGGGCCCACTTTGCGTGAGCCCTCATAGATTGGCGGGGATTGCGCCATGGATCGGGGCTGTGATCGAGACCTAGCTCGATCAATCGTCTGGGGTTGGGGGCGAACGGTCCTAATATTGACGAAGCCTTTTTTTCTGCCGACTGGCCCGACGCCAGCTCGACTTCAGGGTTGGCTCCCTGCACCAAGCGCGGTAGATCACGTACCCAGACAGAACTAGATACGGGTTCCTCTTGCGTTTCTCAATCTACTGACCTAGGGGCCGGGGCTGCACGATGTAGGTTTCTAAAGAACTACACCTTGCAGTGTCGAGGTACAATGTTTTAAATTGCACCCATCCCTTACGGAGGCACAGTAGATATCCCGTAGCGGGCTCGCGTCGAGCCCGCTAATTCTTTTTCTGCTAGCCGATTTTCTAGCTGTGGCGTCTCAGAGAATCCAATAAAATCAAATTCCCTCAGTTTCACCACATCCAGCCGATCGGCCTTTGCCTCTCCTTCTTGCCTAAGGCTTAGAAGTGCACGACTTCGCTATCACGCTTACATTCGTGATTGGAATGAAAATTCCTGCTAGTCGTACAACTTCTTCCACCGTTGGCTCCTTGTCGTCTTCTCGCCTAGGAGAGTGAAAACGCTCAACTGCTGCCTCGCTTACATTCAAGGCAGGACTGAAAAGTCCACAGTCGAGCGATCCCCACTTCTCGTGGCTTCTCTTCGCTGCTGCTGCTCTGCTCCGCTCGCACGCGTGCTACCAGTCCAGTGGTCGGCACCAGACTTCGTATAAAACTTGAAAGACCCTTTTAATTTGTAGTACGAACCTAAGAGATAATTAGGAAGATAAATAGAATTTATATTGTTGTCGTTACACCATGATTCGGATATACGCTGTGAGCTCGTAGGTAGAAGGGATAATTAAAAATTCGAGAGCGCCAGTAGTGACAAGTTTGTAAACCTTTACTGGAAATTTGCTTTTTGACGTTCTGCATTAAGAGTTGCATATTATAGCTTTTAAATGTCTCACGAAAGTTGTTGTATTAAAGAGTGTCGAAATACTGGTTACAATAGTAACTGTGTATTCTACAACTTTCCTGTCGCTAAGCATAAGGTGACTCAACGACAAAAATGGATTGATGCAATTAGAAAAAAGTAAGTAAACACAATTTTAATTTTAAAACGGTAGAAAAATTTGAGCTAAAGGATCAGTTGGTACACTCGGTCGAATTTTGACGGTTTCAATTTTACAATCCAATCCTGAAACGAAATTTGAATGCGTGAAGATAACGACCAATCACAGCAAACCTAGGATGCCGTTAACTGTCATTCATAATAGGTCTGGATCCCGCATATGAAAAAAAAGTTGATTAATAGCAAGCTGAAAATTTGTTAATAGCTTAAGGGTGTCTAGTCGAATAAAGTTTGATATATGGGAACACTGGAACAGGGGCAGTTTTAATTGTGGAACAGGTTAAAAATTTGGAACGGCCAGACCACGAAAACGGCACATTTATTTTGTCCGACAGAATAGACTTAAACTCTCCGAACAGAGATTAAACTCTCATGCAAAAATCACACTGCTATTTATCACCAAATGGGCGTTTTAATGAATGGAACATGTAGAATATGTCTAATGACAGGAATTATGACAGGTGATAAATAGCAGCCTGATTTTTGCATGAGAGTTTAATCTCTGTTCGGAGAGTTTAAGTCTATTCTGTCGGACAAAATAAATGTGCCGTTTTCGTGGTCTGACCGCTCCAAATTTTTAACCTGTTCCACAATTAAAATTGCCCCTGTTCCAGTGTTTCCATATATTTAAGTTTATCCGACTAGACACTCTCAAGCTATTAACAAATTTTCAGCTTGCTATTAATCAACTTTTTTTTCATACGCGGGATCCAGACCTATAAGTTAATATGTAAGAAGTATTATACTATAATTATATTAAATTATTATACTTTTTTGCAGAATAAATAAATTTTTTATAATATTAGTTGTCAACATAAACGTCAAAACGATAAGCAAAATCGTAAAAACAATCATAATGAATAATAAATTCTGTAGTTACTGCTATTAATTATCGATTACAATCCAATTACTTATTTACGTTGTAAATATTATACGATAAGGATTAAATAATAAGTTTGAAACGACTATCTGCTACGACTATTTGCTTTTCTACTGTCCTCTTTAAAATTCCGGCTGAAATAGGAACACTAGTCAACCGTTAGATGGCGATAGCAGCCATACCAGCGAAACTCACAGAGTATAGGCAACACTTTTTTCTTTCCAGAAAGTTTTGGCGAGTGTTGTTATTTTTGGTTGTCCATATATTTGCATTATTTCTTCATTCGTTCTTCTTCGCCAGATATTCCCCTCTTTTAAACCTCCATATATCCTTCTGAGGATCTTTCGTTCCCATCTATCTAATTTTACTTCCATATCTTTATTTAATGTCCAGGTCTCGCTAGCATAGAGTACCGTAGGTCGGATAACTGTTGTATATATTCGTTTTTTTGCTTTTCTGTATATTATCTTCGACCTCAGTATCTTATTTAGACTTCCAGCACTCTTACTACCTTTCGCCATTCTTTTTGCTATTTCTTGGTTCTCTTCGTTCCTATTTGTTAGTGTTACTCCCAAGTAATCGAATTGGCCGACAATTTCGAAGTTATATTCTTTACTTGGGCTTTGTATCTTAAAGGACTGTCCCAGATGATTTTCATTTCCCTTCATCACCATATATTTCGTTTTCTCTTCGTTTATTTCTAAACCATATTCCTTGGCTGTTCTTTCTAGTCTATTGAAGATTTCTCTTAATTCTGCAGGTCTCCTTGTTATTAAGGTAATATCATCTGCGTATGCTACACATTGATGCCTGTGATGATAAACTGTGCCTTTAGTATGGATATTGCATTCTCGTATAATCTTCTCTAAAATTAAATTGAAGAAATCTGTTGATAACGGGTCACCTTGTCGCAGGCCTCTATTGGTGATAAAGCTATCCGAAACCCGTCCTTCTATCATAACTTTACTTTTAGTGTCACTAAGTATGCATTTAGTCAATCTTACTATTTTTGGTGGAAATTCAAAATATTCTAGTGTTTCATATACTTTACTTCTTTTTATGGTATCGTATGTCTGTTTAAAATCAATAAATAACATATTTAATGCTAGGTTGAATTCATATGAGCTAGATAAAATTTGTTTCATTGCAAAAATTTGGTCTATTACCGATCTTTGTGCTCTAAAACCCGCTTGATATTCACCTAGACAATTTTCCACTTTTGTTTTAATTTTATTTCTAATTAATATGGCCAGAATCTTATATACTGTATCTTGTAGAGCTATTCCCCTGTAATTTGTACAATCTGTAACGTCTCCTTTTTTATGTACAGGACATAGGATAGCTTCTTTCCACTGATTGGGTATATTTTCTTTGATCCACACTTCGCATATTAACTCGGTGATTTCTTCTTGAAGCCCTTCGCCACCATCTTTTAAAAACTCTGCAATGATACCGTTTTCTCCCGGTGCTTTGTTGTTTTTTAAGTTTTCTATGATATCTATAATTTCTTCCTTGGTAGGTACTTCTTCATTCACATTTGGGTCTCTTTCTTCTTCATGTGGTAGTTGCATTTGCTCTATTTCGTCTTGATCGTCTGTGCATAATATATTCTGGAAATAATTGGCCCATCTTCTTAATTTTTCATCTATTCCACCTATCAGATTTCCCTCTTCATCTTTATAATATCTTGATGCGGTTTTGTACTGGGTTCGGTCGCGTTTTATTTCTTGGTAGAAATTCCTGACTTGTTTATTTAAAAAATCTTCTTCAATTCGGTCTAATTTCTGCTCTAGATTTAACCGTTTCTTTCTTCTACAGATCTTCTTTGCTTCCCGTCTTTTTTCAGCATAGGCTTGTTTACTTTCTTCATTATTTCTCATTATGCTGTTTATTCTGGCTTTATTTCGGTCCCTAATTGCTTTCTTACAATCTTCATCGTACCAGTCTGTTTGTTTACTTTGTCTTTTTCTTAGTAATACTAAGTCGGCTGCCTCTTGAATGTTTCCCCTTAGCTGTACCCATCTGCTTTCTATATCATCTACTGTTGTCTGGCTTTCTATTTTCTGTTCAATTTTCTGCTTGAATTTTTTCTTAACCTCTTCATTCTGAAGTAGTGCACCGTTATATCTTTTCATTTTTGTGCAACTAGTCTTAGGGATTGTGGGAATTATTTGCTCCATTTTGACTTTGACCAAAAAGTGATCAGAATTTGCATCTGCACCTCTATAACTTCGGCTATCTTGTATGGCTCTTGCATGTTTGGCTTCTATTAGCAAATGATCTATTTGATTTACTGTTTGTCCATCTGGTGATACCCAGGTACCTTTATGGATTTCTTTGTGGTCGAAATAAGTGCTCATAATTCGCATATTGTGTTCGAAAGCAAATTCTATTACTCTTTTTCCATTCAGGTTACTCTCCCTGTGTTTACTTTTCCCCCCTGTTATTTGTTTGTATACGTCCTCTCTGTCAATCTTGGCATTGAAATCTCCTACAATTATTTTTGTGTCGTATGATGGTATTTGGTAGAACAGATGCTCTAACTGTTCATAAAAGCTATCTTTAACATCTTCTTCTGTATTTTCCGTTGGTGCATGTACATTTATAAGGGATATTTTTCTGTATTTTCCCCTCATTCTTATTTTGCATAATCTGCTTGTGACTGCCTCAAAATCTATCACCAGACTGGCAAATTTTTTCTTTATAAGGAATCCAACTCCAAATATACGTTCATTGTCTCCACTGTTGAAGAATACATAGCTTCCCACATCTATGCAGAAATTTTCTTTTTGTTTAGTTTCTTGTATAGCTGCAATATCTATCTCATATTTCTCCAATGTATCTGATAAATTTTTTAGTGCCCCTACTTCAAAAGTCCCTCTAACATTCCATTGTCCTATCATAATCATATTTCGTGCCTTATTCGTTTCCGTATTTATCTGTCCACTGTGTTTGTTTAGACTTAGTTTTTTTCCATTTTCTCTAATTTTTCGGTACTATGGTTCCATTTCCACCATTCATCGTTTATACATATTTTCTGATAGCCGACTTTCGTTTCATTACCTTTTCCTTTTTCTTCTCTCGCCATATCTCTTAACTCTTTCTGTAGTCTGGCTTCGGTTTGTGTTAGATCACTTTCAATGAAGTACCGCGTTCCTCTTAATTTACTCTTTTTCTTCATAATAAGTTCTTTATCCTTCATTGTATCCATTTTTACTATCGCCACTGGTAGTTTCCCTTGAGAGGTTCTTATTTTCTGCACATCTTTTATTTTAACGTTCACATTCAATTGATTTGCTATGAAGTTGGTGGCATCTTCAATTTCCTCATTTTCTTTGAAATCATGTCCTTTAATCACAATGTTTTGTTTTCGAAATTGTTTATCCATCTTTTCTATCCTGCTTTCTAGGGAATTTACCTTTCCCTTCAACTCACAATTTTCTTTTTTTAGATTGCGAATTTCCTCTTGAAAGCTCTGCTGGTCGTTTCGTATTCCCTTAACTTCGTTCATAAGAGCGATCATCATTTCTTTCAGTTCTGTATTATCACAATCTTTCTTAGCTGGAGACCTAAATAATTTTCTGCTTTTTGTGAAAGGGTTTTCATCTTGGTCGTCTTTTTTTCCATCCCTCTTTCTCTTACTATCATCAGATTCTTCACCATCCATCTGAGTCAGTTCTTTACACGTGGCCATATCGTTAAATATAATAATAAATAAAATATAATAAATCTATTACCTTTTTCCGGGCAGTGTTTTGAAGGTATAAACTCTCACTTACACGCCACTGTATTGTTTTGTAAATAAACACTAATAATTATCCTTATCGTAATGGTCCCCGCGCACCCCACTCTACTTGCCTCTTCAACCGAGCGGAGCAACTAGAACAGGTTTATTGTTTAGGTTATCCGTATGCAATCTCTATAAATTCAATTTTATTCTCTAAATACACTCGATTCGCACAGCCACTATTTCGTCGGAGAAGCACTTTGTTGTAAAAAGAACTCGATATTATCCGAAATTTACGAATTAAATATCGGAGCCGTTTTAAACACGTCTTTCTCGATAGCTTAACCTTGAGCTACTCGCTGTTATATAAAAGACAGAAACATACAGGGTAGAAAAGCCATATCCATGACGAGCTGCATTCTGTGGGACCAAACAATATCTAGAGCGAACAAACAGGTCATATACAATACCATACTTAAAAGTGTAATCACATATGCAATGAAGTTTGGCCACTGAAACAAAGAACAGAGAAAATGTTACTAGTAACAGAAATGGACTTCTGGAGAAAAGCAGCAGCCAAATCAAGAGGAGATCGGATACCAAATGAGGGAATACGAGAAATTATGGGAGTCAAACATCTTCTGTTAGTGTATCTTTGGTTGCCAAATAGGTATCATATAGGTGAACAAGGATGAGGATTAAGGGAGGTTAGGCCTGATCCGGGGAACCGGGACAAGCTATGTAAGATCATATCAAACTAAATAAAGATATCTTAATCAAGAGTACTTAATAGTCTTAAGAACCCAACTAAACATGGTGGCAGCGGTGTTGAGTGCAGCACGTATATGTTAAGTATAAAACTATATTACCCATTAACCACTAGCACATGCCAAGAGTAGCAAAGCAAGGTTAAGGGCAAGAAATCAAGAAAATATTACTGCATTGTGGTCAATTGTGGTTGAAATCATACCCGAAAATGTCTACTAATACTACTCCTGATACCCAAGTTATAGTAAGTCCAGCACCATTGAATGTTAACCCTCCGGATAAATTCAATTTTTTGGCCCCAGCAATTTGGCCTGCATGGAGGAAGAGGCTGGAACGCTACATGTCGGTATCAGGGCAGCTTCAAAAGACAGAAGGACAAAAAATAGATATCCTACTGTATCTTATGGGAGAAGAATCCGAAGATATTTTGATGCCATTTCAAAAAATTCCAGATACTTATGAGGAAGTTCTAAATGCTTTTGACAAATATTTTATCCCTAGACGTAATATTATATATGAACGTTTCAAATTCAATTCTACAGTACAAAAACCAGGTGAAAGCATTGACTTATTTATTACTAGCCTACATACCTTAGCAGAATATTGTAATTATGGGCACCTGAAGGAGGAATTGATCCGAGACCGTATCGTAGTAGGCATGCTGGACACAAAAACATCAGAAAAGTTGCAGCTAAAAGAAACTCTAACTTTACAGCAATGTATACTAGAAGCAAAGCAAGCAGAGTTGCAGGCGGTGCAGAATAAAGACTTACTAGGTGTCCAGAGACATATCGGTAGAGTGCAACTAAATCAAAGTGGTGCGAGCATATCTAAAGTGAGTGATAGTCAGGGATCCAGTGGTACTGTGAAAAAGTGCGGTTTTTGCGGGCTACAGTTCCATTCCCGAGAGCAGTGTCCTGCCAACAAATCGACATGTAAGAGATGCATGAAGAAAGGCCATTGGGCTTCCGTATGTAAAACAAATAAGGTCAAATCTGTCAAAATTGATTTATTAGAATTAGAAAATAAGTACAATATAGTAGAATATAAGTCTGATGATGAATTAGAGGTAGAAACTAATAGCTTTCTTTGTTCAGTACTCAAAATTGATCATCAGATAAATCATATTGACTCTAAAGAGTGGATAGCATCCATATATATGTCAAAATTAAATAAAAATGTAAATTTTCTAGTAGATAGTGGTGCAGATATTAGCTGTCTTCCAAAAAGATTATTGGACCCTAATTTATTAAAAGATGTTAAGCCAACAAAAAGAATTGTAACTGGCCCATCTGGGGTTCGATTGTCTGTCCTTGGCACTCTGGATGTTAATTTAAAATTAAATAACTTGAATTTTGACACTCAGGTGTATATAATTAAAAATCTGGCAAAACCTATTCTTGGAAGAACAGCTATTGTCAAACTAAATGTTCTTAAGCTTTTTCATCATCAGATCGCACCATTAACATCAGATAGTGCATCAATAAAAACTCAAATTTTATCTCAGTTTCCTAAAAATTTTTGATAGTGTTGGGAAATTTAAAACAGAATTAGAAATAAAGTTAATTTAAAATGTACAACCGTATGTACAATCTGTGCCCAGAACAGTTCCGATACCTCTGTTAAAACCTTTAAAAGAGGAACTTGATAGATTAAAACTTTTAGATATAATAGAGCAGGTAGATTTTCCCACAGAATGGGTTAGCCCAATAGTAGTAGTGCAAAAAAATAATAAAATTCGACTTTGTGCTGATTATACCAAATTAAATCGATCAGTTTTGCGAGCACATTATCCTATTAATAAAGTTGAAACTATTTTGGCAAAAATGTCAGGTTCACATTTCTTTTCAAAACTGGATACTAATTATGGATTCCACCAAATAAAATTAACCAAAAATTCTCAACTTTTTACTACATTTATTACCCCTTTCGGTAGGTTCTATTTTAAGCGGCTACCCTTTGGAATCAACTGTGTCCCAGAATACTTTTCCTGTTTACTTCTGAGATTGTAGCATATGCATCAAGGTTATTAACAAATACTGAGAAAATGTATGCTCAGATTGAGAGGGAAGCACTAGCTTTGACATGGGCTATGGATAAGTTTTCAGAATATGTTATCGGTTTGGCATCAGTTACATTGCAAACAGACCATCGTCCTTTATTGCAAATTTTACAGACAAAACCAATCGATGAACTGACACCTAGACTACAACGTTTCAGGTTACGTTTAATGCGTTTTAATTACATTGTTCATTATTTGCCAGGCAAAGATTTAGTTATCGCTGATGCTTTGTCACGGAATTTTTCTGATAGTGCTGTACAACCAGAAACAGAGGAATTAGAGGCTGAAACAGAGGTACATGTCAAACTTTTACTGCAATCTCTACCAGCTACCTCTAATTTTCTGGAACAAATAAAAGAGGAACAAAAGCTAGATAAAATTTTATCTCAAATAATACAGTACACTGCAGAAGGATGGCCAAATAAAAACAAATTAAATCCTGAATTAATCCCTTTTTACCAATATCGGTTTGAATTTTCATTGTCAGAAGATATTTTGCTTAGAGGTTCTCGCATTGTGATACCTTATGCACAACAACTACGAGTTTTGAAACTCATTCATGAAGGTCATTTTGGTATCGTTAAATGTAGAAACCGTGCTAAAACTTCAGTATGGTGGCTAGGTTTGTCTACACAGATAGAGAACCTGGTTAGAAATTGTCCTCAGTGTATTGAAAATAGAACTAATCCTAAAGAACCAATGATTGCTGATAAGTTTCCTGATAGGCCGTGGCAGAAAGCAGCTCTTGACCTATATAAATGTCATGATACATGGTACTTAATAATTACAGACTATTATTCAAGGTTTTTTGAATTCTTTAAACTTACAAAAATGACAGAACAAGTTATAGTTGAGAGGGTGAAAGAAATTTTTTCTAGATATGGCATATGTGAAATAGTGCGATCTGATAATGGCCCACAATTTCGAAATGAATTTCTAAAATTTTCACAAGAGTATGATTTTAAATTAATAACCAGCAGTCCTATTTTTTCACAGTCCAATGGATTTGTTGAGACTGCCGTAAAGTTTGCAAAAAATTTAATGAAGAAAAATGATGACATCCATAAAGCTCTTTTAGCTTATAGAACTACTCCCCTAGAATGTGGGTTTTCACCTGCTGAATTGTTATATGGAAGAAAGATAAGGTCATTTCTTCCTTTGTTACCAAGTGACTTAAATAATCCTGTCGATTTGAGTCTCCTAAGGGAAAGGGAGAGTAGAGCTAAGGATAGCAGTGCAAAACAGTTTAACAAAAGACATCGGACCAGAACATTGCAAAATCTAACAATTGGGGAATATGTTTGGGTAACTGATATTAGGATTTATGCTAAAGTTGTAGATCTTTTAGATCAACCTAGATCTTATTTAATAGAATCAAATTCTGGTCAGGTTTACCGCCGTAATAGGTGGCATTTAATACCAGCACCTTATTATGTAAAACCTAGTCGGTTTTCTCCAACGTTAGTATCAACAGAGTCTGTAGGCACTCATAATAATTATAATAATTTTGAGAACGAGCAGGAAAGTAGTATACAAAGAAAGTGTCTGAAACTGTTGGTGCTAAGTCACTACCAGTATCATATGAATCCCAATTTGTGACTACTCCTAAACTGCCAAGAAATATTGCTGAAATTCCTATTTCAGGTAGACCCAAACGAGAAATAAAAAAACCTTCTCACTTGAAGGATTATGTACATGTACAATAATTGTAATCTTTAGTGTAGGATAGTAGGTATAGTGTTTTGTATTAATATTTTGTTTAATTTATATAAACGGCTTAAAGGGGGAGATGTTCTGTTAGTGTATCTTTGGTTGCCTAGATAGATATCATATAGGTGAACAAGGATGAGGATTAAGGGAGGTTAGGTCTGATCCGGGGAACCGGGACAAGCTATGTAAGATCATATCAAACTAAATAAAGATATCTTAATCAAGAGTACTTAATAGTCTTTATTAAAGAACCCAACTAAACAAAACATACAATAGTTGATGACATAAAAACAAAACAACTAACATGGTACGGTCATCTACAGGAAATGCCATACAACAAGATCTCTAAACAGATTTTGGCGTGGACTCTATAAGGGAGAAGGAAAAGAAAAAGGCTGAGAAGAAACTGGAGGGAGGGAATTGAAAAAGCACTAGAGGAAAGAGAAATCCATTCAGGTATATGGTTAAACAGAGAAGAATGGTGGTTAGGAGCCAGAAGGCGTCGGAGAACTCTGTAAACGGATAGTAGTAGTAGTATATTATTTTGTAGCAGTAGTTGAAATATTACCCACACTTTCAAAATTTTGTTTGGAGTCTCCAGTGAGTACCAAAGAGTGTAACGGATTAAAAGGGTGGGTACCTACTGGGAAAAAGCTATATATTTGTGACATCTTAATAAGTTTATTTAAAAGTAAACTTAATATAACTTAAAAAAATTCACAAGCATTATTGATTTACTGTACATGCACTAGGATTTCAAAAAATGTTGATTTAAAAAGTTTAGGAAGGGGGTATGTCTGGCGCCTTTCTTCAGAGATTGGATTAGCGCCTTTTTGATGAGCCAGTCCGGTCCTGATTGAACTTGTTCTATAATAGAACATATTCTATTCATGTCTTATTTCTTCAAATTTCTTCATTTTCTTTTGATTCACGGTAAAATTGGATGTTAAATTTGACCTTGAAGAACTTCGTGAATTTCTTGGATGCTGCGCAAAATATTAGAGGGTTTTTGTGCAGCTAAATACGTATACGTAACGTATCTTTTTGACATATAAGCATGCGCATTAATGGTTGAGCTTATGTATCTCGATCATAGACATATTAACCATAGACCAGGCTAGCTATATGCCGCTCAATTCATCGGGGTGTAACGCCAATAATAAGTACAGTGGTTTATCATAGCTATCTTTGTCTGTAGTACGAGTGTGAGCGTATCTACCAAGAGGTGGGAGTAATGGAACGATACAGACACAGAGTACAGCGGCAGCGGCCATCATATGCTAGAGAGAGAAAGCTAAGCGCCGATAGAGAGAGATAGACAGATCACCGACCCGAACTGCTCTGCGTTAGGCGGTGGTTATATTGGATGCGAGTTCGTACGAAAAACCGATCGTACGAATTCGTAAGAATATGTACAAAATCATCAGAACGAAACAAATGCGTACAATGCTATATGCACGGTTACATTACTTACAAATATTTCTTACGAATTCCTACGAACTCGTACGATTTTCTGATGCGACCAACATAATTTGTTTTTCCTGCAACTATTCGTACCATAAGTCGATTGCATTTAATATTTTTGTGGTGTTGGGCTGATTATAGTTACAAAATGGATGTTGAAAAATTAATAATAATTGGTGTTGTAACGATAAGCGTTCTATATCGTTACGAAAATATACAAGTCCGAATATTTCAGATAAGCAACTTAGTGGTATGCAACAAACTATGCGTTGACGTGAAGGAAGGATCATCTAGATTGGTACTAGGTATTGGTATTAGGTTGGTAACCTTTTTGGTGAATTCGGGTTCTATGAGTTGGTTCGTGTGGCGATAACCGCTTCCGCCTGGGGTGATTGCCATCACGGCAAGAGCAGTTGGCCGTCACTTGATCTTCCGCTTTTGTTCGGTAAACAAATCGATTCCCAGTGGCCAGTGCTAAAGAATAGAAATTTTGGTTGAAATAATAATTTATTAGAAGATTGATTTACGTTGGAAGGAGTTTTTTTTTTGTTTTGGGGTTTGTGAAGTGAGAAGAAGAGTTTGTTTCCAATCCTTTTTTGAAAGGCACTGGGTATGTATAAAAAAATGTCACGTAGCCACGTTTTTTTTTCATTTCTTTTTCCTTTAAAAAAATAACCATTTTATTCATTCTCAATACCTTACTTATATTATCTTCAAAGGAATTGTTATTCTTTAGTTATCAGATTTGCCATACTTCAATACCATAAATTTACGTTCTCTACACTTACTGCTTCCTTCACATTCTACATCCACTAATGCACTTATAATTGATTTGGTACAAACCAGAATGAATTTCTTTTCATTTTAATCCACCACTATCATCTATCCAGTGACGTACATGTAAATTACTGATATTTTAATCCACATACATTCCTATTATCATAATTTTCATTCTACATGCAATCTATCCTCCTAATTATACATATGACCATCTTCACCCCATCTATTCAGTTTGCCATTACCATAACATATCACTTGATAACACATTTTCATACTAAAACCAAAACAATAAGTCTTATTATTTCGTTCTGGGGCCCGTTCATGCTCCATTCTCAAGTATCTCATATACACCTTAGCTACCGTTAGCGACATCTTATGATGGTTTGGTTTCAAACCCTAGGGTTTCCGGGTAGCCTGCGAGGTCCTTAGGAATTAGTCGCCTAAGTCTGAGCTTGTTTTTAATGATATATCCTCCCTGGATCAATTGAGATATTTTTACACTTTTATCACCTCTACTGTGGTTTTTTCTTGCATTTACATAAATTCCAACAACTACCAACTATTTCAATAAATTCAATATCAGAGAAATTTAAATCAACACAAAATGCGTTTCCAAATCCTAGGTGTAACCACAAAAGGATTTATTATCGATTTTCATAGTTACTGATTTTATGTGTGATGTTGTTTGCCTACTTCCATCATGGACAAACACCACCTGACTACATTTTAATACAGCAACTCTAAACACATAACTATAACATCAAGTTTAGTTTTACTTTAATTAATTATTTATCACAATAGAATAATGATCGTTACTGTTTTTTTACAGTAAACCAGTGGCTATATAACTAATAAGTAAATTTTTCAACTTCCTGTGGAACTGTCATTTCTGTCATCATTCAGGATTTCCGTTATCAGTCGCCAGTTGCCATCATCTATTCAACATGTGAACAACTCGATTTGGGCTCAAATGATACTCTGAACAGAATATATGAGATATTTTGTGCATCCATGTTCAATTTCACATTTATAATCAATGTTTCCATGACGGATCAAGCTTAAAGGGTTTTTAGCATGTCAGCATCTTGTGAGTATAACCTATAACTTTTTTTTTAAACCGTAGTCAAAATTTCAAAAACTTTGCGTTAACTTATCAGGTTATACTTATTTTAGGTCAGCACTGATGATGATCTGTTATCAGATCGAAAACTAGTTCTGTGATGTAGCACTTTTTAGAGAATGTTAATAAATATACCTTTGATAAAGGATTTTACTTGTTTTTTGTAATATGGTATACAGCCAACTACCGGAAAACTCTTTCCTCGTGGATTTTTTAAATTATTTGTAACCTCTGATCAGGTACTAACACATTATAACCCATATTTGCTTATATTTTTAACAGTAGAATATGTTGGTGACGTGTTAAGCCATAGAATAAATGTGGAGGATAGACCGATACAATTTGCTTTCAGCACTTTGTCATATGCAGAAAAAAGATACTCAAACCTAGACCGTGGGGCCTTAGCTGTGATTTATGGTGTCAAAAAGTTTCATAAATTTTTATTTGCTAGAAAGTTTTATACTATTTCAGATCATGAACTATAAAAATTTATCTTTGGAGGAAATAAGGGTTTGCCTAAGCTGCTATATAATAATAGTCTCCCGTTTTATACCGCTGATGCGGCTTTGGGATTATAGCAGGGTAGTCTGCTATATCTAGGGCCTACGGTATACAAGGAAGGTAAAAGGACCAGTGCTACGCTTCAACAGCCTATTATTACCTCTGGTTTTACCCAAGGTACTCATTTTATTCAGGCTGAGTCGATCTGGGACTTATAGACATTTCTAAAAATGGATAGTTCTTCTCGCCAGCGCGGCGCTTTGTCTCGAACCCCGGCCTGTCAGCATGGGAGTCAGACATCCTACCGCTGAGCTATGCCGGCCCCTCTGCTACTATGCGGTGTATTCAAAGGTGGACTATTCCACTTATTGATTATAATTATGATGTAGATTACAAAAAAGGTAAACTGATCTCTAATACTGATGCTCTATCACGTTTACCAATCACTGACTAATAAATGTATCTGACACTATATTTTCTTTGTAACATTACAAACGTCACATCTTTGCTATTTTATTTTTAAATAATTATTTTACTTTATTTTCTTTAATATTTAATTAATCATTATCTTCTGTACTCGTTTTAACTTGTTTCCCATTAAAAACTTGTTTGGCGGCCGTTCTATAGGCAACTCTCTTTTCATCTAACATCTAAGTCATCATACTGAACGTACTCCGTATATCCTTACTCTCTAGATATCTGTATTTCATTACGGAACATGCTTATCGCTTATCCTACTTTTCTACAGTTCACGCTGTCATATCAATGAGTGTCACAATTCTCAAAATGGAGGTGGTAAAGTTATAAAAGCCAAAGAAGATTAAAAATAAATATTTTTTATTTAATAGATGATCACCCTCCTGGGGTAAGAATACTAAGAATTCTAATTATTACAATCGTTATATTCCTACATGCATACCTAGCTTTTTATAACAGTTTTTCTAGTATTTTTTTATAGGTAGGTACCTAACCTCCCATCTTCTAAATGCATGTGGTCTTTGATTTTTCCGACCGTATATCTTTCTAATTTACATATATGCACTTGTAAATCAAATTTTAACTAGTATCAATATTAATTCCATTTAATTTATTCTTGTCATATGCTACTCTTTCTGACGATTATTTCTTAAAAGAATGGCAGACTTGGCAAACTTTGGTTTCCTTACTTCTTGATGTTTGTTTGATATCTGTTTTTATACTCTAGTTTTTGGATAAAATCTACTTTCCTCCTTTCGGGAGCATGAAGCCATGATGCACTACTACAAGGCTGACAACTGCAACTAGTGCGACCGACATGTCAAACAATTGCACATTTAATGATACAAGCATATAATTTGGACCACATATACTACACATATAAAGGTTCAAATTTAGATATAAGGCCATCTCAGATTTTGCCTTTTACAAAAATGGCGGGCACTCAAAATGACGACTATACATATGTGACTAATAGCACGATAACTTTTGAACGAAAAGTCCGATTTCAACCAAATTTGGTATATAGGTTCTTTTTTTGATGTGTAAGACCAAGGTCTTGAACCGGAAGAATCGATTTACCAGAAGTTGTGTTTTTCCTAATTTTTATGTAAAAACATGTTGTTTTTAAACGCTTTTATTTAGTTCAATAGTTTGCGTCAAATCTTTAGACGTTAATTTGACTGCCTTTTCTCCAATGCAAACGAATGAAAATTTGTAGACATATGCATTCGCGGGAACAATACAGGAATAGTCAATAGAAAAAAAATTTTATGTTTATTAATTGTTTAAATAAAAAAAACGGTTTTTATGGAAAATGCTTAAATTCTTTTGTTTTTTACAATGTAAAAACTTGAAACTTTTACAGATTGTAGCTAATGATATGATCTATACATAATTTCACTTTTTATGTTAATTGTTTAAGTTATGCTTCATAAATAAACAATAAAGTTTCAATTTTTTTGCCGATTCTGACTACTTTTCATGTTAGCACATCTAACATATTTTAATAAACATGGCGATATATTTTAATGTTTGAAAAGTGAAAGACTAAAAGTAAAAAATAAAATAATATGAAAAAAAAATTTTATGAAACGCTTTTCTTTAGTTACGAGTGACTAAAATTTAAAATATTATAAAAAATTCAACTAAAAAGCAAAAAATAAAAAAAAATTGAAAAAATCTAACACATTCGTTAAAGAAGAGCGTGGGGCGAAAACCGTTTATTCGATGAAGACGCTTTTCTTTGACGAATGTGTTAGATTTTTTCAATTTTTTTTTATTTTTTGCTTTTTGGTTGAATTTTTTATATTTTAAATTTTAGTCACTCGTAACTAAAACTCTATTGGACCAAAAGTCTTCTCACCTTAGATTCTTTTGTACCGTATGTGACTCTCCAAGTTTAAATTATTTAAATGACAAAATTACAAATTTATCAAAAAATCAAATACCTTTAGAGAACTTTGAGGCCTTAATTCAAGTTACTAAAAAACTAAATGATAATTTGCCTGTTTTCATCGAGACTTATGACCTATTAACTAAAAATGACGGAAAACTGGACTATCTTACGAAAAAAATTGACGAGATCCACAAACTAAACAACCTGCTGAATCCTGAGAAGGTTTTAAAATCTGTAAGGCAGATGGAACACGACATTTTTAATATATCGTCAGTTTTTTTCGGCTCTTCTTCAGATGAGACTATCAAGGTTGAAATCCAAGACACAAATTCAACTGAGATTAAGTTGGGATTAGAAAGGCTCTCTTCAAATATCGGTGAAATGTCAAATCAAATGAGCAGTCTTACAAAAAATCTATCTAATATACCAACTAAAAAAGAGATATTGAAGAAAAATACATCTTATGCCACCGCAAGTACCCAAACTGAAGAGCCCCGACATCTCGAACCAAGTCCAGAGCAAAAGCCAAAAATTACAGAAGATAAATGTCACTTTGTAGTTATTAGTAACTTGACCCCAACGTACACCCCTATACAAGTTGTGCACTATATCAAAGAGAGGCTAGGCATTAAGGAATACATTAGATGTTACACACTCCTTAAAGATGCCGACACAGCAACTGGCTCTTCGTTCAAAATAGGTATAAAATCTAGAACAGCTATTAACCTATTATTTAATATGGAAATTTGGCCACCTGGTGTTAACATCAAATGGTCTATAGAATCATCCAATTCTGAACCAACGCTTTCATCTGAGTCACATAAGAATCCGAAGAATCTCAGAAGTCCTGTCACCTTGGAAAATCCAATTACCAATTCTCGCAAGAACAAAGATGAAGTAGAAAACACAAACATACGTACAGACAAGCAGGCCATCGAAGTTTGTAAATCTAAGAATCCGTTCCATTCGCCTGTAAATTTCATTAAGAAGGATACTTTAGAATAACCTTCGATAAATCTGGATCCTTTGACCCCACCAAGAGTTAGATTAACCAATAAATCGAATAGTCGATATCTTCTAGCCAGATTAAGGGAACCGGATATCTTAAAAGCCATTAAACTTCATCTTGCTTATCTACGCGACCAACCAGCTTCAGTGTTTTACGATGGATTTACCAATACAAGCGTTAAACTCTTTTTGGCTTCCGAGGGACTTCCCACTAAGACTAAAGATCTACGACGAATTCTGCTGGAATTTAACAATGCCTATGGGATTGGTCCAGATGAGGTGGAAGCTGATCTTGATGCTTACAGATCCTTTCTCACTTCTGAAAGAATTATTCACCTGCAGAAATCAAGGGAATGTCACCGAAATTACTATTCTGCTGCCTCTCCAAAACGAAATTTTTAAACATCACGACGTGTTCTGAGGGACTAGAATCCTCAAATTGTTTTAGTGATAACAACTTTAGCATGGTTCTGATTAATATTCGTTCTATAAGGTACAAAACTGATGAATTATTTTTGTTCCTAGAGGAATTAGGATTTTCCCCGGTAGTTGCGGTTACAGAGCACTGGCTTGAAGTCAACGAGCCTTTTTTTGTAGAAAAATACACCACAATTGCTAGGTATGATCGTCCAAGCTCAGCTTACGGAGGCACCCTAATTCTATCTACGAGCAATGATTTTTCTTCGGTAACAAAATATGACTTTCTGCTAAGTGAAGCCTTCTTTGAGTTTTCGTTAATTTACAATAAGAATCTTAATCTTTATATTATTTGCATTTATAGATCACCTAACTCTTCCGTGGAACTATTTTTTCAGAACCTGCTAAATTTGTTAGATGACCTGCCCCATAAAAGTAGAAAAATTTTATGCGGGGACTTTAACATTGATTATGCTGCTGCTAGTGCTACACAAATATCCTTGGTCAACATATTTGAATCGTATGGTCTAATAATGCACGTTGATTCTCCTACAAGGATTACAAAAACTTCATCTACCATAATTGATTATACTGTCTCAGATTTTTCACCCCTTGATGTCCACTCTACAATTATTAATGCTGGACTATCTGATCATGAAGCAGTTTATACGAAGTTTAATATCTTGAGCAAACCCTCCTCGAAAACCCGACGTTTAGGTAGGATTTTTTCCACACGGAACTTTCGTAATTTCCAAAATTTATGCTTAACCTCTGAGTGGCGCTTTCCTGCTATGGACGTGGATAATAATTTCAGTGCTTTTTTGGATAAGCTTGTCTGTATCTTCAATAAAGCATTTCCTTTAATTGCAATTAAGCCAAAACATCGCAAACCCTGGACTACTAAAGGTATCCGAATATCTTCCAAGAATATGCGTTCTCTTCTCTATATCAGTAAATTTACTACCAACGTTTCTATCACTGAATATATCACCAAGTACAGGGCAACCTATCTCAAACTTATAAAATCAGCTAAAAAAGACTACTACCATAACCGTTTGGGAAGCTCAAAAGTGTTGCAAAAGAAACTTGGTCCATAATAAACGATCTTCGAAATAAAACCCACACTGCTAAAACAATTTCCCTTCCAGACCTTGAAAATCTAAATGAATACTTAGTTAATGTGAGTAAAAATATTACATCAACTATTTTGCCACAACAAGATCCCATTGCTTATCTCCCTAATTCAAGAAAGGTCTCGAATTCATTCTTTATAAAACCAGTCGATAAATCTGAACTGATCCAAACAATCAATAGTATCAAAAGCAAATCCTCCTGTAGTACTGATGGTCTATCGATAAAAATTTTTTCTAATCTCCCAGAAAATGTGTTAGAAGTCCTCATCTCACTAATTAATGATTCCTTTGAGAAAGGTAAATTTCCAGAGTGCCTGAAGACAGCCATCATTATTCCTCTTCATAAGGGTGGTGAAATATCTAATACCTGCAATTATAGACCTATTGCACTACTACCGGTACTCTCCAAAATTATTGAGAGACTCATAAAAGCCCGACTTCTGTCCTTTCTAGTTGAAAACAACATTTTATCACAAAATCAGTTCGGCCTTTTAAATAATAAATGCACCACTGATGCCATCTTTTCTGTACTACATGAGGTTTATCAAGAACTGAACAATAATCTTTACACTGCCACCGTTTTTTGTGACTACGCCAAAGCTTTTGATTGTGTTAATCATAACATTTTGATAAGAAAACTAAATTTCTACGGAATTCGAGGTATTTCTTTAGATTGGTTCCAATCTTACTTGGATGATAGGAAACAACTGGTTAGAGCAAATGATACAGACTCTAGTCTCAAAAACATTGTATGTGGGGTACCTCAAGGTTCAGTATTGGGTCCTCTACTTTTCCTTATCTTTATTAATGACATCACTAGTTTAAAAATGGATGGAAAAATCTTTCTTTTTGCTGATGATACCAGTATCACTTGGAGCAACTCAAATATTGCAACTCTTCACGCTACTATAACTTCTGATCTACTTACAATAAAAACCTGGTCTGACTCTAATTTACTCTCGTTTAACGTAGATAAAACAGTAGCATTGCCTTATAAAGGAGTCCTTCAACCCTTACCTCTTAATAACAGCCAGATCAGTACCGTTGATTCTGTGAAATTTCTTGGTATTTTTTTAGACAGCAACCTTAAATGGTCCCACCATATCGATTTGTTAAGGAAGAAACTATCCTCAGCTTGCTATGCTATAAGATCTGTTTCGAATGAACTCAATTTAGCATCTTCCAAAATAACATATTTTTCTTTGTTCGAGTCACATCTTCGTTATGGTCTTCCTTTTTGGGGTTCTGGTACAGCTGCCCAATTCGATGTTATTTTCAAATTACAAAAAAGAGCAATTAGATATCTGGTTGGCCTCAGAAGAACAACACATTGCAGAAGTTACTTCAAAGATCACAGAATTTTAACCCTTCCATCTTTGTATATTTTAGAAACTGTTTGCTTAATTCGTAAACATCTACATGTCTTTCCACCAAGACCTAATCATGACTACTTCACGAGAAATTCTACGTTTGACGTCTATATGCCGACCCCATCCTCTGAGTTAGTAAAGAAATCTATATTATATTCCGCAAAAAAACTTTACAACCATCTCCCTCTACAACTTAAATCTGCAGCATCTTTCCCCAAATTCCGTAAACTGACAAAAGCCTACCTATCTGAAAGACCATATTATTCAGTAGAAGATTTTCTTAATTAATAACTAAGAAATTACAGTAACCTTTGCACAAGTAGTATTTTTATTATTATTTTTTTTGTCTATATTTGGGTGTCATATGCAGCAGCTTAACTTTTAAACTTATTAATTACTAGGTAGACTATGCATTTGCAATTTACTTAAATTTTGCAATTGACTACTTCTGTTTAACTTCATTATTATTGTTATTATTGTAAATATATTAACGATTTATGTAATCTTAGTAAATTGGATTGTTATTGTTTTGTTGTCTTGACTTTTTATAAGCTTTGTCGATAAAATTGTACAATTTTTCATGACAATAAAGCATATTTCTATTCTATTCTATTCTAACTGAAGAAAAGCGTTTCATAAAAATTTTTTTTTCATATTATTTTATTTACCAATTCTTTCACCCTGTATATATAATTAATAACTAGTAGTCCATACTTTGCACAGAGCAATGGATTAGTTGAACGGGCAGTTAAGACTGCTAAAGAACTAATCAAAAAAAAAATAGTGAAGATGTATTTTTAGCGCTCTTAGCCTATAGGGCTACACATTTAAGGTGTGGACTTTCACCAGCAGAGCTGCTTTCTTTAGAAAATTAAGAACTAATCTACCACAGTTGTCATTAAATTTGGAACAATCGGTTGTTAAGGGGGAGTGTCATTAACAGAAAGGGAAAATAAGGAAAAACAAGCAGATAATTATAATAGTAGACACCGAGCCAAGGATATGCAACCTTTAGATGTGGGCGATTCTGTCTGGGTTATTGATATTAGACAATATGGAAAGGTAATTGAAATTTGTGAAGAATAACACTCTTATGTTGTTCAAACTAATAGTGGTCAATTCAGACGTAACAGATGGCATTTGGTCCAGGCACCTTACTATACTCCTGATACCAGTCACCAGTTAATTCCTAAGAAATTTGTTGACGGCAGCGACTTAGCAACCCCAGACTTCTCGACCCACAAAGAAAATTATAATGGGAATATAAATAATTCGTCTGATACTTTAGAGGCTATACATGGGAGCCAGAGTTGTGGGGTCGATGATTCACCAAATAAAAGTGATGTCCAAAGTGGACACTTACCTGTACAGGAACCTGATCTGTTATTGAGGCCTAAAAGGAACATTAAAAAGCCAATTTACTTGTCCGACTATAGTTGTTAAGTTATGTTATACCTCACTTAAAAAGAGGAGAATGTAGAGTCAGCTCAGTATGCAAACACTTATACGTTTCCTTCAGAACCGTAGTCGGTACTTTAGACAGAATCTCTTTGGCGAGAATGACAGGATGTCAGGATCACAGACACCTCACAGATCACTTAAGTCTCTTAGATGTTTCACGCAGGTATCTCAAGGTCATCCTAAACTAAATGTCATTTGGAGTACCGATTCATTTCAGATGTCGCTATGCACTGGAGTGAAGATTTCTTCTATATCACTGAGTCTGAGTGTCATTATAATTTGTCAATTGTCATTTGTCATCATTGTCAGTATGCCTTTATGTCAGTAATGTTTATTTGATTGTTATTTGATAAAAAATCCTGATTTAGATAAAATGGATTCAAATCAACGAACTGTCAACACTGATGGAATCGCCATAAAGCAAATTTAATGGCGCCAGGATGAGATAGAAGATAATCAGGTAAAGGAGGGAAGATAATCGCCATCTTTCGTAAACAAACACTAGTCAGGTACGTTGTAGTTGTAGCAAATTTTACCTGACAAATTCTCTGTCTCTCTTATGTCTCTCTAGAAGTTCTAGAACCTCTCTCTTGTATGTTGGCGCCTATCTCGCTTCACTGTTGGAATGGGACGGGGCCATTCCATCAGTGTTGACAGTTCGTTGATTCAAATACAGTTTTTGAAACAAAACGAATGTGATTTGAAGATCAGTTTGCATTGTATCATGAAGTCATAGATTATATCCAAAAGCAATTCCTAGCTTACATTTACATGGTGAGTTCAACAAGTATTTGTTATTAGAGAACAAGTAACACAGTTAGTGGTGTATGGAAGCAAATGAATGTAACACCAAGTAAATAACCCCTACTGAAAATATATTATAATTAATAAAAATTATTTTACGTAAAATGAATTATTGTATAAACTATAATATTATTTTTTTCTTTCAGTTGAAAGTCCTTCAACAAGTAGATATGCACACATGTTTAAATCATTTGAGATACCCTTTTGTAGAAGTATTTGGAAGATAACTATTAATAATTTCATTTGTAAAGATACGATTTGTAAAAAAATATATACAAACAGGGCATATTTTACCACTAGGCCCATGAGGCCCCTGACTCGGGCCCGCATTTTAATGGGGCCCGAAAAGATCACCAAAAGAATACTTTTATTGAAAAAAAAACAAATTAAATTTTCAAAATTATTTAATTTTACGGACAGGAAATGATAACAAATTTGGTTAGAGTTATATTCATAAACCATGAACCATTCTTGTCATAAAACTGCAATAAGAGTAGGTAGATTGCCTTGTCTGCATTTTAAAAATAAGCAAAATTTAAACACCCCTCCGAAGAATTAACAAGAGGTACGATTTACAAGAGGTATAGTCACGTATTTGTCATAATACTTTTATTCAAAATGCCCTTTTAAATTTAATATATAGTTTGATGTTTGATGCCGTTTTTTGCAAAGATAAAGTATTGATTGCTTGTATTAGTTTTAAGTCCTGTTTTTTTAAGTTAGCTTAAATAATCTATTCATTAATCAGTACCTAGTCGTTTTATTAAATTTCTTTGAACACTTATTTTTCTTAACTAAGTAATCGTTTCGTTATTATCATGTGTTACACACATTTAAGTGGCAGTGAAAAACGAAAAAAAAAACAAAAATCAAGAAAACAGGAACGGCTGGCACTAAAAGATGCAATATTATCATATTTTACAACCCACAACAGTGTGCAAAAAGGAAGTTCATCCTCCCATCCCGTTCTTCTTCTTCTACGGCACTACAGCCCAAATTGAGCCTTGGCCTCCTTTATTTCTCGCCTCCAGCCTGGTTTATCTGTCGCTGCTCCCCTCCATATATGGACTCCTAAAAATGTTTGTGCATCGCTGCTTACTGTGTCTTGCCAGCGCTTTCTTGGCTTTCCAACTGGTCTCTTTCCCTGCATCCAAGCGTTCAGTGCTCTTTTTGGTAGCCTAACCTCTACCATTCTTATCACATGTCCGGCCCATTGAAATCTTTGTATTCTGATGAAGTTTGACAGGCGTTTCCTTATAAAGTTGATAAAGCTGGTTGTTGTATCAAATTCACAGGTCCTAGTTTTCTCCTCAGTACTTTACCTTCGAATGTGTCGAGTTTGTTTTTGGATGTTTCTTTCAAGACCGATGCTTCACTGCCATAGCATGCTATTGGTCGAATTAAGGTTTTATAGATTCTTATCCTTGTATTTCGGTGGACAATTTTAAACCGAAATATATAGGAGAGGGCAAAATAAGCTCTCTTTGCCTGTGTTATTCTCCTCCGTATTTCTCTATCTTCTAATCCATCGGCATATATTTCTACTCCCAGGTATGTAAACTTTCCAACCGTTTTAATGTTATCTTCATGTATAATGTTTTATGGGACTATATTTCTTCTAGTCTGTATCATTATTTTTGTTTTTTTCTGTGTTAATTTCCAAACCTAGCCTTTTCAGTTTGCGTTTTTAACTCTGCGTATGTTTATTATGCTCCTGTTGATGTTCTACTCATAATAATAATATCATCGGCATAAGCGGCTAGTTGAACAGTTCTGTTAGTCAGTAGGTTTCCTCGTCCAGTCTGCATGTGCCTAACCGCATACTCCAGTGTCAGGTTAAACAATGTTGGTGCCAGCCCATCTCCTTGTTTCAATCGCTGCGAGATTTTCAAAAAGTCTGTCAGGTGGTTTTGTGCTCATACACATGCCTGAGTTTCATCCATTGTGTCTTTAATGAGCTTAATTAGCTTGTGTGGTATTGCGAATTCAGCCAAAGTAGGTATAGTCTCTTCCTTTCGACTAAGTCTTATGCCTGTTTGAAGTCTAAAAACACGTTGTGAACATCAATGTCGTGTTCCCATGATTTCCTAAAGACCTGTTTGACTGTAAATATTTGGTCCATTGTCGATCTTCCCCGTCTGAAGCCCGTTTGACACTCTCAAATAGTATTTTCCGCTGGTCAACGAAAACTTTTCGTTTATAAATTCGCAAAGTTTGTGTCTTATTGCGTTGCCGTTCCTGCAATACTTAGATCAGATTTATCGATGGATTCTTATGATGTTTTGTCTTTTGAATCCAAATCTGAAAACGGCATTTCGATATCTCTAACGGTCTTCGAGATAATCGACCTCAAAGTCTCAAATGCGACGTCACAATCCTTTTATTTTCTGCCGACACACTAAATGTCAACTGAAATCGTTGCTAGTAAGTAGGTTAGTTTTTTTAATCTGAATTTGTTAAGCAAAGTATAGGTTATTTACATTATTTGAGTTTGACACTTCGTGAGTGTCAAACTAAGTTTTAAATAAAGTATTAATAAAATATCAATGACATTTGATAGTGAATTTAATTATTATATAAAATAAATACGATGTTCATATACACTCAAATACAATTTGACGATATTTTGAAAGCAATACTGTATTAACAATTTTAAAAAGGCCTCTCCTTTAATGGGAGTTCCTGATAAATGGAATGATCCATTTGTTATGAAATGAAAATTGTTATTATAGTCGGTTCGCTAAACTCAGACAACTGGCTAGTTATTTTAGTAGGTAATTTATTTGTATTTAGTAGATTACTAATTATTTAGTAATTCTTAACTATTTACTAAATAATTTTTTTGCCAAATTGGTAAAATTACTTACTAAAATCACTAGCCAATTGTGTCTGAGTGTAGCGAACCGACTATATAAAATGTTGTTTGGAATAAAAAATTATGGTCTGATATGTGCAATTATATCCTTCTAATGGAAAAAAATATTTGAAGATTTTTTTCAAATTATGGATACCAACAACATTTTCATTTATACTTATTTTATTTTTAATTTGACGAAGAAAAGTTATTCTTCATAAAAAGCTCTTCATGATTTAAGATTTATGAGTCAACCATCATATCAAATTTTATTAATTTTATACGAGGTGCAGTCGAACCCGCTTATTAGAGTAACGGTTATAGGAATATCCCGGTTTAAAGAATAGAAATTTGAGGTCCCGGAACGTTTCCATTTAATATTAATTAATAATTAAATAAATTTATCCGCTTATAGGAATACGTTTTAATGAATTGATACCGGTTAATCGAATATTATTCAAGTGGACGAATAACTTTTTATTCATATTTTCCAAAAAAATTAAAATTATGTCTGGTATGTTAATATTTTTCAGATAGTAAATACTTTATTACGCACCAGTTGGACCCTTTTACGAAATACAACAGGCCATAAAATACCTACTTTTACTTATTTCAAAAAACTTGTAAACATTTCTATTGCGAACCACCTCGTTGCAATCATAAATTTTATTGGTTAATCGTTTATTGACTTCGACAATACAATGGCAGACAAGAATAGAAATGTTCTCTTAGTTATTGATAACCGCCCTGTCCATAAACCTGACATGAGTTTGAATATTTTAACAATCCGTTTTTTGCCTGCCAATTCATCACAACACAGAATTCGACAAAATAAAGGACGAATATTTTTAAGAGTTGTTTCTTTTGACGATAATTTATCGGTTTTCGAAGATACTGAATATTCAGAACAAAACAATGAAACCACGCAACTCAATATTAAAGCGAAAGATGAGGCAAAAGATGAAGATTTTTCGATTTTGTGGATATTTCATCCAATTTGGCAAGTCCTAACCGTTTGTAATATTATAAAAAGATTTCTGGAGGGAAAATTCAATGTAATTTTTTCTAATTTGTATAACTTTAAGATAATTGTAAGATTTAAAAAAAATGAGGCGTAATTTTGGCGTATGCATTTTAAATAAGATAATATATACATGTCTACATATTGCACACATTTCATGCTTATTAATGGATTTATGCACAGAAAATGTAATTTGGTTTTTTAATAAAATGAGTTACACTGCTGTATTATTGACATAAAAGGACCTAAAACCATATAAATATAATGTAAATGTAGGTATATACATAGTATGTCCTATTATTATGTAGGTCTATTCAGTAGGTACACTTATTTCTACCAGCCATCAATGATCGGTTATTAGAATATCCCGGTTATAGGAATATTTTTGCTTGGCACGAAGGCTATTCCAATAAGCGGGTTCGACTGTATATAAAAAATATGAATTTCGATCAAGAGTAAAGTACCTTTATAGTTCACAACATTTAAATTAAAATGATATAATTGCACATTAAAACATAATTTTTAATTCTAAACAACTTTTCATAATAGCAATTTTCCATATTATGAATTAAAATGCGTAAATAAACAAAGTTTTCGTTATAATAATGCTCGCATTTTCAGCTTGTTTATAATATACTTACGTGAGGACTTTATATGCTGTAGTTTTTGCACTTCAAACAATTTTTAATTATTGAAATATAAATTTTATTTATTGCAATATATATTAAATATTAAAAATTTTATTAATTAAAAATTGCAATTTTAAAAATTTAAATTTTTGGTGCAACTATATTTCTATTAAATAATCAATACATTTAAAAAGTTATCCAGATTTAGCCATACGGCTCACACTCCCTCTATGGGGAAAATTGACTCATCCCAGATACCTACGGTATCAAAAGGATTGAGCTCTGGTGGGACTCTTTCCATGTTATCGAGCCCTAGGTGACTTGGTATGCAGGTGCATCTCCCAAAAATTTTCGTACACTTCTGGCCGTCGCGAGTAGTACAGCTTTCTGCATGGTCTTATAAAGACGTTCATTCAGACCCAGCTTTTTTATGCTTACGAGGAGGGTCTTCGGAATAACTCCAGTAGTAGACATAATAATCGGTATGGTCTGGGTACTTTGCATTCTCCATTGCCTTCGTATTTGAATTTCTATATCTCTGTACTTGGCGATCTTTTCAGTAAATTTACTACGTAGATTATTTCTGTTAGGTATCGCCACATCAATTAGTGTTGTTTGTCTTGATAATTTATTAACTAGTACGAGATATGGTCTATTATGTTCCACTGTTTGGTCTGTGAGCATAGTGCGATCCCAGACTGGTCCCACAGTATAGCTTGTAGCTGCCATCCTCAAGCATACTCTCAGAAACGTATTGATAATACGGGAGATGGTCCGTTTGGAGAAGTCCCAGCTTGATAGCTATCTCTTGATGAAGGATTTTTCCCACTGCGTCATGTCGTCCCTTGTATTCAGTTGCAGCAAATGCCTGGCAGCCCCCTGTAAGATGTTGGATGGTTTCTTGGGCTTGACCTCCATATCGGCATCTGTCGTTTTGAACCTGAGGGTCTTTGATAATATATTTCAGGTAATTTCTGGTTGGTATAACCTGATCTTGAATGGCCAGTAATGAACCCTCCGTTTCAGGGAACATCTTTCCTGATGGTAACCAATAGTTCGACGCTGTATTGTCGACATAGTCTTGGCTATTTTGTGACCTCATTGGGATGTCGTCCGTGTAGAGGTTTACCCATCCAAGTGCGCATTTTTTCGTCTTTAGTGAGGTGGTTTATGCGCATTTCTGGTTCCCTCAGTTTGATCGGTGTTGTGTCATCTACTGCGCAGATAGCGCGATGTAGAGTAGATGTCTCAGCCTGCATCTGAAAATAAGATCTTAAGTTAGCAATTTGTTTGTCTAATTGCCCACATATATCCATAAGTCCTCTTTCTCCTAAATTCCATGGTAATGTCGATCTTTCAACTGCACTTTTGGGATGGTGTTTTTGTGCCTTTGTGAGGTGCGATCTTAATTTTCGCTGAAGTTTTTGTATGTCCGTTTTTGTCCATTTAACAATTCCAAATGAGTAGCTAAGCACGGAACATGCGTAGGCGTTTAGTGCCGTAAACAAATTCCTACTGTTAAGGTGTGAGCGAAGCAGCTGTTTTACACTTCGTATAAACTCAGTAGTTATCTCTGTTTTCATTTGTTTATGTCCATTTGTCAATTTTCTGCGCTTGCTTTACTCCAAGATATTTATACATACCGTTTTCACCCATGGCCTCGATGTTCTGGCCATTTTGTATATCGAATCCTCCGGGCTGTACTTTTTCTCTGACTATACTTAAAATACGGCACTTTTCTAGTCCGAAGTGCATACTAATATCATTAGAAAAAGTTTCTACAGTTTTTAGCATCTCATCGAGTTGGATTCGAGTAGAAGCCATTAATTTCAAATCATCCATGTACAATAAATGATTAAGCTTCGCCACCACATTGTTGTTATTTTTTATGCTTAAACCTGCGTCTGTGGAGTTCAATAGCTGAGATTGTGGGTTCATAGCTAGACAGAACCACAGAGGACTCAACGAATCTCCTTGAAACAGGCCCCGACTGATTGCGATATTTTCAATTTCGATGTTATTTTCACCAGGTATTTGAAGGTGAATTCTAGTTTTCCACTCTGTCATTATATGCTCTAAAAAGGTCACTATATTATCAACGACGTTATATATTCTCAATATATCTATAAGCCGTTCATGCGGCACTGAATCAAAGGCCTTCTTGTAATCAATGAAGGCAGTAAAAAGATTCTTTTTTTGGAATATGCCTGGTTAGAAATGACTGAGTCGATGATGAGTTGTTCTTTGCAACCCATGGAACCCTTAGCGCATCCTTTCTGATGAGGCTCTATGATATTGTTCAGAGCACAGTGTTGGTAGATACGCCGGGCTACACAGGATGTGACCAATTTATACAAAGTTGGAAGACAAGTAATTGGGCGGTATTTGGCTGGATCTTGGGTGTTATTTTGATCATTCGGTATTAAATAAGTGGTTCCCTGAGTTAGGAATGATGGTATATCCTGCGTATTAGAAATAACATGATTAATTAGTGTTGATAAGCATTCATGAACACTCCAAAACTTCTTGAGCCAAAAGTTTGAACTCCATCTGGTCCAGGAGTTTTCCAGTTATGAAGCTCTTTGATGACATTTGAGACTTCTTCAGTAGTGAAGGGTTCGTAAAGGGTAGTAATGTAGTGTTGGCAGTTCTGTGTCGTATCTTATATCCATCCAGCGTTGTTGTTAAGAGCAGCTGGTGTGGAAAGTTGATTTCCTCAAAACTCATGAATTTCTTCTTGGCTTGGGTAAGTCTAATCGACACGTTCTACAGTGGAATTGCGTTTTTGATAGAACGCCTTCTCAGAAATTTCAAAAAGAGCATTGTCGCTTTTGCGGTTGTTACTAACTTTGTACCTCCTTAGTCGTCCTTAAACTGAGAGTTTTTGTTTTAATGTATCCAGACACTGATGGGCTGTGTTGTTTTCTGGATCATATCTTGAGTGTCTTGCGGTACTCAGCATTATTTCTTCAGCCCTCCTGATGACTTTTCTACTTGCTACACCTCGTATGTATTCTGTGACTATACCAATATCCCTACGTAGTAAGTCAATCTTTCCGAGTAGTCTTTTTTCCCAGGGTGCAATTCTGTTACCAGTTCTTTCGTTATTTGTACCCCGTCGTGTTCTGATCTTAACGCCCATTACATTAGCAATTGCTGTTGCTGCACAGTAGATTAGCATATGCAAATATTCTAACGTGTTAGCTTCTACGACATAATTGGGTAGGACTTAAGTGTTCACAATTTGTAAAAGCGCACCTAGTTTCTTACAAGAGTTTATTCGTGGTAGCGGTGGTCTGCTAAGTGGATTTATTCCATTAATCTCTTGTACCGCACGAGCCATTTCGTTTGCTAGACTATCGCGCAACTCGTTGTTTTCCTGCTGTGTATCATCAGGTTGAGTTTCTGGGATGGGAAGCTCAGGAATCTGCCCATCACCGATCTAATTATGGACTTGATCTAAAATTAGCCCCTGGATATGAATCTCCCGTTCTCTTCGCTTCTGATGGCATTGCGTCTGGTCTCTGGGATCAGGTTGTTTCTTTGAATTACCCGGTATTGGTCTGATACTCGTTGCTCCGATACTTGAATATCTGGGTTCGTGCTGCAAAATTCGGCATACAGCTATTGTCGGTAGCCGATTGTTTCTTGACCTAGGTTTGTTACCTTGTAGTAGAAGCGCAAAATGTTTTCATTAATGGACACAGTCAATTTCATGCACTGCCTCGGTCGTCCCGCTTGAGTGAGCGCCAGCTGATGTTCCAGCGCAGCACCTTCGGCGGGTGGAGCTCTTGTTGTTGATTGGCTCGCTTGTGGTTGTGGTTGTGGTTGGGATGTAGCTAATTGTATGACAGGGGCCCATCTCCTCAACATCCTGCCACCGACGCGACGTCCCGCATGCAGTCACGTCCAGAGCCGGCGCCAGACGTGCCCTTGCGATGCCCAGGCATCGATGCTAAACATAAATCAGAATTCTCCATATTAATGGGTGTGCATTTTATACCTACTGCCAGGTGTCAGTTTTTGTTCCACGGCAAGTATCTCTGCTACTCTCTGGGTATTGGCGCTACGAATACCCAGAAAGCATCCCCCATTCGCAGGGGACCGTGCCTGATAGAAGAACCGACAAAAAACTCCCAAAGTTATTATTATTATTATTACTATTTATATAAATTTTTCTTAGGCTCCGAAAATTAAGTAGTGCCTCGGGCCTGGTTTAAAGTAAAATAGGCTCTGTATACAAAGTGGTTTTGCTGGTATTAAAAAAATAAATAAAAATACGTTGTCATGTCTTATTTTTTCCCAAATGATATTTTGTATATTTGAAATTAAAAATAATTTGCATATTTTAAAAGCAAATTATTTTTTTTTCAACTACAAAAATATTTTAACCTAACATTTTTTCCTACCAAAATTACATTTAGAAATTCCCGCTTAGATAAGTTCCGATACAGGTGGCTTGGAGCGCTGATTTTCATATTTAACCAAAGCGTTATCGTGGAACATTTACAGGAGGTAGGTCATCTGTGGTCAGGATTGGCAGTAGAAGATAGGTTAATGAGAAGGACTATTGCTTTTAGATATAATTGTAATAAAGTGCTAAATACCGATTATCTCAATAATACTACAGTAACCTTTAGATAGCGCTCTTGTTGCATCAGCCCTTGAACTCCATCTATAGTGACGCTTGTTCTTTTAAGGACAAGATCGTGGCGAAAGGAGATCGCTTAATGGAGTTTCACTTAAGCATTTGATCATAACTTCTCAACGGTGGGTAGAGGCTGAAAAAAGTTGTACACGGACTGAAGAAACCCACAATTTTCTCCAGTATGTTTACTTACGGGTATTAATGTGAGAAAACGCTCAATACACTTTACCATCAGATGAACTAACATATCATAATATGAGAAAAATCTGCATAGGGATTACGAACACTCGATACGAATCGTATCCGCCATGTTTTTCCGTAAGGCTCTATGGTAAAACATGGCGGATACGATTCGTATCGAGTGTTCGTAATCCCACCTCTGGTGTTGAATCGATACTTAAGGAGTAGTATGTGGTTTTGTTAATTTATTTAATAATTGTATTCAAAACGTGCTTTCATATTAGTTATATTATTAGGTACTTCTTAACATACATTTGAAGATAAGTAAAGGGTACCTTTCCTATAGGTACCCTTATTGCCATATTTAGCTAAATGATAGCTTAAAAAAGGATCGTACTCTCGTCTGTGGGAATCACTCCACTGCAAGTAGCTCTAAAAAGCCTAAACCGTTCCCATTATTTTGTGAACTAAGGATCTCTGTATCACCTCTAAACGCTAATCCACGAGAAGCTAGAAACTTAACCACAGAGACTACTCTGTTCAGAACTTACATCCAGTGATCTCGTTCTTGATACATTGAATTTCCAAACAGCTCTCAACGTCTACCATCATTTTTATGGTATTGCGCGATATTTGAATTTTTCAACATAATATGATTTTATAGTTTTTATTTAAATCTAACTATTATTTTTCGTTTTGGACCCTACGAGGCCCCATTTGGGGCCGAGGCGCCTAGGCAACTGCCTACTTTGCCTATTGGTTAATCCGGCCAAAGAATACATATCTACCACAAGAACCGACACGGACAGATTATCTATGAACTAAATTTTTATGCGCATGTGCGAGATTGGCCATTTCTCAAATTGCCTCCATAGCAAATAATTTTGGTGACTTTTGTTTTGTACAGGATCGGCGTTTGTTGTTTGTTTGGCTTGACTTGGCTTGGCGTTAGTATTTTGTTTTTGTATCAGTTTGTAACTCGTAATATTTTGTATAGACTTTTAATATTTTCTATGTTTTAAGTTTAGTTTTTATTTTATTTGAGTATAGTGTATTAGTTTATTAGTGTCGTATATATTCGTGTGTACATAGTTAAGTGGTTTATTTACTGTTGGAATGGCTGCGAAACAACGAGGGTTTTCATGTATATTTCGTGGCTGCCAGACAAGAACAGGGGATGGTTTAAGCTTATTTTCAATCCCAAGAAATCAGGAAAGGTGTGTAGCAATTTTGTTATACCTTATTCTTTATCGATAGAGAAGTTTGTTATGTATATATTATAATGGTTGAGTTGGCCACAGATTGAGTTGTTTATTAAATAATATTGATTGTATGTTTGATACATAATTGGTTTAAGGCGTGAAATTAATAAAAAGGTATTTATTGTTTATTATTTATGGAAGATCCAAGCAGAGAATACACCAATATATAAATACTGGTACACTGTGCACTGAGCATTCCATTTCAGCTATTATCCCCATAATTTGTAAATTTATATACATATACATAAATATATTCTGAGATCCAAGTATTTTGTTGTTGAAGATATTCAAAATTAATCTAAGCGTTCCATAGTAACAATATATTATTAAAAAAATTACCTTTTCTCTTTTCTCGATTGCTTATTAGTTTTTATTGTATACTGTATATTGTATATTGTATTTTTTAAGTTATTACATCTTTATATTTATAGAAATAAAATAGTAAAATAGTTATAGGTTTTTTATTTATTTACCCCGATATTCGACTTTAAAGAATGTACCTACTTTTGGCTGGCTTCCAAGACAATAAATATTAAAAATATTGACATTCGATTTTAACATACAGTTTCTTGTTTTCATCACGAACATTTGTCACCCAAAAAGAATTGGATTCCGTGACGGTTACAACGGCTGTGTTATTTTTCTTTAATTTTACGAAATATAATGAATTAGGTTGACAAACCTCGACAAACAAGTAATTGGTCCTAGGTTTTCACCCAAAGTAATCGAAAGTAGAACTGGAAGTCGATATTTGAACTCTTCGTGTAACTTTGCGTCCGTTGATATACGATTTTACTTATTTTGAGTAATCTTTATTTACATTCATATCATATTTTGAGTGACTTTAAAACAGTACTTGCGGTTGTAACTCTAAAACCGAAGTCCGACATCAAATTTCCCATCTCTAATACCATCCATGGGTTATAAGCTTTCATTCGACACCTCATTTGTCATTCTATCTGTATTAGGTATTAGTAACTATTATTCGCGGGTATATTCGCGGTCGGACGGACAGTCATGAAACCAGAAGTATATATTTGTTCTCGTCTTGCGAATGCGCGTCGAATAATATCACTTGTGCTATTGCGGTGACTTTAAGGAGTACTTCTGGTCGCATTTCTAAAACCGGAAGTCCTAGGTCAAATTTCTCACCTTTAGTACCATCCTTGGATTATGAGCTTTCATTCGACACCTCATTTGTGCTTCAACCCATGATACTATAAATAACAAGATAGTATATTGCACATCCGGAAGTCGTGACGTAACTGGAGACCGGCAAGTACGTAATGGTTCGGAATCATTCGTAATGTCCGATTAGTTTGAATTGTTCGCGGTTGTAAGCTAAGTGTATTCTATATTTTATCTTTGACAGTTATTTTGACTGGAATCTCGACACTAAATTTTTTTCGAATACATTGGAGTTTAATGTTATTTTGCTAATTGAATAATTTCATCACATAATGCATACAAATCCCATTTAACTTTAACAAGAATTCAAATTCAACTTCCGGTCTCCAGTTATGTAATCAATGCGCGAACTCGGACGTATTTGCGCTACGGGAAAATACTATCTCTTTATTTATAGTATCATGATTCAACCTGGTATAGCAACGGAGGAGTTCCATATGCGATCGAACGGACAGACAGCCTAGGTCAAATTTCTCACCTTGAGTACCATCCATGGATTATAAGCGCTTGTTCACAATGGACGTAACCATAAGATGAACGTAAACCGTTATCATTTCGTAAACCGTAATTTGTACAGTTGAGTCCGCGAGTCTTTACCCGTGCGTCATTAATACCTGGCGAGATAAAACACAAACTTTTTATCTAGCATCATTCTCTTCCACGCATGAAAGTCATGACAAACCAGCTGCCGTTTGTTATTAAGTAAAAAAACATGTTATTTTTATGAACCATCTAGACTCAGTGCATTGAAAAGAGATAGGTACAAAAAAAGACGATTCGGTATGTTTTCATATTTTAAGCACAATTTGTTTGACGTTTATACTTTGTTTATTTTTGTGGCTGTCAGTCAGTTGAATTTTTTGCGGTTTTTGTCTAATTTTTGCTTTTTGAAGTTTCTTTATATTACACAAACAGTTGTTTTCACAACTAATTTTATATTGGGCTCTGAAATTTTAAGGTAAATAATTATATTTTGGCAATTAATATTTAAAACATACAAAGCTAACGTCATTCACACAGTAAAGAAATTATTGTGTTTAGATTTCCGTCAAAGTGAATAAAATAACAAAAATTAAATATGTTATTGAATTTTTTATAAATTGTTTATTTATTTATTAATCAATAATAATAAAAGAATTTATTAAGCTACTTCAAATGTAGCTGTAATTCTGCACAAAAATTTTGAAGCAAAACTTACATTTGACATTCTATATATTTGATAACGTCAAATTTTAAAAATAAAACCCGTAATCGGAACAGTAGCCACTTTCTGTCAGTTGTTGTTACGTGAAATAGATTTCCGACTTATTTCGTATGCTTTAAATGATGACGCACGGGTAAAGACTCGCGGACTCAACTGTACATAATTTTATGCAGCGTTCACAATAGACTTAAATTTTACGTAAAGACAGCCTGTCTTTACGTAAAATTTAAGTCTATTGTGAACGCTGCATAAAATTATGTACAAATTACGGTTTACGAAATGATGATGTACATCTTATGGTTACGTCCATTGTGAACAAGCGCTAAGCTTTCATTTGACACCTCATTTGTCATTCTACCTGCTATAGTGACGGAAGGAGTTACATGGAGTTACATTCGCGGTCGGACGGACAGACAGCCTATTAGGTCACACCAAGTCGTTCAAATTCTCACCAACTTGTTCACATTTTTTCAAAATTGGTGAAAACAACAAATTATATTTTGTATCGTTGTATCAATATAAGCCAAAAAGAATAATTAGTGAATGTCACGCCACTATAATATATTTTATTATTGGTCTTTCAATGCTAAAATCAGGATAAAAAAAGGTATTTAATCCATAGTTTTAATCAATATAATTCTCACCATTACTTTGTGTTGTATTTGCAACCTTTTGTAAATAAAAAATAATTCCGCCATATTAAGGCCCGGTCTTTTCACCTCCGAATAAATATGCTCTTATCTGGCAGTTAGCTATCTGGAGGATAAATATTTATTCGCCAGATAAAATGTACCCGTCTTTTCACGTCAATTTATGTTCCAGTTAGTTATCCGGTAGATAAGCTTAAAAGTAAGTTTGGATTCCGAACACACCTGACTTTTATGTTTATTTTTATAATTTCAGCTTTAACTTAACCTAACATAATTAGATTCAAAGTATTTCAAAGATGATTTTATCGATTTTATTTCCATTTTGGAAGAAGGAATGAAGGAAATGTAAGTAAATCAAAGAATTACAACTTAAAAAAATAGGTATACAAAGTCATAAGGTTTAGAAATACATTTCCATATTTTAATCAGACAACAATATTGTTTTAGAAGGAAAACATTGATTATGCTGAAATAGTTTACTGGAGAGCTTGAACAAGAGGTAAATCCATTTTAAATTAGAGGAAAACTGTTGATTTGTATGTAAAATAGAAGACAAAGACAAGTTTAAATAAAGACAAGCTAGCTAATGAAACAGATGCAGTGGTAATTTTGTTTACATAATTATATATGTACATATTATATGATTATTAATATTAGGTTTGTTCTAGCAAACAGTCAAACTAGTCAGAAACCGTCAGCAATTAGTTGCTCAGTGAGACAACATAATACAGTCACCAGTGCTATCCCCTATCTACTCGCGCTGGTCGACTATTCGCTGATGGTTTCAAACCGTTTGAAACTGATGCTAGAACAAACCTAATGACTGTTCAATGATGTAAAAATTTGTTAATGTGGGGAAAACTTTTATTTAAATTCAATACTATATTTCTGTAAATATCATGCAATATGGCAAAACTTGATGTTACGTCTGATTTTAGCCATAATGAGATTATTTGCTTGATATGCTATTTAGTAACATTTCTTCAAGTTGGTATAGTTTGGTATGTGTATGATGAAGGTAAAACCCCCTTTGTCCCACATGTCCCCTTTTAACTTACAGTAGAACCCTAATTATCCGTGCTATGATTTTCTATTACTCAAGTTGCATTTTTGAGGTTTTATCAACATAGCGTCATTGTAAATCACTTAACGGAAACTCTATATGACGAAAGAGAGACTCATAATGAAAGATTTATTTTTTCTGTTATCTTTTTATGGTAGGTACATAATATTATAATATGTATGTGTATACATACTTATTATACATAAGAAATACATGTTCGGATTATCAGTGCCACCTTCGGTCCCGAGGAGCACGGATAATCTGGATTCTACTGTATTAGGTAGGCCAGAACTTGATATATTACTTGATTTCTTATGTTGATTACTTTTCGTTTTTGGGTTGACAAAACATGATTTAAACTTTCAAAATGCCCTCCTGAAAAATTAGGCTAGATGGACATATCAATCATTGTCAAAACGCTACAGATTTATAATCCATCCAACTGGTATATTGAATAGTAAACTAGGGATAAACCAACTATGTATATCAAAACACAATATTTTAAAGATTGGATAATTTACATGGTAAATTGAAGAATCCCAATAACAAGAATAAAACCTAATTTTAATATTTGTTATGGGTCATTCCACGAACATACGCCTGTTTTGGCTTACTTCGACAACGAATATTTTACGTTGCAAAATAAGAAGAACAAAAGTAAATTGCAAATTACATTGTTATTTATTGGAATAATTATTAGTGCCATTTACTTTCGTACTTCTTAGGTTGCACAGTAAAATATTCGTTGTCGAAATAATCCAAAACAGGCGTATGTTCGTGGAATGGCCCATAGTAGATATCTTTCACTTTTCTAAATAAAAAAAATTGGTTACAGATATGACAAACACCTAGAAGATGGAATCCTGTGTTCTCAAAGAAAAAGCTAGTTCCAGAAATAAGCTACCAATAATAAACTAGAGAATGTATTACAAGAAAGAACAACGCTAATACCCAACATAGCTCAATTGCTTCAGATAGAAAAAGAGGAGGAAAGGGTAGAACACAAGCGTGCCAGAGAAAATTAAAGGGCAGAAGAGACACAAAAATTCATTGATTTATTTAATTTAATAATTAAATTATACAAAGGACAATTAAATAAAGAATAAAAAATTATACATGTATATTAATGATCCTTCTATTTCCCCATAAAGCTTGTTACTGACCAGGAGGTATACTATAATAGATATATTACATCTCATATTGCTCACTATAATAATGAGTGAGCCTGCATAAACGGAACCATAATATACATTAGGTATAGTTCCGTGTTTGCAGCCTCACTCATTACTATAGTGAGTGATATGAGATATATTTTAGTATAGTTCCCCGTGCGTGACAAGCTTAACACAAAAATTTTTATAAGGTTATCAAACATCATAACTTCAGTAAATTCAATAATTTAGCTTATTCCTGGTCTATACTTAGCAATTCATTTTCAAAATTGTCTTCATTTTCATCTCTCTCTATGTTATAAATATATTGCTTCAGTGTAGGACAACTGAATGAATGTAATCATTTTGTTTTCTGCTATATACAAAAAGGGATGTATTTGCGGACTCATTAAAAAAGTAACAACCCATTGCTATGATCTGAATTTAAACAGCAATAATACAGAATTACTTATATTTGGCACAAAAAAATATTAGTAAGAAGGTACCTATTTAAAACATATCCGGGGAGTATTACGAAATTCTCAGAATATAAAATCAGTCTTCCTATATTCTATTTTTTTAGAATTTCATGATACACCCAGTATGTTTTGGATACTTAACAGCAGCTTTTTTTTCAAGGTAGGTATCATCTACTGTTTCTGAGAACCATGTGCATACATAATTCTAGTTACTACCTACATATATCAATACCTTTCATTTTGGAATCGTAAAATATTTGGCAATTCAAAGAAATGATGGGATAAGAAACTATTCTATTTTTATTTTTTACAACTTGTTTTCCTTTGTAAATGAATATAGTTGGGTAGGTATACAATAATACATACCTATTATAATTTTTTCAAATTATAACCCATCTTTAATTTAATATCTAATAACTCTGCTTAAAAAATTACAGTAGGTAGGTATGTATAAAAACAAAATAACATAAAATTTGTGAATGAGAATTTTTAGAAAGAACAAAATTTTACTTTTGCAATAAATTCAATCAGACCCTCAAGATTTTAGGTTATATTTTTAGTTTCCTGGTAATCAGAAACCATGAAATATACGAAAATCAAAGTTTATCTGCCAGATAACTTCTTATTCGGTACTTTATTCGGCAGTTAAATATTTGATATTTAACGTCAATTTATCTGCCGGATAACTTTATTCCAGAGTGAAAAGACGCTACTTTTTTTATCTGTCAGATAAACTTCCCGTTAACTATTTATCCGGAGGTGAAAAGACCGGGCCTAAGAATGTCAACAAAAGCCGGCCCTGCATGCAACCTTTTTCTCAGTGCAACTAAACACGCCAGAAATGTGTGAGACTTTTCTCAGTGTACTCGTGTGTCCTCTTGGCAACTCGATACTAAAATTAAGTACATGCTAACAACAAAAGAATCGCCGTCCGTGTCGGTTCTTGTGGTAGATAATAATATGTATTCTTTGATCCGGCACTGAATCCAAATCAATCGTTTATTTGTTGGTGCAATGCAACTGGTCATTAGAAATTAAACATAATTTCTAACAACAAACGATACTTTTGGCAACAGCGTATGATAATTCTATCATTGGCAGATGGTATCCCTGATTGGCGTCCGGAAATGGAAATACATTTGTGGCCATTTGCCATTATTATGTGGATTAGTGGATTTTTAAAATGTGTAGCTGAATATGAAGGAATGCCGGCATAGGGCTTTTCATCGATTGTCATTTGTTTCGAGCTTCTGTCATATGTTGTATAGTCTGTGTATAATATTAATATACACGGATTATACGACATTTGACAGAAGCTCGAAACAAATGACTGTGAATGAAAAGCCCTATTGTTAATATTGTGATTTTGTTTTGTGTTTTGTGTTAAGTGTTAATACCGGCACTAGGCGGAGGTACTGGTGAGAGAAGATAATTATTTTATGCTGTTTTAAAGTTGAAAAATGTTAAATCTGTTCTCTACAAGATGAATCCATCAAACCATTGAATTTATGATTTGACTTGACCCCAAGGAATGAGTGTAAGTAATATATTTAATTTATAACTATTTAACCTTCATCACCCACGATGATGGGTCAAGCTTAGGCTTCATGGAGACATAAACATTAAAACATGCTGTTTTTAGCTAATCTGGGACTATAAATGTTTTTCAATTTTCATAATTTGAACTGTGAACTATAATAAATAAAAACAACAATTTTGTAGTGAATATATGTAAGTATTTAAAACACTTCAAAACACAGGCGTAGCCAGGTTTTAGTTTCGGAGGGGGTTCAAAAAAGTAAAACGACTAAAACTACATAAAATAGCATTTATATTCATAATAAAAATTTGAAATATGTTAATATCTTAACTTTTCGGGGAGGGTTTGAACCCCTAAAACCCCCCCTGGCTACGCCCGTGCTTCAAAACCTAATTGTTAGTCAAAGTTAAATTAGGCCTTCTCCCTTGGATGGGATCTTCAACACATATAGGGTACGTTTGGTCACCCTAGTCAAGTGCGACCAATTCTCATTTTATTTATAAGAGTGTTTTAAATAGTCAGTATTATTAAAGAGTATCCTTAATTTAACAAAAAACAAAGAAACATGAAAATTATAATATTAAATTATTGTATTTGTTTAAATTTTTTAAGGTGGTTCCCTATCCTCGTCTTTTTGGCAGTAGTTGCATTTATTTTTGATAATATGGACTTCTTCACCGTTCAAATCAGTATTACATACAAATCTTTTACAAATGTCCCACCTCTTTGAATATTTATTTTCACTACCCCTACAAGAATAACAACAACCTCGTTTTGTTGCAGATTCATGCACTTCTGTTTGCTTCTTTATACTAATACTAGTGGTCTCTATTGCAACGATTATGGATTTGTGGTACACTGTGGGTTCTTCTTGTATTGATTCAGCTCTTCATTTTATATTGGGTGAGGTTAATTATTGTTTTCCAAGCTCTTCCAGAAATGGTTTTCTGCGATGTTTTATGTTTACTTGGGTTTTCCATTCAGGATTTTTCATATTCCATGAAACAGCATGCCATATCCAAAAAGTTAAAAAAAATACATAATGGCCATCTTCTTGTTGCTCTTCTGTATGAGTATTCTCTGATGAATTTATCTAAAATATCAAACTCCACTTTTGGTTTTGTTGTAATCCAAAATAATCATCGGTTTATTAAGAGGAAACAGTAGCGATCAACAGGTAGCAAAAACGCGTTCCAAGATTGTGGCTTTAATTTTGAATATTTTTTTTTTTTATTTATTTATTCACGGGCAAGCCCTATTCCGATATAAATTTTACAGTGTTCTAAATTATATAACATAATTATACAATTATATAACATTAATGTTAACCAATTATATAACATAAACTATCGTAATATAACATATAACCAAGTGGTTTGGGAAAAAATAACTCGTATGAGTAATACAGTTACAAAAAAGAACAAAAAAAGAATAAGATAACATTAGGTCAGTACAATTACAAACAAAAGATATCACCTAAATCAATTCGGAAATGTTGTAAGGTATAACGGTTTTAAGTTATCTAATACATACAGGTCATGTAACACTAATCACAATACAAAAGCTCTGGCCGAAAATATTAAAAAGTTAAAAAGTTAGGGAAGAAATTAGGTTTTTAAAGCGGGAAACTGATATATTAAAAATTTCGAGGTTATTTAATGAGTTAGCTAATCGAAGAGTTCTAGGAATAAATGTGTTGTAGGAATAATTGAATCTATGAAAAGAGACATAAAAGGTTTGCACCTGCCTAGTCGAACGACTGGGGACAAATAGAGATATTTTGGAGAGAAGTTCGGGGCAGTTACACAGCCCGTTGATAATTTTAAATAAAATAATTAAGTCTCTTTGTTTTCTGCGTACCTCAAGAGGAGGTAAGTTCAGTATGCGCTCTAATACAGAATAGTCATAGTATACATGCAACTTACTGGCAGTATATCTCAGAAAATTGTGTTGGACAGCCTCAATCTTCAGTTTATGAGTAAAGTAATAGGGGGACCAAATTGTGGAACAGTAATCGAAATGAGATCTAACCAGGGAGAAATAAAGAGATTTAATAGCTGAGATGTTTGTAAAGTCTCTAGTGGTTCTTTTTATAAAGCCAAGCATCTTCATAGACTTCTGTATTGTACTGTAAATGTGTGATTTATAGCTAAGGGCGGAGTCAAGGATCACACCTAGATCCCTAGTTTCAGAGGCAGAATGTAAGGTCAGATTATTTATACTATATTCGAAGATGATTGGATGATGAGTTCGGTGGAAACGAAGAATATGGCATTTGGATGCATTCAAACACATACCATTTTGCATACACCAGTTAGATAGGCGATCAATATCACCTTGTAGACTAAGTGAATCAGCCTCAGATGTGATTATTTTAAAACATTTTAAATCATCAGCGAATAACAAAGTTTCACTTACTTGGAAACAGGGTATTAGATCATTGATAAATATATTAAACAACAGAGGTCCCAAGTGTGATCCCTGTGGTACACCTGAGTTAACAGAGATGGTATGAGAATAGTGATGATTAACCCTGACAATTTGCGATCTTTGCGTAAGATAGCTCTTGAGCCACTTCAATATAAGGCCATCAACTCCGTATAAATAAAGTTTATGAATCAAGAGCTCATGATTAACTTTGTCGAAAGCTTTGGAAAAGTCAGTATACACAGAGTCAACTTGTAAACCCCTCTCAAGAGCATCTGTCAAAAAATCAACATATGTTATGAGACCCAATTCTGCTGATTTTTTGGATGTAAATCCAAATTGTTGGGCCCCTATAATTGGCGAGAAGTCATAACTTAAATAATCGGAAATAATACTCTCAAAAACTTTAGGAATAGCACTAAGAATACAAATGGGACGATAGTTACCTATATCCGATTTTCGACCTGATTTATATATTGGAGTGACATAAGAGTTTTTCCAGTAGTCTGGAAATTCCCCTGTTGATAAAGACTTATTAAATATATAAAAAAGAGGGCGCGATAGAATGAAGCTGAATGTTTTAAGGAAAGTGGGGGGAATTCCATCAGGACCAGGACCTTTGTTGGTATTGAGTTCAGACAGTTTTTCGTAGATTTTTGAAATTTCAATGTGATAATTAGACACATTAACCAAAGGTGAAATCTGGGTTACATGCGGATGTAAGGATTGGTTAGTATAGACGGAAGAGAATTGGTTAGCAAAAAGATTAGCAATATCAGTTCCATTGAAGGCAGTACGATCTCCAAGAGTCATTGTATTAGGTATAGCGTTATTTTCCCTTTTACTACTTACAAATTTCCAAAAGGATTTAACGTTATTAACAATAGAATGTTCGGTACGTTGAATGTAATCAGCATAACACTGTCTTGATAAAAATTTACATCTAGTTCTTAAGTTACTAAATGCTGCATAACTTTCTGGACACCTTGTGCTCTTATATATCTTGTGCACTGATTTCTTCTCGTGAAGCAACTTCTTCAGCTCAGAGGAGTACCAGCATGGATATTTCTTATCACAGATTTTTTTTAGCGGAACAAAACAATCAATGATGGAATAAAAAATGTCGTAAAATACAGAAACCATGTCAGAGAGTACTTTTCCTTGAAGTGCACCATCCTAATTAATTGCTTGAAGGGATGAACGAATTGCTGCATAGTCAGCATGAACAAAGTCATAATAATACTCTTCACCAGATAAATGATCATTTGTGATTTTGAGTGGCAAACTGCATTCAAGCGGAGGATGATGTGTGTCCACTGGAATTAAAGTGTTGATAGCCTTCAATACATCAATACCCAATGGAGATAAAATGAGATCAAGCGTAACTCCTCTATCGTTGGTTATTTCGTTGGTCTGGAAGAGATTGAAAAAAGCACAGATATTGGATATAGTTTCAATAGAATCAGCTTCAGATTGTGTAGCTGTAGGCTGAGGAGAAGCAACGGAACAATAATCATCGACATCCCAAACTGCAGATGGAAGATTAAAATCACCCAATAGAAAAAGGTTTGCTCTATCATATTGCTCGCTTATAGTGATAAGCTGTTCAAAGTACGATTGGTATAAAGTAGCTATAGATTTAGGTGGAAAATATACTGTACCGATTATAGATTTGTTATTAAAGAGAACAAACAACTGTTCAATCGAAGGATCAGACTGAATTTGATAAGAAGGAATTGAGTTCTTAATGGCAATCAAAACTCCCCCACCTCTACTGAAGACACTGGAGTCCTTAGAGCGGTCAGTTCTGTAGATGTTGTAGTTGAGAAGTCCAAGTTCAGCATCCGTAATTTCAGGTGTGAGCCAGGTTTCAGTTAAGATAATGATATCATAGGAACAGTTGCTGACATTCAAGCTGAGGTCAGACAGTTTAGTTCTTAGTCCTCTAACATTTTGGTAATAAAGTATAGGGCTGCCCGGTTTTAGTTTTTTTTACAGATTTTCGGTGTATTGTTGAAGTATTTAATAGTTAAATTTTGCTCACCAGCCTGTTGACGCACTCTAAGTTCGTTTTTCACTGAATCGAGTTGCTTTTTCTGACAGGGAGTTTGATCAGATAGGAAAAATATTTTATTTGCCTGGCCTAATTTAACTTTGTTTCTTAAGATTTGATGCACTTCGCGAGCCGAGGAAAGAACGACTTTAATTGGTCTATGACCGTTTTTATTCTTCTTCCCAAAACGAAAGATATGTTTACTGTTGACACTTATCGCACCTTCACTCGCTCCAGATAAAAGTGTTTTTATTTGATTAATATCCTCAGTTGAAGTTGATGGTTCTGGGAGATTGAAGATAAGTAAATTATTTGACCTTTTTTGGCGTTCGTGTAGCTCATTTATGATGTCATCGGTTATTGGAAAGTTACTCTTGTTATCTTTTAGCATCTGGATTTCAGCTTTGAGTAAGGTGACTTCGCACTTCAGGTTTTCAACTTCTCTTAGAATTTTGGGCACACTTTTGAATGACAGTCGGCAATCAGAACAAAAGTAGAACAACGTTCTCTTCTGGATTACAACAGCTCGAAGTTCAGAAGCACTTAAGCCAGTACATCCTTCGGTCGGATGAAGAATAATATGACAGCTGTCACAAGCCACTGATTTATCACTGATATCTTCATTGCACTTTGAACACTTATTTGCAGCCATAATGCCAATTTCACTGGGCTAATATAATGTGAGTATATCAGTTCTAATATTCCTGGACTAATAAACCTATCACCTCAATTAAGTTCTTATCAGTTGGCACTTTTTTTGGCTTAATTAGTAGCTTTTTATAAGGAGTATACACAATAGATGAAATAATATTATCAAATATTGATTGGACTTGCAAACAAAAACAAGAAAATTAATCTCTTCAATGAACGTAGATACATTTGAAGAACAATACACAAAAAGAACGAAAATTTTGGATAAGTTTAAACCACTTTAAATCCAATAATTCGAGCAGAGATCAAAAAACACTGTTTAACTTGACTAATGACTTTAAATATGTGAATATTTTTTCGAGATATTTGGCACACGTATTCGTAATATAATAGAGAATGGCGGTACAGAGCCCAATTTGAAAAATATATTAATATGTGGAAATTACTCTGTAATTAAATACAATATTAAAAACACGAGCCTGTACCGCCATTAAGAAGAACAAAAAAGTACACTTTCTTCAAATAAACTTTTTTATCTGATGCCTAGATTTTGTGTCATTTTGGAACTACTAAAATTTTTTATTTCATTAGTACTGTCAAAAAGTTTATCTGCTCTTCGTCTTTTGTTCTCAAATTCTGTTTTCCTCTCTCTAGTACGTCTGAGTATGTAATTCTTATGTGCTTCATTTCTTTCCTGTATAGCTTGTTTGCATTCTTCTGTTCCGCTATTGATAATGTTTTATTCCAATAATAGTTAATTAACACTGTAGCAATTTTGACACCTTCAAAATATGCGACATGCACTACTGGGTATGCAACCAACATACACCCAGAAATTGACAGGTAGACGGCGCTCGGCACGCAGAGCGAGGTGGATAATTTTGAAAAGCGACCCTGATGGACGCGCGAAGAAGGACAGCATTTTTTTTACGTTGGGGATGATGGCAGAATAGTACCGTCGAGGTAGAATCAAGTTTTTCCGTTTTTATTGTGGCCATCCTTACGTATTTTCAAAAATAGATCGAGTTTGTTGTAGTGGTAGATGATATAGATAATTTGTAAACAAATATTTAAGTGATTAAGGGTGGTTTTCGAGTTCACCGTGCCAACTCGTGTTTTGTTTGTTTGTTGAGCCATTTGTGTTTAGTGAAAGCCCTTCTGTTGGTTCCCGTTATCGCCTTCCTTTCGTGGGATATGTTCTGGTGGGATGTGAAAGGAGTATATAGTGCCGCTGGCGATATTTTCCTGTGCCAGAGTAAGGTACCGTTGCTGCATTAAGGTAACAAATTATTTTAATCTGACTCTGGAATATTCAAGTACCTACTTCGACAGATAAGAATGTCTTTTTTAAAGACAGATTCGTGTAATAGCCGACTTTGTCAGGATACATAGACTGTCCTAATTTTTTTGTCCAGTGGTGACCAATTAATCTGACTCTCGAATGTTCAAGTACCTACTTCGACAGATAAGAGTGTTTTCTTTAAAGACAGATTCGTGTAATAGCCGACTTTGTCAGGATACATGGACTGTCCTAATTTTTTTAATTTTTTGTCCAGTAGTGACCAAATTAACTTTCCCTTTTTTATGCTTAATTCTACAAATAAAGAAATGAGATATCGTATATGTATTTAGCTAAGGTATATTTTAATATTAACTATCGGGAATTTGTTGAGCTCAGCATCTTTCAATAAAACCTACAGTGCTGCCATTTTTCTAGTTTTCCAGTTTTAATTTTTATTTTTTTTAAATTCATTTTTTTACAAAAATAACAGGTGCACAATGTGCTTTTGCGAAGGTAAGATTAAGTAGTAATTTCCATACCAATAGATACAGTATCTCTAGGTTTTATATTTTTTTTACATTTTATATTTTTACATTTTATATTTTTACATTTTATATTTTTACGGCTTTGTGTTTTTTTTCTTGTAGGTTTATATTTACGTTTAATATAATTTTGGTTAATGCATAGTCAATTCCAGTGCCGGCGACTAACAGAACTGACTTGTACTGAATTGGCATTGCGAATATGTTTTGTCCATTTTTGTATTATTGTGCAACTTAACGTAGAATAAATGCTTAAAATTTTCGTTTCTTTACGATTTTCATTTTTTTATTACATTTAAATTTTTTTATAATCACTACAAAAGTTAATTTTTAACACTCATTTAGTTCCGGTTTAAGGTGTATCTATAAGGTAAGGTAAGGTAAGGTAAAATCCTACGTATGTAGGTTGGCGTCCAACTTTTCGTTTTCTTCTTCGTTTTCATTTCAATTTTCTTCTTCGTTTTTTTTATCGACCCCGACCCCTCCGAAAACTTCAAAGAGCAACGGTGCAGTATTTCATATATGTCGGCATCTTCAGGCTGTTGCCACTTTATAGGCACCCAAGGTTGCCGCACATAAATGACGCCCATATGTGGGGCTTTATTTTCTTCTCTTTGTCTACCTTGATCTATTTTTATTTTTTTTGCCTACGAGTTTAGTGTGTGAGTATTTAGTTATTACGTTCATGTCACCTTCCGTTGTTTTATTTATTTCGTCTCGTACTTCTAGATATCAGTTTTGTATGTCGTTTGTTCTCGTTATCTTAGTATAGTTTAGCCTATTTATAGTTAGTATAGTTACTTATAGTTAGTATAGCTTCATAGTTCTGCGGTGTGTGCTCATAAGTCTCCATTAATATTCAGTTTTCTGTTCCGGATACTCCAGTTGAACAATGGCATCCCTTTTTGTTGACGATTTACTTGAAGAGCAAGTAGATTATGAGTTGTGTATTAGAGGTACTGCACCACTGGACACTCCTCTAGAAGATAAGCGTAGTGTCCTAGACCTACTTATCGAAAACAGTACTCCTATAATTGGTACTGACAAATTAGGCTCACTGCAGAAATTTGAGGACGAACTACAAAGCATCGAGAATTCTATTTCTGATGCTAAAAATTTGATTAAACAAATCACTGAAGGAAGTACCGACGTATCTTCCCGTACTGTCACATCTCGTCTATCCCACATTCATCACCGGATAGGTTTGGTCGTAATCCCACTCGATAATTCTTCGGCATCAGACAGTTTGGCTAAATTACGAATGTCATGCTTAGTAGTAGAAGCCAATTATCGTCGAAACTCTCGTACATCACAGGTAGGCCTTTCTTATGCTTCTGCTCCGTCCAGCAACCCTTTGCCCGAAACACCCCAACTGCCAAACTCTTCCTCTCTTAATACACCGTCCACAATTACGTACGTACAGAAAACCCATTTGTCGGACTGGAATATTAAGTTTACAGGTGACCCAAAGTCCGTGTTCTCGTTCGTAGAAAAGGTTAACGATTTGGTGGAATCTAGAAACATAGGACCAGATATTCTTTTCCGGTCAGCAGTGGAATTATTTTCTGGTAGCGCGGCCGTATGGTATCGTAGCGTTAAGCATTCCGTTTCGTCTTGGGAAGATATCGTGAGTCTGGTAAAAGAATCTTTTCTCCCGCCAGATTACGACGAAGAAATTTGGGACCAAATCAAGTCTAGAAAGCAGAAGAGGGGAGAATCCGTTGTTCTTTTCGTAGCTCATATGGACGTACTGTTTAAACGACTCCCTATCTACCCCTCTGAAGAAAAAAGGATTAAATATCTACGTAGAAACGTAGCTCCCGAATCGGCTCAACACATAATCCTGCAAGATACCCCGACCGTCACTGCGTTTACCTCTTTAGTAAAACGTCTTGAGGAAAGTATGGTACAGCTATCCATCAAACCTCAGCCCAAGCCCACTTTCGTCTCTCCCGTAGATGTCCCCAGGAACAACCGACCCCCAGAACAAACAAGGTCTCGTACTCCCCAGGCCAACGACCAAACTCCCGCAGTTATGTCCAATTCAAACACTAACTCCCAAAGAGTATCGACTCTGTGTTGGAATTGCTCAGGCACGGACCACACTCACCGATCTTGTAACGCCCCTAGGACCGTATTTTGTTACCGATGTGGGAATAAAAATCATACCGTTCGTACTTGTACGAGTTGTCTACCAAAAAACGAATAAGTCAGGTATGTTCCGTCGGCCAACATACCTCCACAAACGCAGTCACAGCCGACAAAAATAAATCAGAAGACTGGTCTAATTGGGTCAGTTTTGTGCATAAGTTTATGGCTAGCGAAGACCATGCAAGTGCGGCTCCCGTCTTAGTTAATAAAGTTTCAGACAACAGACCATATATCGTAATAGAAGTGTATTCACAAGAGTTTACCGTTCTTCTAGATACGGGTTGCAGTACTACCGTGGTAGGATCTAACGGCTTAAAGTTTTTAGAGTCTATAGGAGTCAAAACTCTGTCGTCAAAACATAGTTACGTTACTCTGGCAGATGGGTCTTCAAAGGATGTTCTGGGTACAATTGATCTTCCGATTACTGCGGGTGATTGCACCCATGTCGTGAACGCCCTTATCGTACCGAGTCTTCCGTGTAGCTTCATCCTCGGAAGCAATTTCATTAGAGAACTTGCGTTAACAGTCAATTTTTCAGACAATACCTGGGAAACCAAAGGTAAAGTCAGTATTGTACATAGTCCCAATCCCGACGAAAATACGTCCCTATGTAGTCTTTGCACCATAGACGATTTGTCTCCCGATCTTCGTGCCATCGCAGAAGATACTATTAGGTGTTTCGAAACGATTACTAATGAGGAACACTTAGGGCGAACGGACAAAATCCAAATGTACATAGACACCGGAGATTCAAAGCCCGTTAAAAAGAGACAATATCCAATGTCCCCTTACATGGCCAATATATTGGGTAAGGAACTCGACGAAATGCTCAAGTTAGGAGTTGTAGAACGATCTAATAGCCCCTGGAGCTCCCCAGTATTGCTTGTGAAGAAAAAATCTGGTGAGTACCGTTTCTGTTTTGATGGTAGGTCGCTAAATGAAGTTACTCGTTTCGATTCCTATCCGTTGCCTAGTATTGATCGTATCCTGTCACTTCTTAGAGGAGCAAAGTTCATTAGTTCTATTGATCTCCGTAAGGCTTTTTGGCAAGTCCCTCTCGATAAAGAATCTCGTGAAAAAACTGCGTTTAGTGTGGTAGGTAGAGGTCTGTTTCAGTTTACCGTCATGCCTTTCGGACTCTCTAATTCCGCCCAAACTCAGCAAAGATTGGTAGACGCTATCTTTGGTCCTGAGCTCGAGCCCTGGGTATTTTGTTACCTCGATGATATAATCATCTGCTCCCCAAATTTCGATGAACACATTCGAATTTTAATGTTAGTTTTGGACAGGCTCAAGGAGGCCAAACTAACAATAAATTTGAAAAAGTGTGAGTTTTTCAAAACTCAGCTGAAATTTTTAGGATATATTGTGGGAGACAACTCGCTCCGTACCGATCCCGATAAGATATCTGCTATGGTTAGTTACCCTCGGCCTTCCAATGCTACCGAAATTAAAAGGTTCATTGGATTGTGTTCATGGTATAGGCGGTTCATTAAGGATTTTTCGTCTGTTGTCTCGCCAATTAATGATCTGCTCAAAGGGAAGAGAAAAAAGCAGTCTGTCGATTGGAATCTCGAAGCTGAAAACTCTTTCCTACGTATAAAGGAGGCACTGGTTTCTGCACCCGTTCTGTCCCAACCCGACTTTACACAACCTTTTGTTATTCAGTGCGATGCAAGCGACACTGGACTAGGTGGTGTATTGACACAAAATTTAGACGGAGGAGAAAAGGTGATTGCCTATGCCAGTCGCTCGCTCACTAGGACAGAACGCAATTATTCGGTCACTGAGCGAGAATGCCTTGCTGTTCTTTTCTCCATTGAAAAGTTTAGGCCCTATGTTGAAGGTGTTAAGTTTGTCGTTATCACTGACCACCACTCTCTGTTGTGGTTGAGTAACCTCAAAAACCCGTCTGGACGTCTGGCTAGGTGGTCTATGAGACTTCGTCAGCACGATTTCGATCTCATTCACCGCAAGGGATCCTGTCATAATGTTCCGGACGCCCTTAGCAGGGCTCACGAACGTGAAGCGGCTCCCGATCTACCAATTCACGTAGATCCCGTTTCCGACATTCCCGTCGTATGTTACGTTGAGGTAGATGCAGATAGAATCGACCCTTCTTTCGATAATTTTCGATCGAGAATACTTCGTGATCCCGATCAATTTCCCCAGTGGAAGGTCGATAACGACCTTGTATACAAATTTATGCCTACCAACTCGCCTTTCGTTGCTAACGCAATTGAGTGGAAAGTATTAGTCCCGAAACCCCAACGCCCCGAGGTGATTAAGTCATGTCACGATCCGCCTACGTGTGCTCACTTAGGTTTTTATAAAACTTTGTCCCGAGTACAAGAGCGATACTATTGGCCGAAAATGAGGCGTGACATTCTCCAATATGTTAGGTCCTGCTTAATATGTGGTGCACAGAAAGCACCAAATACGGCTCCTATGGGAATGATGGGTCGCGAGAAAACGGCCGACCGTCCGTGGCAAGTGATTGCCGTAGATTTGATAGGTCCGTTAACTAGGTCCAGGAAAGGTTACACATGGCTCTTGGTGATTGCGGATTGGTTTTCAAAATACACTCTCCTACACCCACTAAGGAATGCAACCGCCACAAATATCGCTTCGTATCTAGAAGATAACGTCTTCCTTATATTTGGCGTTCCTGAATACGTAATGTGTGACAATGCCCACAACTTTACCGGCCCCCCTTTGAGAAATCTCTGTGAGAGGTATAACGTCCGTAAGATATGGTACAGTGCCGTTTATTCGCCCCAATGCAATTTTGTGGAGCGAACCAATAAAACAATTGGTACCGCAATTCGGTCGTATATAGATGAGCACCGCGATTGGGACAAAAACTTGTCGAAGATCCGACAGGCTCTAAATACAGCTAAACACGAAGTTACGGGGTATACGCCATGCTTTTTGAATTTCGCTCGTCACGTCCCGATCTCTGGTAACTACTATCAGTCCCCCACCCCTGCTCATGATGATTTTGAAATTGTCCCGGGTGACCGTCAAGCTTATGCAGCTTCCGTAAAAGGTCTGTCCGAAGTTTTCCCGATAGTCCGACAAGGACTACACAAGGCATACACGAGGAATGCCAACGCTTACAATATGCGGAGACGCCCCATCCAATTTTCAGTCGGCGATACCGTGTGGAAGAGGAACATCGTGCAGTCAAACGCTGCTAAGAATTTTATGTCCAAACTAGCTCCCAAATTCGTCATGTGTAAGGTGCTAAGGAAACTATCGCCTGTAGTATACAAGCTGAGCAATTTAGATGGTGTCAGCATAGGCAATTGGCATATCAAGGACCTTAAAGAGTTCCATTCCCCTGACGATGAAGTGGACGACACATCAGATACCGAAGTAAACGAGTGAAACTGCACGAGGATAGGTTAGGGTGGTACTAGAATCCCACTCGCCGAGGGTCCTGCGGTTCCACCGCGTCAATACGGTATTTTATTCGATGTATTTTAAGTCCTTCTGTATGTTTCCGTAGTGGCACACTTTCAACTGCCCGTCAGTGGCCTCTAATTTTCGTTAGGTTAGGTTAGATATAATTTTTTTTGGTTAGGTCAGGTTAGATATAATTTTTCGTCATGTTATCGAATTCCAATTCAGATGTTATCGTCAATTGCCTCTGTTTACCGTAACGTGGTATTTGAATTCGAAATAGTATGTATACCGTTCGTTACGTTTACCGTCAATTGTATATAGCTTCCGTTACTTTATCGACTTCTCGTTCGTAGGTGTACCGATCGTTACGGTACAACTTCACGTGCAATCCCGTTCTTTTTGCTTTATTTACGTCTAGTTCTCGAGTCGCACTGGGTATATTACTTAGAAAAACTGGTGACCCGTTTTCTCTCTCGGGGAGAGGCTGTGTAGCAATTTTGACACCTTCAAAATATGCGACATGCACTACTGGGTATGCAACCAACATACACCCAGAAATTGACAGGTAGACGGCGCTCGGCACGCAGAGCGAGGTGGATAATTTTGAAAAGCGACCCTGATGGACGCGCGAAGAAGGACAGCATTTTTTTTACGTTGGGGATGATGGCAGAATAGTACCGTCGAGGTAGAATCAAGTTTTTCCGTTTTTATTGTGGCCATCCTTACGTATTTTCAAAAATAGATCGAGTTTGTTGTAGTGGTAGATGATATAGATAATTTGTAAACAAATATTTAAGTGATTAAGGGTGGTTTTCGAGTTCACCGTGCCAACTCGTGTTTTGTTTGTTTGTTGAGCCATTTGTGTTTAGTGAAAGCCCTTCTGTTGGTTCCCGTTATCGCCTTCCTTTCGTGGGATATGTTCTGGTGGGATGTGAAAGGAGTATATAGTGCCGCTGGCGATATTTTCCTGTGCCAGAGTAAGGTACCGTTGCTGCATTAAGGTAACAAATTATTTTAATCTGACTCTGGAATATTCAAGTACCTACTTCGACAGATAAGAATGTCTTTTTTAAAGACAGATTCGTGTAATAGCCGACTTTGTCAGGATACATAGACTGTCCTAATTTTTTTGTCCAGTGGTGACCAATTAATCTGACTCTCGAATGTTCAAGTACCTACTTCGACAGATAAGAGTGTTTTCTTTAAAGACAGATTCGTGTAATAGCCGACTTTGTCAGGATACATGGACTGTCCTAATTTTTTTAATTTTTTGTCCAGTAGTGACCAAATTAACTTTCCCTTTTTTATGCTTAATTCTACAAATAAAGAAATGAGATATCGTATATGTATTTAGCTAAGGTATATTTTAATATTAACTATCGGGAATTTGTTGAGCTCAGCATCTTTCAATAAAACCTACAGTGCTGCCATTTTTCTAGTTTTCCAGTTTTAATTTTTATTTTTTTTAAATTCATTTTTTTACAAAAATAACAGGTGCACAATGTGCTTTTGCGAAGGTAAGATTAAGTAGTAATTTCCATACCAATAGATACAGTATCTCTAGGTTTTATATTTTTTTTACATTTTATATTTTTACATTTTATATTTTTACATTTTATATTTTTACGGCTTTGTGTTTTTTTTCTTGTAGGTTTATATTTACGTTTAATATAATTTTGGTTAATGCATAGTCAATTCCAGTGCCGGCGACTAACAGAACTGACTTGTACTGAATTGGCATTGCGAATATGTTTTGTCCATTTTTGTATTATTGTGCAACTTAACGTAGAATAAATGCTTAAAATTTTCGTTTCTTTACGATTTTCATTTTTTTATTACATTTAAATTTTTTTATAATCACTACAAAAGTTAATTTTTAACACTCATTTAGTTCCGGTTTAAGGTGTATCTATAAGGTAAGGTAAGGTAAGGTAAAATCCTACGTATGTAGGTTGGCGTCCAACTTTTCGTTTTCTTCTTCGTTTTCATTTCAATTTTCTTCTTCGTTTTTTTTATCGACCCCGACCCCTCCGAAAACTTCAAAGAGCAACGGTGCAGTATTTCATATATGTCGGCATCTTCAGGCTGTTGCCACTTTATAGGCACCCAAGGTTGCCGCAACACCACACACACGGTAGCCTAAGATTATAACCTCAAAAGTAGAAACCACAGATGTACACGACTAGAGAGGTATACGACTATACTCTAGAAACTCTAGAACTAGACTAGACCGGTAGAAACAAACAACATACTTTTTTATTCTTCTTTTCTTCTTTCAGACTCGAAAGAGAAGCGGCCTGGTATCGCCAGGCAACCAAATCGTAGTTGGGGTGTAGGTTTTCTGCTAGTGACAGTTCTTAAATACTCAACAAACCCAGAATCCAGAAGTCTCAGACATGTTGATTTGTTTTATATACTTTTTCATCGAACAAACTATGGTATGCATTCGCCCATTGAGCGAACACTAAAAATTATAAATGAGAATAACTTGGAAATGTTTGGTGTCTCCTTGGCTGCTTTTAAGAATCGGATTAAAAGAGCTTGACAGGTACTTTTTTGTTTATTTTAACTGATTTGTGTAATACAGTAGAACCCCACTAATCTGAACGTTCAGCAAATCCAAACCAACAAAAAGTGAAAAAAATTAAAAAATTCACGACAAAAACTTAAAACCATGTTTATTATACAGAGTAAAACAAGAAAATTGAACAATGTAGGATTAATAAGACTTTGACATTTAAAATTTCTTTAAAATGAATACGTACTTTATGCGCACTGCTTATAAAGGTTAAAAATCATAAACTTACGTCGGTCCTCTTGCAGTCAGCTTAAGTCCAAAAATATTGTCCACACTCTTGCAAGAACTCAAGAAGATTTTGTGGCTCAAAATTAATGACAACGAAAGCTTTGAATTATTAGTTAGGCTAACTTTCGGATAATCCGAACTTTTCGGAACTGAACAGGCTGTCCCCCAATTAGTTCGGATTTGCGGGGTTCTACTGTAGATGTAATATGTGCAATGGATAAGTATTAATATTTCGTTTTTGTTTAATATGTGTAATTACGATTTATTTTACTCTAGTTTAGAGGAAATTACAGAGATTGATTTTATACTGTATATTTTGTAATGGGGGTAATCCCGTATATAAATAAATAAATAAATAAACAAACGATAAAATAAAACATGTTTGAGAGATTAATAAAATTAAGTTAAACAAAAAATTAATGAAATTACCGTTATTACATTTGAGTAAATGAATGTAAGTTGTGATATCTTCGTTTTTTCACATATATTTAAACACTTTATACTGATTAACTTTGGGTAAATGGAATTATGTCTAAATATCTCCTTTTACTGTAATCATAATTAGTAAATTGTGTGCATCTGATTCCAGTAAACGAAAATATCTCTAGATATCCCTTTTTACCCAAACGTAATTCTTGCATTATTGATTCATATTTATGAGTCATGTAGAGAGAATTATCTACTAATATAACATTTTACCTGAATTTATTTTGTGAATACATTTGGAAAATAAAGCATATCTGGAATTACAGTCGAACCCGCTTATTGGAATAGTCTTCGTGCCAAGTAAAAGTATTCCTATAACCGGGATATTCTAATAACCGATCATTAGTTGCTGATCAAACAGTTTCGGTACCTCAAATTTCTATTCTTTAATCCAGCATATTCCTATAACCGGTATTCTAATAAACGGGTTCAACTGTATTCCTCCTTACTCCATTGTAAATGTTGATTTTGTTCAATGACTCCCTTTTCACATGTCAAAATCTAATGGAATTATTTAGACTGTAGGTAGATATATGCTTTTACTCAAATGAAGAGCACAAAATTTACTTTATTATCATATTTTTACCTCATTTTGGAAAAAATTTGAGATATGCCCTTTTACCCGAGAGCCACGGAATTCATAGATTATTCAAGATAAAAATCAAGGAAAAATATTGAAAAATAAGCCATTGGTGGCAAATTTTTAAAGACATCTCAAAAAATAATGAATTTGCAGTGGAGATCAGAACTCATCATTGGATCATGGTAAACAAGATTCAAAAAGATTTTATTAGCTTGTGAGTTTCTCGAGGTAATGCTGTTTTTTAGTTTTATCGAATTTTGACTTTTTGATATCACTCGGAAGTCAAAACAATGATTTTTTTGCAAAAAAGGGTGAAAATCAACATAGTTATTAGAACATTATTGTTAAACAAAAAAAAGTACAAAACAAAAAATATATGGACATCGTTACCTCAAGGAATGTTTAGTTTAGTTTATTTATTTATACGGGCAAGCCCAATTCGGTAATACATTAATAAGATATTGATAATTACAGTGTTGAATATATAAGAATAAAATGAGAGAGTACAAAACATTTAAAAAGACATGACAAAGTAAAAAAATTACAAAACATTAATTACTAACAAATAACAAGGTTATGACATTGCTAAATATTTAATTTGGTTAAATGGTTCTTAAAAACATCAACAGAGTTACCAAAAAGTAAAAGGTCACCTAGGGAGTTAGCAAGTCTTAGTGTTCTAGGAACAAAAGTAAAATATGAGTAATTATATCTATGAAAAGAAATATGAAAGGTTTGAATTTGTCTTGTTGATCGTGGTGGAACAAACAACAATATTTTAGCAAGAAGTTCAGGGCAGTAATATAACCGGTGTTACCTTAGCCATAAATTTCATCCATAAATTTTTTTTTCATATTTTCACAAAAATTTGGTATAAATTTATCAAAAATGAATAAAAGAGATAATATTGACAAGAAAAATGTTATATATGTTTGGAAAAAAAAATTTAAACAAGCGATGTATTGACGGTGAGTAGATAATGCCACTCAAATTCAAAAATCCTTTATGGATGGTACGTTAGTCAACTTTTTTTCTTAGTTTTTTGTTAAATTCTCAAAGTAAATATAATAAAGCATAACATATAAAAAAATCGTGATGGAGGTATTTTCCAAAACAAGCGAAAAAAATTCTGAAACTTAGATGTATTGCACGGTATTCGTTAATACGTCTCAAATTCAAAAATCCTTTATGGATGGTACGTTAGTCAACTTTTTTTCTCAGTTTTTTGTTAAATTCTCAAAGTAAATATAATAAAGCATAACATATAAAAAAATCGTGATGGAGGTATTTTCCAAAACAAGCGAAAAAAATTCTGAAACTTAGATGTATTGCGCGGTATTCGTTAATACGTCTCAAATTCAAAAATCCTTTATGGATGGTACGTTAGTCAACTTTTTTTCTCAGTTTTTTGTTAAATTCTCAAAGTAAATATAATAAAGCATAACATATAAAAAAAACGTGATGGAGGTATTTTCCAAAACAAGAGAAAAAAATTCTGAAACTTAGATGTATTGCGGGCTATTCGGTAATACGTCTCAAATTCAAAAATCCTTTATGGATGGATCGTTAGTCAACTTTTTTTCTCAGTTTTTTGTTAAATTCTCAAAGTAAATATAATTAAGCATAACATATAAAAAAATCGTGATGGAGGTATTTTCCAAAACAAGCGAAAAAAATTCTGAAAATTAGATGTATTGCGCGGTATTCGTTAATACGTCTCAAATTCAAAAATCCTTTATGGATGGTACGTTAGTCAACTTTTTTTCTCAGTTTTTTGTTAAATTCTCAAAGTAAATACAATTAAGCATAACATATAAAAAAATCGTGATGGAGGTATTTTCCAAAACAAGCGAAAGAAATTCTGAAACTTAGATGTATTGCGCGGTATTCGTTAATACGTCTCAAATTCAAAAATCCTTTATGGATGGTACGTTAGTCAACTTTTTTTCCCAGTTTTTTGTTAAATTCTCAAAGTAAATATAATAAAGCATAACATATAAAAAAAACGTGATGGAGGTATTTTCCAAAACAAGAGAAAAAAATTCTGAAACTAGATGTATTGCGGGCTATTCGGTAATACGTCTCAAATTCAAAAATCCTTTATGGATGGATCGTTAGTCAACTTTTTTTCTCAGTTTTTTGTTAAATTCTCAAAGTAAATATAATTAAGCATAACATATAAAAAAATCGTGATGGAGGTATTTTCCAAAACAAGCGAAAAAAATTCTGAAACTTAGATGTATTGCGCGGTATTCGTTAATACGTCTCAAATTCAAAAATCCTTTATGGATGGTACGTTAGTCAACTTTTTTTCTCAGTTTCTTGTTAAATTCTCAAAGTAAATATAATAAAGCATAACATAAAAAAAAACGTGATGGAGGTATTTTCCAAAAGAAGAGAAAAAAATTCTGAAACTTTGATGTATTGCGGGCTATTCGGTAATACGTCTCAAATTCAAAAATCCTTTATGGATGGCACGTTAGCAACTTTTTTTTTTCAATTTTTTGCTAAATTCTCGAAGTATATATGTTATAGTCAAAGCCCGAATTTCAGGCACTCCTAGGTTTGACTAGTCAATCCTCAGGTCTGACTGACGATCTCAGTCAAAGCCCGAAATAAATTACAGTTTCGGCCTTTGACTAGTCAAACCTAGGAGAGACTAAGTTGGTCAGGCAAAGGTCGAAATTTAATTTTTTTTTAAATCGGGGTTTGACTGGTCAAACCCCGACCAGCTATTAAAATGTCATAATTTGTTAGATTAGGTTTAATAAAACGTCATTTTTTTAATTTTGATGTTTATTATTTTTATAATTTCGTAATTAAAATAAAATAAATAGTGTTGATTCTCACATGTTAAGGCATTATGGCATTTAGAGTTGCACAACACGTTAGACCTTTTTTACACTTACGTAATTTTGAAGAGCATTTCTTATTGCAGTAGCATTTTATAAAGCCTTGTCCTCTAGACTCTAGACAACTTTAGAATCTATTGTACTAATTTCTCTTAGAGACATCTTAACGTCTGAAACATCTTCGAAATTAAGAAAATTCTCTTTGCATTCTCTTATTTGATTTCTTGAAAAAATAATGTTTATTGTTCCGTATTTTGTACCAATTCTATACAAACCGTCAATTGTTTTAGCTTTTATGATACCCAAAATATTTCGATCCATAATATCTCCTTTGGCTATATCAAAGCTGGAGATAGGTATTGTTACACAGACAGAAAAGATTAAAATAAATATAGGAAAGGCGATTGAAGGTCTAGGTATTGTTACACAGACAGAAAAGATTAAAATAAATATAGGAAAGGCGATTGAAGGTCTCCATGCCCAGGCTAATACTTTGAAACAATTAAATGAAAAAAAAAATTCCTCAAATTTCGATCGGAATAACTGTAACAATACCTATCCCCAGTTTTGATAAGAGCCAAAGGAGATGCTCGAAATATTTTGAGTATCACACAAGATAAAACAATTGACGGTTTATATAGAGTTGGTACGAAATACGGAAAAATAAACAAACTTCTTTCAAGAAATCAAATAAGAGAATGCAAAGAGAATTTTCTTAATTTCGAAGATGTTCCAGACGTTAAGTTGTCTCTAAGAGAAATGAGTACAAAAGATTCTAAATTTGGAGGACAAGGCTTTATAAAATGCTACTACAATAAAAGATGCTCTTCAAATGTTTGCTGATGATGTTAAAATATATAAGACTGTCAATAATGAGGATAACATTTTTCAGCTTCAGTCACAAGTAAATGATTTTTATGAGTGGTGTGGTAGAAATGATATGGAACTTAATATTAATAAATGCTTTTTAATAACTTTTGCTAGATCCCATTCGCCTATTCACCATCAATATTTTATTAATAATACTCCTGTCACACGTGTGAACGAAATTCGGGATTTGGGTATAATATTTGATTGTAAATTAACATTTTACTCTCACATTGACCATACTGTTTCGAAAGCATTTAAGATGTTGGGTTTTGTATTGCGTTCATCAAAAGATTTGTCAATTCACACAATAAAAATCTTATATTGCAGTATCGTGAGATCAATTATTGAATATGGTTCTATTATCTGGTCACCTAGTTATGCATATCAAATCCTAAATATTGAAAAGGTTCAAAACAAATTTTTACGTTTCGCAGCTTTTAAGATGGGTTTAACAGTTAGAAATTATACTTATGATAATATATTAAAGAGATTAAATTTACAAACTCTTGAACGCAGAAGAGTCATGTTGGATATTTGTTGTCTTCGCAAAATTATCTCTGGTGTTATTAACTCCGAAGAATTGATAAGTCTTGTATACTTTAATATACCTGCTAGATTGACACGAAATCCACAAATATTCAGGGAACAACGACATGCTACAAATTATGGTCAATATGCACCAATTAGTAGATTGGCCCTGTATGGAAACAAGTTTAGTCATGTAATAGATCTGTTTGGTTCTTCAGTTTCCTCTATTAAACAAGAACTCGGGCGTCTTGAATTTTGAATTTAAAAAATTAAATAGATTTAACTGTTATAGTTAATTCAGTTGTTTTCATCATTTACAAATAATTTATATTCTTTTTTATTTTTTATGTTTGTGTTTTATAGTTGTAGTTTTACATGTATCTAAATTTTATATTTTCATTATTATGACAAAAGCTCTGCTTTATTGTATTTTGTATGTATTGGGTTTATCCCGTTAATAAAAAAAAAAAAAAAAAAAAAAAGTGTAAAAGGTCTAACGTATTGTGCAACTCTAAATGCCCTAATGCCTGAACATGTGAGAATAAACACTATTTTTGTAATTTTAATTACGACAATATAAAAATAATAACATTAAAATTTAAAAAATGACGTTTTATTAAACCTAATCTAACAAATTACGACATTTTAATAGCTGATCGGGGTTTGACTAGTCAAACCCCGATTACATAAAATTAAATTTCGACCTTTGCCTGACCAACTTATTCTCTCCTAGGTTTGACTAGTCAAAGGCCGAAACTGTAACTTAATTTCGGGCTTTGACTAAGACCGTCAGTCAGACCTGAGGATTGCCTAGTCAAACCTAGGAGTGCCTGAAATTCGGGCTTTGACTATAACATATATACTAAATCATAATATATAAAAAAAAAGTGATGGAGGTAGTTTCCAAAACAAGAGAAAAAATTCTGAAACTTAGATGTATTGAGGTAACAAACCCGACGTCAAAGGATGTATTAAAAGGCATTTTCCAAAGTCTTTATAACGACACACACACACTTTACACTTTACACTTTTTAGCATTAAACACTTATTTTGACTGTCGCACTTGACGGACTTCAATCAACTGAAACCTATTTTCTTTTGACAATATATATATATATATATATATATATATATATATATATATATATATAATTTATTGAAGAATAAAAGCCATTAATTAGAAAGTTAACTGATTTTTCTGAAATTACATTCTACAAAAGTCACGTTGAAAACTAGACAAGGAACTCGTTATCATAATCTCTAAACAACTCTTACCCGATAATTAGGGCTAATTAATATTCACTTTCAGTGGTAAAACCCTACTAAAATAACTATAAATGAAAAACTAGTCGTTACTAATGACCACAATCCCAGGTAATAAAATCATATTATCTTAATCCCTCAAGAATGGTATTTTCCAAAAATTTACACAAAATATAAGAATATTAGATCTGTCTATAAAACAATTGTTAAGAATGTATTTGGTATTCCTACTTATTCTTCTATAATAACTCAAAATTAAAAAAAAAAATAATTTCAATTTTTCTAATAAAAATTCGGCTAATTAACGAAGTCCCTGATCACACAAACAACAGCCCACACACATAAGAAATTTTTGAAAATGAGACGCATTACCTACACGCCGTTTAAAAATTTTTCCCTCGCTTTCGAATATACCTTGATCACGATATTTTATATCTCATGCTTTATTACACGTACTTCCAGAAATTTTATTATATGTACTTCCAGAATTTAACTAAAAATTAAAAAACATGTTAACTAACGTACCATCCCCAAAGCATTTTTTAATTTGAGACGTATTACCGAATAGCCCGCAATACATCGCAAGTTTCAGAATTTTTTTCGCTTGTTTTGGAAAATACCCCCATCACGATTTTTTTATGTTATGCTTAATTATATTTACTTTGAGAATTTAACAAAAAACTGAGAAAAAAAGTTGACTAACGATCCATCCATAAAGGATTTTTGAATTTGAGACGTATTAACGAATACCGCGCAATACATCTAAGTTTCAGAATTTTTTTCGCTTGTTTTGGAAAATACCTCAATCACGATTTTTTTATATGTTATGCTTAATTATATTTACTTTGAGAATTTAACAAAAAACTGAGAAAAAAAGTTGACTAACGATCCATCCATAAAGGATTTTTGAATTTGAGTCGTATTAACGAATAGCGCGCAATACATCTAAGTTTCAGAATTTTTTTCGCTTGTTTTGAAAAATACCTCCATCACGATTTTTTTATATGTTATGCTTAATTATATTTACTTTGAGAATTTAACAAAAAACTGAGAAAAAAAGTTAACTAACGTACCATCCATAAAGGATTTTTGAATTTGAGACGTATTAACGAATAGCGCGCAATACATCTAAGTTTCAGAATTTTTTTCGCTTGTTTTGGAAAATACCTCAATCACGATTTTTTTATATGTTATGCTTAATTATATTTACTTTGAGAATTTAACAAAAAACTGAGAAAAAAAGTTGACTAACGATCCATCCATAAAGGATTTTTGAATTTGAGACGTATTAACGAATAGCGCGCAATACATCTAAGTTTCAGAATTTTTTTCGCTTGTTTTGAAAAATACCTCCATCACGATTTTTTTATATGTTATGCTTAATTATATTTACTTTGAAAATTTAACAAAAAAATGAGAAAAAAAGTTGACTAACGATCCATCCATAAAGGATTTTTGAATTTGAGACATATTACCGAATAGCCCGCAATACATCTAAGTTTCAGAATGTTTTTCTCTTGTTTTGGAAAATACCTCCATCACGTTTTTTTTTATATGTTATGCTTTATTATATTTACTTTGAGAATTTAACAAAAAACTGAGAAAAAAATTTGACTAACGTACCATCCATAAAGGATTTTTGAATTTGAGACGTATTAACGAATAGCGCGCAATACATCTAAGTTTCAGAATTTTATTTCGCTTGTTTTGGAAAATACCTCCATCACGATTTTTTTATATGTTATGCTTTATTATATTTACTTTGAGAATTTAACAAAAAACTGAGAAAAAAAGTTGACTAACGTACCATCCATAAAGGATTTTTGAATTTGAGACGTATTAACGAATACCGCGCAATACATCTAAGTTTCAGAATTTTTTTCGCTTCTTTTGGAAAATACCTCCATCACGATTTTTTTTATATGTTATGCTTAATTATATTTACTTTGAGAATTTAACAAAAAACTGAGAAAAAAAGTTGACTAACGATCCATCCATAAAGGATTTTTGAATTTGAGACGTATTAACGAATACCGCGCAATACATCTAAGTTTCAGAATTTTTTTCGCTTGTTTTGGAAAATACCTCCATCACGATTTTTTTATATGTTATGCTTAATTATATTTACTTTGAGAATTTAACAAAAAACTGAGAAAAAAAGTTGACTAACGTACCATCCATAAAGGAGTTTTGAATTTGAGACGTATTAACGAATAGCGCGCAATACATCTAAGTTTCAGAATTTTTTTCGCTTGTTTTGAAAAATACCTCCATCACGATTTTTTTATATGTTATGCTTAATTATATTTACTTTGAGAATTTAACAAAAAACTGAGAAAAAAAGTTGACTAACGTACCATCCATAAAGGATTTTTGAATTTGAGACGTATTAACGAATAGCGCGCAATACATCTAAGTTTCAGAATTTTTTTCGCTTGTTTTGAAAAATACCTCCATCACGATTTTTTTATATGTTATGATTTATTATATTTACTTTGAGAATTTAACAAGAAACTGAGAAAAAAAGTTGACTAACGTACCATCCATAAAGGATTTTTGAATTTGAGACGTATTAACGAATACCGCGCAATACATCTAAGTTTCAGAATTTTTTTCGCTTGTTTTGGAAAATACCTCCATCACGATTTTTTTATATGTTATGCTTAATTATATTTACTTTGAGAATTTAACAAAAAACTGAGAAAAAAAGTTGACTAACGATCCATCCATAAAGGATTTTTGAATTTGAGACGTATTACCGAATAGCCCGCAATACATCTAAGTTTCAGAATGTTTTTCTCTTGTTTTGGAAAATACCTCCATCACGTTTTTTTTATATGTTATGCTTTATTATATTTACTTTGAGAATTTAACAAAAAACTGAGAAAAAAAGTTGACTAACGTACCATCCATAAAGGATTTTTGAATTTGAGACGTATTAACGAATAGCGCGCAATACATCTAAGTTTCAGAATTTTTTTCGCTTGTTTTGGAAAATACCTCCATCACGATTTTTTTATATGTTATGCTTTATTATATTTACTTTGAGAATTTAACAAAAAACTGAGAAAAAAAGTTGACTAACGTACCATCCATAAAGGATTTTTGAATTTGAGACGTATTAACGAATAGCGCGCAATACGTCTAAGTTTTAGAATTTTATTTCGCTTGTTTTGGAAAATACCTCCATCACGATTTTTTTATATGTTATGCTTTATTATATTTACTTTGAGAATTTAACAAAAAACTGAGAAAAAAAGTTGACTAACGTACCATCCATAAAGGATTTTTGAATTTGAGACGTATTAACGAATACCGCACAATACATCTAAGTTTCAGAATTTTTTTCGCTTCTTTTGGAAAATACCTCCATCACGATTTTTTTATATGTTATGCTTTATTATATTTACTTTAAGAATTTAACAAAAAACTGAGAAAAAAAGTTGACTAACGTACCATCCATAAAGGATTTTTGAATTTGAGACGTATTAACGAATACCGCGCAATACATCCAAGTTTCAGAATTTTTTTCTCTTGTTTTGGAAAATACCTCCATCACGATTTTTTTATATGTTATGCTTTATTATATTTACTTTAAGAATTTAACAAAAAACTGAGAAAAAAAGTTGACTAACGATCCACCCATAAAGGATTTTTGAATTTGAGACGTATTAACGAATACCGCGCAATACATCTAAGTTTCAGAATTTTTTTCGCTTGTTTTGAAAAATACCTCCATCACGATTTTTTTATATGTTATGCTTTATTATATTTACTTTGAGAATTTAACAAGAAACTGAGAAAAAAAATTGACTAACGTACCATCCATAAAGGATTTTTGAATTTGAGACGTATTAACGAATACCGCGCAATACATCTAAGTTTCAGAATTTTTTTCGCTTGTTTTGAAAAATACCTCCATCACGATTTTTTTTATATGTTATGCTTAATTATATTTACTTTGAGAATTTAACAAAAAACTGAGAAAAAAAGTTGACTAACGATCCATCCATAAAGGATTTTTGAATTTGAGACGTATTACCGAATAGCCCGCAATACATCTAACTTTCAGAATGTTTTTCTCTTGTTTTGGAAAATACCTCCATCACGTTTTTTTTATATGTTATGCTTTATTATATTTACTTTGAGAATTTAACAAGAAACTGAGAAAAAAAATTGACTAACGTACCATCCATAAAGGATTTTTGAATTTGAGACGTATTAACGAATACCGCGCAATACATCTAAGTTTCAGAATTTTTTTCGCTTGTTTTGAAAAATACCTCCATCACGATTTTTTTTATATGTTATGCTTAATTATATTTACTTTGAGAATTTAACAAAAAACTGAGAAAAAAAGTTGACTAACGATCCATCCATAAAGGATTTTTGAATTTGAGACGTATTAACGAATAGCGCGCAAAACATCTAAGTTTCAGAATTTTTTTCGCTTGTTTTGAAAAATACCTCCATCACGATTTTTTTATATGTTATGCTTTATTATATTTACTTTGAGAATTTAACAAGAAACTGAGAAAACAAATTGACTAACGTACCATCCATAAAGGATTTTTGAATTTGAGACGTATTAACGAATACCGCGCAATACATCTAAGTTTCAGAATTTTTTTCGCTTGTTTTGAAAAATACCTCCATCACGATTTTTTTTATATGTTATGCTTAATTATATTTACTTTGAGAATTTAACAAAAAACTGAGAAAAAAAGTTGACTAACGATCCATCCATAAAGGATTTTTGAATTTGAGACGTATTAACGAATAGCGCGCAAAACATCTAAGTTTCAGAATTTTATTTCGCTTGTTTTGGAAAATACCTCCATCACGATTTTTTTATATGTTATGCTTTATTATATTTACTTTGAGAATTTAACAAAAAACTGAGAAAAAAAGTTGACTAACCTACCATCCATAAAGGATTTTTGAATTTGAGACGTATTAACGAATACCGCACAATACATCTAAGTTTCAGAATTTTTTTCGCTTCTTTTGGAAAATACCTCCATCACGATTATTTTTATATGTTATGCTTTATTATATTTACTTTAAGAATTTAACAAAAAACTGAGAAAAAAAGTTGACTAACGATCCATCCATAAAGGATTTTTGAATTTGAGACGTATTAACGAATACCGCGCAATACATCTAAGTTTCAGAATGTTTTTCTCTTGTTTTGGAAAATACCTCCATCACGTTTTTTTTATATGTTATGCTTAATTATATTTACTTTGAGAATTTAACAAAAAACTGAGAAAAAAAGTTGACTAACGTACCATCCATAAAGGATTTTTGAATTTGAGACGTATTAACGAATAGCGCGCAATACATCTAAGTTTCAGAATTTTTATCGCTTGTTTTGAAAAATACCTCCATCACGATTTTTTTATATGTTATGATTTATTATATTTACTTTGAGAATTTAACAAGAAACTGAAAAAAAAAGTTGACTAACGTACCATCCATAAAGGATTTTTGAATTTGAGACGTATTAACGAATACCGCGCAATACATCTAAGTTTCAGAATTTTTTTCGCTTGTTTTGGAAAATACCTCCATCACGATTTTTTTATATGTTATGCTTAATTATATTTACTTTTAGAATTTAACAAAAAACTGAGAAAAAAAGTTGACTAACGATCCATCCATAAAGGATTTTTGAATTTGAGACGTATTACCGAATAGCCCGCAATACATCTAAGTTTCAGAATGTTTTTCTCTTGTTTTGGAAAATACCTCCATCACGTTTTTTTATATGTTATGCTTTATTATATTTACTTTGAGAATTTAACAAAAAACTGAGAAAAAAAGTTGACTAACGTACCATCCATAAAGGATTTTTGAATTTGAGACGTATTAACGAATAGCGCGCAATACATCTAAGTTTCAGAATTTTTTTCGCTTGTTTTGGAAAATACCTCCATCACGATTTTTTTATATGTTATGCTTAATTATATTTACTTTGAGAATTTAACAAAAAACTGAGAAAAAAAGTTGACTAACGTACCATCCATAAAGGATTTTTGAATTTGAGTGGCATTATCTACTCACCGTCAATACATCGCCTGTTTAATTTTTTTTTCCAAACATATATAACAATATAACATTTTTCTTGTCAATATTATCTCTTTTATTCATTTTTGATAAATTTATACCAAATTTTTGTGAAAATATGAAAAAAAAATTTATGGATGAAATTTATGGCTAAGGTAACAGCGGTAGTAATATATGCCATTGATAATATTAAACAATACTGTAAGATCTTTACGCTTCCTACGGCCATCCAGAGAAGAGATATTCAAAAATCGTTCCATATCTGTATAATTTTAATTGATGTGTTTTTTGAACCCAATATATCTAAGAAAATTATGTTGAACACTATCAAGTTTGTTCTTGAGGTGTAAATAATGTGGGGACCAAACTGGAGAACAGTAGTCAAGGTGCGTCCTGACTAAAGAACAATAGAGCATTTTAATAGCGAACACGTTCGTGAAATCACGAGTTGTCCTTTTAACAAAGCCAAGCATTTTCATGGATCTTTGAGTAATATTGTTGATGTGATGGTTAAAGCTCAGAGAGGAATCAAGAACAACACCTAAATCTTTAATTGAGTCTACCATATCCAATAATTGATCATTTATGGTATAATTAAATACTGATGAATGATGATTCCGAAAAAACCGGATAATGTGACACTTGTTGACATTCAAATCCATCCCATTATCAAGACACCAGTTGGCTAAATTATCTAAATCTGATTGCAATGATATTGCATCATCTTGATTATTAATGATTTGATAATATTTAAGATCATCAGCGAATAAGAGAGCAGAAGTGTTAGAGAAGCAGGTGACGATGTCGTTAATATACAGGTTAAACAAAAGTGGACCCAAATGAGAGCCCTGAGGTACACCAGAGGTTACTAGAAAAGTGTTGGAGTAATGATGATTAACCCTAACCTGCTGTGTTCTATTTGTTAGGTAACTACCCAACCACTTCAACACAGAACCTTCTATGCCATATAATTTGAGCTTATGTAACAAAAGATCATGGTTCACCCTATCAAAAGCCTTGGAGAAGTCAGTATACACTGAATCAATCTGCAACCCCCTCTCCAAAGCTTCAGACAAGGTATCAACATAAAGCAACAAACTAAGTTCTGCTGATTTACCACAAGAAAAACCGAACTGTTGAGAATTTAGTATCCAAGAGCAGTCATAATTAAGGTAATCAGTAACAATACTCTCAAATACCTTGAGAATTGTGCCGAGAATAGAAATAGGACGATAATTCGTTATGTCAGCTTTATTACCTGCTTTGTAAATTGGAGTGACATAGGATAGTTTCCAAAAGTCAGGAAATTCCCCCAACTGAAGGGATTTATTAAAAATATGATAAAGCGGCCGAGACAGAATAAAAGAGAATCGTTTAAGAAAAATGGGAGAAATACCATCTGGCCCAGCTCCCTTATTAACATTAAGAGTTGAAAGTTTTTCGTATATTTTTGAAATTGGTATAATATAATAATAATAATACTTTATTTGAAATAGGATAACCTAATATAAACATGCTAAAGTACATATAGTCAAAACAATACAAGTATTGATATAGTCCATAACATAATTTAAAAAGTAAAAAACTAAAACTAATTTAAAATGTCAATACCTAAAGCCACAAACATTTGATAATTTAAAATTTAAAAAGTAAAAAACTCAAACTAATTAAAATGTCAATATCGAAAGCCACAAACACTTGAACAAAATACCAATGCGATCAACGTAAGCACAATAAGTATACATATAAGACAACACAAATACATTCAACACATCTTATTCTCTACAATATATTTTTTTAAACTGTACTTGAATGTATCAATGTTTCTACAAGTTCTTAAATCGAGAGGTAGTTCATTATATTCTTTAAACCCTTTGCAAATTAAAGAATTCATCATAAAGCTATTTTTAAACTCAACAATATGTAGATTATTTGTACCCCTTGTATTATAATCATGTACATCTCTCTGAAAAGAAACATATTTTTGAAAGTAAGATGGAGCCAACGAGTTCAATATTTTATACACAAAAACCATGGTTAGGTAATGCAAACGTTGACGAACTGACAACCATTCAAGTGATTTTAACATAATCAATATTGGCGTTATTCTACTAGTTCTTAATATGATGCGCATCCCTCTATTTTGAAGTTTTTGTAACTGACTAATTTTATTAAGACTGAATAAATATACAATCGATGCACAGTAATCAAAGTGCGGCTGTATTATTGTATTATATACAGTTACTTTAGTCTCAGTCGACAGATTTTGAGCTATTCTGGTGAAAAAGTACAATTTTTTTGAAATTTTCTTACTTATATACTCAAAATGTCCATCAAATGACAGCACGTTATCAAGCTGAAAACCTAAATATTTTGCCGTTTTTACAATTTTGATCTCTTCATTGTTAATGTGTAAATTAATCAGATTTAAATTTATTAAACTATACTTATATTTAGTAGTAAAAATAACAGCTTTGGTTTTATCAATATTTAGTTTTAATTTATTCATGTTGAGGTATTTATTAACTCGATCAAGTGTTCTGTTCATCTTCTCTACAGCACTCTCTAACTTAACATCACTACATGCTATCAAAGTATCATCAGCAAAAAGATTGATAAATTCGCAATCCAAAAACAAATCTATATCATTTATATACAGTATGAAGAGGAGTGGTCCAAGGACACTACCTTGAGGTACCCCTACCAAAATGTCTTTCTCAGTCGATACTGTATTATTAAAACATACTTTTTGCTTGCGATTGCTTAGATAATCTTCAAACCAACTTAAAACCTTACCGGAAACTCCATATTGTTCAATTTTAGCTAATAAAATTTTTCTATCAATGGTTTCAAAACCTCTTTTCAGATCCAAAAAAATTCCAATAGTATATTTACCATCTTTTATATCAAGTATATTCAAATGGGAAATAAGCCACAATTTTACCTAAAAATGATTTTATTAACGTTATTATTTTATTTACTATGGAATCTCTAACGCGAGAATTTCAGTGCCACTGTTGCATTTGGTTGTCTTTTTAAAGACAGATCACATGCTATGATTTTTTGTGGCGGATATTCTTGAGTTGGGATTGATTTCATGTAATCGAATGAACTATCTTTTAGTAAAGTCGTCCCAGGAACGCAACTCATCAATATTGGCAATATCATTTTAAAGTCGTCTACTTTAAAATGTATAATACGTGTCTGAATTGCCGATATAAATGAGTCAGATTAAATAAATTATTAGAAGAATTTTTTACTAAGCAACAACATTTTTATTTATTTAGTATTATTTTGTATTTTGACAACGACACCCGACTTGGGCGTCGAAACGTTAATAAAATCATTTTTAGGTAAAATTGTGGCTTATTTCCCATTTGAATATACTTGATTATAAAAATGCCACAAGAAAATAGCTTCGGCTATCTTTTATATCATTCTTTAGCTTGCAGATTGTTAGTTGTAATGCAGTTTCACAAGAATGGTTCTTTCTAAACCCAGATTGATTTTCTATTAAAATTGAATTCCTTTTTACATGTTCCATTAATTGCTCATAAACAACTAGCTCCAGGAGTTTCTCAATTGTCGGTAATGTATTAATAGGTCTAAATTCCTCAGCCTTATTTGTATTACTGATCTTTTGGATAGGAATAATTGTACTAGTTTTAAGCTGATTTGGCATCTTACCAGCATCCAGTGACATATTAATTAAGTTTAGTATGATGTGACCAATTGTCTCATAAATTTCCTTTAACGTTCTACCATTTAAAATTTCATAGTTAGAATATTTATTATCCAACACATTCATAAATGAACCTAACTCCTTCAAAGCTAATTGTACAAAATTGTCAAATGGCAAATAAAGATTACAATTTACATTTATCCAATCATTAAAAAAATCTGTATGACTTACAATACTAGAAATACTCTCAACAAAATATTCATTAAAACCCATAGATATGTCCATACTGTCTTTTAACGGCTATTTCACCAGTGATGTTACATCGAAATTGAACACATTTAGGTGTATCTTTTGTATTTGTATTGACCAATTTTTTTAGTGTCTTCCACATTTTTTTAGGATTTGATCTATAATTATCTATTTGATTATAATAGTATGCAAATTTTTTGGACTTTAAAGTACTAACTACATCATTTCTATGTTTTTTGAAATTATTCCACATAACTTGTTTTTGTGTTTCATGACCACATGATTTGAAATTCTTATATGCATCATCACGAATTTTAATTTTTTTATAAACCTCATTATCAAACCATGGTAATTTAGGATTATGTTTACAAGTCTGAATAGGTGCATTATTATCAATTTCAATTTTACAATTTTCATGTATTTGTTGGTAGATAACATCCACATCAGTAGAATCCAAATTCCAGTTATATGAAATCAAGTTAGTTTTTATTTTCAAATAATTTTTTTCATTTAAATTTCTATATCGTTTAATAATCATATTAGATGTGGATTTCGTATTATTAAGATTTACTGATATTACTGAGTGATCACTAATTTTAGGAGAATCATGAACGTTGGATGTGATTTGATCCTCATTTGTAAGTACATAATCAACTAACGTTTTACTTGTATTTGTTATGCGTGTTGGTTTGTCTATTACCTGTCTTATATCATAGCTTGATAATAGGTTTTTAACCTTCCTAACATAAAAAGTATCGGCAAAAAAATTCAAATTAAAGTCACTGATTAATACAAAATTGTAATTCCTAGCAATAATACAATCACACATATTTTCAAAATCATCCAAGAACTTAGCATCAGAACTTGAAGGCGAATGATAGAGACAACCCACCAACCAAATAGACGATAAAAAGTTAATTTTAACAACCTTGCACCAATAATTTTTGCTCAGAACAAAAGTTTTCACAACAGAATACTCATAACTACTTTGAATATATATTAAGACTCCGCCAGTATGGCGACTAGTTGAATCACATCGAATGCATTTGTATTTTTCAATGTAAATTTCCTTCTCTTCAACATCAGAAGTTGTTCTAGTTTCACTAAGTAGCAACACTTTAGGATTATAGCAAAGTAAACTTTGACATATTTGATCATAATTACCAATTATACTTTGAGCATTTACATATATAATATCCGTATTAACAGGTATACTCTGATAAATACTATTTACATTATTACAATAAGAAAGCTGTTGGTTTACTGTATTGGAAGTTGTTAGTTTTTTGCTGCCATTATTTTGGGTACCCCCTTAATATACCTAATGGTTAAGTTAGTCTCACCATTCGCAACCCTACTAGTTAACTCAGTTCTTACTTTCAAAAGATAATCACGTTGAAGTTTAGTTAAGTCAGATTTTATATGTAAATTACCTAACACAGTCTTATCAACTTTATTTTTATTTTTCAAAATATTAAGCACTTCTGTTTCAGAGTTTAATACTACTTTGATTAACCTAGGCTTAGCATTGACTACATTAGTTTTTTTGCCAAGACGAAAAACATGTTTTAAATTCACACTACTGCAAATGGTAGTTAGAGCAGCTACAACTCTGCTATGATCATCAGCTTCTTTCTCATGGACTGTAGGCTTGGTAGATTCATCCAAATTGTAAATAATAAGATTACTTGATTTCTTTTTTCTTTCTTCTAATATAGGAAGATACACAGACCTTAGACTGTATTAAATTGTCATTATGCTTAAGAGTTTTATTACTAAAAACTGAAGAGAAATGGCTAGCAAATAAATTTGCAATATCGTTGCCATTAGAGGCTAGTGTATTGTTGAGTGACATTGAGACAGGCATACTATTATTTTCTTTCTTACTGTTTACAAATTTCCAAAAATTTTTTGGATTAGCTTGGATCGAAATCTCAGTTGAATGTATATAATTAGCATAACAATTTTTTGATAAAATTTTGCACTGAGCTCTAAGTTGACTAAAACCTGCATAATTCTCAGGAGACCCGTTACTCTTGTAAATTAAATGGGCAGTCCTTTTGTCACGTATTAATTGTGTAAGTTCACTAGAATACCAACCAGGAAATTTCTTTGTACAAACTTTTTTCAATGGAACATACATATTAAGCACACAGTAAAGAATATCATAGAAAGTACCTATCATCTCGGAAAGTTCTTTATCACTTATAAGACTGTCCCAATCAATTGCTTCTAAGTATTGATAAATGCAAGGAAGATTAGCTTTATGAAAATCATAGTTGTATTCACCATCGCCTGCAGTAGTGTTCTGATCAAAGTGTAGCTGTAAGATAATTTCAAGTGGAGGATGATATAAGTCTGGAGGAATCAATATATCAACTGCCGAGGTTATCACAAGCTCTTCTGATGAGAGAACAAGGTCTAGAATAGCGCCTCTAGAATTGACAATGTTATTTGATTGGAATAGATTATGAAGAGCACACATATTAGAGATAACACCAATCGCCTCCGTTTCTGCAAACGATGTATTAGGTTTAGCAGTTGCCGATGAGCAAAAGTCTTCAAGTTCCCAATCAGCTGATGGCAAGTTGTAGTCACCAAAGAGGTATAATTTAGAATTTGAATATTGTTCACCTATACTAATAAGCTGATCGAAGTGCACTTGGTACTTGTTAGGTGTAGACTTTGGTGGAATATACAATGCTCCCAAGATAAACTTACCACACAAGTGAACAAAAAGTTGCTCAATGGAGGAATCTGACGGAATAACTTTTACGGAAAATTTCTTCTTAGTCGCTATTAAAACTCCTCCTCCTCTTACAAATTTGCTAGATTCAGGTGTACGACCTTGTCTGAAAATGTTGTAATTTGTCAATCCAAGTTCAGCATCATTGAAATCGGCAGTAAGCCAAGTTTCTGTAAAAATGATTACATTGTAGACACAGTTTGACACATTAATACTTAAATCAGTTAATTTGGTACGGAGTCCTCTAACGTTTTGGTAATAAAGAGATAGCTTGCCCGGGTTTAGTGGTTTTTTTGGTTCCTTTGGACAATTTTTGGTACGTTATTTATATATTTAATTATTAGATCTTGTTCACCTGCATCTTGACGGGCTAGTAGTTCAGTCTTGACGGTGTCAAACAGTTTCCGTTGAGTAGGTGTTTGGTCAAGAGATATGAAGATCTTTTTCTCTCGACTAACCTTTATCTTGTTTTTAATTATCAAATGAACATCCTCATTTGAAGATAATATTAATTTGAGTGGTCGATGCCCATTTTTGTTTTTCTTGCCAAAACGTACCATTTTCATACCATCCAATTTAACAGAATCATAGCGTAACAGAATTTAAGCGTTTAACCGCTTAACGTGCTTACCTGAGTTAACTCGGTATTAAACTACGTTTCTATTTTCGCTTAACCGAGTTAACTCGTGTTTAAAATATTTGTACGATATATGAGGCGCATATGCTTTTTAACTCCTCTAGCGCTAAATAACGTTATCCCCACTTGCATGGGTGCCCATACCTATGGACAGGGGGGGCGTGGCCCCCCTAGCTTTTCGGGTGCAACATCTTCACGTCTGCCCCCCCTAAAAATTTTTATATGGGCGGCCGTGCCCACTTGTTTTCACGTTTCTAATTTTAAACCTTCTACGATCGACTGCCGACTGGGGTGGGATCACGATGAGTAGAATTATATTTTGCTGACGTCACGTTCTGCCCTGACTGTGACGTACCTCTGTGTGTAACCGCTTATTTTAGAGTGTATCACACTGTTAGCAATATTTAACATTATTATACTTGAATAATTGCGATTTTATTCTCATACTTGTAGTATTTTGTATGTAAAAAGTTACGACCGAGTTAACTCGGGTGAGCGCATGAGGGTATTTGTTATTTTATATTTTTCTAATAAAATATGCGTTTTTTTACTTTAGATTATATCTAGTGACAATAGTCTTGTTCGTAGTTTATTTTACTATAATAAAATAAATAGGTAATATTTTGACCTATTTTTGGAAATAAATGTGTGCGTTAAGCGGTTAAAGAAAATATAAATATACAAAATTCCAGGTGGGTTGGTCAAGTAGTTGTTGAGTTACAATGTGTACAGACCTTGAAAAAAGCAGTTTTGAGAAAAACGCGTTTAAAGTATTGTCAACTTTTATTTTCAATTTATTTTTTGTCTGTCAAATCGTAAAGTGAGGCACACCGGAATAAGTTTTTGAATCGCGGAGTAATTTACAAACAAAAATGAGAACAGCTGTTGACCGTTCAGTACTATTCAACACTATCTCCCTACCTTCGACTCACTTTGCAGCAGGTTCGCGCCAGCACTCTTGAACGTAGTGAACAAAGTTCGACAGCTGTTTTGATTTTCTTTTGTACCTAAATTACTCCGCGATTCAAAACGATATTCCGGTGTGCATCATTTTAGGATTTGACAGACAAACAAGAAATTAAAAATAAAAGTTGACAATACTTTAAACGCTTTTTCCTCAAAACTGCTTTTTTCAAGGGCTGTAGACCTAATTCAAAAACTGTTTGACCAAACCACCTGGAATTTTGTATATATTTCCTTTAGACATTCCTTGAGGTAACGCTGTCAAGATATTTTTCGTTTTATGCTGATTTTTTGTTTAACAATAATAAATATGTTGAAGTAGATAGACAACCTGCGTTCTGGCACATCCCCTAAATCGCAACCCTTAAATATTAATAAATGCCAAACGGCTTAACGTAGGATGACGTGTGACGTATCGTTGGAAAGGGGATGAAAAAGGGGGTTGAACGCAGTATGTGGCGTGCGCATCGGAATATGCCAAAAGGGCATTACGTCATATCTTCTTTTCTATTGGTCCGATTTTGACGTAAGAGGGCTCGTTGGAACGTGGAGGGGGTAGCGAATAAGTTGAGACAAAAACAAAGATGGCGGCATTGCCAAAACGGCATTACAGCATATCTTCGTTGCTATTGGTCCGATTTTGACGTAAGAGGGCTCGTCAGAACGGGGAGGGGGTAACGAATAAGTTGAGACAAAAAACAAAGATGGCGGCAGTGCCAAAACGGCATTACAGCATATCTTTGTTGCTATTGGTCCGATTTTGACGTATGGGGTGTCAAATAAAAGCGGTGGTGACACAGAAGCCAACTGTCAATTCTTCTTCTTCTTTTCGTTTGTCAATTCTTCTTCGTTTCCGTATAGTGCCTAACAGAACGTGACATTCGACATCTTCGTTTCTATTGGTCCGATTTTGACGTATGGGGTGTCAAATGAAAGCGGTAACGACACAGAAGCCAACTGTCAATTCTTCTTCTTCTTTTCGTCTATCGCAAATTGTACAGGGTGTAGTCAGAAAGTCAAATCAATTCTTCTTCTTTTCAGCTGTCACAGTTATTCTTCTAGTTGTTTGTTAAATATACGTTCACAGTTCCTTCTCATCTACCAAAATGATATCTGTCACTTCACACATAGATGCAATGTCAAGGGAACATTAGGTATGTAACGACTAAACGACAACGTAGAGAGACGCACGACTCATCGCTGATAACGTACACGACGTAATAATCATTCTTTTGATATGTCCAAACCATCCCTCTCTCCTGAATTTTATCAAATACAACGCAACGGTTTCAAATAAACTAGTCAAATTTCCCCTTTTCTACAAAGATCTTTAATTCTTTCGTCTATAAGTAATTTTTGATCAACCCCCGTATATGCAATTACTAATTTTTTTCATACGTTACATTATTTCACACGGAAATTCAAATCTGGACTTCTAAAATCTTTTATTTTATAATGTTTATTTCGCTAGTAATTTTTGATCAACCTCGTATATACAAGTAGTAATATTTTTCATACATTTCAATTAAAATAGGTGAAATGTGATACCAACATAAATTTATGGTGATGACAAAAGAATAGTGGACATAGAAAAGCGGTGAAGGCATAAAAATTGTGGATATTTATCATAATTTAAGAAAATCAAATCGACGACAGCATATTTTAGGAGACGTTTCTACTGGAAACATGAAAAAATAGTGTTGATGGTGTACCAAAGATACTAAGTAAAAAAGCGTCATATCACTCACATTAAAAAAAAAATTAAGCTTTTTAACCAAAAAAAATCTCAAAAACTTACCTTAATTATAAACAATTAACTACAGTAACAAAAATCGCCGACAGTTCGAAACAATGAAAAATGGAAACATTTCTTTTTCGTTAAAGCGTAAAACACACGAATGTCCACAATGAAATCCTACGAAAAAATACATTAGGACTACGACACTAATAGTTACTGCCTTCAAGGACGTCTTTTTTTTTAAATTATTTATTTAAAATATCAGAAATGCGAGAGATTAAATTTTATACCTTTCGTTTCTAACGATTACAATGTTATATCAGACTGAAATAATAATTAATAAAAATTAATTACATTGAAAAAAAATAAATAATATTCACAATTCTGCATTTTTCGAATCAGGTCGGTTATAGTCCAAATGCTGACTCATTGGATTGAGGTTATTGTCGCAGGGGGTCAAATCAGGTCGGTTATAGTCCAAATGCAGACTCATCGGATTGAGGCTATTGTCGCATGGAGTTCAATGACTTTAAATCGCAAGTTTGTTTGATTAATTGTTTAATAGTGGTTTAATTAAAAAGAACACGCATTTGTAACAGAAGCAACGTTACCTGTAGTAAAAGGCGTACCATCCACTTGCAAAAACATCAACAATAACGGGAAAAAAACTACAAAAAACATGACATTTTTTTTGTTTAAAAATTCTGTTTCTTTTGTGTTCTCCTAGTCGGAGATGTAAACATGATAAACATGTATACTTGTAGAAAAAAATACAGAGCGCAAATGGAAACTGCTAGAAGAGCAAAGTCATTTAAATTTAAGAGTAAATTATACTTAAAAACAAAAAGCTGAACTCTCAAAGATGTGCCACTAAACTAAATGAGTTATCCACACTAATTGATTATTTTACGCATGCGGCATTAACACGGTCAAAGTTAAAAATATTGTTATCTAGACTTGTATCTAACCAATCTAATACAAAAATTTCGAACTTCTACTTACAAAATACGCTAAATACGCTTACCTAGATAAGGATAGATAGGCAGTCTCTCAGATAGGCTAACAGAAGGGCGCAAAGATATGCAGAGACACACTAAGCCAACCAAACACCATCACTGAGACGCTAACAGAAGGGCGTAAAGATGTGCAGAGACACACTAAGCCAACCAAACACCATCACTGATGCGGTAACAGAACACCAGAGAGGTATGCACAGGCTCGCTAAGCTAAGCAGACACCACAGTTGACACGCTAGCACAACGCCAGAGAGGTATGCACAGACACGCTAAGAAAAGCAGACACCACAATTGACACGCTAGCAGAATGCCAAAGAGGTCAAACTTGGAAAAAATTTAATACAAATTAAATGTGGTGAATTCTCTGTTACACATTATACAGCCTAGCTTGGACTGGACTATTCTAAATAAAATTTCAAGGATAATCCAATTCAAAAAGTGTTTTTGTGTTAGGAAATAAAATACCAAGATGTTACTTGTTATTTATTAAAGAAATTATACTGGTATCATTTACTCTTAAATGAGAGTGATTTCTCTTCTTGCATGTGCTCCTAATGTAAAATGGTATTCCATTTGCCGTTGTCATTTAGTAGCAGATGACAGAAGTACTGCACACGAACATCTCCATTCATTAATTCACTTTACAAATGGATCTACAATGTTGGCTTACAAGAAGAAAATACAACGTGCAGGGAAAAGATTACATCCAAAAACTACATTTAGAAAAATTATTTGTTTGGATCATTGTGCTGGTGTGTTAAGAAACATTGCCTGTACTGATGGTCAAAAACCACTTGGAATTGTTGTTATTAAAAACAAGGATAATCTTTGTTTACCTCGCGCTCTTGTGGTTGCTAAAGCTCACTCTCATTACGAGAGAAGGGTATTTAAGTCAGAATGGTTACATTCGAGAGGAAAATTCATGCTTGATGTCTCAAATATCCTCGAGAATCTCTATGAATACCTGTGACTTCTAATATTTTTCATAATTGATGCTGTTAAAGCCAGTTAGGATAGGTGATGTCATAGCTCCTTTTAAAGGTAGTGACGTGTGCAACCGATGAACTGGTATGTATATAATAAAAAGTACGCTAAATAAATTCTGTAATATTTTATTTGTTAAAAATTAATACGTATAAAACACAGAACTTTTAGTATATTCATTCTTGAAGGTCGGATATGTTATCTGTTATTAAGATGAACTTAAATTCTGAAGTTTTACTTGGTTGTTCTAAAATTTCTTGTTTTCTTGAAGTATGTGTCTGTTATTAGTCAATAATATCTAGGTACCTCAGTTCTTCTATAATTTCAGCTGCTTCTTTTCCGGTTAAAGCGTCGGCTTTTGAAAGAATTTCAAGGCCTTTCACAAGCATGTTCGGGTCGCCATGTTCGCTATACAGACACCATATCTCTTCCAGTTCGTCAAGTATCTGCTTCTTTGCTATATCACAAACCCTTCTTTCAGCAGTTCTTGTGGGAACATCAACACGGTTTTTCTTTGAACCTTGCATCGGCATGTCTTTTGTTTCCTGACCATTCTGCGATATATGCCTTCTTTTTTTACACTGTTGTTGTATGCCTGATGTATCTTCTTCTTGTGTTTCGGCATTTCTTGAGGTACCATGTAAGGCCTTTGTTCTTCTTCTTCTTTTTCCTAGATACATTGGCTTAATAATTTTTTCGTATTTTGCTGTGTGAGATTGGTGGCGTAGACGCCCTCGTCCATCCTTATGTACTCCTGATACGTCTAGAAGAGTTTTGTAAATTTTTTGATCGGCTAGAGTATATTGTGTAGGTTCCTTCGAGAAAATCAGGTCGTACAGGCCAGGTGTAGCTTTAAAAATGTGTGAATCCATTTGAATGCTATCTTTACCGAACTCAATGGTGTGATTTCCAAACTCCCATTCACCCGTCTCCCAGTTATACTTGGGGCCAAATATCTGGTCAGTATTCCCTAAATTTTGCGTATATGTTTCTAAATAAGGGTTGTACGATGTTTGTATATGTAGAGGTTCGTCGTCACTGATCTGTGATGGTTGATTAATGTGTGACTCATCTTCGTTGAGATCTGGTTTAGGAACATTTTCATTCACATAATTGGTTATTTCTTTAAGAGGCGTAGTTATTGGCTTAAACGTTGTCTGTAGAACCTCTTTCTCATCAGCTTGCATTCTTCTAAGAGCTTTGTACTTTTCTCTCACTATTGCCGCAAGTTTGTTTACTTGAACCGCTCTATTTGAAGACATGTTAACAAATGACTTCTCGACTTTAAAATGCTTGTATTTATACCTCTGTGACCTTCTGTTAGCGTGTCTCTGTAGACGCTTGTACGTCTCAGGTAACCCTCTGTGATCGCCTGTATCTTCTGTTAGCGTGTCTCTGATGACGTCTGTACGTCTGAGGTACCCCCTCTGTACTTCTGAAGTACTGCAGTTAGTAATGAAAGTGGTGGGGAATAATCAAGATTTTTAGGTGTTTACATTTAAAATTTTCTATTTATACTTATTGTAAAGTGTTTGTAGTACTTGCTCTAAAAATCTTGATTATTCCCCACCACTTTCATTACTAACTGCAGTACTTCAGAAGTACAGAGGGGGTACCTCAGACGTACAGACGTCATCAGAGACACGCTAACAGAAGATACAGGCGATCACAGAGGGTTACCTGAGACGTACAAGCGTCTACAGAGACACGCTAACAGAAGGTCACAGAGGTATAAATACAAGCATTTTAAAGTCGAGAAGTCATTTGTTAACATGTCTTCAAATAGAGCGGTTCAAGTAAACAAACTTGCGGCAATAGTGAGAGAAAAGTACAAAGCTCTTAGAAGAATGCAAGCTGATGAGAAAGAGGTTCTACAGACAACGTTTAAGCCAATAACTACGCCTCTTAAAGAAATAACCAATTATGTGAATGAAAATGTTCCTAAACCAGATCTCAACGAAGATGAGTCACACATTAATCAACCATCACAGATCAGTGACGACGAACCTCTACATATACAAACATCGTACAACCCTTATTTAGAAACATATACGCAAAATTTAGGGAATACTGACCAGATATTTGGCCCCAAGTATAACTGGGAGACGGGTGAATGGGAGTTTGGAAATCACACCATTGAGTTCGGTAAAGATAGCATTCAAATGGATTCACACATTTTTAAAGCTACACCTGGCCTGTACGACCTGATTTTCTCGAAGGAACCTACACAATATACTCTAGCCGATCAAAAAATTTACAAAACTCTTCTAGACGTATCAGGAGTACATAAGGATGGACGAGGGCGTCTACGCCACCAATCTCACACAGCAAAATACGAAAAAATTATTAAGCCAATGTATCTAGGAAAAAGAAGAAGAAGAACAAAGGCCTTACATGGTACCTCAAGAAATGCCGAAACACAAGAAGAAGATACATCAGGCATACAACAACAGTGTAAAAAAAGAAGGCATATATCGCAGAATGGTCAGGAAACAAAAGACATGCCGATGCAAGGTTCAAAGAAAAACCGTGTTGATGTTCCCACAAGAACTGCTGAAAGAAGGGTTTGTGATATAGCAAAGAAGCAGATACTTGACGAACTGGAAGAGATATGGTGTCTGTATAGCGAACATGGCGACCCGAACATGCTTGTGAAAGGCCTTGAAATTCTTTCAAAAGCCGACGCTTTAACCGGAAAAGAAGCAGCTGAAATTATAGAAGAACTGAGGTACCTAGATATTATTGACTAATAACAGACACATACTTCAAGAAAACAAGAAATTTTAGAACAACCAAGTAAAACTTCAGAATTTAAGTTCATCTTAATAACAGATAACATATCCGACCTTCAAGAATGAATATACTAAAAGTTCTGTGTTTTATACGTATTAATTTTTAACAAATAAAATATTACAGAATTTATTTAGCGTACTTTTTATTATATACATACCAGTTCATCGGTTGCACACGTCACTACCTTTAAAAGGAGCTATGACATCACCTATCCTAACTGGCTTTAACAGCATCAATTATGAAAAATATTAGAAGTCACAGGTATTCATAGAGATTCTCGAGGATATTTGAGACATCAAGCATGAATTTTCCTCTCGAATGTAACCATTCTGACTTAAATACCCTTCTCTCGTAATGAGAGTGAGCTTTAGCAACCACAAGAGCGCGAGGTAAACAAAGATTATCCTTGTTTTTAATAACAACAATTCCAAGGGGTTTTTGACCATCAGTACAGGCAATGTTTCTTAACACACCAGCACAATGATCCAAACAAATAATTTTTCTAAATGTAGTTTTTGGATGTAATCTTTTCCCTGCACGTTGTATTTTCTTCTTGTAAGCCAACATTGTAGATCCATTTGTAAAGTGAATTAATGAATGGAGATGTTCGTGTGCAGTACTTCTGTCATCTGCTACTAAATGACAACGGCAAATGGAATACCATTTTACATTAGGAGCACATGCAAGAAGAGAAATCACTCTCATTTAAGAGTAAATGATACCAGTATAATTTCTTTAATAAATAACAAGTAACATCTTGGTATTTTATTTCCTAACACAAAAACACTTTTTGAATTGGATTATCCTTGAAATTTTATTTAGAATAGTCCAGTCCAAGCTAGGCTGTATAATGTGTAACAGAGAATTCACCACATTTAATTTGTATTAAATTTTTTCCAAGTTTGACCTCTTTGGCATTCTGCTAGCGTGTCAATTGTGGTGTCTGCTTTTCTTAGCGTGTCTGTGCATACCTCTCTGGCGTTGTGCTAGCGTGTCAACTGTGGTGTCTGCTTAGCTTAGCGAGCCTGTGCATACCTCTCTGGTGTTCTGTTACCGCATCAGTGATGGTGTTTGGTTGGCTTAGTGTGTCTCTGCACATCTTTACGCCCTTCTGTTAGCGTCTCAGTGATGGTGTTTGGTTGGCTTAGTGTGTCTCTGCATATCTTTGCGCCCTTCTGTTAGCCTATCTGAGAGACTGCCTATCTATCCTTATCTAGGTAAGCGTATTTAGCGTATTTTGTAAGTAGAAGTTCGAAATTTTTGTATTAGATTGGTTAGATACAAGTCTAGATAACAATATTTTTAACTTTGACCGTGTTAATGCCGCATGCGTAAAATAATCAATTAGTGTGGATAACTCATTTAGTTTAGTGGCACATCTTTGAGAGTTCAGCTTTTTGTTTTTAAGTATAATTTACTCTTAAATTTAAATGACTTTGCTCTTCTAGCAGTTTCCATTTGCGCTCTGTATTTTTTTCTACAAGTATACATGTTTATCATGTTTACATCTCCGACTAGGAGAACACAAAAGAAACAGAATTTTTAAACAAAAAAAATGTCATGTTTTTTGTAGTTTTTTTCCCGTTATTGTTGATGTTTTTGCAAGTGGATGGTACGCCTTTTACTACAGGTAACGTTGCTTCTGTTACAAATGCGTGTTCTTTTTAATTAAACCACTATTAAACAATTAATCAAACAAACTTGCGATTTAAAGTCATTGAACTCCATGCGACAATAGCCTCAATCCGATGAGTCTGCATTTGGACTATAACCGACCTGATTTGACCCCCTGCGACAATAACCTCAATCCAATGAGTCAGCATTTGGACTATAACCGACCTGATTCGAAAAATGCAGAATTGTGAATATTATTTATTTTTTTCAATGTAATTAATTTTTATTAATTATTATTTCAGTCTGATATAACATTGTAATCGTTAGAAACGAAAGGTATAAAATTTAATCTCTCGCATTTCTGATATTTTAAATAAATAATTTAAAAAAAAAGACGTCCTTGAAGGCAGTAACTATTAGTGTCGTAGTCCTAATGTATTTTTTCGTAGGATTTCATTGTGGACATTCGTGTGTTTTACGCTTTAACGAAAAAGAAATGTTTCCATTTTTCATTGTTTCGAACTGTCGGCGATTTTTGTTACTGTAGTTAATTGTTTATAATTAAGGTAAGTTTTTGAGATTTTTTTTGGTTAAAAAGCTTAATTTTTTTTTTAATGTGAGTGATATGACGCTTTTTTACTTAGTATCTTTGGTACACCATCAACACTATTTTTTCATGTTTCCAGTAGAAACGTCTCCTAAAATATGCTGTCGTCGATTTGATTTTCTTAAATTATGATAAATATCCACAATTTTTATGCCTTCACCGCTTTTCTATGTCCACTATTCTTTTGTCATCACCATAAATTTATGTTGGTATCACATTTCACCTATTTTAATTGAAATGTATGAAAAATATTACTACTTGTATATACGAGGTTGATCAAAAATTACTAGCGAAATAAACATTATAAAATAAAAGATTTTAGAAGTCCAGATTTGAATTTCCGTGTGAAATAATGTAACGTATGAAAAAAATTAGTAATTGCATATACGGGGGTTGATCAAAAATTACTTATAGACGAAAGAATTAAAGATCTTTGTAGAAAAGGGGAAATTTGACTAGTTTATTTGAAACCGTTGCGTTGTATTTGATAAAATTCAGGAGAGAGGGATGGTTTGGACATATCAAAAGAATGATTATTACGTCGTGTACGTTATCAGCGATGAGTCGTGCGTCTCTCTACGTTGTCGTTTAGTCGTTACATACCTAATGTTCCCTTGACATTGCATCTATGTGTGAAGTGACAGATATCATTTTGGTAGATGAGAAGGAACTGTGAACGTATATTTAACAAACAACTAGAAGAATAACTGTGACAGCTGAAAAGAAGAAGAATTGATTTGACTTTCTGACTACACCCTGTACAATTTGCGATAGACGAAAAGAAGAAGAAGAATTGACAAATGGCTTCTGTGTCGTTACCGCTTTCATTTGACACCCCATACGTCAAAATCGGACCAATAGAAACGAAGATGTCGAATGTCACGTTCTGTTAGGCACTATACGGAAACGAAGAAGAATTGACAAACGAAAAGAAGAAGAAGAATTGACAGTTGGCTTCTGTGTCACCACCGCTTTTATTTGACACCCCATACGTCAAAATCGGACCAATAGCAACAAAGATATGCTGTAATGCCGTTTTGGCACTGCCGCCATCTTTGTTTTTTGTCTCAACTTATTCGTTACCCCCTCCCCGTTCTGACGAGCCCTCTTACGTCAAAATCGGACCAATAGCAACGAAGATATGCTGTAATGCCGTTTTGGCAATGCCGCCATCTTTGTTTTTGTCTCAACTTATTCGCTACCCCCTCCACGTTCCAACGAGCCCTCTTACGTCAAAATCGGACCAATAGAAAAGAAGATATGACGTAATGCCCTTTTGGCATATTCCGATGCGCACGCCACATACTGCGTTCAACCCCCTTTTTCATCCCCTTTCCAACGATACGTCACACGTCATCCGACGTTAAGCCGTTTGGCATTTATTAATATTTAAGGGTTGCGATTTAGGGGATGTGCCAGAACGCAGGTTGTCTATCTACTTGTTGATTTTCACGCTTTTTTGCAAAAAATTCATTGTTTTGACTTCTGAGTGATATCAAAAAGTCAAAAGGTGATATCTACTAAAAACCTCGACACTGTCACCTCGAAAAACTCGTAAGATAATGAAATCTTTTTGAATTTTTTGTTTACCATGATCCAATGATGAGTCTTCAAAAATTTGCCACCATTGGCTTATTTTTCAATATTTTTCTTTGAAATTATTCTTGAGTAATCTACGAATTGTACTTAATATGCCTATTTCTTTTAAAATTAAAATAATTCTACCATACTTTCAAAAAAACTGTGCTTGAAATATTGATTTCAACCCCTACTCTTCCCCCCTTAGCTATGACACGATTTTGATAGGCAACCCGCGCTACAAATATTATCCGGAAAGCAGATGGGTGCAGGCAGATCGACCCATATTCGGATGTTAGACTATAGACATGTTGATTTGTTACTTTCACAATTGACTTTGTGTGTATTTGCAGGTTCAATACAAATAAAACTATGAAAAATCAAGTACACAAATGACCCATGGACACAACAAAATGAAGAGTGCCTAATGCAGCATTCAGCTTTCCATGCTAAAAAATACAAATTTGGGATTCCCTTAATACCATGTAAATGTATCCTCGACTACTAAGGAATGTAAGTAATATACTTAGTTTTTAGTTTATAACTAGGCATTAATCCTATTCTTAATTTTTCTCTGTATTTTGTGTTACCTAACTGCATATCAATACCTCAGTTCCTTAGAGAAATAAGTCAAAATTTAGAGTTGAGAAAATCTCATTCAAAGATTTCATAAAAGTGTGTTAAAAATCAAATTTAAATGATCAAAGTCCTCTTTATCATACCATTGTGATCTATATATGGTTCTTTTCATGAGCATTTTTCAGTGCGTCACAGTTTTTCGATTTCTCTCTAACGCATTAAATTGTATGTGACAAAAAAACGCACGTCGCTGATTACATTTCGTCGGTGACATTTACATCATTTAATCTAGTTGTCAATAGATGGCGCTAATAATATAATATTAAATAATATTATATTTATTATTCTATATAAAAAAATTTAATCTGTACAATTTATAAGACTATACAAATCAAAGAAAATACCATTTTATAAATGCAATAAACAAAATTGATTTGTTTTTATACCAAATTGCAAATAAAATGTGACAACACTGTCAGATTTAACTAAAATGTCATGTTAGAATGAATGTCATAAATGTGTATTTATCACGGACTAACCTTTTTTTCTATCATTTGTGACGCACTGAAAAATGCTCATGAAAAGAACCATAATATATTTATGCATTCAAAATACATATTTGTTTAAAATAAAAAGCCGTTTTAATCAATAATCTTACTTGTTTCCTCATGAAATTAAAGGCGCGTTTAATGGCATCATGTAAACGCTTTTTTGTTCCAGTCCAGCTCTGTCTGCCAGCGCTGTCTCGAATAGAAGGCTGGTATATTTTTCGTGCCAGTGGCACTCGTCCGCGTCCCCTCTAACCCCGTGCCAGTGGTTGTAGACACGTGTAAACACAGCGTTCCAGTCGCTGGCGCTGTCGTACCTGTGGTTTCAGTGGCCGTATTAGGATTTTTAATAAGAGTGCCAGTGAGATTGGCGCCAGTTACTGGATACGTGTAAACGAACCTATCCAGCGCTGTCTTAGTCAAGCACTCGCATTCCAGTGAGACTGGCGCCAGTTACTGGATACGTGTAAACGTTACTTTACACACTTGGGCCATTGTCCCATCAAAGCTACATGACAGCGACGTGACTTTCAAGCTACGTGTCTGTAGCTACATTGAAGCTACATGTGTGGTGTATCATATCGAAAAATTGTAGTAAAATGCCTTTTACAAAATTAGGCTTTTATTCACACAAAACTTTTTTTTTATTTTTTATTTCCCTTTTATTGACAATCAGATATAATACAAACATCTATGAGTCAATTTGTTGGTTACACAATAATACAGTAAATTAATTATTGTACATGTGGTGACGTGGAGTCTTCTATTGTGGACAGGTTTCAGTAGTGGATGAAGTAATGGATTAGGGTGGTCTTCTAGTTTGTTGTGGTGTTTTCTGTTATTTTCTCGAATGACTTCGTTTACATATAGAATTTTTAGGTCGGTGTGTTGAGTTTGGTTTGATACATACTATGGTGCACTAACTATTGCTCGAAATATCTTGGATTGTGCTCTCTGGATAATCACGGTATTGGATTTGCTAGCACAGTCCCACAGTTCAATGCCATAAGTCCAGATTGGCTTTATCACTGCATTATATATATTAAGCAACTTATTTTCTATTGAAATGTGGGATTTTCTTCCGATGAGCCAGTAAAGTTCTTTGGTTTTAGGTCAAGTTGTATTCTTTTCTTTGTTATATGGTGTTTCCAGTTGAGTTTACTGTCAAAGTGTAGCCCTAGATATTTGACTTTATTACTTTGTAGTATTTTTATTTGATTGATAGTTACTGGTGGGCAGGTTCCAGTCCGGACAGTGAATGTTATATGGGATGATTTTGTTTCGTTTACCTTAAAAATATAACCGTTTACCTTATTACAAATAAAATTATAGTGCTTTTTGAAACATAAAGTGGGATCAAAAACACACCTAAATCTTTGAAAGTGTTTGTTGGTTCCAAAAATATATTATTTATAGAGTAATTAAAACAGATAGGTTGTGAGTTTCTAAAAAAGCGCAATATTTTACATTTATCGATATTAAGTGAAAGGTCATTCTTTGTACATTATTGTGAGAAATTGTCTACATCTTTTTGCATTTTTACACATAGTATGATAAAATTGATCCAAATAAGGGCATAACCCAGACATCCAAAGTGAAAGTTATCCTCCAACAGCAAATTGTTCTATATGGTCCACATAATGTTCAGAAAAAAATCACACCATTTTGAGCGTCGGGTTTGGGGGGAGAGGGGGGAGAAATCGGTAAATTCGTAGTTTCTTAGGTTTTTCGGCAATATTTCTAAAACTATGCGGTTTAGCATGGACAACCTTCTATACAAAAATGTTCTACATTAAATTTGAAATAAAAAAGGCCCTATGCATAACCCTTCTAAAATGAACGGTTCCAAAGTTACGGAGGTAGTATTAGTATAATTGGTTCAAAAAAGGCCTAACCCAGACATCCAAAGTAAAAGTTTGTCACTGCATTATACATTAGCAACTTATTTTCTATTGAAATGTGGGATTTTCTTCCGATGAGCCAGTAAAGTTCTTTGGTTTTAGGTCAAGTTGTATTCTTTTCTTTGTTATATGGTGTTTCCAGTTGAGTTTACTGTCAAAGTGTAGCCCTAGATATTTGACTTATTACTTTGTGGTATTTTTATTTGATTGATAGTTACTGGTGGACAGGTTCCAGTCCGTAGAGTGAATTTAATATGGGATGATTTTGTTTCGTTTACCTTAAACTTCCACTTCTTCAGCCATATTTCAAGTGAATTTAGATGCTCTTGGAGATTTTGGGTTGCTGCAATAGTATCGTCATGCTTGGCAAAAATAGCAGTGTTCTATACTGTTAATACAGCCTTTATTAACTGGTTGATCTGGCAACTTATTAGAGATTGTGTCTATAAGCAACACTTCTATAGGATATTGTATTTTTTTTTATCAAAATGGGAAAAGATTACAATGTTGGTTTTACCTACTATCGGGGTGGTTGAGCCTCCTATACCAGAGACTGTCAAATTTAATTTCGAATAACTTAGGCCTAATTTTCGGGAACAATCAAAAGTAAGAAAATTAGCAGAAGAACCACTATCTAACAAAAATCTAACCTTGTGAGCACTACCCCATTTATCAACAACTTTAACCATTATTGTCCCAAAGAGACTAACAGAACTCGATTCTAATTCATTTGGGATATTTTTAGAATGGCGGACATGTAAACTAGAAGGATTATCAGAAGAACCAGAGGTAGGCTCAGTACTAGTGGAGGGAAATGGAACATTTTCATTAGGCCGAGTAGTATTTGGCTTATGCAAAAATGAATGGTGCCGAGCTTTGCACGTAACACAAGAAAATTTTGACGGACAATTGGATACTCGATGCTTTGAAGAAAAACAATTTAAACAAATTATTTTCCTTCACTAATTTAAATCTGAATTCAAATGGTAGCCCTAAAAAGTGCTTACAGTCTTTAATTAAATGTGGGCCTTTTTACAAACAACACAATCTATAGAGGAATACATATTCTGTTCGTGCAAATGAAACAATTTGTTCGGTTTTTGAAACGAAAAATTATTTTTGGAATTCCTTGATCTATCATTTTTAATAAGAGCTTTACTACGTTGGCGTAAAAATTTCAATAACTCATCATAAGCGGGTAAATCATTATTATTTCTTATTAAATCAAATGAATCTATGGTATCTTGTGGTAATTTTAACATAGCTAAATTAGTTAAAATATGATCATCTAAATTATCGAGATTTAATCGTTTTAGTGCAGAAACATTAGTATCAAACTTTTCCAAATAGGATGCATTATTAGATTGCAAACCGCGAAAATTAACAATTCGATCCATATAGAGATTAAACAAATATTTTTTATCATTATATCTTTCAACAAGCATATTCCAAATAATATAATTATTAGGAATGGGTTCTATTGAGCTACAGCTTTTCAAGGCTTTCCCGGAAATACAACTCAACAAATACTGTAGCTTATCGGACTTGGGATATTCTATTTTGTTATGAACAAATTGTTTATTTATTTATTTATTTATTTATTTATTTACGGGCAAGCCCAATTCAGAAAAGATTATTACAAAAACAAATATTACAAAGACAAAAGCAAAAACATAAACAGTGTCAACACAAAGAACAAATAGTACAATATGTATTGGATAAAAAAGCTATTAAGTTAAAAGAAAAAAAAGAACATTACGATATAAAAGGCAAACAAAGTTTAATCTTAAAAATTGCTGATAGAAATTACATCATTAACATCTAGTTATATTTGTATGCTCAACAAATGGTTTTTAAATCTATCCAAGGAATTGCAGAATATATTTAAGTTATTTAGAGAATTCGCAAGTCTAAGTGTTCGTGGTAAAAAATTGTTGTAAGTATAGTTATATCTATGGAAGCTTATCTGAAAAGTTTGAGTTTGTCTTGTTGACTGAGTAGGAACAAAAAGACTAATTTTTGACAGAAGATCGGGACAGCCACTATTACCATTAATAATGTTGAATAAAATTGTCAGATCTTTTCTTTTTCTACGGGTTTCTAATGAAGTAATATTCAATAATAATTCAATATCCGTGTAGCTACGATATATATGTTTTTTAAAAGCTACGTATCTGAGAAAGGTATGCTGAACTCCATCAAGTTTATTTTTATGAACTAGATAATATGGAGACCACACAGAGGAACAAAAATCAAGATGAGATCTAACAAGTGAGCAATATAAAATTTTCATTGAATTTATATCTGTGAAATCACGAGATGTTCTTTTAATGAAACCAAGCATTTTCATAGACTTTTGGCCAACGGTACTAATGTGATGTTTAAAGCTGAGTGAAGAGTCTAATATTATGCCTAGGTCTCTGATTTGTGTGCATGATTGCAATGGTTGATCGTTAATAGTATAGTCATGTGTTAGCAAATGGTGATTCCTACAGAAACGCATAATATAACAGTTACCAACATTTAATTTCATGCCATTAAGAGAGCACCACTGGGATAATTTATTAATATCTGATTGTAGTCCAAGAATATCATCATAAGATCTTATTATCGTAAAGCACTTAAGGTCATAAGCGAAAAGGAGAGCTTTTGTATGGGAAAAACAAGTGGTAATATCATTAATGAATAGATTAAATAGTAGCGGTCTCAGATGTGAACCTTGGGGAACACCTGAAGTTATAGGAAAAATGTTGGAATAACAGTGATTTACTCTAACCATTTGAGTTCTGTTTTGTGTGTGTGTGTGTTTTATTGGCACTGGTTTAAGCAACCAACTGGCCAGTCAATGTGTTTTGAATTCTCTCTTTTACAAAATATATGCTTAGTATCTAAATTTAAAACTATTAGTACTACTGTTTTTTTTTACTGTTTTTTTTTATTATTTTTTTTATTATATTTTTTAACATTTTTTTTATTACATTTTTTATTTTTTTTTTAGTTTTTTTTTTTTTTTTTTTTTTTTTTTTTTTTTTGTATATTTTTTTATCGCGCTAAGACCTAAACCCGATTCAACCTCGCGGAGGTTTAGATCTTAGTAACTTTTTATTTTATTTAATTTTTTTTTTTTTTATTTTTTTTTATTTTTTTTTTCTTTTTTTCTCAGAGCTTTAATTTTAAACAATTAACATGGTTGTACAAAATTTTATAAACATCTAGATTGTTTGATTGTAAAAGGTATATAAGATTAAAAGGAAATTGTACATTAACTTGAACTAGATTGGCAAAAAAGTTTGATATTTCAATAAAATGTAAAGGACATTCTAACAGCATATGTTGTAGATCAGCTAGCTCTCCACATAAACATTCATCATTATCTACAAGTCCTATTTCTCTTTTGTAGACTGGAGTCAGACAGTGATTACTTCTTATTCGACAAATAGTTTTGATAAAGCCTTTGTTGGAAACTTGATTAAACCATGTCTTGATGGGAAGTGTAGGCTGGATTTTTTTGTAATAATTTCCTTTGTCTGAATTATTGTATTGTTCCTGCCATTTCGTCCGTTTGATAGATCTCATAATAGAAATTATGTCTCCCATAGGAAGTTGATAAGTATGCAGAGTGGATTCCTTCGTTGTTGCTTTTTTAGCCAGATCATCTACTATTTCGTTGTTTTTTATACCAATGCACAGTGGGCCGAAAAATTCAAAAAGCGGCCATAAATCGATTTCGATGAAAGTATTAGTCTGGCTTTCAGAATTTGTAGGTACTCCGAGAAATAGATAAATAATGTTTTCCTAGAATTTGAAGCAGGTAGAAGGCATATTGCGGCAGCCATCGGTTCTCAAAACCAGACTTTTGTGTTAGGATCATTTCTTTGCGAACATTCATTTAGTGTACTACTAAATGTCAACTAGTGAATGTGTGTTATAAAGTGTCTGACTCAAGTGGTTAATTGTACAGAAAACTTTCTCAAGGTATGTATTTTCATATTATATAAATACTTATGAATCAAAGTTAAATTAGTATACATATAGATATAATTACTATGTAGTCGATTTTATTGAAAATTTTATATTATACTTTAAAATTATGTTGAGATATAACATATTTTCCGATCCGATCCGGCTTTGAAAAAATATTTAAAAAATAGCTTGATCATTCCCTAATAACATACTAAAATTTGATAGGCGCCTTCAAGCGCCTTTTTGAGATATTTTGGTTTTGCTTATCGATATGCATGAACCATATCCAACGAATGTATTCTGTAACCATAACAGCACATTTTATTTTGTTATTTAAAATGTAACACCTAGTAATTTCTATTTTCTTGTTGCGTTACTTTATTTACCTTGATAGAGAATATAGTTAAGTTTGTTCGTAATGGTGGTTGTAAGTCTTATTTCATTTGCGTCTTCAAAAAATTTTTTTTATGTAATGTTTTTCTATATTTTTCACAGTGAAAATGGTCACCAGAAGGCAACTGTTTGACGTTTTGTATGAAAAGGATAAGTTACAACGTTCCAGTCGCACAGAATATCTGTTCAAGTATTTGGTGAGACACTACAAAATTGAAAATGATGCAGACGCCATGTTAAAAATGAGGATTTTCACTTCAAAGTTTTGCAACGTCGTTTATGCAAAGCTTGATCAATGTGGGAGAAAAACGGATAGATTTGTGAAAAATAATACAGCGTGGTTAAGTGTATGTGTATTTGAAGAAACTGGATTAGAAATTGATCCGAATGCTGAGCCACAACCAGGAACTTCATCTGGAGGTAGGCGTGGTCGTCCAAGCAAAGAATTTTCTGCGAGTAGTGTAAGATCAAAACGTCGAAAGACTTCAAAGCTGTCATCGACGTTCGAAACCGAGGAGCTTACTTTAGCTGCAAGGAGAAAACTAAAGACTGAAGGAAAAGACGATGCCGCAAAACTTGTCTCTGAAGCACTTTTGACTCCGACTCGAGCCGGTAAAATTAGGACAGCTTGGCAGAAAACTCAGAAGTCAAAAAAAAAAATTCCACTCACCCCAGATGAAGCGCTATCAGTAATGATTGAATCAAAAGATACCAAACATTCATATCTTGTTCACAGACGAATAGCAAAAGAACATTTTGCTGATATATATCCGTCTTATCACAAGCTTCGAGAAGCAAAATTACGCTGCTATCCCCGAAAAGAAGGACAAACTGTAAGTGAGTCATGTGCAGAAATATTATTACAGGACCTCTTAGATCATACAGTTAAACGGATAGTAGAATTGCAAAAACCAGTTCTTCGTTCATTATCAACTGAACTTCTAAAGAATTTGAAACTGTTGCTGAAATGGGGGTGCGATGGAAGCACCGGTCATTCACAATACAAGCAACTTTTCTCCGATAATAGTTTTGGTGATGGCGATTTATTTCTTACATCCATAGTGCCATTACAGTTATATGCGGAGCAACCTGGACAAGATAAAATTATTGTGTGGCAAAATCCCCGTCCATCGTCAACTCGATTTTGTAGACCTATACGCTTTCAGTTTAAGAAAGAAACGAAAGAGCTGACGGTACAGGAGACATCATATATAGAAAATCAAATTTCAGAACTTCAACCCACTATTGGTATGCTGGATAGTGAAGAAATTGCAGTTTCTCATGTTTGTGTGATGACGATGATAGACGGCAAAGTGTGTAATGCAATAACGGAAACAGCTTCTTCACAAACATGTTATATATGTAAAGCAACCCCCAAACAAATGAATGACATCGAAAAACTATTAAAGAGGGAAGTTGTCCAAGAAAATTTGAAATTTGGATTGTCAACTCTACATGCCTGGATCAGGTTTTTCGAATGTTTGCTGCACATTTCCTATAGATTAGAAGTTAAAGTTTGGCAAATTCGAGGAAGTAACAACAGAGCAGTTTTTGAAAACAAGAAACGTACCATACAACAAATTTTCAGAGACAGAACAGGTTTGCTTGTGGATATACCTAAGAGTGGAGGTAGTGGAACTACTAATGACGGCAACACAGCTCGACGATTTTTTGCTGACCCCTCACTGTCTAGTGAAATTACTGGCATAGATAAAGATGTCATTATGCGATTTGGTATTATATTACGCACCTTATCTTGTGGCTATGCAATCGATGTGCGAGCTTTTGAAGAGTATTGTTTGGAAACCGCAAAACTGTATGTCGCTAAATATTCATGGTATTATATGCCTTCTAGCGTGCATAAAATATTACTCCATGGAGCCATAGTAATCAAGGAGGCTATTCTGCCTATCGGTCAATTGTCAGAAGAAGCCCAAGAATCAAGAAATAAGGATCTCAAAAGTTTTAGGGAGAAACATACACGAAAAATTTCGAGAATATCAGGAAATCAAGATTTGTTAAACAGGCTCCTTATAACTTCAGATCCAGTAATTTCATCTTTGCGGCAGTACCCACTCCGAAAAAGTTCAAACATATCTTCTGAAGTTGTATCCTTGTTGAAGGCGCCCTCGTTAGAATCAATGGAAGCAGATTCTCTTAGAGCTCTACAACTTAATATGGAAAGCCGCCAAGTTTCTTCATCCGACGAGGAAGACGACAGCGCGAGCGACGTAGATTTTTAGTGGTAAGCATACTATTGTATTTACAAGGGCGGATCTAAGGGGGCCCAGGGGCCCATACCCCCCTTGGGATTCACATTTTGAACTGATTATAAAGTTAAAAATTAAATTATAGTATTTAAGTATATCAAAGTAAGTTATAAGTATAATCTTTTAAGCACTAATATATTAGATTTTAAATAGACTTTATTTCATGCCATTTTTACCCCCTCCCTTGCTAGATTTTTCTATCGCTATGCCCCCCCTTGAGACTTTTCTGGATCCGCCCTTGTTTATTTATTTAGAAGCTAATAAACTTGTTACAGAGCGGAATTTTTATTTTTATACCTATTACCAAACATATTTTGATAAATTTCTCTAAGTTTTTTCGAATTTGTACCTAAATAATTTATAATCTTACTATACTTAGTAACAAGTAACGTATTTTACGGTAATTCATTTTATTTTGTTAATATTTTTTAACCATATAAACAATTAATTGCATAAAGATCGAAAAGTCTACTCAATGTAATTATTAACCTTATGGCCCCCCTAAAAGTTACGCCTGGGTAGTTTAATTTTTTTTATTATTTTTTCCTTTAAAAGACTACAATTTTAAAGCCCTTCAGCCCATTTTCAGATTTTTGACCGCTTTTTGCATTTTCTGGCCCACTGTGCAATGTGTGCTTTTATCCAACACAATATTATATTTTTGCCCGATTTCAAAGCTTCACTGTTCATTGCTATGATGTCACTGATGATATAATTTTCTGCAAAATTATGTACATTATATTTCAATGTCTTTACAATGCTTTGGCAGTCTGTAAATATAACATAATTGAGTTCTTTTTGATTAATACATATTTTGTATGCTTCTTTGATTGCAATGAGTTCAGCTGTGAAAATTGTCATTTTATCAGGTAATCTGTTGTTTATTTTTATACTTTTTTGTGGGTAATATATAGCATATCCAACTTTTCCTTCCATTTTTGAACCATCCGTATATAATTTCTGATAACTCCCCCAGTTTTTTTGTACACACTGAAGGTGGTCTATTTTAGTAAGGAAGTCTGTCGCACGAATATTACTTAAATGACAGTTAACTGGAGATAAATAATCTTCATAATTTAGCTTTCGAGACGAGCTTTGTTCAATTTGGTGTATGTCGCCAATGGAATTAGAAACGTTGAGGAAGCTTTCCACAACTAAAAGCAGTTTCTTTTTTTCCCAGTAATAATGAGTTGGTATGAGGTGGTTAAATGAACAATTTTATTTAATAGCAGTTTATCGTTAACCGCTGTTTTAACTATAAATTTCTCACTTAGGTATTCCCTGCGTAATGAAAGTGGAGGTTCATTAAGCTCACATTCCATGACCAATATAGGTGTGCTACGAAGATAACCAGTGCATAACCTAAGTGCCTTATTTTTGATCCTCTCGATTTTTTGGAGTACAGAGTTTGATGCTGAGCCATAAAAAATAGATCCATAGTCTAAGATTGATCTTATCAAATTTCTGTATAGTAATATTGATATGTTTGGATCAGCTCCCCAGTTACTGACACTTACAGTCTTCATGATATTCATTGCATTTTCCATTCTTCGTAATATGTAATTTGTGTGTTCTTTCCAATTTAATTTGGAGTCTAAAAATACGCCAAGAAATTTTATTGAAGTTTTATAAGGAATACTAGTATTATCAAATTGTAGATGGCTTTGAGGAACATATCGTTTTTTAGTAAAGATAACAATGGTTGATTTACTCTCTGATATTGTTAAGTTATTATCGGTAGCCCATTTTTTTATAATATTCAATGTCGATTTAAGGTAGTTATTACATCTATCTATTGACTTATTTTCTGCATATATCGCAACATCATCAGCGTACTGTAGGATTTTTATGTGTTGAGGAAGTTTAGTTTCTAAGTCAGCAGTATACAGTATATATAATATAGGACTTAGGATGCTACCCTGAGGTAGTCCCAAAGATGTGTATCGGGAGTTAGATTGATCTCCATTTAATCTAACGTGAACTGCTCGATTAATGTATAAGTTAATGATGTTCCATGTTACTATCTCGGGTATTCCTATTTCCAACATTTTCGCGTATAGTATGTGAAGATTAACGTTGTCGTAAGCCCCTTTTATATCTAAGAACAAAGCACTAACTGCTTTCTTATAAGTAAAGGAACTATAAATGTCTATTAAAAAGTGGCAGAGGCTATCTTGTGTGGATTTACCTTTTCTAAAACCAAACTGACTTCTTGGTAATAGGTCGTTCTTTTCTAGCCAAAATTCCAGACGGTTTTTAATAAGTCTCTCATATGTTTTTAGTATACAGGAAGCCAGACCGATTGGACGGTAAGAATCCCAATTCTTTGATGATTTTCCTGGTTTTAAAACCGGGATAATAGTGTAAACGTGCCAATCGTCAGGAATCTTTATGCGGCGCATCCAAATTTCATTATATATATTTAGTAGTGCAGCCTTACCAATTCTTGAAAGATTTGATAGCATCGAGTAATGGATATTATCGGCACCTGGTGCTGAATTTGAGTTTTTCTTCAACGCAAAGTTTAGTTCAGTGGCAGAAAATGGTTTGACTAGGAAACGGATTGGTTCTGGATAGTCGTACAGAGCATTTAGTTGTAAATCAGGAATTACTAATTCTGCAGACGGCGGTGTGATATTTTGATGGAACTCTTCTACCCACGAAGCTTCCGACAGAATAACAGGGACTTTGTTCATTGTTTTTCTATTTTTTATTCGGTTAACTTTTGACCATACATCTTTAATAGGGACTGACCTATTTAGGGATCCGACATAATCTCTCCAGCTATTTCTTTTAGTTTGTTTAGTGATCTTCTTGACATGTGCATCATCTTTTTTATACTTAAGTAGGTTTTCATGGTTTGGATTTTCTTTGAATATACAAAAACTTTCCTGTCTTCTTCTGACTGCTTCTTCACATTCTAAATCCCACCAGTATTTTCCTCTGGAAGTCGGTTTTTTTATTTTAAATTTGGGGATGCCGTAGGATGCAGTTGTATTTATATTGTGCAAAATTTGTTCATAAGAATTTATATCTTTAAATTGAGAGAATACATCTTCCGAATACTGTTCATATAATTTCCAGTCGGCATTCTTTAAATTCCACTTTTGTGAATATGGATTATATGTATGAGTTGGTTGATCCTCTAACTCTACTCTTATAGGTGTATGGTCTGAACCAAATAGGTCTTGAAGTGTTTTCCAAGTGATCAGGTGGTTTAAGTCAGGAGTACAAATGGTCAGGTCTATTGCCGATTTCGAGAAGTTCCTAAAGAAAGTAGGAGAGCCATCATTTTTGAATATTAAATTATTATCGTCTATACAGTCCATCAAGATTTTACCTTTCATATCTGTTTGGTTGTCTAGGCCCCAGGCAATGTGGTGAGCATTAAGGTCACCTCCTATTATAAATGGTCTTTCTATAGATGTTATGAAATTGTTCCATTGTTGTAACAATAACTTGGTTCCTGGGGGAACATACATAGATATAAATGTGACAGTATATGACTTAAACTTTATTTTTATTGCTACTTTATTGACGTTTATCAAATCTACTTTCATGGTGACTTCCTCGTAATATAGGTTTGAATTTATTAAAATTGCTGAGCCACCGCCAACAGTTACTGAAAAGCGGTCGTCTCTGACAATATTGTACCCGTGAAAGTTATAATACTTTTCTGGTTTAAATCTAGTTTCTGACAATAATGCGATATCAACTTTCTGGTCTTCTAATAGGTGGATAAGGTTTTCTCTATTAGAGTTAGCCGATCTACAATTCCATTGACAAATTACCAATCTATTCATTATTATATAAGAGAGAACTTAAAACTGATTGAATTGAATTTACTACAACTGATTTTTCTGGAATTTCAAAATTTTTGTGATTTATATTAGAGATAATACTTGTAACTATATTTGATATTAATTCTGTTAATTCTTTTGATGGTTCATGTATTTTAGATCCTTGTTCTGGATTAAATGTAGATTGATACGAAGAAGAGGTGATAATACCACCAGGTCTGTTGGACATGGGGTTTAACTTTATTATTTTTTGATGTTCCATTGTTACTTGGTCTGGTGAGGAAGAGATAGGTCGTTTGTATTTTGGTGGTTTTATTATTGTATATCTATTTGAAACTGAAGGTAGAGCGAACTGATTGGAAGATGTTTGAGACGTGGACAATTGAGTAAAGGAATATGAAGAGGATGGTGCATTCATATTTGGAGTTTGATGAGAATTTATTGAGGAATTATTGGCTGCTATAGATGCATAAGTTATCTTAGGAAAGAGTTTAATTGTTTCCTTAAAAGATACGCTGTTTTCAGACATATAATGTTTTATTTTCTTTTGGCGATCAAATTCTGGGCATATCTCCCATTCATTAGTGAAGTGTTCACCTTCACAGGATAGACATTTTTTGTTAAACGATGATAAAGAACAAGAATCGGAAAGGTGAGATTCATGACACTTAAAACAGCGAGGATTACTTTTACACTGCTTACTCATGTGCCCATACCTATAGCAGTGGTAACAGATAATTACCTTTTGCTGGTATTTTTCAACAGTGTGTAAGACATGATTAATTACTACATACTTTGGTATATTCTGGCATTTAAAAGACACAATAACTGATTTTGTTGGATTAAATATTACTTTGTCATCTGCTTCTATTTTTCTTGTTATTCGTTTCACATACTCAACCGAGAATTTGCAATGGTGATCAAATTCCTTTATTCTATTTTTAAGATATTCTTCCGATATATCTGAATCTATATCCCTTACTACACCTAGTTTAAACAATTGAAATTTTGGAATGTATGCGGTCAGATTTTTTTGAATAAGGAATTTGGAAGTAACTAAAGCATTTGCGCTACTATAATTTTTAAATGAGACCCTAACTCGGTTGCGTCCGATTGAGTCAATTTTTTTTATATAATTGTCAATTTCTGGATGTAACGTAAATAGGATCTCGCCTATTTTAACAGCGTTTAATTTTCCTGTAAAATTTAAACTGGAGTTTTCAATGAAAATGTAAAAAGGTCCTAAATCAATTTTTTCGTATAAATAAACAGGCCTGGTTTTTTCTGGTTGATCTGAGTTTACTAAAGTATTTTGTTTTTCATTAATATTGTTAAGATTAATACTACTACTTATCTTATTTTGAGGCTGGTTGGGTAGAAATCCATTTAAATCTTGTAAATCACAGCTACTATCCATCGAATTCTCAATATCAGGCGGTTCGCCTCCACTAGATGACTCCATAGAGGAGTTTTCAAGTAACGTTTAACTTATGAACACTTTCAAAATGTAAACTAAATAAGGAAAAGTTTAACAAAACTAAACAAACTAAATTAGAACGGTATAAATCAAATAATCCGCCAAAAATTAATATTTTTCGGAGAGATTTCCAAATTTAAATTAACTTTGACAATTATTTTGACGTATGAGTTCTGTTTTGTAAATAACTACATAATCACCTAAATACCAGACCATCAATACCATAAGAATGTAAATTGTTTGAAATTTTCATAGAAAACAGGCCACAGAGATATATCTTCACCATCAAACTTAACTAACTCAAATTTAGGCATTTTAATATTAGAATTATTAGTAATATTGGGATTATTACTCGAAACATCAGGCTTATTTATTAATAATGAAGCTAAATATTCAATATTGGAGTAGAGATCATAAAATGCATCTAAATGCGTATGGTAAGCAACACCAGCATCTGGCTCCATCTCTTGTTTTAATATAACGATATCTTGAACAATTTCCTCATATTCTGATAGAGTTTTTTCGAAAGTACTATATCTAACTGCAAAGTTACGCATTTTGAGACATTTTCTGGATCTTTTTCTAAGGCCGACCCGGCATCGTAACATAATTGAGCCCTACAAAAGATAGTTTCACGTTTAGAGCATAATCGCTCCAATTTTAGTTCGTTTTGACTTTTAGGCATGTTTAATAATAAATATTTAAATTCTTTCAAAAAATTATCAATGATGAAGAAATAAAATGGAACAAAAACCAAAATATGTCAAGAATAGTAGTTAGGTGTATATATTTTTTCAACAAATACTAAAATTTTTAGGTTTGCAAAATATCCAAATCAAATATATTTGTAATTAAACAAAATCGCTTTCACTAAGCGATGGGTTTAGAAGCAAAAACACGAATTCAATGTTCTAGCTATAGTCGACCGAAGAACAAGATACCTACACGACGATTTAATTAGATTTTAACACGACTAATATACTATACCGATTGCAATTATAATTTTAAATAAATTAATTCAATGCGAAAAATACGATAGATCTTGAACCGGCAAAGCAACAACGAAATTGATTCAAGACGATCGCGCCTAGAAGGCCAAACTTATGGGGTGGCGATTAGGCGAATGCTGGTTTATTACGCAAACAAATTTAAAGCGGACTGTAGGGATTGTATAACAAAAAAATTCTTACCTTATTTAACTGGTAGGTGTTGATGTCTTCAGTTATTACTAAGGTGAGAAAGGAAGGAGAGAGGGTTAATTTATTTTTTAGTATAACTTAACCGGCGATCTTTTTGTGGCGGCACTTGTTACTATACGAAACGACTTAACAATTGAATATGTTCTTACTTACTGAGACTACGACTATTTACTATTAACGAAAGGTAATTAACGAGAAACCAAAAAATTTAGTACAGTATTTTGACGAGTAAATAGACCAGGTGCTTCGAATAAAATAAATATAATGAGGCCAAAACACTTTAAAAAAAAACTGCTTGAAATATTGATTTCAACCCCTACTCTTCCCCCCTTAAGGATAGCTATGACACGATTTTGATAGGCAACCCACGCTACAAATATTTGTCTATGTATGAAATTTAATAAAAAAAAATGTTTCATCCGGAAAGCAGATGGGTGCAGGCAGATCGACCCATATTCGGATGTTAGACTATATGTTGATTTGTTACTTTCACAATTGACTTTGTGTGTATTTGCAGGTTCAATACAAATAAAACTATGAAAAATCAAGTACACAAATGACCCATGGTCACAACAAAATGAAGAATGCCTAATGCAGCACATGCAGCTTGCCATGCTTAAAAATACAAATTTGTTGATTCCCCTAACACCATGTAAATGTATCCTCAACTACTAAGGAATGTAAGTAATATACTTAGTTTTTAGTTTATAACTAGGCATTAATCCTATTCTTAATTTTCTCTGTATTTTGTGTTACCTAACTGCATATCAATACCTCAGTTCCTTAGAGAAATAAGTCAAAATTTAGAGTTGAGAAAATCTCATTCAAAGATTTCATAAAAGTGTGTTAAAAATCAAATTTAAATGATCAAAGTCCTCTTTATCATACCATTGTGATCTATATAATATATTTATGCATTCAAAATACATATTTGTTTAAAATAAAAAGCCGTTTTAATCAATAATCTTACTTGTTTCCTCATGAAATTAACACACTTGGGCCATTGTCCCATCAAAGCTACATGACAGTGACATGACTTTCAAGCTACGTGTCTGTATCTTGTTGCTGAGCGACTCGACAGGTCAGTCTTTAAAGTGACATTGAAGCTACATGTGTGGTGTATCATATCGAAAAATTGTAGTACAATGCCATTTACAAAATTAGGATTATATTCACATAAAACTTTTTTATTTTTTATTTCCCTTTATTGACAATCAGATATAATACAAACATCTACAGAATAAACCAAATAAAAACGGAACATATGCAGTTAATACAGTGTATCGGAAATACGTTTGAAATAGTCGACCAATATAAAAGTTTGACACACATAAATCATAGCAACTCATCTACCTGTCTTCTTTTAAGCTAAGGCTACGGCCAGACAAGCGACAATTTACGGCGCCATAAGAGCAGTAAAATGAAGCGCGAAAATTGGTCCCGCGGTGAGTGTAGTGGATGGCCAGACTGAGCTGTAAAATATCGCGAAGCAATATCGAACGGGTCCATCTTCGGCGTCATGTCGCAAACAATTGGACCTAGGTCAAAATTTGTAGCTCATCTAGCCACAACCACGACCAAAACACTGTATTTACATCTCGCGACACGCCGTAATTTACATCCCCGTCTGGCCATGCTTTTTACTGCAGTTACTGCCGCTTCCTTTTACTGCTGTTACAGCGCCGTAAGAGCAGTAAAATGAAGAGGCCGTAAAAAGCATGACCAGATGGGGATGTAAATTACGGCGTGTCGCGAGATGTAAATACAGTGTTTCGGTCGTTATTTTGGTTAGATGAGCTACAAATTTGGACCCAGATCCTTCTTACCAGGACCCATTTCCGCGCTTCATTTTATTTCCGCGCTTCATTTTACTGCTCTTATGACGCCGTAAATTGTCGCTTGTCTGGCCGTAGCCTTAGTCTAAAAGGAGACAGGTAGTTGATTTGCTATGATTTATGTTTGTCAAACTTTTATATTGGTCGACTATTTCAAACGTAGTTCCGAGACACTGTATTATCTGCGTATGTTCCGTTTTTATTTGGCTTATTCTGTATAAGTCAATTTGTTGGTTACACAATAATACAGTAAATTAATTATTGTACATGTGGTGACGTGGAGTCTTCTATTGTGGACAGGTTTCAGTAGTGGATGAAGTAATGGATTAGGGTGGTCTTCTAGTTTGTTGTGGTGTTTTCTGTTATTTTCTCGAATGACTTCGTTTACATATAGAATTTTTAGGTTGGTGTGTTGAGTTTGGTTTGATACGTACCATGGTGCACTAACTATTGCTCGAAGTATCTTGGATTGTGCTCTCTGGATAATCACGGTATTGGATTTGCTAGCACAGTCCCACAGTTCAATGCCATAAGTCCAGATTGGCTTTATCACTGCATTATATATTAGGAACTTATTTTCTATTTAAATGTGGGATTTTCTTCCGATGAGCCAGTAAAGTTCTTTGGTTTTAGGTCGTTGTATTCTTTTCTTTGTTATATGGTGTTTCCAGTTGAGTTTACTGTCAAAGTGTAGCCTTAGATATTTGACTTGATTACTTTGTGGTATTTTTGATTGCTAGTTACTGGTGGGCAGGTTCCAGTCCGGAGAGTGAATGTTATATGGGATGATTTTGTTTTGTTTACCTTAAACTTCCACTTCTTCAGCCATATTTCAAGTGAATTTAGATGCTCTTGGAGATTTTGGGTTGCTGCAATGGGATCGTCATGCTTGGCAAAAATAGCAGTGTCGTCTGCAAATGTCCCGATGATTGTTTTATCATTTGTAGCTAAGTGATATGTATACAGTATGTACAATAATGGCCCTAGTATGCTCCCTTGTGGTACGTCAAAGTGAATAGGCTTTTGTTCCGATATTTCTTTACCTTCTACTTTAAACTGCGGTTCATGTAGGTAGGCTTTCAGTAGGTTATAGTAACTTGCTGGGAGAATTCTTTTTATTTTGCATAACAAGCCTCGATGCCAGACTTTGTCGAAAGCCTGACTGATGTCTGTAAAGACCGCTGTGCAGTACTGCTGGTTTCAAGTGACTGGTTGATGGCATTTACTATGCGATGACATTGTTGTATTGTTGAACGGATTTGTCAAAATCCCAACTGGTGATCTGGGATCCAATTTTGTGGATTTATTTCTGCTTATTCTGTTTAGGATAAGTCTTTCAAGCAACTTGGAGATTGTTGGTAATAAGCTTATAGGCCTATATAATGAGACATCTAGGGGGTTTTTGCCAGGCTTTGGTATCATAATTATTTGTCCAATTTTGAGTGCTTTGGACCAGTAGTCACATCTGAGTATTTAATTGAATATGTTCAGTAGTTTTATTATGCCATTTTTGGGTATTTCTTTAAACATTTTTGCGGTTATCAGATGTTTGCCTGGTGCCTTCTTTGGGTTTAGGCTGGCAATTACGTCTTTGATTTCTTTTGGAGTAAATGGTTTTATTCGGCCCTGTATCTGTAGTGATTCTTGTAATATTCGGTTCGCTTCTGTTACTTGGTCGTCATTTAAAAATTTCATATCGTTAACATTCGTCGTAATGTTAACATTGTCGTTAAATGTGACTTCTGGTGCCCTTAAAAACACCCTGTATTGATGAAAACATGGCTAATTGTTAAAGTACCATATCTTTTTTATGGTCCAACATAAGCGAATGAATCAAACAACACAATGTTGAAAAAACATGAGGCTATGATTGGGTTTTAATTTGAGTATTTTATACATGCTAGAATATTCCACAGGGTGATTGGAGATTTGAGAAAAAAAAACAGTTTCATTGATACACCCAACACCCGGTATACAATGAAAATTTAACTCTTTAGCAACAATGCTATTACAGCGATATTGTTAAAGATTAAGTCTATAACATATTAAAAAATTACTTAAATCGGACAACAGGTTTAGGAAATTCGAGACATAAAAAATGACTCATTTTGAAAGTGTCCGGTTAATTTTGCACCCCAGTGTATTATTGGGCTGTGGTCAGTGGTTAGTTCATAGCTTGGTGTTATATCTGTATATGTTATACTAATACCATTTGTTATGAAGAGGTCCAATAAATCTGGTTTTTTATTGGGATCGGTCGGCCAGTATGTTCCAGTGTGTTCCAGTTGAGATAAATGACTAATTCTTATTTTGTATAACATGTGCCAGTTCTCTGCCTTGTTATAAGTCGTGACTACCACAAGGTATGCTTGCTGTTGTAATCTCCCCTAGCAATGAATTTTGGTCCTAGGGTTTGGAAAAATTCTTCATAGTGTTCTCGCTTTAGATTATGGCGAGGAGAGCAGTACACAGCTGTTACGTTGACCTTACATGGAAGTGCTTTGACGCTTACTGTCGTTGCTTGGATGTGTTCTTCTTCGTACTTCAGTAGTTAATTATGTTTATTTTTTTATGAGTATTACTGTACCTCTGTGAGTTGTGCTGTCAGGATGCTCAGTATGATATTTTATATTTAGGTATGTTAAAATAAGTTCTGTTTGTAAAGTGCGTTTCACTAATCAAAAATATGTCATTTTTATATATGTCTAGAAATATTTTCACTTCTTCTGTATGGCTTGGAAGGCTGTTGGCATTCCACTGGGCTATTCGAAGAAACTTGGCCATTTATTTCATTTTGTTGATAAACATGTGTAACGTTGAGTGATACTCATCGTCACTTTATAATATGCATTTCAAAATATTTATTAGGAAAAGCAACTCCCAATAAGTATGCAACCAAATATACTTCAGCGTGTAGTAGGTATTGCTTAGATTTTAATAAGTATTTGGACAAAGTTGGTGACTTTTAGGGGAATTCGTAATCTAGAAGTTGGTCCGTGTGTCGATACGGCTTCCGGCTGACGTGTTTGTCATTGCTTCGGGGAGAGCTGGCCAGGACTTAATTTTCAACTCTTGTACAGAAGACATCTGATCTCCCGATCTCCGGTGGCCATTGCCAGAATTTACCTTTTAGTTGAAAAAGTTATAAGATTAATTTACGTTGGAGGAAGTTTTTATTTTGTTTTGGGTTTTGTGAAGAGTTTGAGGAGAAGAGTTTTTGTTTCCAATACTTTTTTGAAGAGCAATGGCCACTGGAGAAAAAGGAAATTAAGTCACCGTTTTTGTTTTTGTTGGATATGGAATAAGCAATCAGTTTGGGGTTTCTTTTGGTGTGGATTGGGATTTTATGTTTTTTTGGAATCAACATTGATTTTTACCGGTACTAGTAAGTACCTCCTCATCGGACCATCCGTATTGTGGTTGAGTATCTCCCCAGGATTGGAAACCGGAGGATACCTACCTGGCTCTCCCATCGTCAACCTCTCAAGGAGTTTGGAGAAGCCTCCGTCCCTACTTTTGTAGAAGCGACAGGTTTTTATTATAAAATATATATTTTCAATTCTTTTAAATAACTGCTTGCAATATTAATATTTTTCCCAATAAATTAGAAATAACCTTAATAATCATATAAACTCATTTTTTCTAAAATCACCATTTGTAATATTCAATCATTTTTTTTTCAACAAGTTTTATCGTTCACTGTTCGTACCATTCATTTAAAATAGTCCGGGAATTATAAACTATATATTAAGGTGTTGTATACAATATCTACGGTTTTAATTCCTATTTAATAACCTTTATTTCAGTTAACAGGTATGGTACTCAGGGTTATCACTTAGGTCAGATACGAGATTGTCAACCAATACTGTAACCAATATCCATCATACATTTTTGTTTAAGTAAATAACTTGTGATTCCCAATAACTGTCTTGATCTAACTAATTAAGTTCTTTGTTTTAATTTTTATTGCGATCTCATTGTCTACAGGAGCGTACTTTTCTAGTACAACAGGTACTGATTAGCTAGTTTGTATAAAATTGTATATAGGGGTTATAGGTTTTTCATTAAATTTGTTGGTTGTACATACTTATATGTTTTATTATCCTACCATTTTAAATAGTATTAGTTAGGTACAGCAATATAGGTCACGTGGAGAAGAATTTATAAAATCCTTCCCTGGCGCTCAACACTACTTCTGAATATCTTCTGGGTCAGTAGTTCCTTTTTTTGACATTTCTTTCCTTATTTTACTTTAGTTTCTTAACACTCTAGTACTTCATTAGGTACCGTCTTATTTCGGGCGTGCAAATACGGCCTGATCCTCTCCTGAGTCCACTTGATACAGTCTCTTAAATATCCAGCTAGCCTATTTCTGTAGAACTTAGTCATTTATTAAGCTACCCCATTCAAACAGAAAAATCATACGTTACAATTGACGCTCGCCAACGTGGAGCCCGATTTTCAGTAAGACAGTACCTTTCTTTATTTTGTTGCTTATTGTAAATTTTTCTAGTAAGTATCTTTCTGATTCATTGTTGTATATTTTGTAATTATATAGAGATATTTTTTTAATTCCTTTTGTACGTTATTTGGAAAATACACTAGTGCAATTGTATTGCTGTATTGGTACTATTTTAATTTATTTAAAATAATAATTGTAAATCGTGAGTAGGATAATATTTGAACAGGTATATTGGTTGACATTTCGGTCTGGTCGGTTTGGTGATACCTGGATATTTATTTTGAAAAATTTTGAATGATTTTTTTTTTTTTTGATATCTAGGTACATTACTATTTCTGATTTAGGTGCAGCCACAATATACTACAGTTAGCTAAATTTTTGCTTACCATACCTATATATAATTTATAAAGTTTCATTTTTTTTTATATACATTTTCGTTTAAACAATTACTTAAATTATTTTAAATATCTACCCCAAATATATATCTCGGTTATATTTGGTTTGTCGGTTTGTTAGGTCGTTAGTTTAGCAGCTCGTCGGTTGAGCAGCTTGTTTAGTAGATTGTCGGTTAATTGGGTCGTTAGTTTGTTGGGTTGGGTTCGGTTTGTCGTTGTTGGGTTGGGTTTATTGGTACTAAATTTTTCCTACCACCATGTGTACCTTTCAGCCAGAGCATTTATTAGTTAAGGAGGTAGATTATGAGTTGAGGATAAGAGAAATAGAAGTTGAAGAATCCGCTAAATGTGATAGAAAACGCAGTCTATTGCGTGGTGCTCTTAAACAAGAGCAAGGAAATAGGAGTTTCCGGCAAATTTCAGCTGCATCTATTCCTTTCCTGGAACAACAACAGGGAATAAATGAGACAATTGAGGATCTTACTCAAAAGATATCCAATTTTAGAGGGACTGTCCATGATAGCATGTATTCTAGATACATTTCACGTCTTGCTCATATCTCTGGTCGTGTCCACTTATTATGTTGCTCAGATGAGGAGCAACAACTTTACAAACGCTCTATGTCCATTAGGATTCTCAGTCTAGAAGGTGAACTCGATTCTCGAGTAAATCCTCTAGCCACGTCCACTCCTGTTTCTTCGGTTCAAGCCTCTAATTCCTTGTTACATCCCAAGCCTGTGCAGGTACATAAGTGGGGAGTTTCGTTTTCTGGTGAAGGTCATTATGACCAAGTAATTTCATTTTTAGATAGGGTAGAATGTCTTCGTGTTTCGAGAGATGTGAGTGAGGAAGATCTTTTTTCGGCTTCTGCCGAACTATTTACAGGCCATGCTTTTACGTGGTTTATGAACAACCGTGGTAGCTTTACCACTTGGACTGGTTTGGCTCAGAAACTAAAATCCGATTTTCTGCCTTATTCTTTCCAAACTGATCTCTTAAACGAGATCAAGAACCGCAAGCAGAAACCTGGAGAATCAGTGACTATGTTTATTAACACTATGTTGGGTATGTGTAGTCGTTTAGATACTCCTTTAACAGATAATGGAAAAATTAAGATAATTTTAAAATGTTTGCTACCTTTTTACCATGCCCAATTGGCACTTGTTGATATAGCCACTATCGAAGACCTGACAGATAAGTGTAAACGGTTAGAAGAAACTCTATCCTGGTCTTTTCATCCTCCTACAACATCTAATTCTGGTGCTGGATTTACCTCTCACTCCTCGAGAAATCGTTCTTGGCAATCTAGACCCTATACACCGAATGTGTCTGTGACTACTCATTCCTTTTCTTGCTGGAATTGTCAGTCGATTGGTCACGCATTTCGGGATTGTTCCAGACCCCAAACCCGGATTTTCTGCCACGGTTGTGGTAAAGATAACACACTGAAACGAAATTGTTTTAAGTGTTCGGGAAACGAGCATGCAGAGGCTCGTACCCTGAGCGTTCCTCAAACAGCAGCCCCATCAGGGAATATGACCGCAGCTGTAGACGAAGCTTCAGGTCCAATACCCGCCAGCAGTTCGAACACCTCTCAGGAAGGAAGAAACACTTCCAACCGGAGACCAGCACACAAACCGAAATCAGGGAAACAGTAATTGTTGGTAACACTTTAGTTGACTCGTACGGTTCGCTTGATCGTAGATTATTCCCTCCAGTCTTAAACTGGAATTTTAGTAATAAGCATAATCAAGACGAGGAAACAGTTCCAAATTCTATACCAGGTTGTACGGTTGTAAATAATAATAATATGTCTATGTTAATACCAGATAATTTTGAAAATAAATCAGATATTTTGGATTTTGATATAAATTCGTTATTAGTTAGGAAACATAATGATAACCGACCTTATCTTGAAATTGAAATTTTAGGACAATCTTGTTTAGCTCTATTAGTTAGTGGCTCTAACATTTCTTTAATAGGTTCGTATTCGCTGAATTGTTAGAAAACACTGATATTAATGTTATGCCTATTTCTTCTCTGCAAGTCTCTACCGCAGATGGTGCAATCCAGTCAATTACAGGTAAATTTGACACAGAAATCGTAGTTGCCAATATTCGGAAAATGATTACATTTTATGTTATCCCTTCAGTTAAAAATTCTATAATTCTTGGCATGGATTTCTTAAATGCATTTAATAGTACATTAAACTGTTCAGATTTTTCGTTATTTATATCTTCCTTTAATGTCGCAACTGTAAGTGCCATTCGTGAGTTCTCTAGTTTGTTTAGCTTAGAACAAAACCAGTTAGAGAATATTATCTCTAAATTTTCTTCTATCTCTTCCAAAGATAAATTAGGCCGTACACATTTAATATCTCATACTATCGAAGTGAACACTTCAACTCCGTTTAGACAATATCAATATCCCATACCTCAGGCATGGCAAGCAGATTTAGGTAAAGAAATTGATTCGATGCTCTCTCTAAACATTATCGAACAGTCAAATTCTTCGTATTGTTCGCCGTTATGGATGACAAAGAAGAAGGATGGATCATTCCGGGTATGCTTCGATGGTCGCAAACTTAATAGTATCACTACTAATCGAGATGCTTATCCCATCCCTCGGATAGATATAATTCTTAGCAAACTTCAGAATGCCAAATATATCTCTTCGATCGATTTATCCAAAGCCTTCTTACAAATTCCGTTAAGCGAAGAGAGTAAGAAGTATACTGCTTTCGCTGTCAGTGGTAAAGGGTTATTTCAATTTGTCACAATGCCTTTCGGTCTAGTTTCAGCTCCACAAACAATGTGTCGTCTAATGGACTTGGTTATTGGTCCACAACTTGAACCATTTGTATTTTATTACTTAGATGACATTATAGTTGTTACTCCTGATTTTTCTTCACATATTGAGATATTAGAGAAGTTATTTTCACGCCTTAAAGAGGCTAATCTCACTGTTAATTTAGAGAAATGTAATTTTTGTCGTCCTAATTTGAAATTTCTAGGATATGTTGTTGATCATCAAGGTTTGAGAACAGACCCTGATAAAGTAACCGCTATTAAGGACTTCCCCATTCCTAAAACTACTACACAATTACGTAGGATCTTGGGCATGTGTGGTTACTATCGTCGATTTGTGCCTTCTTATTCTACTTTATTATCACCCCTTACTGACCTCCTTAAGAATAGGAAAAAGGGCCAGACTATCACCTGGACTCCTGAAGCCGACGATGCTTTTCATCGTATTAAAGAAGCTCTTACTAGTGCTCCGGTCATGACTTCACCTGATTTCAGTGAACATTTCTACCTCATGACTGACTGTTCAAATACCGCCTCAGGTGGTGTACTCTTTCAGATGAAAGATGGTTCTGAACACCCCATAGCATATACTAGTAAGAAGCTCAATAAAGCTCAAAAAAAATTATTCCACTACAGAGCGTGAACTCCTTGCTATTATTCATGGCTTGGAGGCTTTTCGGTACTATTTAGAAGGTCGTAAGTGTACCCTTATTACTGATCATAGCTCGTTACTCTGGATGCATTCTATGCGTAACCCATCCCAACGTTTGTCTCGATGAATTTGTAAGTTGTCAGCATTTGATTATAATATCGTCCATCGTAAGGCAAATGGTGTTGTAGTAGCTGATGCTTTGTCTCGAACATTTGATGTCAATCTTCTTGACTTATCCACTTTAGTTCCGGATGCATGGTATCAGAAAATGGTGGAAAAGGTTACCCAAGAACCTGATCAGTATCCTGATTTTAAAGTGGAAAATAATATCCTTTATAAGCATGTTGTTAGTTCAGTAGAAGCTTTGTCTAATATGTCTGATTGGAAACTTGTCGTCCCAACAGCAAACAGGGATGAAATTCTTCGTACTTTTCATGATAATGTGACATCTGGTCATTTCGGTTCCTATAAAACATTTAGTAGGATAGCAGAATTATATTATTGGCCTGGCATGCGCAACTATATTAAGAGATATATATCTAGATGCAAAGTTTGTGCTACTTGCAAGCCAAGTACTATGCCACAAGCTGGATTAATGGGTACTTTTAGGAACATTGACTTCCCATGGCAGATGATATCCATGGATCTGATTGGACCATATCCTCGTAGTTACAATGGCTATACCTATTGTTTAGTAGTTGTGGACTACTTTACTAAATTTCCACTAGTTTTTCCTCTTCGGAATGCTACTGTCCCTGCCATTGTGAAATATTTGGAGGAACAAGTCTTTTTGTTGTTTGGTGTCCCCCAAATTGTGTCTTGTGACAATGGTCCTCAATTTGTGTCTAAGGCCTTTAAGGATCTTCTAACCAAGTACAAAGTTCAGAAGATCTTTTATAATGCTGCATACCATCCGCAAGCTAATCATAGTGAGCGAGTGAACCGCAGTATTGTAACAGCCCTTAGATCGTACACCTATCCAGATCACAGAGCTTGGGACCAGTATATCCACTCCATAGCTCAAGCCATAAGAACTTCGGTCCATGAAGTTACTCAATGTTCTCCAGCTTATCTGAATTTTGGTAGAAATATTGCTTTGTCTGGTGATTATTTTGGTTTAATTTCAGACAATTCCACAAATCTCCCTCAGATCTCTGAGAAACTTCATCGTTTAGATGATGTTCAGACTTTGCCCCCAATATTTGCAGACATCAGGAAGAAGTTAAAATCTTCTTACCTTAAGTCACAGAGTCAATACAATTTGAGGAAAAGAGATTTGCGATTCTTTGTTGGTGATCGGGTATTAAAACGTAATTTTGTTAAGTCAAGTAAAGGTGATGCTATTTCTGCCAAATTTTGTCAGAAATATGTCCCATGTGTTGTCAGTAAAGTAATCTCTCCTTTAATATATGAATTAAAAGATAGTTCGTCCAACAGGAAACTTGGTCGATTTCACATAAAGGACTTACTACCAGATAATACTGTCAACGACTTAGCATCTTCGTCGTCAGAAGAAGAAGATTAACTTAACAGGTTTGATCAAGTTAATTCCTCTTTCTAAATTTTAGAAATACTCGATTGTTCAATGAATAGGTTAACGATTGGATTTTGATTTTAGTCACCAGATAGGGACTCTATGTTTTATCTATTATAGTAGTCTTTCTAGCTTTCCATATTCTATGTATCTGAGATGTCATTAGTTTATTATTGAGATTTAGCTTAGTTGGGCTTAATATTGAACTGGTATGGAGCTGTTAACACCTTGTATGTGATTATGCTTATATATATCATCACTTATAGATTAGTGTATCTACATAATAGGTTTAGATTAGGATTATCTCGTTTTGTATTTGATTTTGTAGTTTCTACTGGAAAGTTATTTCAGTGCTTAGCATGATTCCTTGGTACATTAGCTTATTTTTGTCTAAAGAAGTCATTGTGATATTTGTTTGGGTAAATGCAATTTTAGTATACAGTGTGATTCCAAAGTTATACTTCATGTGTCCAAATTTTGATAAAGTTAATTGAGATTAAATTTATGATAAAGACTATGGAACCATTTCATTATTTATTGTAGTGAACATTTCTTAGGAAAGTGGTTTGCCTAGCTTGGCTATGCAAATACGTGGGTTCGAGACTTGTTGCTTATCGACTGTGCACCTGATAGGAAGCAGATTTCATTGCTCACAGTTGCCTAGTTCCAAGCCATACCTCAATTAGTTCAGATGCTGAATCTTTATGATAGAATGTTTAATCATCATTTTAATCATGCACTAGGCATTCTTATTCGATTTTCAGTTTACATTCATTCTGAAGAAACTTAGTCTTAACTTGTATGTTTATCTATCCTTCTTAAGCTTTACTATTTTGTTTGTTCTGATAATAATGGTAACTTCTTAAAGATCAGTCCTATGAAAATGTAGCTTTTGCCTACACCAAGGAATTATTGTGTTCGAACATCAGCTTTCCTGGAAACTCATTATTTTTTGTTTGTATTTAAATTAGAGTCAGGATCAACATCCTGTTGTCTGTGAGTAACTAGGGAACATTTTCTTAATCTGCAGTTTCTTTAGAAATTGATTTACTTGTTCTCTAGTATTTCCTTAATTGGATTTATTTATAAGAGTTATAATATGTGACTTCTTGATTTATTTCATGTGTGATGACTTCGAAATATTGGTTAGCTTCTTCTGGCCATTCTTATCAATCTGTTGGCTATAGCTACAGTTAGAGAATCCCAGAATGAGCTAACTTCTGTTATGTCGACTATTCGATTAGGTACCTTTAGGAAGATCTTCCATGGCATCTGATACAATTCGGATGATCAGTTGAATTAGGTTCATGGTACCCAATATGTAATCATTATTAGCACATTTAGTGCTAGGTTGTAGCGTTGCTCAATTAAATCTGCCTGGTTGTTCCACCTTGGATATGCTTCAATATAAATCTGTTGTCCACTGTCGGATCAATTTAGGATAAAAGGCTTGCTACAATACTTTCTTTTCTTACCAATAACTCTTATATTTATTTTCATATATACTATGATCTATGTTGACTTATTGCGAAATGGCTACGAAATCTACTAATTGTTCACTTTGGATATGCTCTATTTAAATCTGTTGTCCATCGATAGAACAATTTTGTATTACTCGTCCCATTCGACATTTTTTTTGAGATTAGGATTTATCTGAATTATGTACTTTAGAAACGGGTTATAATAACTCTTAGGTATGTATGTATGTTGATATGGCATGTGATGTATTCGCCATTTAAGCAACCCATTTACACGACTCATAATTTGCGGTTAGGTATAATCGATCGAGTCAGCTGTAAGTGTGAGTAAGTTAGTCGTTGTATAGGTTATATTGAGTTTGTATTCGAATATTGTTGTTATGGTGTTCTTGTTGACTATAATTTGGGGTTTTATTTAAATCTATTAAATCAACTTGAACACAATTTGGTCTTTAGGGTATATGTCACAGAGGACTGGTACTATGAGTTTGGACGGTGTCCAACGATAGGTTAGTTTATAGTAGTGTAGTATTCGTAGGTTCTTATTATATTTTAGATATTTGTTTTGTTCACGCCTGTGTTGGATCCCACAGCGTGTGATTTTTCTCTGTGGATACTTGAGTTGAGTATCTATATGGGCATATATATATGTGTATATATGTGTATATATATATATGTATATATGTATAATAAAAAAAAAATTGTTCATAAGATCAATTTTTTTTCTTACAAGTAATGGGGGAATGTAACGTTGAGTGATACTCATCGTCACTTTATAATATGCATTTCAAAATATTTATTAGGAAAAGCAACTCCCAATAAGTATGCAACCAAATATACTTCAGCGTGTAGTAGGTATTGCTTAGATTTTAATAAGTATTTGGACAAAGTTGGTGACTTTTAGGGGAATTCGTAATCTAGAAGTTGGTCCGTGTGTCGATACGGCTTCCGGCTGACGTGTTTGTCATTGCTTCGGGGAGAGCAGGCCAGGACTTAATTTTCAACTCTTGTACAGAAGACATCTGATCTCCCGATCTCCGGTGGCCATTGCCAGAATTTACCTTTTAGTTGAAAAAGTTATAAGATTAATTTACGTTGGAGGAAGTTTTTATTTTGTTTTGGGTTTTGTGAAGAGTTTGAGGAGAAGAGTTTTTGTTTCCAATACTTTTTTGAAGAGCAATGGCCACTGGAGAAAAAGGAAATTAAGTCACCGTTTTTGTTTTTGTTGGATATGGAATAAGCAATCAGTTTGGGGTTTCTTTTGGTGTGGATTGGGATTTTATGTTTTTTTGGAATCAACATTGATTTTTACCGGTACTAGTAAGTACCTCCTCATCGGACCATCCGTATTGTGGTTGAGTATCTCCCCAGGATTGGAAACCGGAGGATACCTACCTGGCTCTCCCATCGTCAACCTCTCAAGGAGTTTGGAGAAGCCTCCGTCCCTACTTTTGTAGAAGCGACAGGTTTTTATTATAAAATATATATTTTCAATTCTTTTAAATAACTGCTTGCAATATTAATATTTTTCCCAATAAATTAGAAATAACCTTAATAATCATATAAACTCATTTTTTTCTAAAATCACCATTTGTAATATTCAATCATTTTTTTTTCAACAAGTTTTATCGTTCACTGTTCGTACCATTCATTTAAAATAGTCCGGGAATTATAAACTATATGTTAAGGTGTTGTATACAATATCTACGGTTTTAATTCCTATTTAATAACCTTTATTTCAGTTAACAGGTATGGTACTCAGGGTTATCACTTAGGTCAGATACGAGATTGTCAACCAATACTGTAACCAATATCCATCATACATTTTTGTTTAAGTAAATAACTTGTGATTCCCAATAACTGTCTTGATCTAACTAATTAAGTTCTTTGTTTTAATTTTTATTGCGATCTCATTGTCTACAGGAGCGTACTTTTCTAGTACAACAGGTACTGATTAGCTAGTTTGTATAAAATTGTATATAGGGGTTATAGGTTTTTCATTAAATTTGTTGGTTGTACATACTTATATGTTTTATTATCCTACCATTTTAAATAGTATTAGTTAGGTACAGCAATATAGGTCACGTGGAGAAGAATTTATAAAATCCTTCCCTGGCGCTCAACACTACTTCTGAATATCTTCTGGGTCAGTAGTTCCTTTTTTTGAAATTTCTTTCCTTATTTTACTTTAGTTTCTTAACACTCTAGTACTTCATTAGGTACCGTCTTATTTCGGGCGTGCAAATACGGCCTGATCCTCTCCTGAGTCCACTTGATACAGTCTCTTAAATATCCAGCTAGCCTATTTCTGTAGAACTTAGTCATTTATTAAGCTACCCCATTCAAACAGAAAAATCATACGTTACACATGGTAAGCATGTTAGTTGAGGACCATGCTATTTTGGTGGATTAGTTGGTTGAATAGATTCTTGAATTCTTCCAAAAACTTGTTTAACACAGTGGTTATATGTTCGGTGGGGTTGTGTTTAGTTACTTCAGCATTGGTCAAGAGATAAGCAGTGGATTGGATCGTTGTTGTGTGTTTCTTGTGTATACATAGTGAGTTTTATGTATGGAAACACTCGAAAACGGCTTGCACGATAGGGCTTTTCTAATGTGGCCGATAGTATAGTGCTAATTACATTGTTGTCAGATCTTCTGTTTTTCTGTAAATCTAATGAACTTCTTTATTTCAAATAGAACATCCTATATGTTTTTTGCGTTTTGAAGTCCTTAAGAAATACTGATTATTTTTGATGTCACATTCCCTATACCTAAATTCCATAATTTCGGAGGTATTGCTACCTTTATTTTAAAAACATTTTAAACAAATTATAAAAATCAATTTTTTCGGCCCGGGTAGACATTATTTTAGGTTCCTTGGATCCTTGGGAATAGTGTTTCCCTAAAGTTAATCGTTTTCGAGTAATAAACAATTTAAAACTGAAAAAAAAAGAATAATGACGATTTTCAAGGTTCAAAAATTTAAGTAAATATTATAATTTTTGAAATTACAAAGTACCTAAATTAAAGCTCAAGCTCAACTATTTTTCCAATAGCTTGCTATAAGAGTTTTTGGCTCGTTTTATTTTAAAACATTGCTTTTTAATTTCTTAATGAAGCGCATATGAGAGAACGGGCGATCGCGCTGCATTAACAACTAAAAAACCATGTTTTAAAATGAAACAATCTCAAATTACTTATCGGCAACTGATAAAATAAGGCTTAATCTTGAATTTGGATACTTCGCAGTTTCAAAAATAATATTGTTAATTTGTGTTCTTCAACCTTGAAAATCGTCATTATTCGATTTTTTTCAATTTGAAATTGTTGAGTTATAAACAATTAATTTTAGAGAAAAATTACAAAAGATCTTTTTGGTCCCAATGATCCAAACAACCTAAAACAGTGTTTACCCGGGCCAAAAAAAAAATTAGTTTTATAATTTGTTTATTATTTTTTTAATAAATGTAGCAACAACTCCGAAATCGTGGCATTTAGGTATAGGGAATATAACATGAAAAATAATCAGTATTTATTAGGGACTTTAAAACGCAAATAATATACAGTGTGTTCTATTTGAAATAAGAAAGTTCATTAGATTTCCAGAAAAACGAAAAATATGGCAATACAATTAGCACTACAATATCGGCCGCATTAGAAAACCCCTACTTACCAAAATCTATAAAAATCGTGCAAGCCGTTTTCGAGATAATTGAGTGTTTCCGTACATAAAACTCACTCTGTATGTATATCATTTGTGTAGATTGCTGATGAGTTTTGATGCGCTCCATTGTTTTTGTTGCTTCCTTTGGTAAGTTTCTTATAGTGATCACATTAGTGATGTGGACTGGGAATATTCCCAGTGGGAAGGAATAAAAAATGGTAATATTCCCGAGACTATTCCCTCGGTCATTATATCTTCCCAAAAAGTGGAAATTTATTAAAAATTCTGCTTATTTTAACATTTTAGCTGTTTTTTTTTTTGAATGTATGTGCCTCAGTGTGATCAGTGTGATTTTGTTTCAACAAAATTGTAAATTTTTATCTGAAAATAATGACATACGGAGGTACTACAGCATTTTCAATGGTTATTAGGTCTGTTTTTAAAACAAGTCTCGAGTCTGTATTTTGCCTTAAATGTACTTGCATGCATTTCTTTGATGTTGCCAGTAAAGACCCGTTGGGGAAGTCATCTTTTTTGCTTACAGAGTTTACAATCAAATAAAGTCTTGCTACAAATATTAGCTGTTATTGAAATAGTTGAGCTGGAACCAAGTATGAAAAGAAGACTACTTAATGATGGGGTCTTTTGGACTAGAATTGAGAAATTGATAAATTTGCTCAAATCTATTGTAGACTTCATTACTGAGGTTGAATCCAATGATCCACAAATGCACAGAGTTGTAAGAAAGTTGGATGATCTGGAAAAGATTATAGCCCCTAAACTTGATCGCTTTACCTCTCTAGAAGGCTGAGTAAAAAAAATCACAGCCAAATTAACCCTTAACTTGGCGCGCCTATAACCGCTGAGGGAAAAATGTTTTTGCTTACTGGATGTCATTTTTAGAGGGCTCCATTATCAGAGTCAATTACAGTTTTTTTTCTATTTTAAATTTTTTGACATTTTATTGACATTGTATCCCATAAGATACACTACTAGGCGTACCGTACATTACAATGTACCTCGCAAGACACATTGCCAGGAACACTATAAAACAAGTCCCATAGATACATTGCCAGGTTATTAAAAAAATACCTCCGTATCTAGAAAGATACATTGCCAAGATGTATATTTGTAGTTTGGACCAATATATTAAATATTATTGGGTCATTGAATTAAAGCAAAATTATCAAAATTCCACAAAATATAATGAAAACAATAAACAAATCTACAATAAATTGTTCCGCTAAAAATCTTTAGAATTTTCAAGACTTTTAGCGAAACATTTGTAGATTTGTTTAATGTTGTCATTTTATTTTGTGGAATTTTGTGTTACTTTAATAATTATGAATAGATGGCTTTTTGTGTAGGGGTTTCAACCATACACATAGTATTGTATTAATTAATATATAATCATGTACATTTATAAATTATAAATAAACTACAATGATGATCAAACATTTATTTTTAAAACTTAAATTCAAAACTTCAAATAAAACTTGGAACACTCAAAAAATAAAAGTGGAAAGTAATTATAAGTATAAAAAATTACAAAATTTAGTTATTATGAAAATCATAAAAACAATTACGGGATTCCGTCAAACATAATCTCGCCCTACATTTTGTACAACTCATTGCTGTTTGTCCTTTGCGCAACAGTTTCGGCATCGTCCTTTGGTTGTAAAAGTTGGAAAGTGTCCGAAAAGATCTCTTCTGACATCTTCTCCAGGTATATTCTACGAATATATGACGTGACTACGAATCTTCTTTTTCGGTGTCATCGATAATGTCATCACGGCCAGATGGATGACGTCACTAGTATTATGCCAAAAAATCGTAATTTAAAAATAAAAATCGATATTTTTCGGGAATTTCTATGTTTATTTAGATAATATCTAATGAATTTATGCGTTACTTAGTTACTTTATAGTCGCACTGTATATACCTAATATGTAAAAAATAGAATTTGATAATATGATAACATACTGTAACATTTTTTTATACTAATACTTTCAAGAAATATTGACGGGACATACATATATGATTCATACATACAAGCTGGGACATACATACAAGCTTTTGGAGTAGATAAGAACATACGATAAATCATTACAACATAATATACCAAATGTTTTTATCACTTTTCTGTTAATTCTCTAATGGGCAAAGTAGCTAATAAGAAACAGTTAGTATTTGTCCGTATACCGGGTGATGTATCCAAAAAGATACTCATTCAATTTTCATCAGTACCTGCCAATGTATATTCAAGGATACTATCTAAATTGCCGCTAACCTGGCAATGTATTTTCAGAGATACTACTTTTCAAAGTGATCCTATCTGTTTGTTTATAAACAAATCCTGAATATTATTTTATACGATTGTTTGTTGCAGGCCTATTTATCTAGAACTATAGTTTACCAATTCATATAATAACTTAAAACATTTAAAAAATGAATTTACTTTCCGAATGACACAAACTAACACCTTTTTTTGGAAGCCATTTTTAGCACGCTTACATAAAACGCTCTCTCATTGGTGGAAATCTCTGTGTATGACATTCAAATTAATTTATTGGTTAGGCGAATACTTTGTGGAGAGGGTACTTTTAAAATCTCGCGGCAACTTTACGTATATATAGAGAAATTAATTATAATAAACAACGTATCCTGGAGTACACACCGCCAAGTTAAGGGTTAAAATGCGTGTAAGAATAGTTGACCGAACATTGAGCTGAGCGTGAGCGGACCGTGACCTGAGCTATAATGTGAATCAGCCTTTAGGGTTTCTCAGGTAATAAATACTTTATAACAACTGTTATACAAACTCGCCGACAAATTTACTGGTGGTAAAATTATTTTACTTTTCTACAAATTTCTATACAGTGCCCACCTACTTATACTTCGTCTAATCTACTTACCGTTGCACGTGATCCGCGTCATAGCCCGTGACGTCACATGATACCAACACGAAATATTTTGGCGGTAGGTGTAATTTTTTTTAGAATCATTTTTCCGAGTACACGGGAATTACAGCCACTAGATATATTTTATTATATACGCGTAGAAATAATATTTGAAGATTTCTATTAATGTTAACTTAAAGAAATACACAATAATATGTTTCATTTCATTTGTATACCTAAATGGACTATAAAGCGTTTTTATGAAGCACATTTGTTCGGAACACACTATAACTGTAATCGAACGAATGTGACATTTTAGCATAAATTGGTAACATTTATTTGACAGTTGCGGTGATGATACTTCATATTTGTTTTTATTCTTTATTATAAGTATATTTGTTTTATTATATTTACTGTTTATATTATTTACTTTAACTTAAGATTATAACTTAATTCTTGTTTTCTATTTCTAAAGTTTTTATTTATTTACATTGAATATGAATTTGTTTTTTTGTATAATCCACTTCCGCAAAAATTATGTGATATACTTGATTTAAAATGACTTTAAGAATTATTGCGCGATCCCTCTTCAGGTGACAGCCATAACTTTGATTTTTTAAATGGGAGAGTACATTATGTGACACCTCATTTAGAAGCCTTTAAAACACTGATTACAATAATGTATAATACTTTAATCCTTTTTGAGAGCGTAGGCAGAAAATTTCGGTTGAATTCTTTTTAAATGCAATCATATTTTCGAATCCTGAGAAAACTAACAAGTAGTTTTGAAAAGTTTAAACACAGAATGAAATATTACATTATTACCGAGGGACAAAAGTCCCTTAGAATAAACAAAAAGTTTCTTTAGAGTGATATATTTAAAATTAAATATCACACTCAATTTTCTCTTTTTTTTTCGCCCCTGTAACTTTTTATTAAAATAAACATTATAGAATTCCTCAGAGATTTTTGGATCCTCGGTAACACTGTAGTCTTGTATTTTGCGTTTAAATTTTTCAAAAACACTTATTAGTTTTCTCAGGATTCGAAAAAAATGAATGCATTTAAAAATAATTCAAACGAAATTTTGCGCCTACGCTCTCAAAAAGGATTAAAGTATTATATATTTTTGTAATCAGTATTTCAAAGGCTTTTAAATGAGGTGTCACATTATGTACTTTCCTATTTAAAAAAAAAATCAAAGATGTGGCTGTCACCTGAAGAGAAAACAAACTTTGGAAAACTGTATGTTCTACACTACTCACGTACTTTTCAATACTATTTTACTTGATGTTATTAATTAGGAATGTGCAGGGCATTGCTATATATTTCATTTGGAGCAATTTCCAAAGTGGAAGTTTAATTTTACCTCCAAATTCAAATCTTTCCAATTCAATTCCTAATAATATTGTGGCTTATTCTCAGTTAAAACAAGTAATAATTGGACTTCGTAAGTCCTAGGTTTTCACCCAAACTAATCGAAAGTAGAACTGATAGTCGATATTTGAACGCTTCGTGTAACTTTGCGTCGATCGATATACGATTTTACTAATTTTGAGTCATTTTGACTAAACTTTGCGTCATCATTATTTAAACAGAAATTACTTCAAAACAGGAACTAAAGATTAAAAGTCAACTTTTCAATACTCTTCGATTGTTGTGTTACATATACTATTTCTGCGACTATAGTGGCAATTCTGGTTAGAGCTTTTTAAGCGGAAATGATATAAAAACCAAAACCAAAATTTTTTCTTATTTTGCTAAGGCACGTGGAATGATATATCGCTTATACTATTTCGGTGACTTTAGAACAGTTCATACGGTTGCAACTCTAAACCCGGAAGTCGGCGGAAGTCCGATGTCAAATGTCTCATCTTTAATACCATCCTTGGGTTATAAGCCTTCATTCGGCACTTCATTTGTCATTCTATCTGTATTAATAATGGAGGAGTTGTATTCGCGGACGGAAAGACAGATGAACAGACAGTGATGGAACCGAAAGTGTATATTTATTCTCTTCTTGCAAAGTAACGTCGAATAATATATCACGTGTACTATTCCGGTGACTTTAAAACAGTACTTCTGGTCGCATTTCTAAAACCGTAAGTCCTAGGTAAAATTTCGCACATTTATTACCATCCTTGGATTATAAGCTTTCATTCGACACCTCAATTGTTATTCTATCTGGTATAGTGACGGATGAGTTATATTCGCAGTTGGACGGAAAGACGGATAGACAGCCTAGGTCAAATTTCTCACCTTTAGTACCATCCTTGTATTATAAACTTCCATGTGACATCTCATTTGTCATTCTATCTGGTATAATGGCGGAGGAGTTATATTTGCGGTCGGACGGACCGACGGACAGACCGCCTCGGTCAAATATCTCACCTTTAGTACCATCCTTGGATTATAAGCTTTCATTTGAGACCTCATTTGTAATTCTACCTGGTATAATGACGGAGGAGTTATATTCGCGGTCGAACGGACCGACGGACAGACAGCCTACGTCAAATACCTCACCTTTAGTACCATCCTTGGATTATAAGCTTTCATTTGATACCTCATTTGTAATTCTACCTGGTATAATGACGGAGGAGTTATATTCGCGGTCGGACGGACCGACGGACAGACAGGATACGTCAAATATCTCACCTTTAGTACCATCCTTGGATTATAAGCTTTCATTTGACACCTAATTTGTCATTCTAGCTGGTATATTGACGGAGTAGTTGTGATTACAGACGGACAGACAGACAGACGGACGTGGGTAATTCAAAGTTTTCACATTTTTTCAAAATTGGGTGAAAACAAAAGTAAATTTAAATAAACAGTACGACCATATAAATGTTACAACCACCATGTATTTTGTTATATTGTTTTTGTCAGTTCAAAAAATATCCGTACTTAGATGTATTATTTTAACAATAATTATAATTATTTATATTATTTATATGTTCTCATTAAATGCCAACAAAACTGCTTTTTGAAACAAAACAAACAAATATTATTTTGCTTTTCTTATATCAACATGAATACGTTGAATAATGCTGAAAAAGTAACTGCTGTATCAAAATAGCGAGTCGGCCACCTCTACTCAATACCACGCCACGGGCCACGGCCATTCCACCTCAGTGGGCGCCTTGCCTTAAAGATGTCTGTTGTCTCCTGAATGGCGTCTTTAAGACGTCTTAAAGACATCGAATGTTACAAAGTAAGATGTCTTAAAGACATCATCTTTAAGATGTCTTAAAGACATCATCTTTAAGATGTCTTAAAGATGTAGATTTTAGAACGTCTTAAAGATATCTATCAAAGGACGTCTTACATATATCTTGCTTAGGTAATTTTAAGCCATACTTATTCATTCCCTTTGATACAAAAGTAAAAATAATACAAAAATTTCTTATATTTTTATGTATATTTTAACTACAAACCAATGTGTACCTGCTTAATCTACTACAAATATAAATAAAAAAATATAAAATAAAAATTTGTTGTATATTTCACCAACGTTGAACTGTATTCTCAATCATCAAGTTTATAAGTGACGGGTAACATTAAAAAAAATATATTATTTTATAACTTTAAACAAAAATCAATTAACTCTTATAAAATGTTATAAATTAAAAACTTTGTTATAATACCCAGAAAACCCAAGGGAAAACTTTAACTTTTTTCCTATTTTTATAAGTCAAAATATATATATGAAAACAGGAGGTGGCCCAAACAAGTTTTTAGTCTATCTTACAAATCTCATGAAAAAACAGATAGGAGGTATTGTCACATCACTGACTATATGTGGCCATACCAAATAATACGTGGGCGTTCTGGGAAAATCCACTAACTCCATTTCAAAAGCTTGGAAGAGTAAGGGCGAACTTACTATGATAATGTCATTGTAAGTTCGCTCTTACTGTTCCAAGCTTTTGAAATGGAGTTAGTGGATTTTCCCAGAACGCCCACGAATACATCCTTGATAAATATAAACATTTTTATTGCACAAATCTTTTCATACATTTTTTTAATGTAATTTACTGACATTCCTAAATATTATAAAAAAATTTGTCACATTTGCTTTGTAAAGGGGTCGTCCATTAATCACGTGATGTTTAGTTATATAACTAGTTATTCGGAGGTGAAAAGACCGAGCCTAAATTATAAATTAAAAAATATTTATAGTTTTTTTAGTTAAAAACATATACAAAACCTAATTAATTTTAGTATTCCAATGCCTCCACAATTTCGTGGAGCGAGAAGAAGAGGCAAGAAGAGGAAAAAAAGGCCAGGTATATATCAAAAACTTATAATTCTTGTTCGAAATTTAAAATTCTTTTTTTGAATTATAGAAAGGAGAATGAAGAAAATAGGAAAAAGGAGGAAGAGCAGGAAAGGCAGTTCCGCCTGAATTTGTTGAACCGAAAATAGGTCCCTATTTTCGGTTCAACAACTGCTGGGACGGAATTAGAATAAACAAATTTTTTTAATGAGATACGTATTTAAAATAAAAAATCACACATTTTCTGTTTTTTTTTTCACAACTGTAACTTATTAAAATAAACATTATGGAAGTTTTCAGGGATTTTCGGCCCTCGGTAATAACGTAATCTTTCATTCTGCCCTTAAATTTTTCAAAAATACTTATTAGTTTTCTCAGAATTAAAAAAAAACTGAATGCATTTAAAAAGCATTAGAGCCGAAATTTTGCGCCTACGCCCTTAATGGCATAGACATTAGTCATTCAGTCAGTTGTAATAACAAATATACAATCCTATCCTTAATACAATAATAATAATCCCATACAATACTGGTACAATAAAGGACAATAAAATGGATATCGGATATGGATTATGGAAATGTGCATGTGTCTGACAAGAAATCTATAATTGGATAGAGTTATTCGAAAAGGAACCAAGCGACAAATTCGAGAATATTAAGAAAATACCACCAACCGATTTCTACTGGAGAATATTGAATATTCTAAAAATATCTAAGCCCCAGAACGACTCCAACGATATCTATTAACAAGAACACCAAGCGCAAACAACAACGATTTATAATTTAAACTAAACTTCTAACGTAATTTTCATTCGTGACAAATTCGAGAATATTTAAGAAATTACCACCAACCGATTTCTACTGGAGTATATTGAATATTCTAAAAATATCTAAGTCCCAGAACGACTATAACGACATCTATTAACAAGAACACCAAGCGCCAACACCAGCGATTTATTTTTTAAACTAAACTCTAAGAATAACTCTATCCAATTTATATTTTTGTTGTGAGCCCGTAGCCAGCAGACTGGATATTGAATGGTGCATGTATATTAAGTTTGATTAAATTTTTATAGAGGCAGTTTAAATGCTGTTAAAACTTAGTGCCTACATTCAAAAAAGATATGATCAAGATCACCCTGTTTCCTGCAATGTTTGCAATTATCGTCTTCAATTACATTTATTTTAAATAAATGAGTTGCCTATATTGCTTTTTGAGTTATATTTCAGTTATTAAGAGTAACAAGGTTTTTTATATAAAAAAATTTAGATGAAGTCTAAGCCGAAGACGAAATTTAGGATGAAGTCTCTGACAATATTAGAATAGCTCGCTTTGGAAAGAAAAATAAAAATGGGCACCATCCATTTAAAGTGTTCTTATCTTCAACTGAAAATGTTCAGACAGCAGACATGCAGTTCTTAAACAGAAACACATTGACCATGCTAAAACCATCTTTATCAGCATTGATCAGACCCCTAATAAAGGGAAGGTACTTGAATCTGTATATAAAATTTGAGCTTTTGTCTCAGGAAGCAGGGGACAGAACCTGTCGATACGGTATTATAATATCCCAAAGGTAATTCAAAAAACCTCTAAGCCACAATGACTTGGGCAAGCTCTCCATTTTTATTGAAAATGGTAGAGGACTTCGGACTAAATTGACAACTCTGACTCTAAATGTTTCTAACAGCTACTTTGATGTGATCATATTTACTGAAACATGGTTAACACCTGATACAAGCGATGCTGAAATTGGTTTATTTAATTACGATATCTACACACAAGACCTGACACAAGAATCCATTAATTTCGACAGTGGAGGTGGTGTGTTAATAGCTGTTAAACAAGTTTTATCCCATCAGATGTTTCTGCTGGACAGGTGTTTGTTCAAATGAACAACAAAAATCATATTGACACCAAATGAGGATGCTATAATGGTAGATAGACTTTTTTATAAAAAATGAATGCTTTGAGAAGAAAATTGAATTAATAAGACTTGCTTCAGCAAGTGTAAACATTGAAAGAACTATACAATGGCTAAAATCTTTAAAAATCAAAGTACAAGTTACTTTATTCCTATTAAATAGTTTCCTCATATGAACTGATATAAATATTATTTGAGGTATTGTTAACCTTTTTACAACAATACTTAGTAATGATAAAAATTAATTTATGTGTACAGTAGAACCCTGATTGTCCGTGCTCCTCGGGGTCAGACGTGGCATGGATAATTGAAATTTATTTCTTATATAATAATATAATACACATATACGTAGGTATATAGATACATATGTACCTACCATAAAAAGATAATAGAAAAAATGAATCTTTCATTACGAGTCTTCTTCTTGGCTTACAGAGTTTCCGTCAAGTGAATTAAGGTGACGCTATTTTGATAAAACCTCAAAAATGCAACTTCAGTATTAGAAAACCATAGCACGGATAATCAGGGTTCTACTGTATATATTATCTGAATTCACAGATGATATGAGTGTAGTCAAGTGTGAATATTCTTTTCAAGTAAAAGTACCTATAAGAAATAAAACAATCTTTTAAAACAAGTTTTTTACTTATAGAATTGGAATAAAACTGATAATACATTGTAAAAATATACCTCTACCAAAATTTTTAACATTTCTTGTATAAATTCTACATCAAATGGTACTTTAATAAGAAGTGTGGACTTATCAAATGGACAAAACACTACAAAATAACATATTTGTAGTCCTGTAAGTAGCAATTGCACTTGTCCATAAATACATATGATTTTTCTTTAGCAAACGTTGGAACTACCTAAAACAAAAAAAAGTTTTAATAGTTATTCATGTAATAAGTAATAATAGTTAAGTATTTGAAATGGGAAATAAGCCACAATTTTACCAAAAAAATTATTTTATTAACGTTTCGACGCCCAAGTCGGGTGTCGTCAAAATACAAAATATTTTGTATTTTGACAACGACACCCGACTTGGGCGTCGAAACGTTAATAAAATAATTTTTTTTGGTAAAATTGTGGCTTATTTCCCATTTCAAATACTTAATTATAAAAATGCCACAAGAAAATAGCTTCAGAACAACATTAAGTAATAATAGTATTTAATAATTAGGCTAAGATAAAATTGAAGGTCATTAATAAATAAATAATCCACTCCTCATATATATTTGATTAATATTTTTGTGGTTTGATTAGAGTAGAGTATTTATTGGTAATAATGTACAAATGTACTTTACAGGTCAGCAATAATTGTGGTTTGATTTGTTTGTATTTGACTAATATTTGAAAACTTTACCTTATAAGAGAAATCCACTCCATCCATCCAATGGCACTACAGCCCAAAGCTTCTCCAATCATTTCGATTTACCGCTGTGCTTTTCCATGAACAGTTTCTGGCATCCTCATCGACTTCCAATCTCTTTTTAGGTCTTCCAACAGGTCTTTTTCCCTGCATTCTTGCATTTAGCAATTTTCTGGGGATTCTGTTCTCATGCATGCGGACCAAGTGCCCTGCCCATTGTAATCTCTGCAGTTTAGTGTATTGTGCTCGAGTTGGTTCGCTATATTGCTCGTATATTTCTCTGTTATACCTGATCACCAGGAGGTGTGATAAGCAAACGTCGGAAACTGCCGATGCGACAGGTGGCATGTTCCAACAAATTCATAACCGGGGAACCAAACCATGTATACACTTTAGAGCCAGACGATCTTACTAATTCTATACCTCGGAACCATACAACACTATGTCCATTTTTTTTCAATTATGACATTTTTACACTTTTTAATTTAATTAACTATTTAACTTTTATTATTTTATTTAGAGGAATAGAGCACTAGGTCATCAACCAACTGCTAATAATAATAATAATAATAGCTTTATTGTCCAACAGGTATCCATTTATAGGACAATTTTACATTAATTATAAACTAAATTTTAGATTACATCTATTTCTGATCCCTCTTTCGGGATATATACCGTTAATTTTAAATGATAAATATTTTAAATTAATGGAGATAGTGACCTTTAAAAAAACATTAAGTCCATTTGCGCCTATGTTAAAAAACAATTTAAAACTGCTCTCCTGTAAAGTTAAAAAATGGACATTCCGAGGTACAGAATCAAGGGAAGCAAACAGTAGAGCCAAGCAACATTTCAAATTCAGTTCGCCGTTTGGGTTTTTGTCTTATTCCCCTTCGGAACAGGTTCAGATGAAGAAGAAGCGCCAGGTTCCATGGTTCCAGAAGTGGTTGTTGAACAACCTGCTTCAGAAGTGGTTGTTGAACAACTTGCTTCAGAAGTGGTTGTTGAACAACTTGCTTCAGAATCCACGTAAGCTGTAACGGCAGAACCCGCAGAACATTGACAACCTGATAATGCTTCAATCATGGGCTCAAAACCCAAAAATGGACCATCATCATCAGACGAAATTGGTTCATTCGTGAGTTCAGAACCCAAAAGTGGACCATTATCCTCAGAAGGAACTACAGAACTCTCCTCTATTATCGTAGATGAATGTAGGTTTTCCCTTGATTCATCTACCACATCAGAGGAAATTTGAGCAGGCATTTCAAATTGTCGGCTGTGGTGCGTGCAAACCGATGTGGATGAGGGACAATCTGATATATCCCTTAATATATCAGATTGTCTTGGCAAAGACGACGAGGACGCCGCCCCTGACGAACAGGACGCCGCCCCTGACGAACAGGACGCCACTCCTGACGACGAGGCGACATCCTGGCCTTCCAACAAACCTTTACCTTCATCATATCTAACTGCTCTTTGCTCAGGCACCTTTGGCAACTTCTTCCAAAGATTAAGTTCAAGTGCCAACACATGCTTGTGAGCATGGAGTAGTTTAAACATTTTGGTTACTTTCTTTTGGAAGTCGCTCTGACTAAACTTGTTGCCTCCATCTCGGTGTAACACGAATTGTTTAACTAGCTGATAGGTCTCCACACGTTTGTGAATGCAGTGGTATTCATAATAAGATACATTATTATGCTCACCGCATCCGCCAAAGGCGATGCTCTCGAATATTTTAGTAAAAAAATCTCGAGTGTACACACATTTATGGTTTTTCCCGATCGATGCAATTTGCTTACATTTCTCCCGATCGCAACGGTCGTAACCCGTGTTAAACTTATACACACCTGATTTTAAAATCCGGTATATCTCGAGGGGGTGTACTGTGATAATGGCGAACAGGAAATGAACAGCAGACAGAAAAATGAAAAGATGACTGACATATAATGTCAGACGTCACTAGATCGACAGATGAAAATGCCGCCAACTTGGCCACTCAAATGCAGAGAATGAGAATGGTAGACAGATAGTTTCATGTACTTCCGACGACTTTTAAATTTTTTCAGTTTTTACGATTTTGCCGTAGTTTCTGACAACGACGACAACTTGACGATGATTGACGAAAATTTCAAAAAAAATTTAAAAGTCCTCCAAAGTACATGAAATTCACCATAGTTAGTAATTGGGGCCTTCTAGGTACAAAAAATGCGATCAAAGTTGAGTCATTCGATAATGAGGGAATGAGGGGTTGAAAATTCATATATCTGGCATGTAGACGTTCGGTTGAAAAATCGGTAAGCAGCCACTAGTGGACGTAAAGCGCTCGTTTTTACGTCAAATTATTCGTAAAGGATCAATCTATCACGAAAAAAATCAACATGCCTCTGGCGCAAACGGCTGGAGCTGGAGAATTTTTTATATCGATTTTTCTCTTATTCAGCCCAACTTCGTGCCCATCTTTTGCCCACTTCCGGACGACCCAGATCAATTCTGAAAACGGATTCGGAATCAGAAGGCCCCAATTACTAAACATGGTAAATTTCATGTCCTTCGGAGGACTTTTAAATTTTTTCAGTTTTTACTGACTGACGATTTTCTTAGAGAGGACCACGACGTTTACCCGCCGAATTTAGAAAAAAATTAAAAGTCCTCCGACGTACATGAAATTCACTATGGTTAGTAATTGGGGCCTTCTGATTCCGAATCCGTTTTCAGAATTGACCTGGGTCGTCCGGAAGTGGGCACGAAGTTGGGTTGAATAAGAGAAAAATCGATATAAAAAATTCTCCAGCTCCAGCCGTTTGCGCCAGAGGCATGTTGATTTTTTTAGTGATAGACTGATCCTTTCCGAACAATTTGACGTAAAAACCAGCGCTCTAGGTGGAGTATGAGCTACACACGAATTTTTGCCCCGAACGTCTACATGCCAAAGTGGGCCAAAAAGTTAAGAAAATAGGTACGCAAAAGTCGATTTTCCAGCCAAACTATAAGAGATAGAAAAGTGTGATGGGTCCCAATCGATTGCCAAGAAAATTTCCTATCCGGGCAATGTGAAGCTTAAGGGGAACGGCCGTTTTAGGTACAAAAAATGCGATCAAAGTTGAGTCATTCGATAATGAGGGAATGAGGGGTTGAAAATTCATATATCTGGCATGTAGACGTTCGGTTGAAAAATCGGTAAGCAGCCACTACTGGACGTAAAGCGCTCGTTTTTACGTCAAATTATTCGTAAAGGATCAATCTATCACGAAAAAAATCAACATGCCTCTGGCGCAAACGGCTGGAGCTGGAGAATTTTTTATATCGATTTTTCTCTTATTCAGCCCAACTTCGTGCCCATCTTTTGCCCACTTCCGGACGACCCAGATCAATTCTGAAAACGGATTCGGAATCAGAAGGCCCCAATTACTAAACATGGTAAATTTCATGTCCTTCGGAGGACTTTTAAATTTTTTCAGTTTTGACTGACTGACGATTTTCTTAGAGAGGACCACGACGTTTACCCGCCGAATTTAGAAAAAATTTAAAAGTCCTCCGACGTACATGAAATTCACTATGGTTAGTAATTGGGGCCTTCTGATTCCGAATCCGTTTTCAGAATTGACCTGGGTCGTCCGGAAGTGGGCACGAAGTTGGGCTGAATAAGAGAAAAATCGATATAAAAAATTCTCCAGCTCCAGCCGTTTGCGCCAGAGGCATGTTGATTTTTTTAGTGATAGATTGATCCTTTACGAATAATTTGACGTAAAAACGAGCGCTCTACGTCCACTAGTGGCTGCTTACCGATTTTTCAACCGAACGTCTACATGCCAGATATATGAATTTTCAACCCCTCATTCCCTCATTATCGAATGACTTAACTTTGATCGCATTTTTTGTACCTAAAACGGCCGTTCCCCTTAAGCTTCACATCGTCCGGATAGGAAATTTTCTTGGCAATCGATTGGGACCCATTACACTTTTCTATCCCTTATAGTTTAGCTGGAAAATCGACTTGTCCGAATAGATGCGTAATTTCTTAACTTTTTGGCTCAATTTGGCATGTAGACGTTCGGGACAAAAATTCGTGTGTAGCTCATACTCCACCTAGAGCGCTGGTTTTTACGTCAAATTGTTCGGAAAGGATCAGTCTATCACTAAAAAAATCAACATGCCTCTGGCGCAAACGGCTGGAGCTGGAGAATTTTTTATATCGATTTTTCTCTTATTCAGCCCAACTTCGTGCCCATCTTGTGCCCACTTCCGGACGACCCAGGTCAATTCTGAAAACGGATTCGGAATCAGAAGACCCCAATTACTAACCATAGTGAATTTCATGTACGTCGGAGGACTTTTAAATTTTTTCTAAATTCGGCGGGTAAACGTCGTGGTCCTCTCTAAGAAAATCATCAGTCAGTAAAAACTGAAAAAATTTAAAAGTCCTCCGAAGGACATGAGATTTACCATGTTTAGTAATTGGGGCCTTCTGATTCCGAATCCGTTTTCAGAATTGATCTGGGTCGTCCGGAAGTGGGCAAAAGATGGGCACGAAGTTGGGCTGAATAAGAGAAAAATCGATATAAAAAATTCTCCAGCTCCAGCCGTTTGCGCCAGAGGCATGTTGATTTTTTTCGTGATAGATTGATCCTTTACGAATAATTTGACGTAAAAACGAGCGCTCTACGTCCACTAGTGGCTGCTTACCGATTTTTCAACCGAACGTCTACATGCCAGATATATGAATTTTCAACCCCTCATTCCCTCATTATCGAATGACTCAACTTTGATCGCATTTTTTGTACCTAAAACGGCCGTTCCCCTTAAGCTTCACATCGTCCGGATAGGAAATTTTCTTGGCAATCGATTGGGACCCATTACACTTTTCTATCCCTTATAGTTTGGCTGGAAAATCGACTTGTCCGAATAGATGCGTATTTTCTTAACTTTTTGGCTCAATTTGGCATGTAGACGTTAGGGACAAAAATTCGTGTGTAGCTCATACTCCACCTAGAGCGCTGGTTTTTACGTCAAATTGTTCGGAAAGGATCAGTCTATCACTAAAAAAATCAACATGCCTCTGGCGCAAACGGCTGGAGCTGGAGAATTTTTTATATCGATTTTTCTCTTATTCAGCCCAACTTCGTGCCCATCTTGTGCCCACTTCCGGACGACCCAGGTCAATTCTGAAAACTGATTCGGAATCAGAAGGCCTTAATTACTAACCATAGTGAATTTCATGTACGTCGGAGGATTTTAAATTTTTTCTAAATTCGGCGGGTAAACGTCGTGGTCCTCTCTAAGAAAATCGTCAGCCAGTAAAAACTGAAAAAATTTAAAAGTCCTCCGAAGGACATGAAATTTACCATGTTTAGTAATTGGAGCCTTCTGATTCCGAATCCGTTTTCAGAATTGATCTGGGTCGTCCGGAAGTGGGCAAAAGATGGGCACCAAGTTGGGCTGAATAAGAGAAAAATCGATATAAAAAATTCTCCAGCTCCAGCCGTTTGCGCCAGAGGCATGTTGATTTTTTTCGTGATAGATTGATCCTTTACGAATAATTTGACGTAAAAACGAGCGCTCTACGTCCACTAGTGGCTGCTTACCGATTTTTCAACCGAACGTCTACATGCCAGATATATGAATTTTCAACCCCTCATTCCCTCATTATCGAATGACTCAACTTTGATCGCATTTTTTGTACCTAAAACGGCCGTTCCCCTTAGGCTTCACATCGTCCGGATAGGAAATTTTCTTGGCAATCGATTGGGACCCATTACACTTTTCTATCCCTTATAGTTTGGCTGGAAAATCGACTTGTCCGAATAGATGCGTATTTTCTTAACTTTTTGGCTCAATTTGGCATGTAGACGTTCGGGACAAAAATTCGTGTGTAGCTCATACTCCACCTAGAGCGCTGGTTTTTACGTCAAATTGTTCGGAAAGGATCAGTCTATCACTAAAAAAATCAACATGCCTCTGGCGCAAACGGCTGGAGCTGGAGAATTTTTTATATCGATTTTTCTCTTATTCAGCCCAACTTCGTGCCCATCTTGTGCCCACTTCCGGACGACCCAGGTCAATTCTGAAAACGGATTCGGAATCAGAAGGCCCCAATTACTAACCATAGTGAATTTCATGTACGTCGGAGGACTTTTAAATTTTTTCTAAATTCGGCGGGTAAACGTCGTGGTCCTCTCTAAGAAAATCATCAGTCAGTAAAAACTGAAAAAATTTAAAAGTCCTCCGAAGGACATGAGATTTACCATGTTTAGTAATTGGGGCCTTCTGATTCCGAATCCGTTTTCAGAATTGATCTGGGTCGTCCGGAAGTGGGCAAAAGATGGGCACGAAGTTGGGCTGAATAAGAGAAAAATCGATATAAAAAATTCTCCAGCTCCAGCCGTTTGCGCCAGAGGCATGTTGATTTTTTTCGTGATAGATTGATCCTTTACGAATAATTTGACGTAAAAACGAGCGCTCTACGTCCACTAGTGGCTGCTTACCGATTTTTCAACCGAACGTCTACATGCCAGATATATGAATTTTCAACCCCTCATTCCCTCATTCTCGAATGACTCAACTTTGATCGCATTTTTTGTACCTAAAACGGCCGTTCCCCTTAAGCTTCACATCGTCCGGATAGGAAATTTTCTTGGCAATCGATTGGGACCCATTACACTTTTCTATCCCTTATAGTTTGGCTGGAAAATCGACTTGTCCGAATAGATGCGTATTTTCTTAACTTTTTGGCTCAATTTGGCATGTAGACGTTAGGGACAAAAATTCGTGTGTAGCTCATACTCCACCTAGAGCGCTGGTTTTTACGTCAAATTGTTCGGAAAGGATCAGTTTATCACTAAAAAAATCAACATGCCTCTGGCGCAAACGGCTGGAGCTGGAGAATTTTTTATATCGATTTTTCTCTTATTCAGCCCAACTTCGTGCCCATCTTGTGCCCACTTCCGGACGACCCAGGTCAATTCTGAAAACGGATTCGGAATCAGAAGGCCCCAATTACTAACCATAGTGAATTTCATGTACGTCGGAGGACTTTTAAATTTTTTCTAAATTCGGCGGGTAAACGTCGTGGTCCTCTCTAAGAAAATCGTCAGTCAGTAAAAACTGAAAAAATTTAAAAGTCCTCCGAAGGACATGAAATTTACCATGTTTAGTAATTGGAGCCTTCTGATTCCGAATCCGTTTTCAGAATTGATCTGGGTCGTCCGGAAGTGGGCAAAAGATGGGCACGAAGTTGGGCTGAATAAGAGAAAAATCGATATAAAAAATTCTCCAGCTCCAGCCGTTTGCGCCAGAGGCATGTTGATTTTTTTCGTGATAGATTGATCCTTTACGAATAATTTGACGTAAAAACGAGCGCTCTACGTCCACTAGTGGCTGCTTACCGATTTTTCAACCGAACGTCTACATGCCAGATATATGAATTTTCAACCCCTCATTCCCTCATTATCGAATGACTCAACTTTGATCGCATTTTTTGTACCTAAAACGGCCGTTCCCCTTAAGCTTCACATCGTCCGGATAGGAAATTTTCTTGGCAATCGATTGGGACCCATTACACTTTTCTATCCCTTATAGTTTGGCTGGAAAATCGACTTGTCCGAATAGATGCGTATTTTCTTAACTTTTTGGCTCAATTTGGCATGTAGACGTTAGGGACAAAAATTCGTGTGTAGCTCATACTCCACCTAGAGCGCTGGTTTTTACGTCAAATTGTTCGGAAAGGATCAGTCTATCACTAAAAAAATCAACATGCCTCTGGCGCAAACGGCTGGAGCTGGAGAATTTTTTATATCGATTTTTCTCTTATTCAGCCCAACTTCGTGCCCATCTTGTGCCCACTTCCGGACGACCCAGGTCAATTCTGAAAACTGATTCGGAATCAGAAGGCCCCAATTACTAACCATAGTGAATTTCATGTACGTCGGAGGATTTTAAATTTTTTCTAAATTCGGCGGGTAAACGTCGTGGTCCTCTCTAAGAAAATCGTCAGTCAGTAAAAACTGAAAAAATTTAAAAGTCCTCCGAAGGACATGAAATTTACCATGTTTAGTAATTGGAGCCTTCTGATTCCGAATCCGTTTTCAGAATTGATCTGGGTCGTCCGGAAGTGGGCAAAAGATGGGCACCAAGTTGGGCTGAATAAGAGAAAAATCGATATAAAAAATTCTCCAGCTCCAGCCGTTTGCGCCAGAGGCATGTTGATTTTTTTCGTGATAGATTGATCCTTTACGAATAATTTGACGTAAAAACGAGCGCTCTACGTCCACTAGTGGCTGCTTACCGATTTTTCAACCGAACGTCTACATGCCAGATATATGAATTTTCAACCCCTCATTCCCTCATTATCGAATGACTCAACTTTGATCGCATTTTTTTTACCTAAAACGGCCGTTCCCCTTAAGCTTCACATCGTCCCGATAGGAAATTTTCTTGGCAATCGATTGGGACCCATTACACTTTTCTATCCCTTATAGTTTGGCTGGAAAATCGACTTGTCCGAATAGATGCGTATTTTCTTAACTTTTTGGCTCAATTTGGCATGTAGACGTTCGGGACAAAAATTCGTGTGTAGCTCATACTCCACCTAGAGCGCTGGTTTTTACGTCAAATTGTTCGGAAAGGATCAGTCTATCACTAAAAAAATCAACATGCCTCTGGCGCAAACGGCTGGAGCTGGAGAATTTTTTATATCGATTTTTCTCTTATTCAGCCCAACTTCGTGCCCATCTTGTGCCCACTTCCGGACGACCCAGGTCAATTCTGAAAACGGATTCGAAATCAGAAGGCCCCAATTACTAAATATGGTAAATTTCATGTCGTTCGGAGGACTTTTAAATTTTTTCAGTTTTTACTGACTGACGATTTTCTTAGAGAGGACCACGACGTTTACCCGCCGAATTTAGAAAAAATTTAAAAGTCCTCCGACGTACATGAAATTCACTATGGTTAGTAATTGGGGCCTTCTGATTCCGAATCCGTTTTCAGAATTGACCTGGGTCGTCCGGAAGTGGGCACAAGATGAGCACGAAGTTGGGCTGAATAAGAGAAAAATCGATATAAAAAATTCTCCAGCTCCAGCCGTTTGCGCCAGAGGCATGTTGATTTTTTTAGTGATAGACTGATCCTTTCCGAACAATTTGACGTAAAAACCAGCGCTCTAGGTGGAGTATGAGCTACACACGAATTTTTGTCCCGAACGTCTACATGCCAAATTGAGCCAAAAAGTTAAGAAAATACGCATCTATTCGGACAAGTCGATTTTCCAGCCAAACTATAAGGGATAGAAAAGTGTAATGGGTCCCAATCGATTGCCAAGAAAATTTCCTATCCGGACGATGTGAAGCTTAAGGGGAACGGCCGTTTTAGGTACAAAAAATGCGATCAAAGTTGAGTCATTCGATAATGAGGGAATGAGGGGTTGAAAATTCATATATCTGGCATGTAGACGTTCGGTTGAAAAATCGGTAAGCAGCCACTAGTGGACGTAGAGCGCTCGTTTTTACGTCAAATTATTCGTAAAGGATCAATCTATCACGAAAAAAATCAACATGCCTCTGGCGCAAACGGCTGGAGCTGGAGAATTTTTTATATCGATTTTTCTCTTATTCAGCCCAACTTCGTGCCCATCTTTTGCCCACTTCCGGACGACCGAGATCACTTCTGAAAACGGATTCGGAATCAGAAGGCCCCAATTACTAAACATGGTAAATTTCATGTCCTTCGGAGGACTTTTAAATTTTTTCAGTTTTTACTGACTGACGATTTTCTTATAGCCACTTTACACCATGCAAGTAATTGCGCAATTAATTGCACAATTTCTTGCGCAAGAACTTGTGCAATAAGTTGCAACTAACTTTCTGCAATAAAGTGATTACACGGTGCAAACAATTGCATAAACTGACATGAAATAGACAGAAACTTTGACAAAATAGCATAAATTTTAGGTTATGTTTGTTTTTACAAATTAAATGTAATTTTTTGAGTAGAATTATCAGATATTAGATTAAAGATGTTAGATTATAATTTGAGAAAATTATAATATTATGTATTAAGTATAACAAAATCAATTAATACCTAATCCAAGTATGTAATACATATTATTCATTTACAAAAGGAAACAAGTTGTAAGAAATAAAATAGTTTTTTTTAATCCCTATGTTGCATAATTAAAGTTATTCACCTGAATAATATTATCTGTGAAGCGTGAAATTGGTAAAAAGTTCCTCTAGTTTTGTTAATAAATTGTTTGGTTTGAAATTTAAGATGACAGAAGTTCAATGTCATCAAAATCTTTTATTTGTTGACAGCAGAAAAGTAAAAACAAACACTGTAGCCTTAAAAGTTACTAAAAATATAACCAAATTGCAGAAAAAATTGCATGAAAAATAGGACATGTTCTATTTAGCTGCAACTTATTCTTGCAGCAAGGAGTTGCAGCTTTTCTGTGCAATTCGCGTATGACACGATGCAATTTCTATTGCTGAAAGAAATTGTGCAATTAATTGCGCAATTAGTTGCATGGTGTAAAGTGGCTGTTAGAGAGGACCACGACGTTTACCCGTCGAATTTAGAAAAAATTTAAAAGTCCTCCTACGTACATGAAATTCACTAGTCAGATTCATTTGCCAGAGCAAATTAGACATTTTAAAGTATTTCTATGTTTATATGAGCTATATGTTACTCTATCTGTTTTTCCAATTTTTTGGTTAGTTACAATAGATTTTTGTGCAGTCTAAAATTATTCTACAATTTATAAAATTTTTGAATCATGTTGGCATGCAATAAGTTATTTTTATTCCTGCTGTGAATATCCTTCATAATATTTTGAAATAATATTTCATGCAGCATGTTTAAACCAGATTCAGTAGGATGAAATCCTCATTGAAATTTTAAATATAATGCCTAAATCTTCATTCACAAGATTTGGTTTCAATTTCATCACTGTAAATAGTAACGGATCAATTTTAGGTACATTGACCACAGCTCAATCTTGATAACAATTATTTGACATCAGTCTAAACTCACATTATAAACACATAAATACATATTTGTATGATAAACCAGTATAGTTCGTCCGCTCTAACTTTTCCCATGCGTCACAACTTATTTTCAAACAAATTAAGTCAAAACCTAAAGTGAACCGTATGCTGATGTGTGTAGTATATAGTATAAATATACAAAATGTATATACACATCGACGTTCGTTTCACTTTAGGTTTCGACTTAATTTGTTTGAAAATTAAGTCAAAACAGAAAAGTTGTGCCACATGGGAAAAGTTAGAGCGGACAAACTATATAAAAACAAGAAGACAACTACTTTGCAATATTTACTGCTTCTTGAAGTACTTTGACATTCTACAAAAAGTCATTTTCAGCTTCCATAGTTGCAACCAAAGGAGTAGAAACTGAGTAGCTTCATTGGCAGTGCCGGGTTGACTTTCTTCTTCACTTCTCACTGGAGAAGTAGGTGGATTTGCAACAAGAGGTACTGGGTCCTGGTAAAGGCCTCCTGGAAAGTACTGACTCATGTTTCATTTTTCACATTTTGAATTTGATTTCTACAAAATTTCAATACATTGTCGTGATCATATTGATGATGAGATATTAAATTCATTTCCAAGTGCCAACATTGGACCAAGAAACAAATTCAACATAACACAGCGAGCCTGAGACCTTTATGGGTTCTTGTATTCTGCTCCTCTGCATCAGTAAAGTAAAAAGGTGAAATTCGGTATAAATACTTTATTTTCTCATTTTATTATGGTCACAATTCAAGATCTACATTTTAGAACTAATAAAGTTATTTTATATAAAAATAGTTTGTCTCTGTTTATAGGCAAGATATAGATTTTAATAAGAAATTTAGCTTGTGGTCTGACGGCTTCTTCCGGTGCTGTCCTGGGTTATTTACACCCCAAGATCTTCTTCAGAGGGTGTCAGATGGTATGTCCAAAAAGAGACAATATGGTCACCTGTGGAACTGTAGAAATGTTGACAATTGCTCTTGCAAATAGGCAATAGTGAATTAACCCAGCCTGAGAGACTTGCTCACCCCTAGAGTATGACATTCGGGTGATACAATTCATTATGGCCTTAAGATTTTCATTGGATAGTTGCCTAGGGAACTGTTACTTTTTCTACGATTCTCATTGAATGGTTGCCTGGGGAACTGTTAATTTTCTATAATACTCATATTTGAAAGTTAGGGCCATGCCCTTCTCCTGGGTGCCTAAAAGAGAAATTGAGATGTAGAGAACACACAGCATAAATTTATGAAGGGCCCCTACCACCCAAGCCAACAAAACCTTAATATACCCTGTCAGCAGTACAGAAAAATTTACAGGTTACTTTTGAACTAAAAGTTCTAACAAATGTTTTAATTGAAACACCCCTTAATCAGAAAATAAAATCTTCTGTTAAATTAATTGAATTCCAAATATTTCTATAAAATTAACAAATTTTTAAACCAATAAATGAAACTTGAGAAATTATTATTTAACATAACTGCTGATATATCAATAAATTAGCATTAACAGAAAATAAATACCCCACAAATATTTTCTTTACCTAATTGGATGAATCAAATTATCAGTAGTAATTGCACAAAAGCTCTAAAATTATTGAATTTTTCCCCAGTGACACTTTGACAGTTTTAATTTCACAAGCCAAAGGCGAGTGAAATTATGTCAAAGTGTCACGAGAGCAAAAATTCTATATTAATTTCAGAGGTCGAGTGCAATTTGTTGCGATTATTTCATGAATAAAACTGTTCAAAACCAAAATTTTATTGTAATTTATTTATGTTGTAAGTACAAATTAGTACAATTAAACACAAAATTTTTATAAATATTTGATGATTGAAAGTCATCACTTTTATAATTTTTAAACCATTAATTGTCATTAATGTCACTGAATGTATTTTTTCGTAGCAACGAAGGGCATCTCTGACGTAATATACTTAAAGACGGGCAATTATCAAAAATTATCAATTTAATTCAGATTTCTGTAGCTTTCTATTGGTCAGAATCTCCTATGAATGAAATAATCAAACAAATATATTATGCAAATGAGTTAGTCAATTGAATGGTGGGCTACAACAATGTTGTAAAAGCGACATATTGGGTCAAAGTGAGGTTTTAATGCAATATTATTGTATATCCAAAGACCAATGCGAGCATCTTTCAATCTGGCTAAAAATATTTTGCCTTCCGTGAGTTTTTCGTACCGCAATGTTGGTATCCGTATGTTCATAAATGGCGTGTCAATGTGTTTTTTTCATCTCCTGCATAATCTCGATTCTGTCGCTTACAACATTGTTGTAGCCCACCATTCAATTAACAAAAATGTGAACAGAGAATTAAGCAATAAAATCAGAAAACCTACTTACCAACTAGGTTTGTTTAGGTTTCACTTGGCAGAGCCTATACAAATAAACCTGAGTGAGACCAGCACATAACATCGTATTTATATGAGCAAAATAAATTACCTGAAGGTCAATATTAGCAGATAGAGAAGTAGGTATTTCTATTAAGACAAAATTACAAAAAATTAAGCACTTAATAAATACGTTTTGGAATAAAATATCTAAAGAGAATGACTGTTTTACTGGAAATAATTTATAATGAAAATGACAAGCTAAAGTAGTATTTTCTCAATAAAGACTATACTAAATTTACAATTAAGATGCAGTAAAAATAAACAAACCAAGACACGTTAAATGCTACTAGGAGCACTCGCAAATTATAATTTACAATGTATAAATTTTGGAAATAATGATTTGGGATTTACAGTGTATATATATTGTAAATTATGATTCAGGAGTGCTCCTATTAGCAGCATTTAACGTGTCTTCGTTTGTTTATTTTTACTGCATCTTAATTGTAAATTTAGTATATTTGAGATAATGGAAATAAATTTTGGAATTTCAATCAGGCATCACTATCTACATCATAAAATTGAGAATTTATATACCAGGCGGACAAAGAAAATATAAATGGACCAACAAATATATTATCATACTAAAATGAAAATCAACTCAGCGAAATGAGAGGACCTCTATATGCAGAATGGGTCCTTGAAAATAAATTCTAGAAAGTAGATTTGCCCTCTACAGCATTGTAACAGATATTTCAACACAGATATTCAAGTAAAATTACTTACTTTACTCATTTAATTTGGATGTAAAAGTTGATTGTCTGTCAAAAAACCTTTGGTTTTGTTTTGCACAAAAATTGTTGGTCAGAATTCACAAAGTGGCAAGAGCAAACCAACAAAGAATAGACAGATTCTTTCCGTGTGTGAATCATTTATAAAGTGATAAATTCAATTCTTTTCTTCACTATATTTTCTTACCTTAGTAATGAAATTCTTCTTTGCAACCAGATCTTTTGGAACAACAAAGAATCTACATATCCCTCTTTCACAACACAATATTTTGTACAATCCGGGACAAAGCACATTACCATTTTTATTATACAAAATAGAATAGTTCACATTCACAAGTTTGTAAACTTTGCTTGGTGAGTATCACTAAAAAACTGTATTTCATAGAAATTTAAGACCGAATTATGGTGGTATTATGTTAAAAACACTATACTTAAGCAGACAAAGCTGCAGAGGAAGCAACATTTCAACTTTATAGGAATTAAAAAGGCTTTGAGATTGAGCAAATTCTGGCTTTGGCCGGCTTTGCAACTTTTGTTTACATTTACGAAGTCCTTGACAGTCGTAACCTCACATTACGGCTGTTAACCTAAAAATCTCTTTGGAAGTTTGTATATCGAAATTATATTTATGTATTATATCAGACAATTTCTACCATATATAGTATTTATATCAAATTTCTTATTATGTACTGATACAATTGTACAAAATTAATAGTAATATTTTAAATAATCTCTTGTTTTTGCAATTCGCCCATAAGGAATACACATAAGATCGTCCCATTAACAGCCACAGTGTACCACGTGACCATGTGTCAAAGTTAACGCTCCCAGCGAATATATCCAGGATGACCATGTAATCTTTTTAAGCATAATGGACAAGCTGCAGCATATTCATTCTCTCGTCGGGGGAGTCCTAAATTACTCCAAAATATTGCTGCCTTTTGACTAACTACATGATTGCAAGAATCAAATTTATATTTTAAATCCTTCTGGTTCCTCGACATGGTTAATACATAATCAGGATCAAAAATATTTTTCTTTTGTTCTAACGAAAACATAAATGTTGCTCCTCTGATTGAAAATAGGGTTCCATCGTACAAAGGTACTGAACTGCCAGGTCTCACATGGGTCCATAATGGATTATCAAGGTATTTAACTTGTAGTGAAGAATTTAATGGTACAATAACGTTTTCATTCCGATAGGAACCATTTACCAGTTGACATTCAAATGTGTCCGAATTTCCGATTATCGTGAAATGATGTCGGCTGATCCACGTTTTTATACAATAACTGGTACTCCTTATAACAAAATCATTAGATTGGTGTCTCCCGAATTTAAATGTTTTCAAACTATCAGTTCCTGGTGGATTAACAGGACGTTTGAGTATTACAGTCCGACATATTCTTCTTTTATGTGGCTTTAATCTGGCGTCTCCCAAACAGGAGACGACGCCAAAGTACCGCTGCCTCTCCATCACCGACACCGACCACCGACTAGGACTATAATACGACTATATAGATTCACTTGCGGATACCGAGCATTCCTCAGCGGTCGTCCCGGCACAGGAGCGCGTGCGCGAAAACTATTTGTAATTTTAAATCTCACAAGTAGTTAGGTTATAAAGGAATGAGGAATGCTAGGTATCCGCAAGTTATAGATTCAGATTCACTCACTTCACTATGTGACTGTGACAATAAAAAATGACCCTTCTCCCTTCAATGACGCTATAACTATAACTATACCAAGTTCCACTGTATAGCACCTGCCTTCTTGTTCGTTCAACACATTCATAGTCGGTATAGATTCCTTCCACTTTCGGGAATGGAAAAAGTTATCTATTCTAAAAATAGGTAGTTCATCTATTCTCCGCTAGATGAAACCCGTCAGAACGGGCGAATTAACTACATCCAAATGTCTAATTAAATTAGTAAATTACACTCTCTAAAAACTGCTCTAATTAATTAACTAGACCATCTTATGACTTCCCCCAACTACAAAATGTTATTCAAACAGTAAGAAATCAGATAGCTAAAAAACATTTTAAGTAGATGAAGCCTACGTTAAGCTGAAATGGTGAACATTTTTTCTAGTAACATCCACCAAAACGTAACGATCTGGTTTTCCGGTAAAGAAAAAATGTTCACCATTTCAGCTTAACGTAGGCTTCATCTACTTAAAATGTCTTTTAGCTATCCGATTTCTTACTGTTTGAATAACATTTTGTAGTTGGGGGAAGTCATAAGATGGTCTAGTTAATTAATTAGAGCAGTTTTTAGAGAGTGTTTACGCCTTTTTTGTAGACGTTCGGTAGAAAAATCGGTAAAAATGACGTAAAATCCAGCGCCCTGGGTCCAGCAGTGGCTGCTTACCGATTTTTCAACCGAACGTCTACATGCCAGATGTATGAATTTTCAATCCCCTTTTCGACCATTATCGAATGCTTCAACTTTGAGCGCATTTTTTTTACCTTAAAAGGCCGTTCCCCTTAAGCTTTAATAATAATAATAATAAGATAATGGAATGATCAGTTCAAATAGTATTCCATTATCTCAAACAGTATAGCAAGCATAACCCAGTAAAATCATAACAGATTATTTGTTTTAACAGATTATTTGCTGAAACATGATCCTGTAGTTCACAGATACTAATATAAATAGGTATTATTGAAGGCTAAGGGATTTGCTGATGTAGGTGTGTGTGTGTGAATGTGTAAACATTTTTATTCGGTATCGGATTTGACTCACTGATATCAGTTTCAAGCTCCTATGATATACCTAAGTTGTTTTAGTAATTGCGCAAGGCCAACATAAAAATTTGTTCTGAATTAGAAGATTATCGATCATGTTACATATTATTTTTTACGTTGAAATTCATGAAATTTTTACTAAATAATTTATTTTTATATTTAATATGCTAGAAAATATGCTATATGCTAAACAACAAATAAATAAGCTAAAAGCTAAACAACTTAAAAATATGCCAAATCCAGCATAAAACAATTTGAATTTTCAGTTGCACAAATAACAAATTTTGATATCTATATTATTTGCATCTACAGATCTCCAACAACCAGTGTCCAGATTTTTTTGGAAAGGCTGGAGAACTTGTTGAGGATTCCAAAGTTTAGTCAAATAATCCTGACGGGTGATTTTAATATTGACTTTCTGAACTATGATTGCAATGAAGTAAAGAAAATAAAAAACTTACTCACTTGTTTTAATTTAAAAACGCATGTTAATGAAGCAACACGTGTCACTAAATTGTCTCAAACTCTAATAGATTATTTCTGTTCTAACTTTGAGAAGGATTATGTTCAATGTATTGTATTTGACCCCAATCTGTCAGACCATAAGGCAGTTGTTGCTTCTATCAAAATTAAGAAATTTAGTAAAGGTAAAGATAGTGTAAATAAATTTAAAATTGGTCGCCTGTATAGTAAATCTAACTTTGGTAAATTTAGATTAAAGTGCGAGAGTCTTGACTGGTATTCTCTCCTATCACAATCGTCTGAGCCATTTAAATCATTTCATAATACAATATGTAAATTTTTTGAAAGGTCTTTTCCTAAACAAAAGATTAAAATTAAAAATAGAAAACCTTGGATTACAAATGGCATTAAAAATTCCTGCAAAACCATGAGATCGCTCCATTATATCAAAAAATATTACCAAGATGAATGGTTTGTTACCTATTATAATCAATATAAAAAGATATACAGAAATGTTATTAAAACTGCAAAAGAAAACTGCTACAAGCATAGAATAGAAAACTCCTCAAATGTAACTAGGGAAACTTGGTCTATAATAAATGAATTAAGGGGTAAACACAGATCAGGTAATAGTCATCATACTCCACTTCCAAATGACTGTAATGAATTTTACTGTAGCATAGCCGAAACTTTAACAGCACAGTTGAGACATGGTACAGATCCTTTGTCATATCTGAAGAAAACAGAAGTTATGTGTCCCTTCATAATTTATGATACTAATGTTGAGGAATTGAAAGAGATATTTAAATCAATCAGAAACAAAAACTCTTCCGGTTATGATGACTTCTCTATAAGAGTTTTCAATAATCTACCAAACTCTGCTTTGGATGTTTTATCTATTTTAATTAATGATAGTTTTAATGCTGGCACATTTCCCGATTTCCTGAAGATAAATGTTGTAATTCCATTGCACAAGGGTGGAGATCACATAAACCCTTCCAATTACAGGCCAATTTCTCTGATACCTACGTTGGCAAAAATAATAGAGAAAATTGTTAAAGCAAGATTAATACAATTTTTAGAGGTTAACCAACTACTAAGTCCGAAACAGTTTGGTTTCCGTGGTAACACTGGCACGACCGACGCGATTTTCAGTTTTTTAGAGATAGCTTACAATAATATTAATTTAGGCGAGATGGTTGCGGCAGTGTTCTGTGATTTGACGAAGGCTTTTGACTGTGTCAATCATGGTTTGCTGCTGCAGAAGCTTAAACACTACGGAATTAAAGATAAGTCACTGAGTTGGATGGAGTCATATTTGTCGGGTAGGAGTCAGTTTGTTAGGGCAGACTGTGACTCTGACTTGATGAATGTAACTTGGGGAGTGCCCCAAGGCTCGGTATTGGGACCAGTTCTGTTTTTGGTATATATAAACGACTTAGCCTACCTTGATGTATTTGCTCATTTCACCCTTTATGCAGATGATACCACTCTTATATGGCATGCTAAAGATTTGAATGTCTTACGCCAATCTGTAGGTAGGGAACTCTTAATGATTGAAAATTGGTGCACGGCGAACTTTTTGACATTAAACACTTCTAAAACCAAGCTTCTGTGTTTTAAACATGTTATGCCTGAATTACATCTGAAACTTGAACCTCAGCTGTCCGTCAGGTTTCTTGGCCTGAATATTGATCCTGACCTTAAATTTAAATCGCATATTGAAGCCTTGAATTCAAAACTTGCATCTGGATGCTATGCAATACGGTCGACTAGAAGGGAGCTTGGTTTTGCCCAAGCAAGAACTGTGTACTTTGCACTAGTAGAGTCACATCTTAGATTCGCAATTCAGTTTTGGGGAGCGTGTAGTCAGGAGCTTTTCAGTAGTGTGTTTTTGCTTCAAAAAAAGGCAGTACGCCTGTTGTGCCAGGTAAATTCTAGAGAAACGTGTAAACCTTTATTTATTAAACACAGTATCCTTACACTTGTATCTCTTTTCATTTTGGAAACGGCAAGCATTATTTTTAAGAATAAACATCTATATGAAAATAATAATCGATCTGGACGATTTGCTAGCAATTTAGCTTTGATTACACCTAGAAGCACACTAGTCAAAGACTCATTTATTTTTAACGGCATCAAAATTTTTAATAAACTACCTAGTGAAATAAAAAATTTGGAAACTATTAGAAAGTTTAGAAATTCATTAGATAGACTGCTCGCTAAGAGGGCCTATTATGATCTGACAGAATTTTTTGAGGACCATTGGAGCTGATGTATTTGTGATATTGTGTATATTTTTTTTTGTCAATTTGTTTGTCATTATTGTTTGTGATTTAGTTTTACAGCTTGTAGTTTGTTTGTTTTTTATTTTTGACAATACTACATTTTTTGTAGTTGTTATATAATGCAAATGTGTTATGTGTTATATTTTATATTTAGTCATATTTTAATTTAATTTATTTATTTAAAACTCTTAAACAGTGTTTGTCAACAAGATTTTTTCTTAGACAATAAACATATATTCTCTCAAAATAAGCTAAATTGGCAACGCTGACGAATACCATTGGTAATCATATCCGAGTAAAGATTGGTATTATTTTGGTACTATTGGTATTTAATATCGGTCGGTAACACTAACATCATTCAACGACTAACTAGCAATGGACAGAGAAAGAACTGTGAGTGAAATATTTTTTAATTTTTAATTTAGGCCCGGTGTTTTCACCTCCAAATAAATAGTTATTGGGTTTATTCGGCAGATTACATGTAAATCTGTCAAATAAACCTCAGGATCCCAAACAGCACACTGGCGTCTTTAAGTCGTCTATAAGATGTCTCAATCCGGCAAACTAGACATCTTAGGCGAGGCGCCCATTGAGGTGGAATGGCCGTGGCCCGTGGCGTGGTATTGGCTATTAGAGATGGTTCGGCCAGCTATTTTGATATAGCAGTTGCTTTTTTATTTTTCATTATTCAACATTTTCAAGATGATATGAGAAAAGCAAAATCATATTTGTTTGTTTTGTTTGAAAAAGCATTGTTGTTGGTATTTAATGTGAACATATAAATAATAATTGTTACTAAAATAATACATCTAAGTACGAACATTTTTTGAAATGACAAAAAAATTTAACAAAATACATGGTGGTTGTAATATTTATATGGTCGTAGTATTTATTTAAATTTTCTGTTGTTTTCACCCAATTTTGAAAAAATGTGAAAACTTTGAATTATCCACGTCCGTCTGTCCGTCTGTCTGTCTGTCTGTCTCTCTGTAATCACAACTCCTCCGTCAATATACCAGCTAGAATGACAAATGTGGTGTCAAATGAAAGCTTATAATCCAAGGATAGTACTAAAGGTGATAAATTTGATCTAAGCTGTTTGTCCGTCGGTCTGTCCGACCGCGAATATAACTTCTCCGTCATTATACCAGGTAGAATGACAAATGAGGTGTTAAATGAAAGCTTATGATTCAAGGATAGTACTAAAGGTGCTAAATTTGATCTAGGCTGTTTGTCCGTCGGTCTGTCCGACCGCGAATATAACTTCTCTGTCATTATACCAGGAAGAATGACAAATGAGGTGTCAAATGAAAGCTTATAATCCAATGATGGTACTAAAAGTAGGATATTTGACCTAGGCTGGCTGGTTATCGGTCCGTCCGACCGCGAATATAACTCCTCCGTCATTATACCAGGTGGAATGACAAATGAGTTGTCAAATGAAAGCTTCTAATCCAAGGATAGTACTAAAGGTAATAAATTTGATCTAGGCTGTTTGTACGTCGGTCTGTCCGACCGCGAATATAACTTCTCCGTCATTATACCAGGTAGAATGACAAATGAGGTGTCAAATGAAAGCTTATAATCCAAGGACAGTACTAAAGGTGATAAATTTGATCTAGGCTGTTTGTCCGTCGGTCTGTCCGACCGCGAATATAACTTCTCTGTCATTATACCAGGTAGAATGACAAATGAGTAGAATGACAAATGAGGTGTCAAATGAAAGCTTATAATCCAAGGATGGTACTAAAGGTGAGATATTTGACCTAGGCTGCTGTACGTCGGTCCGTCCGACCGAGAATATAACTCCTCCGTCATTATACCAGGTAGAATGACAAATGAGGTGTCAAATGAAAGCTTATAATCCAAGGATGGTGCTATGGTACTAAAGGTGAAAAATCTGACCTAGAATTTTCGGTTTTAGAAATGAAACCGGAAGTGCTTTTTTAAAGTAGCCGGAGTAGTATAAGCGATATATTATTCGACGTGCTTTAGCAAGATGGGAACAAATGTATACTTTTGGTTTTTATATCATTTCCGGTTAAAAAGTTTTAACCGGAAGTGCCATATTATGGACACAAAAATAGTACATGTGATATATTTGAAATTTGACCTCGGAGTTGCGGTTGTAGAGTTGCAATAGGAAGTACCGTTGGAAAGTCACTGAAATAGCATAAGATATATTATTCGACGTGCGTTAGTAAGATGAGAAAAAATATTTGGTTGTAATATTTATATGTATATTTATTATTTATATGGTTACTATGGGTACTAAAGGTGAGAAATTTGACCTAGGATTTTAGAATAAACCGGAAGTACTGTTTAAAGTCGCCGGAGTAGTATAAGCGATGTATTATTCGACGTGCCTTAGCAAGACGAGAACAAATGTATAATTTTGGTTTTTAAATAATTTCCGGTTAAAAAGTTCTAACCGGAAGTGCCATATTATAGACACAGAAATAGTACATGTGATATATTTGAAATTTGACCTCAGAGTTGCGGCTTTAGAGCTGCAATAGGAAAATACCGTTGGAAAGTCACCGAAATGGTGGCAAATGGAAATAGTATAAGATATATTATTCGACGTGCCTTAGCAAGATGAGAACAAATGTATAAATTTGGTTTTTATATCATTTCCGGTTAAAAAGTTCTAACCGGAAGTTAGGTCACATAATAAGACGGGAAAAGTACTCCCCGCTAAGGCTCATAATCCAAGGAAATATCTCGGGAAAGAGAAATGTGGGACGTAGGAGGATTTATACAAATACAATAGTTCAGAGCTGCAGCCAACAAAGTTAAGATTGCTGTGATGGTAGCCAACCTCCGATAGGAGACGGTACTTCAAGAAGAAGAAGAACCGGATGCTTTTTGGGTTCATATCATTTCCCGTTAAAAAGTTCTTAACCGAAGTACCATATCAGATTCGCAGAAATGGTACATGTGACATTAATTGAAGTGTATTGAAAAGTCGAGTTTAAATCTTTTGTTCCGGTTTTGAAATTATTTCCGTTTAAACAATTATGACCGAAAGTTTAGTAAAAATGACTAAAAATTAGTGAAATATTTTATCCATCAAAGCAAAGTTACACGAAGAGTTCAAATATCGACTTCCGGTTCTACTTTCGATCCCCATGGGTGAAAACCTAGAACTTAGAAAGTTCAATTATTTGTAGTTAATTAATACATAATTTGTGAAATTAGAATAATAATTCTTATGATTTATGCGTTTTATTCACTTTGTAAAGATTTTTTTTTGTCAGCATTGTAATATTATAATACAGCGAAGTAGACTAAGTACTATATTAGCACCGATTAACTTTTATTTCTTTAGTTTGCCAACCTCAATGCTAAAAATCCAAAGAAGAGAAAACATCATTATTGGGTGCACCCTATCTGGCAAAAAAAAATAAAAATTTGCAATTTTTAACGTTTATAAAAAGGATTTGAACTTGAAGTGGTGGTATTTTGGAAGTGCCGCGCCGTAGCGCCAGTCCCCTTGCCACTAATCGACAGCAGGTTTAATTTTCGAGTGGTACTCGAATGGTGACCACGTTGAGTTTGTGTTGCAATATACGAGGACGTATTTAAAAATTTAAAAATCATACAAGACGATCAACAATTTAACATAAATATATTAAATATTTATTTATATAGAAACTTTTTAATTCCTGGATTTTTCGGTAAAACTCTTTTCGGCTATTTGCCATTTTTAATAAGCACTTTAATTAATAATTATTATATATTGCTAGCTTTGTTATTTGACTATTGACACATTATGGCAGAGAGTCAAATCAAGAATTGAATCTAGCATCTCAAAAATCCAACAAGTAAAAATGTAAGTACCAGTTATAGGAATATCCCTGTTTATGGAATATAAATTAGAGGTCCCGAAACGTTTCCATTTACTTTTTAAGGGGGTAGGCGCAAAATCTTGGTCCAATGCTATTTAAATTCATTTTTTTTTTCATTTTTTCGAATGCTGAAAAAACCAATAAATATTTTTGAAAAATTTAAACGCAGAATGAAAGACTACATTATTACCGAGTTCCGAAAGTGTCTTAAAATATACAAAAAGTTTAGTTTGAATTAAATACTTGAAATTAAAAATCACAATAAATTTTCTCTTTTTTTCACGCCTGTATATTATAATTATAAACATTATAAAAGTTTTCAGGGACTTTCGGCCCTCGGTAATAATGTAATTTTTCGTTATGAGTTTAAATTTTTCAAAATACTTATTAGTTTTCTCAGAATTCGAAAAAAAATGCATTTAAAAGCATTGGACCAAAATTTTGCGCCTACCCCCTTAATAAATTTATTCGTTTGTTGAAATATCTTTTAATAAAATAATACCGCTGTTTATAATACTTTTTAACTAAACGAATAAATTTTTACCTACAATATCCTAAAAATTTAAATTATATCGGGTATTATGCTTTATTGCAAATGCCTCAAAGGCCTGTATAGCTGTTTTATATTATTAAGGCCGATTCACATAATAGCTCAGGTCACGCTCCGCTCACGGTCAGCTCAAGCCACGATCAAAATATTCTCTCGGAGAAACCACGCGGTCAAAAAAAAGGGACAGAACTTGACCGTCGCGTTTAGTGCGGATAGCATGATTAACCCTTAACTTGGCGCGCCTATAACCGCTGAGGGAAAAATGTTTTTGCTTACTGGATGTCATTTTTAGAGGGCTCCATTATCAGAGTCAATTACAGTTTTTTTTCTATTTTAAATTTTTTGACATTTTATTGACATTGTATCCCATAAGATACACTACTAGGCGTACCGTACATTACAATGTACCTCGCAAGACACATTGCCAGGAACACTATAAAACAAGTCCCATAGATACATTGCCAGGTTATTAAAAAAATACCTCCGTATCTAGAAAGATACATTGCCAAGATGTATATTTGTAGTTTGGACCAATATATTAAATATTATTGGGTCATTGAATTAAAGCAAAATTATCAAAATTCCACAAAATATAATGAAAACAATAAACAAATCTACAATAAATTGTTCCGCTAAAAATCTTTAGAATTTTCAAGACTTTTAGCGAAACATTTGTAGATTTGTTTAATGTTGTCATTTTATTTTGTGGAATTTTGTGTTACTTTAATAATTATGAATAGATGGCTTTTTGTGTAGGGGTTTCAACCATACACATAGTATTGTATTAATTAATATATAATCATGTACATTTATAAATTATAAATAAACTACAATGATGATCAAACATTTATTTTTAAAACTTAAATTCAAAACTTCAAATAAAACTTGGAACACTCAAAAAATAAAAGTGGAAAGTAATTATAAGTATAAAAAATTACAAAATTTAGTTATTATGAAAATCATAAAAACAATTACGGGATTCCGTCAAACATAATCTCGCCCTACATTTTGTACAACTCATTGCTGTTTGTCCTTTGCGCAACAGTTTCGGCATCGTCCTTTGGTTGTAAAAGTTGGAAAGTGTCCGAAAAGATCTCTTCTGACATCTTCTCCAGGTATATTCTACGAATATATGACGTGACTACGAATCTTCTTTTTCGGTGTCATCGATAATGTCATCACGGCCAGATGGATGACGTCACTAGTATTATGCCAAAAAATCGTAATTTAAAAATAAAAATCGATATGTTTCGGGAATTTCTATGTTTATTTAGATAATATCTAATGAATTTATGCGTTACTTAGTTACTTTATAGTCGCACTGTATATACCTAATATGTAAAAAATAGAATTTGATAATATGATAACATACTGTAACATTTTTTTATACTAATACTTTCAATAAATATTGACGGGACATACATATATGATTCATACATACAAGCTGGGACATACATACAAGCTTTTGGAGTAGATAAGAACATACGATAAATCATTACAACATAATATACCAAATGTTTTTATCACTTTTCTGTTAATTCTCTAATGGGCAAAGTAGCTAATAAGAAACAGTTAGTATTTGTCCGTATACCGGGTGATGTATCCAAAAAGATACTCATTCAATTTTCATCAGTACCTGCCAATGTATATTCAAGGATACTATCTAAATTGCCGCTAACCTGGCAATGTATTTTCAGAGATACTACTTTTCAAAGTGATCCTATCTGTTTGTTTATAAACAAATCCTGAATATTATTTTATACGATTGTTTGTTGCAGGCCTATTTATCTAGAACTATAGTTTACCAATTCATATAATAACTTAAAACATTTAAAAAATGAATTTACTTTCCGAATGACACAAACTAACACCTTTTTTGGAAGCCATTTTTAGCACGCTTACATAAAACGCTCTCTCATTGGTGGAAATCTCTGTGTATGACATTCAAATTAATTTATTGGTTAGGCGAATACTTTGTGGAGAGGGTACTTTTAAAATCTCGCGGCAACTTTACGTATATATAGAGAAATTAATTATAATAAACAACGTATCCTGGAGTACACACCGCCAAGTTAAGGGTTAAAGGAGAGAAAAGATTTTGGAATTGGAGATATTCACTTGGCAGCTTTTTTGCCAGATCCAAATATGCAGGGATTACTTGATTCAACGCAGTTGTCGGATGCCATGGACTTTATTTGTGAATGCACTCAAAACATGAATCTTCATGTAGGTAGTGAAAGTTGGAGAAAGTTTAGTCGATTATAGGGTCAAACAAGGGTTTTTCTCGAGAAAGTTTATTTGGGAGGGTGTTAGTAAGGAGGCAATTATTAGGCCTCTTGTAGTGGAGGGGACTCAGAGGTACCTGCGATTTAGCCGATGTGGCAATAAGGATCCTGAGTGCCCCTGTCACTTCTGCCGCCACTGAACGGACATTTAATACCTTCTCCTGGATGCACTCTAAAAAGAGAAATCGTTTATCAGCAGAGCGAGCAGCCAAGCTTACCTTGCTTACAATTGGAAACTAATGAACACCACTCCAAAGGAAGATTCTTTAGGCCGAACGACGTCAACCGATGGTATGCTTACGCTCGATTTCATAATCGTTAAAGTGGACTTTTAAGTTGGTACCTTTATCAATGGAAGTGTATAGACATTAAAGTGAACTTTAGTTAATGTTCATTTTAAGTTTATTATGAAACCGGGCGTTAATAAGGACGGACCTGACGAAGAGAAGGTCGATGATGAGGTTTTGCAAGTTGAAAGCCATGAGAATGAGGATGAGTATTGTGAAGAAGAAAAAGAAGTGGATGGTGATGATGATGATGATGATGATGATGACAACGATGACCATGAATGTCAAATGGATGTAAATGACAGTGAAAGTGAATAGACTCTGATATTTTTTATGTCTACTACTATGTCACTATAATAGGCCTATTCGTTTTTATATCAATAATTGTTATTTCTGTATTTTTTTTCGCTATTTACATTTGTATTTTTAAACTTTAGAAGTTGTTGAATTATTTTCTGCCTAATTTTCATCATATTAGAATATGAATCCAACAATAAGTTTCCAATTATTTTAATGTAATAAATAACTATCTTTAAATCAGTTTCGATGTAAATTATAAATTCCCAAAAATTCCCGGGAAGATATGAATTTTGGGAATATGTATTCCCTCAAGAATAAATTCCCGGGAAGTTTACATTACTACTTCACCTCCCTTATAATTGGCTGGGTGGCCTCTAATTGTTTCTACTAATATTTATTTGTTATGATTTTGAAACATAGATGTTGGTTTACTCATAATTCTATTTTTTCAGGTTAGGAGCAGAAGCCTTGCCATCACAGTGTCTAGATACATATAAATGGATTTTTGGTTAGTAAGGAGTGCAGGCCTCATGGAGTTTGGGTTTCTGCTTGCCACAAAAGCTTTTGTGTCGAAGATGCAATTTTAAGTTTAGCCTTTTTTATGGATTCATAAGAAATAATATGCTGGTGTATCGGGTCTACACAGATGAATGCACAACATAAGACATGATAACAGGATTAAGAAGCCGACATAGCCTCATATGTGTAGACAAAAAAGAGACAGTGGCGAATAGTATTCAAAATCTTGATCTAATGTATAAATGTACTTTCTTTAATTAATGTATTAATATTAAATATTATTTGTTATTTTGTTTTTTTATATCCATTTCCAGGTTTATCAAGTTTTGTTCAAAAAGTCATGGAGTTGATATCTGACAAGCTTATTTTTAATAATCATTTAGTCAGTATTGGCTTAATAAGTGTGAATAAATGTGACAGTGAAAAATAGATCAATATCAAGGATTTTCAACACCAAGGACAACTTCTGTTTATATATTTATTGATAATAATCATTACGTTAGTATTTGCTTCAAATTTGAAAAGCGAATTTATGATTATTATATATGTATATATACTCAAAACATGTGGTGAGCAACTTGGACAGTCCATAGCAAACCAGCTTTTGAACTGAGTAGAGGGCTTTAGAAGAGGTTGCTATGTAACTCTGAGGAACTCATTGTCTTCTTTATGTACGAATCTAAACAAAAATTAATATAAAAATCAGATAATACAAAGATAAGTATTTTGAAGTGTATTATGTAGATCGTTTTTTGAGCACACATATAATGTTGAAAAGAAGGTACTTTTATGCTTTGATATATTAGTCATGTTGTGACTTACTAATTGACACCAGTCTGTGCTATTAAAGAGATAGAAAATTAGATTTATGATAATTATAAAACAAAATAGTGGAATTATATACAAGAAGATTCTACAAGCAAATCAAAGGTTTATGATTATCCATCGTGCACTGTTTTACAAACACCTTACCCATATATTCCTGAGGTTTGAATCATTTTTTATAATTGATCATTTGGATATTAACGTTTAACAATGTCAATCAGATAAAGGGAAATGCTGTCTGAAGTAGATTTATTTAGAGTAATCATTATGTTAGTTTTGACTTCAAATTTGACAAAGTCAATTTAGCATTATTCTAAACAAAGAGCAGACATTTTTTCAACCAAAAAAATCTTTCAAGCAAATTTAAAGTGCCTTCATCATCAGCCGAAACAATGGTTATTTCAAACTTATTCAATGAGATGTATGTTGAAAGTGACTTACTGTTTCTAATCTCTGTGAAAGACATCGATTTATTGCCTCCTCTCTCGGGCGCAATAGTCATATCAATGAACAACTTTAATTATATCAATAAGAACATTTCACAAGCATCACAAGCATTTCTACATCACTTTGTCATCTACATCAGAGATGAAAATATTGAAAGTTATTTCATGTCGGGCAGTATCAAAGATTGGTTATAATTTGGCAGACAAGTTTTTACAGTTTTAGTCACTTTTTTTCTGTGAAATAGTCATTTGATGAATTCTTATTACAACTACTTGACGCTGAAGCTAAACTGGCTTGTTATAAGATTATTTTTTTTAATTGTCAACATGCCTTTATCTGTCCCTTTATTCGTATCGTAACCAGTTTTTGGGAAAGCGGCGGACATTACTGTACACCTAACTTCAATAAAAGAGGAATTGGTCGAAAGAAATATTCATGGCTCCGAAACCTTCGGCTTATCAGCAGATCAATTGTTACATGCCGCACAAGATCGAGAACGATATCGGCAAATTGTTATGGAAGCTACCCACTAGGGTGGGCCGTTGAGTAATGTGTTTTTATTTTGTTTTTTTAATTAAGTTTCCTGACCCCAGAAAAGATGTATGATAAAATAACTTACTTCACAGTGTTTTGTTTTATAATTAATTTTATTTTTTTCCACTGCCACAGAGCTGTATAAGAATGAGATTTTTTCGAAAAAATCGTTTTTTTTTTTTAATTCAATATGGTCGTCTGAGCCAAAAAACGTATTTGATAAGATAACTGCCATCATAATATGTATTTTGGCCGATAAATAATTTTTTCCACTACCACAGAGCTATATAAAACTTTTTTTTCAGAGGATTTTTCAAAAAAAAACTATATTTTTTTGTATGGTAGATTTTTTTGCATACAAAAAAAATAAATTGAGCTAAAGCTGACTTTGGTTTGAACACAAAAAGTAAACGAAAATAGGTCCTCTCAACCGCTTGTGTGTGACAATGGTATGCTGTTACATATGCCAAAAGACTGGTGTCGAGATTTTCAATAACTTCCCTTAGTTGGTCTTTTGATAGCTTCGTAGCTACACGAGGCTCTGTTCATAAAACTTTCTGACAGTCGATAATCTCAAAGTATTCCTTAGCGCAAAAAAAATAATTCTGCTACTATGAAATATCGCTTATCTTTGTAATTTAATTATTTCCTCTTAAAAATTGTTTAAAATCCCAGTTGTCTTATGTTTTTACGTTCACCAAATAATAGCATAATCAAAATAATATTCTCTGGACTGCCAAAGTATCCCTTTCCTTAAATATTTTTGTAGACTATATCTTTTAATTCTGGTATTAAGAAGAGGTCTGCTCGCAGAGTCATATTGTCTTCAATAAATGTCTTGCACCATAAAGTCATGATGGTTGAGTCTTAATGCAAAACCACATGGGCGCATACACTTTTATTCTAAAATGGCTTGGTATTTGTAAATTTTCCGAGGGGTTTCCGATTCCTACATATAACCGAAAGATGCGGGAAGCAGTGGTAAGCCAGCAAGAATGAACCATTTTCCCAGGCTGTCTCTTAGAAAGTTGTTCTGAACAAACACCACTTTCTGTTTTGTCAAATATCGTACAGAAATTCTTGATCTGTACTAACATCGTCACTGCGGAAATGTGCTGATGATTCTACTTTTGAAAAGAAGCTAAGAGTTTCACAAACATACAGTCGTTCTCCAAGAGGCCCGAAAATGCACGTAGTCGACTGGTACTGCTATCCAGTTGTTCAAATAAATGTATTCTAGCCAACTGGCAGACAAACCACTGCAGGGACCTTTCGATTTTATTCTCCAGTAGGTAACAATATAATGCCTCGTTTACGCCTGTATTTATGACAGTACCGTTCAGTACAGAAGAGTTGACGTCCAAGGTTAGGTTATTTTACGTTATATTACCAACGATTGGTAATGTTAACTTTTTTACACTATCGTATATTTTATTTGAGTATATCATCACATTTTTTGAAGTAGGTTTCTAAATTAATTTTTGTCTATTTATTATTTAGTGGCGACATAGCCAAATAAAGTATATGTTAGTATATAACGTATACACATGAACCAGCCACAACAATACAGATTTTATTTAAACTTTTTTTGGGGTACAAAATAAATAACCCTAGTGTTTTAAAAATTAGATAATAAAAAAATATGAAGATCTGTGTTTGAAAAAGTTATTTTTTTTTTTTATTTTTCCACTGCCACAATTACGTTTTATATTAAAATAATATAGAGCCTTTGTGGCAGTGGAGAAAAATATTTTTAACTACTCATTTTGGGCTTAAAATTTGTGTTTTAGTACAACGCAACTTTTTTGACCTCAGGTGTTGTTATCTTACAGAAAAAAAATTTTCGGCCCACCCTACTACCCACGCCTAAAAATTTAGGCATGGTACTTAAAGAAGAAGAACTTCAATAAACGATAATTTGAAATTAGGTTGTTGATATAAAAACGTTTTTCATCAAAAGAAGGATTGACATTTTTTTTTCTGAAAAATGCCTTTGGCGCAGTGGATTGGCATCAGTGGCGTAGCGTAGTGGGGGCGGCAAAATTTAACAATAAATAAAAATATTTTATAAATATTTGAACCATTTTATATTTTTATCGCAACTACAAATTCGGACCGATTGAAAGGAGCACGGAATTTTTCATTATTACTTATTTTGTGACGAATTCGATGAATTCCTTTTCTTTGAATGATATTTTGTAGCGACTGGCAAGAACGTCTATCCGCTGTGAGCTCGTACGTAGAGGGGATATTTACAAATTCTCGAGCGCCAGTAGTGGCCAGTCTGTAAACGTTTACCGGAAATTTGACATAAATGTCAAAGTGATTAATGTAAAATTAAAATTAAAAACATTAATTATAAAAAATATTAGTTGGTCAAAGCTGTGGTATATATTTTTACCTTAAATATACTTACGTTTTAAATACTGAATTTAAGTTTTTTTTAATGTTCCGTAATATGTAATTATAATTTAATCTAAAAATCTTAGCGCCATCTACACGATAATTGTGAAAGTATCCGAAGTAAGAAATTCATATTTTATCAATAGAACGTCAAAATGATTAGCAAAATCTTAAAAAAATCGATTACAATTTAATTAATTTTTTGCGTTGTAAATGTTAAGCGATAACAATTAAATAATAAATTCAAAAATTACCGGTGAAAGATAATTCCAGTAATCCGCTAGGAGCGCCACCAGCGAAGCTCAGAGCGTATACTGACTTGTCGAAATTCCCCGTTTATGACTAACAGTCACCACAACTTTTTTCGGCACTTTAGAACTTTGCTATTCTTTTTTTCCTTATCGACACATCGTTGGGAAGTTCTGATAGCAGCTACAGGCAAAAGCAGGATTCAAGACGCGCGGTGGAGTGCAAGAGGCCATGCCGTAAATGTGACATGGCATTATTACAAAGACATTCTCGTCACTTTGGAAAAACTGACAGAAGCAGGTGAAAGCATAAACACTAGGAGATATGCAGGTGCTTCACTAGTTTCGATGCAGTCATTTTCCTTTCTTTGTTTTTTGGGCCTGTGGCAACCGATGCTACATAAAGTGAATGATGCACAAAAATATTTACAAACAAGGGGACTTGACATAAGATTGTGAGCTCAGAAAGTAAATGCATTGCAGATGATATTGACAGAGAAATGAGCAAATGGCGCTGTAGGTAGGTTATGCAAAAATATGTGTGAAGAACTTGCGAGTTTCCATAAAACCTCGGAGGCGCATAACAAGAGAGCATATTTTTGATGACGGAACTAGAGGTGCTAACTTGTCTTGTGAAAATGAGTTGAGACGAAAGCTGTTTTCTTCGTTAGATAGAGATAGAGTTATTGTAGAAATTCGTGAGCCTTTTCAACAGCAACAGAATTGAACGGATAAGTTTGTTTATCTAAAGCCGCGCCGGCCGGCTGTTATTAGATCCAGACTACACTGAATGTAATCTAGACTACGCATCTGACGAAATTGACGAGCAGGGTTTCAAGCTTGAAAAACTTCGACTGCGGACTTTCGTTGCTGCTATAGGCAACGAAATTGATTAATGCAGACTCGCTTGAATTATTTAAATTTATTGTTAAATCCAAGCTGGAAGATACTCTGCCCAATATTTTAATAATGTTCCGAATATTTTTCACAGTTGCTATAAGCAATGCCAGCTGTGAGAGGAGTTTTTCAAAATTGAAATTGATTAAAAATTATTTAAGATCGACAATGAGTACTCATAAGGGTTTGCTCACTACGGAGAGCAATGGATTGTATCCTCGTTCCGACCCTTGCTCCCTGGTATTTATATTCGTGACTTCTCGCATTTCAAATAATGTATTTATTTTAAATGCGAGAATTCACGAATATAAATACCGGGGAGCGAGGATACAGTCCTTTGGTCTCCGTAGTGAGCACACGCTCAGACTAACTAATTTGTCTATTTAGCAAGAGCTGTGATGCGATAGACATTGACGGTGCAATAAAAGACTGCTCTTAAAAAAAGTAGACAAATTGTTAATCGAAGACGCAAGTTTTGTTTTTAATTCTAACAAATACTCATAATAAAAATAAAAATATAACATTATAGTATCGTTCCAGTTCTAATTAAAAATTGATTTTATTTAATTTTGTCGATCGCCAAGGTGTACCTAATCTTAAGTGACAGGTACCGGTAATACCTAAGTTATATCAATGTATCTAATTAGTTAAAGTAAAAGAAGTTTTGTATTAATAGACGTGATTGTAAAACTTAGATAAACTTTTTTTATTTAAAATCCAACCTGTATAATGCAAAATATTGATAACTGTTCTCCCGAAAAGTTCTCTATAATTAATGTATGTAATGTATAGTATACAATAAATTAAAATACCTAAATAAGAGGGCGGCACAATTGTCTTCCGCCCGGGCCGCCGGCACACACTACGCCACTGATTGGCATTGTAATCTAGTTTTATAACGAAGAAAATTATAACGATATTCCAAACATGTAAAAAACTACTCTACCGTTTGCACAAACAACGCAAGTACGGTATCACCCGAACCGAGTGAATATCATACAATGGTCCGTTAACACTATCACTGCTCGACGCATTTTCATGAAATCAACCGGTGTGCTGACTAGTATTTGTTTAAATACTACTAGGGTCCACGTTTCACATCCAGGAAGGGAAAATGGAGACAAATTTGTGGGTATGGTTGTTTATCTTCAGATTCTCATGTTGATTCGGCTTTGTACACTCCATATATTTTGTTTAATTTTCATTTATATATAGACCAAACATAGCCGAAACATAGACCAAGCATAGTTTCAGCTCTATAGCTTTTTCGCTTAATTCCCTTTTGTTGCAGCTTATTATGGCAATATCATCCACATATGCGCATATTTGCATAGATCTGTTTTTTTCTCTGATTCTGGCTTTGGTTTAGAACTAGAACCTTTAGCCACGTAATTGTATAACTTATCTCTAAGTCAGGGGAGTAATGTGTAGTGTGTGTGTTGAGTAAGTGTCTTGTTACTTTGCAAAGTCGACGTCATTGTCTTTGATATATCTTTGCATAGATCTTGTATACAGAGAGAGTCTGTAAAGTGGAATAAATTCAATATCTCAAATACTAATTGTTTTTTTGGAAAATGCTCAGACCCGTCGATTAGTATTTCAAATTGTCCTTTTTGACATTCAATAATAATGTATACAGGGTGTCCCAATTTAGAGATATGACGTCATCGTCGATTTTCTTAAATGGCAACACTGTCATTTTGATAGCTAATTTGATAGGGTTTGTAAAGTTATACATAACTGCAAAATATCAAATTTTTATTCTCTACCATTTACAAGATAATAGAAAATAACAAAGTTATATCTGTAATTTGGAATATATTAAATAATTAAAATACTAACTGTTTTTTTGAAAAATGCTCAGACCCGTCGATTAGTATATCAAATTGTCCTTTTTGACATAATAATAATGTATACAGGGTGTCCCAATTTAGAGATATGACGTCATCGTTGATTTTCTTAAATGGCAACACTGTCATTTTGATAGCTATTTTGATAGGGTGTGTAAAGTTATACACAACTGCAAAATTTCAAATTTGTATTCTCTACCATTTAGATGATAATAAAAAATAACAAAGTTATGAAAAAGAAGTAATCAACTAATAATTGAATTTAATTATTTCAATAAATTAAGCAAAAACTCATAATGTTGCCCTCAATTATTGTCAATGGGCAACGTTAGGAGCATTTGCTTAATTGAAATAAATAAATTCAATTATTTGATTACTTCTTGTTCTTCATAACTTTGTTATTTTTTATTATCTTGTAAATGGTAGGGAATAAAATTTTGAAATTTTTCAGATGTGTATAACTTCACACACGCTATCAAAATAGCTATCAAAATGATAGTGTTGCCATTTAAGAAAATCAACGATGACGTCATATCTCTAAATTGGGACACCCTGTATACATTATTATTATATGTCAAAAATGACAATTTGATATACTAATCGACGGGTCTGAGCATTTTTCAAAAAAACAGTTAGTATTTTAATTATTGAATATATTCCAAATTACAGATATAACTTTGTTATTTTCTGTTATCTTGTAAATGGTAGGGAATAAAAATTTGATATTTTGCAGTTATGTATAACTTTACAAACCCTATCAAATTAGCTATCAAAATGACAGTGTTGCCATTTAAGAAAATCGACGATGACGTCGTATCTCTAAATTGGGACACCCTGTATACATTTTTATTGAATGTCAAAAAGGACAATTTGAAATACTAATCGACGGGTCTGAGCATTTTCCAAAAAAACAATTAGTATTTGAGATATTGAATTTTTTCCACTTTACAGACTCTCTCTGTATATAATATCTTAACTACTGATGTGGATGTTTCAGGACGGAGACACTGACATGTGGTATGTCCTATTGTTGCTTATTCTCCTTTGTTTTTAATATGAGTTTGTCTTACATTAAGTAAAGCTTAAACTTAAAGTGCCCAACAAACGAAAAGAGACAAATAGAATAGAACTCAGAAAGAAGGACGACCTTCTCCAGGAAGTACATAAAATAATGCCCTCTATTCGTAACGGAACATCACAAGAAATATGGGAGACTTGTAAACATTGTGTAACAACACCAATTGATCATCCAAAGATAAATAATCCTGTGAAACGGAAACACTGGATAACAGATGAAACCTTTCAAATCATTGAGAATAGAAGAAATCTTTGTCAAAGTGGCGTGCATAGTGAAAAGGAAAAAGCTAGTTTAAGAAACCTCAATAGAGAAATAAAACGAAGATGCAAGACAGACAAAAACCAGTACTACCAGGGTATATGCAAACTCTCCCTGGGTCTGTATTTTTCCTCGACGCTGGTGGGAGGGCCGAGTAATTGATCTTGGTCCCTGAATTCTGTGAGGGGAGCACGACCAGTGAAACCAAACACAGTCCCAGCGTCCAGCGTCTGTGCACCGGGTGGTCGCCGGACACCGCCGCTGGACGCTAAAAGGCGCGGCAACTGAAGCGAACAGTTGCGGCGCCTTCGCCTTCAGCAATTTTAAGTTACACATTCCAACTTCCCGGAGGCTACTCTATCCCCAAATTCTAATCGCCACTTTCAACAAACGTTTTTGTCGGAGTCGGGGCTGGGGCCTTTCGCCGGGGTGCCTGCGTCGTGCATCGCGCTTTGCGTCGTTGCGGGGGCTCCAGTTTCAACTTTCGACAAACACCTTTTTCATTCTTAGAATGATCCCAACCCATTTATAAAGAGTGGCCGAAATGTCTCACCCCACCTAAATACCTTTATCCCATATACACAAATCCCCATTCCAATCCCGCGTAACAGGGGAGGCAGCAGTTACGCGGAAATTCCAAGTAGCCTGCGAATACAGACTGCCACTGCGTCCGGAGGCAACCGTGAAAAAAGCCTAGAGGAGTAAACCTCAATAAAATAATCCCCATTATCACGGTGGAAGGCATCGTGCCAAAGATATGAGAGATGCGAGGGTTAGAGCATCGCAAACGATCCCTTCGGGATACCTGGCGACCTCCCGAAGTAACATAGCCTTAACGCGGTAAGGGCGCACTGCCGCGTCTGACGTATAGTACGTCCCAACTCGTGGGATTTGTATGGAACCATTAAAAAAACCAAAGGAACAGGAAAAAAAAGAGGACGACTACAGGCAAAAGAAACAGGACGAAGCTAAGATTAACAAAAACGAGAATGGGGAAGAACTGTCGCACGACGGCAAAATGGAAGAAATAGAGGAGCGAAAGAAGTTTGAGGAAGAAATGTTAAAGAGGCATCAGAATCAACCAAAAATAAACAGGTCGGGTCCCATAACACACTCGACATTATTGGACAACATGCTAGAAGAAACTAATAGAGAAGAGGAAGAGAAAGAAGGAGATGCAGAGGAGAGGGAACCCTCGGCGGAAGCAATAGAAGTGGAAGGAGAGGAAAATAAAAGAGAAGATCAAACGGAAACACACTGGCAAAAAACTGGAGATAGCATTCTTCAAGCCTTGTTGTTTGACGACGAGGATTACGAAGCAATACAACAGTCCAAAAAAAGAAAAGGGGATAGCCTAGAGGAAAATGAGAGATTCAAAAAAGAGAAGAGGGAAGAGACCGCCGAATACCCCGAGGAGACAGAAAATGAAAGGATCCTGAGAAAGCTAAAACAAGTATTGGAAATATTAAACAATAAAGGCCCCATACAGGGGGAACACAAAATAATAGCTAGAAATCTGATTGGGGAAATATATAATCAGAACAAAACAGGCCTAAACCAAAGTAAGAAGACACAAACGGAGGAGGAGAGCATTAGATGCGAACAATGCAAAATAAAAATAGAGCGAGAAAAGCAAAGAAAGGAGACTGAGAAGATAATTGAAGTATTAAACAAAGGGGGGGACATAAATGACTTCAACCAAATATATGAAAAGAGGTGGGAGGAAACAGTCTACGAAAAAACAAAATGGGAACAAGGGGGCTTGCAAGAAACAATAGCTAAGAAAGAATGCCTGATAGTAACAAAAAATGAAATAAAAGAGGGTGGAATAGAAAGCGTAATACGCACTATCAGAGAAGAAGTGCATGAAATCATAGAGGGTTGTCAAGAGGGAAACGTAGAGTACATAGAAAATGGGAACAGAAGCTCCATGGCAACTGTAAGGAGAGAATGGTATACCTATGTCGCAAAAATTAAGGACCAAGGTATATATGAAGTGGCGGAGAAGGCCCTAAAACAAATTAAAGAGAGGAAGGAGCCGCCCGAAATAATACGGGTAGCAATTAATAACGAAATAAACAAAGAGAAGGTACGAAAAGCCCTGGAATTCGTGGGTAGGAGGGAAAAAATAACGTGGGAGATAATTATACGAGGCAAAGAAACGGATAAAGAAGTTAAAAACGAGCAAGAGGAATCCCTCCTAATTAAAACCGGGAGCAAGTCATATACAGACGTCTTAAAGGAGATGAATGCGAAAATAAATATAGGGAAAATAGGAGTGAAGGTGGATAGACTTAAAAAAACCGAAGGGGGGGACATCCTCGTGAAGCTTAAAGGAAGGGGAGCTGCAGAAAAGCTAAAAAGGGAGATGGACACGAAGATGTCCGGTATTAGTATGGCAGTAAGGCGCAAAGAGAATTATTTCACAATAACTGGTCTGGACCCAGGGGTCACGGAGAAAATCCTACATGAAGCCATACAAGCATACACCGGAATATCACAGGACGAGGTAGACATAAAAATGCTACGAACAAACCAGCACGGAGAACAAGTGGCAACCATAGCCGTGCGCCCTACGAAAGCGGAGGAATTGAGACGATACACTACGATAGCGATAGGCTGGGTGTTCTGTCCCATTATGGAGAGGTACACCCCGATGAGGTGCTACAAATGTCTCCATTACGGGCATAGCACATTTGAATGTAAAGGGGAGAGCAGGGTAGCGTGTTGCTACAACTGCATGAAAACAGGGCATACGGCAGTGCAGTGTGGTAACACCGCATTCTGTCTCACTTGTAATGAAGAAGGTCATCGCATGGACCGCATGCAATGCCCAGCCTATCGGGCGTGGGTGTACGGTAGGGGAAGGGAAAGGGAACCCCCAAAGGGTGCATAAGAAAAAAAATAAAAGTAAGAAGGTGAGAGATGGTTTCCTGGAGAACAGAAATGGACCCCTATACAGCCCACCTGCGAAACAGGAGGCCACCTCTCACAAAGTTTCACGGAAAACACCTTATGCTCACCACTATTTCAATTTAATAAAATTTATTTATACACTCTCTTTATTTAACTTAATTATTGAATTTTATTTATTTTATTTATTCATCTATATATACTATTTATTGAAAATTTCTATTTATATACATTTTATCTATATACATTTTATTTCTTCTATTTATTTATTTATTTTATCTATACCTGTTTATTTATTCACTTTAGTTTTTAGACATTTTAACCTAATAATAGGATGCGAATCCGCTGCAGAGGAGACCTCAGGGAACTGAACCTAAACGGACCTCAAGGATCAACCTGGTATAAGGATACTGCAGGTGAACGTGGGCAGAGCGCGCAGATCGCACGATCTTGTCCACGCAAAAGCCTGCAAGCTAGAAATAGATCTGCTCATCGTCCCCGAACCAAATAAGAAAATTACATCGGTCGGTGGGTGGGTACAAGATAGCCAGCAAAACGTGGCGGTGCTCATTAGGAATGGGGATGTGGGAGTTCGTGCCATTGTCAGGGGGGAAAATCATGTCCTCATCAGACTTAGGGACTTCAGCCTCCTGGCATGTTACGTGTCTCCGAACATCCCTCTACCTAGATACAAAGACATAGTAGATGAGATAATGAGTACCGCCGCGAACGAAAAAGAAATTATGATCGCCGGGGACATCAATGCAAAATCTAGGTTGTGGGGTTCCCCCATAAACGACAAAAAGGGGGAACTCTGGAATGAGTGGATAGCCCAGACTGGCCTCCAAGTTCTAAATAATAATAAACCTACGTTCGTAAGGGGGGCCAGTCAAACACATATTGACGTTACTATTGCAAGCGAGGGGCTATCAAGAAGAGTCCACGATTGGGATGTTCTCGACGATCAGTTATTTACCTACCACCGATACATCAAATATGAAATAAAGGTTAAAGGGGGAATAAGGCGGCCGATAGGACACACTACAACATATTTTAACACAAATACGTACCTATCGGAGGTCAGAAAAATAAATGAGGAAGAGATTTCTGACCTTGGCCAACTGAGAGGAGTACTCGAGAGCGCAGTAAAGTTGGCCACCGTGAAAAGGAAAAACAACCAAAAAACTCCCTACTGGTGGACGGATGAAATTGAAGATCTACGGGAGAAATGCCTCAGAGCTCGAAGGAATTACACGAGAAGCCAGGGCAACCTCGAGCTCAATGAAATATACAAAGAACAGAAGAAAAAATTAAACAAAACAATAAAACAAAGTAAAAAAGAAAAGTGGCAGGCCCTGATTAAAGCTTTAGATGAGGATATATTGGGCGACGCATATAAAATTACCATGAAGTCCTTGAAAATAATGGCCCCATATAAACTTGACGAGGACCAGCGGATGGAATCAGCTGAACTCCTCTTCCCCACGAAGACAGTCCAAAACTTTGTTAAGATTTTTCCAACAATGGTAGAGGAGTTCACGGAAGATGAAATTAAAACCGCTGGTCAGGAGATGAAGACGGGGAAAGCTCCCGGCCCCGACGGGCTGCCTCCAGAGGCAATCAAGATAATAGCAACAGAGAAACCAGGTTTGATCAGAAGAATATGTAATGACCTACTGCAGAAGCAAGAGTTTCCCAGGGACTTAAAGGAAGCGAACTTAGTTCTACTCCTGAAGCCTGGGAAGCCCCCCGATTCGGCAGCCTCTTATCGGCCAATATGCCTCCTGGACTGCCTTGGTAAGTTCTACGAAAGACTTGTCAAGAAGAGACTGGAGGTCATGTTGGAAGATGAGAGAGCGTTATCTAATCAACAGTACGGATTCCGGAAAGGCAGATCGACAGTAGATGCCGCAACCTGGATAAAGGACTCGGCAAAGGCAAGCAAGAAAAGGTGGGTAGTCCTTGTTCTGTTGGACATAAAAAACGCTTTTAACTCAGCAAACTGGGGCCTCATTGTAGACAGAATAGTCGAATGTGGAGCTCCGGAATATTTGTCCAACATAATAAAGGACTACCTATCTGAAAGAACCGTATGCATATCAAAGAAAAAGAAGATGAAAATGACCGCGGGAGTACCCCAGGGGTCAGTCCTGGGACCCTCACTATGGAATATATTATATAACGGGGTACTAGAAATAAACAAAGAGAGAGGAGTAAAAGCGATTGCATACGCGGACGATCTGGCCTTACTAGTCGAAGGCGATTGGGGCATAATAGAAAAAGTAAACCAAGCAATAAAGAGAACCGCGGAATGGATAGAAGAAAACGATTTAAAACTTGCAGTAGAGAAAACTGAAGCGATAATCTTGAGGGGACCGAGATACAGAAACAACATAATATTCGAGTACAATGGCTCCGAAATAAGACCCCAAAAGACCGTGAAATACTTAGGCATCACGTTAGACGATAGACTAGCATTCGGACAACACGTTCAGGAAGCATGTCGAAAGGCTGAAAAAAGGACCTCGGTACTAAACAAGTTAATGCCAAACATAGGGGGCCCAGGATCACAGAAAAGAACAGTTATGTTACAATCCATTCTATCGATAGTATTATACGGGGCCCCGGTATGGTACGAGGTCCTCCGGATGAAAAAATATAAAGACATGCTTCTCAGGGCACAAAGGAAACCTCTGATCAGGGTGTGCAGCGCGTACAGAACTGTATCAACCATTGCGTTACAGGTGGTGGCTGGTTCTGTGCCGGTGCACATCCTGGCTGGAGAGAGAGTCCGAATGTACCAACGGGGCAATGGGGCAATAGGTTCAGGACCATTAGAAAGAAAGAGAAGTATAGAGTTGTGGCAGAGGGAATGGGCAGCCGAAGTCGAGAAGGCGGTCTGGACGAGATCCTTGATCCCGGATGTGGTGAGGTGGTGCGGGTGTCGGCATCGGCGCGTCAACTACTACTTCACACAGTTTTTGACGGGGCATGGATCGTTCAGAAAATATACCCACCGTATAGGGAAGACCGCTGACGATCTGTGTCCCGAGTGTGGGGTGGTTGATGACGCGCGGCATGTCGTGTTCGTGTGCCCTGCGTACCATGCGGGGCGTGCCGAGCTGCAGCTGGGTCTGGGATCCCCTCTAGGCGAGCCTCACGAGCTAATTGATAAAGCTATCAATGGCAAGAGAGACTTCGACCTGGTCATTGCTTTTGTCACCAAGACAATGAAACACAAGGAAGAGAAGGAGAGGCGTCTGCAGACGGGATGACCACTATATTTATTTATTTAAAAAATGTGTTTGTGTCGTGGCGGGCAGTCAGAGGGGGGAGGACCCTTTACATCCAAACCACACTGACTGTCTATTTTTATTCTTACATGGTTTTATTTATTTATTTATTTATTTTATTGTAGTTTATTTATTTATTTACTTAATTTTATCTATACAAGTAATCGTCTTTTGATCAATTTTATCTTTCTATTTCCTGTTTATGTTCTCTATCTTTACTTTTTCTTTTCTCTTTTGCTTCTTTCCTATTCTTCTTTTCTCTTTCTTCTCTCTTCTCTAATTCTATCTCCACTTTCTCTTTTCATCTCCTTTTATTCTAGTTCTTTCTTTGTATGTTATACCATGTTTTGTATCGTTTTGGGACAATCAGTGGGGAAGGACCTTTTACATCCAACCTACACAGACTGTCCCATCTAAATGTCAGAATGAATGGGTGGACGAGTAAGTGTGCATAGATGAAAGTAAGGAATGTTTGGGGTTAAATGAAAGAAAGTATGAATGGGTGGATGAGACAGCGTGGATAGATGAAAGTATGAATGACTGGAGTTGCTCGTAACTGCCAACTGACATTCTCTGGTTCGTTCCATCCTGGGCTGGGGACACCCCGGTCGACCTACCCGCGCACGGGTTGAGCTAGGCGGTCGCTTCACCGGCCTGTCTGGTGCGGAGCGTGCGCGGGGGGCGGCCGAGCGGCCAACCAATCCATGGAATGCACGCTAGAAGTGCCGGAGGGGAGCTATGAGTAAGGTCGACGGGTCAGATATGCTCGCTAAGAGCGGTTCCAGACCCGTCGGCTGGAGAAAGAGGAGGTGGGTTTAGTCGGTAGGCGGCTCGTGATACAGAGAGGGCGGGCCGAATCCGACACACCTGGGACACCTTCCCAGACGGTCTTAAGAAGATTCCCACCTCGGAAAAAAAAAAAAAAAAGGGTATATGCAAAGAAATTGAGAGACATGATCAGAATAATCAGCCGAGAGATCTCTTTAGAAAAATACGCTACTTAACAAGAGACTTTAAAGCCAGAACTTGGGCCATTGAAGACAACACTGGAACTCTGAGAACAAACAGAGAAGATATAGCAGAGACATGGAGATCGTATTGCAGGGACTTATATAAAGATGATCAACGCCAAGAACCTGTTAACCAAATCTCTGACGAGGTGGAAGAAGAACCTGATATACTTGAAAATGAAGTAAGACTCGCGATCAGTAAGCTTAAATATAATAAAGCACCAAGTCCAGATATGATAACAGCAGAAATGCTCAAAGCCACAGAAGAAACTGGCGTAAAATTACTTCATCTGCTCTTTAACCAAATATGGCATTCAAAACAATGGCCTGAAGACTGGTCAAAATCTACAATAACCACAATTCATAAAAAAGGCAGCTTCCATAAATGCGACAATTATAGAACTATTTCTCTTATATCACATGCCAGTAAAATAATGCTACATATAATCAACGAGAGACTAAAAACATTCCTTCAAAGAGAAATTCCACAAGAGCAAACTGGATTTGCCAAAGGTAGGGGTACTAGAGAACACCTGTTAAATGAAGGGGTGAGTGGATGAAGGGAGTAAGTAACAAAAGTAAGTTTTTGAGAAATTTAACTCAAAAGTTTTATTGCTGGAACTTTTTTATTAATCGATTTTTTAAACCGAATTTTTTTATTCTCACAGGTAGGATATGTATAGAGCAAGGGTGGCCAACCAGCGGCCCGCGGGCCGCATGCGGCCCTTCAACTGTCAGCTTGTGGCCCGCGAAGCTATGCCAATAGCATAACAAATAACAAACTAAAACCAATATGTTTAATATGCAATGGATCAGTTTCTTTTATGAAAGAGTACAACATTAAACGTCGTTATGACATTATTTAAACATGCAAATAAGTTCGACAAGTACAAAGGACAGTTTCGACAGGACCAGGTCAATAGCTTAAAAGAAAACTTTCTGCAGAACAACAAGTATTTACAAGAGCGAATTCAAAGTCAACATGTTATGTAAAAGCGAGTTATGCAGTAGCTGCAATCCTAGCAAAAAAATCAAAGCCTTTTTCAGACGGTGAAATTGTTAAGGAGTGTTTGGACAGTGTCGCTGAAATTTTATGTCCAGAAAAGAAAAAGGAATTCTCAAAAATAAGCCTATCTCGTCAAACTATTACAAGGCGTGTGGATGATATTGGAAAACATGTCGAAGATAAGAACAATCGCGCATCTGAGTTCATATATATTATTCTCTGGCATTGGATGAAATCACCGATATGACGGATACCGCACAAGTGTAATGGTGATCTTTATCAGAGGTGTTGATGCCTATTTTAATAAAACGGAAGAACTAGCAGCATTATTTCCACTAAGGATATCACTAAGTCACGAGATTTATTAGAGGCCGTTCAAACCACACTCAATCGCTTTTCATTGCAACTAAACAACTTGTGGGCTTAACAACTGCTGGTGCTCCAGCAATGGAAAACGAGGCCTGTAAAGTAGGCAATACGTCGATGCTGAATTTTCATTGCATTATGTATTCATCAAGAGAATTTGTGTGCCAAATCTCCCAAAATGGACCATGTTATGAAGGTAGTTATCAAAATAGTGAACTTTATTAAGTCACAAGCTTTGAATCACCGTCAATTTCAAGAATTTCTCAAGTCCTTCGAATCAGAATATGAAGATGTTATATTTTATGCAGAAGTAAGATGGCTGACCCGTGCAAAAATGTTAAAAAGAGTTTTTGATTTGCGGCAAGAAGTATAATCATTTTTTGAAAGCAAATCAAAGAGTATTTCAGAGTTTCAAGACGACGAGTGGGTTTCCGACTTTGCATTTCTGGTAGATATAACTAGCCACTTAAATGAACTCAATACTCATCTACAAGGCAATGATCAATTTATTAATGGCACGTATGATCTTATTTCTACGTTTCAAATAAAACTAGGGCTTTTGGAACAGCAGCTCCAAACTAAAAACTTCACTCATTTTACTACACTTTCAGAACGACCAGATATCACATCGGAGACAGCAACTAAATACTCATCTTTGATATCTGATTTAAAAATCGAATTCGAAAACAGATTCCAAGATTTCAAAAAGCATTGTGTGCTTTTTTCTGCATTGGCTCACCATTTTCAACAGACATAAATTCCTTGCCGGGACATTTACAAATGGAATGTTGCGAAATGCAATGTGATGCACAGCTGAAAAAAAAAATTTGATCAGGTTGTCTTGGAAGAATTCTATAAAAACTATTTTGACAAGGAGAAATATCCTACATTTTACAAACATGCTCTGTTCGTGATGTCATTATTTGGAAACATTTTAGTAGGATGAAGCATATTAAATCCCATATCAGAACACGGATTACCGATGTCCATCTAGAAAACTGTCTGCGTGTAGCAACGACTTCAGTCGAGGTTAATATTGATGAGCTTAGTTCTGCTAAACAAAGTCAGATATCTCATTAATTTACAAATTTGTTCAGTTAGCAAAATGATACATAAAACAAAAAATTTGTGTTTTTATTTTTTTATTAAATTGTTTTAGTAAGAAATTTGTTTTATTTTTAAAAATATCTTCAAAAATGATGTTTTTTTTGTCCGTTACTTATGGTAGGGGAGCAAAGTATGCTAAATGTGCAGTCACTCGAGCGCTTTGGGGACCTATTGGGTTGTAAAGAGTAGATCCTAAAACCAAAAAAAGGTAAGAAAAGTTTTCCAATTTAGTGGGGACTTGTCCATTTTTAATTTAATTTTCCATTTCCAACAATCGTTTTTTCCGATTATAACGGCATCTATCCATAATCCGAAAAAATGTTTCGAATAAAAGTTACTTATTTTTACGTAAGGAATCCAAATCTGCAATAAAAAATGGGGGCTCCTATTTAAGATTTTAAAGTAACCACCCACCTCACCTCCGTGGGGGGTCGTGTTTGGTGCCATTCGATAAATTTTTCAAAAATATTAAATAAGTGTATTTTTCAGTTTTTCGATCTGATGTTCATTTCGCGAAATATCGCGGAATTCGTATTTAAAAAGTTTAATTTGCCCCCCACCCCTCTCCATGGGAAGTCGTGTTTGGTATCATTCGATAGATTTTTGAAAAATATTAGGTACGTATTTTTTAGTTTTTCGATCCGTCATTCATTTCGCGAAATATTCGCTTTTTTCTTTTGAAAATTTGGGACTCACTTATTTCCTTATGCCCTGCTCAAATCGTCAGATTTTTAAAATATACACTGTTTTGCATGTACTTAACTTACCTTATCTTAATCTGACGATTTCGAGTTTTTCTAAGGATAGATTCTTTTTTTCGGCCCCCCCTTAACGAACTCCCCTGCATTAAGAGCCAATATATGGTAGAGGTACATTTTCAGGGTACAAGGTAATAATCCCCATGTAATAATCTGACGCGCTCGAGTAACTGCAAAAATACCCGCTTGGGCTCCCCTACCATTAGCTACATAAGATTATTTAGTAGTACGGCCCGGTGCGAAATTGTGTTTCCGAATTTTGGCCCGGTTGCCAAAAAGGTTGGCCACCCCTGGTATAGAGTTTATTGTAAAAACAAAAATCCCCCAGATTTTTAAAAACTTGTTTGAAAAATATACAGGGTGTTTCATTAATAATTATCCATATAGTAACTGGAGAAACCTTAACACAAAATACGAAGATTTAACCTAAAACACTTAAATAAAATGTGGTCCCTTACTGAGTTACAGGGTGTTTTATCTGAAAATTTAAAAACTATTTTTGCTCAGCATTTTAAAACTATTCAACGTATCCTTTTCATACTTGGCAGAAAGTGCGACTACTATACACCCTACTAAGTTATGATAAACAAACGTTTCTAGCTACTACCAGAAGCGTACGACAGGGGATAGTGAATGGTTGACCCTTCTCAAATTCTACGCCACTGGAGGAATTACTATTTTAGTGCCGTTTTTAGATTCTCCAATACTTTCTACGTAAATAATATACTCTTCATTGGTAACGATAAAGTCATTCGTTTTCCAGATATTTGAAGTTAAATATGAAACGGCACAGTTATTTTGATTAATTTATGATATGATTCATATGATTAAAATTTAAAAATGATTTGTACCCTATACTTTAAAACTATTTGGCGTATCCGTATCATACTTGGCAGAAAGTGTAGGTACTGTACGCCCTACTAAATTAAGATAAATAAACGTTTCTAGCTACTACAAGAGGCGTACGACAGCGGATAGTGGCTGGTCGACCCTTCCCAAATTCTACGCCACTGACGAAATTGCTGTTTTAGTGTAATTTTTTGATTTTCCAGTACTTTTTATGTAAATAATATACTTTTCATTCGTAACGATAAAATGATTAGTTTTCGAGATATTTGAAATTAAAAATGAAGCGACACAATACATTAATCAAAATAACTATGTCGTTTCATTTTTAAGTTCAAAGATCTCGAAAACTAATGACTTTATCGTTACGAATGAAGAGTATATTATTTTCATAGAAAGTATTGAATCCAATAATTGAACTAAAATAGCAATTCCGCCATTGACGTAGAATTTGGAAAGGGCCAACCATTCACTTTCCCCCGTAGTACGCCTCTGGTAATAGCCACAAACGTTTGTTTATCATAATTTAGTAGGGTGTCTAGTAGTCGCACTTCCTGCCAAGTATGAAAAGGATACGTCTAATAGTTTTAAAATGCTGAGCAAAAATAGTTTTTAAATTTTTAGATAAAACACCCTGTAACTCAGTAAGAAACCACATTTTATTTAAGAGTTTTAGGTTAAATCTTCGTATTTTGTGCTAAGGTTTCTCCAGTTACTATATGGACAATTATTAATGAAACACCCTGTATATTTGTACTTACCTCTTTTATCCAAAAACTTTTTTGTGTTAGAAATTATGTCTATGCCAACATGAAGGGGGTATGTGGACTTACCTCCTTTATCTAGGATAAATATTTGCATTTTCTTTTGAATAAGCGCTATAATCAGGAAAAAAATAACATGGATGTCAAGTAAATACTTATATTTTTGGTTTTACAAAGGAATGACAAACACTGAATTTCTAAGCAGTTTTTGAATCAGTCTAAGGATATTGTACCACCTTCTTAAAATTTTTGTTGCTCTATGATGGCTTCATAATACCACTTATCCCTTTCTGGAATGAAGCAAAGCTGTTCTTTTAGATTGTCTACCTTTTCTTTGCTTAAGGATCCAGTATTTTGGATATGTCTTGGAATGTTGAATTCTTCAGGTAGAAGGGATGGGAAATTTTTCTGTTTGAGGATACATACCATTTTGAAAGGTGTGTAGTAATCGTAAGACTCCTTGAAAAGGTATGATCCAAAGACATCTACGCGAATCCACTTGATTCCAGTTTTGAAATTAACCTTTTCATTAAGATCTTTTTTTCTATTCATTAGTTTCATGGTTTTCATAATATTTTCCGTGTCTCTAAAGTGATGTTGCATGTCTATCACCATATTTTTCTTGGTTGAAGAAACAATCACATCACGATATTCATCAGGGATGTAAATGTTCTGATGTTTCTTTATTCGTTTCTACATACGTCCAAATGCTCTATCCGAGTCTAAGTACGAGGGTCCTACCTCTGGAAACTTGGGCTCAATCGTTTTGAAGATGCCTTTGCCCACAAGATACTGAAACAAACATACCATCAAAAAATTTTTATTTTGCCCGGCACACGAGTCCGTCCACAAAATTAGATGATCTTTTCATTTGAAGGCTGGATCCACTTCGATTGTTCGTAGAAAACAACTAAAAATTTCCGAGCTACCTCTGGAAGCTTGATTTTCCGTCCATGTACAGAAAACAGTGTTTTCCAAATTTTTGGTTATTATGTGGATTCCTAAGTTGTAAAACCACATTTGTCTAAGATAAAAGGCAAACGCTGATTTGTAATTTTCAGCGTGCTCTCCATTACTTTTGCCAGAATCGCATGTGCTACATGTATCGCTTTTGTGATAACCAAAAGAGATTAAATTCATTATTAAAAATGAATCGGTATGTAGCCTCTTTTATTTGAAATTTTTCCTTTCTTCCGTCAGTTCGGCATTTGTCTAGGTAAAGTTTATGCATTCTAGGGATCGAAAGTTGCGGTGAAAGATATTTTTTGTGAATATTACAATGCCTGGAGTAGTGCGACTCTTCTGCTGGGAAACTGGAAATATGCTCAATGACGTAAGCAGCAACTTCAGCAGGGGTCTTGTTAGGTCTGACTGCGTGTTTTCCCCTTCTGTCCGGTTCAGGAGCATTTTTCCCTGGTTTTATTGAAGTTTGGATCAGGTCAACCTTTTTCAAGCTGATGCAAACAAGGAAATGAAAGCCCGTTTGCATATGGTAGTTTGCCGGCCACTACAAGTTACATTGTATTGGTAGGTGGCAGTTTTATGCTTAATGCTCCAGTTTTCTTTCTCATTGGTTTCCTTTTTTAATGCTCTTAAAAAGAAGGCAGTTTGTAGTAGGAAGAAAATATTGATTCCCTTTCTTCTACAGTTATTGACTGAGAACACTTGTAGCGGCAATTTTCATTGCACAAAATCCCAGAGTTAACGGTTTTAGCGGGTTTTACTTGGCCTATTTTAGAAATGTAAGGCAGACCACTTTATTTGCACTTGGCACGTTTTCGTGCTTTCCATTCTTCAATCTGTTTCTGTCTTTTTCTAGTTACTTTTACGTTTAGTGGAAATATTTTTTTCTTGGTTTTAGTGGGCAAATTAAGATCCTCTTCATTTCCATTTTCAGGAAGAGTAACGATCTCATCATATGGAATATTTCCATTTACTTGTAGTTCAAAATTTATATTGCCATCATTCATAATCTCATTTTCAGTTTCTTCACTCACCACTTCCTTATTGATATTGCCTTCCTCATTTCCATCCTCATCTGATTCGATATCATCTTTCTCATTTTCATTAGGAACGTATTCATCTCTTGAGTCATCACTAAATAATGATGAAACGCTTTCATCATCTGAATCAAGTTTTTCTCCGTAATCTAGAACAGAACATTAGCATAAGCCTAAATTTGCCTGGCTTAATTTCAGCTGTTAAGAAAAACAAAACATTAGTTATTAATCTGGTCTGTTGCTTTAAGTCCCTATTGACAGTCAATGATTAACAGAAAATAATTCATGTTAAATAAGCTAACTACAAAATTTGAAGGCAACAATCACGTGGGTCGGATAGTGTAATTGCTTAAGAGACTCGCCCAGAGTGAGGCATCCGGGTTCTAATACCACCTTACCATTTCATTAGATTTTTTTAACTAGCCCATTTTTCAAATATGTATCTCTAATGTACTTACGTAGTTTTTTGTAAACTCCATGTTTGTTTTTATTGGATGGTCTTGTACGTTCTGTACCTTGGTTCTTCAGTTCTAGTTCATCAGAATGATTCTGATAATTTGAGCTACAATGTTGAATGGAGATACTAGAGCCATCCCGTAGGTTTTTACGTTCTTTGGCTATATTTGAATCTGAAAAAAATGATATCACTAATGTTGCCGTTTTATTATGATGTTGAATTGTAAATTTAGCGCTTAATGAAAATATGATTTTATTAATACTAATGGATTTTTATTGATTTACAAAATTCGGTGTCATTAAAAGCATTCTAGTAGGCTTACAGCCCAAATAACCATTTTGTAAACAACAGCATAGGACGTGCCGATGCTTTGCAAGTTACATAGGCCTAGACTTAGATTGTAGGCTAGACGTAATATATATAGGCTTATCTTTAAATAAATGAAAATCAATCAATTAAAATTAATATTTTGCAAAATACTTGAAACTACTAAAGAATAATATTTACCTTTTATCTTGGTTTCATTATCACCAACTTCTTCTGTAATAGTGGATTCCTGTTGTAATTGCTGTAAAGCCAAGTCTGCCAAAAGTTTTCCCCTAGAACTAATCATAATAAATCACTTTATAAGTAATCAAATAAACTAAAACAGCTAAGAACACTAACACAAGCAGTAGCGAGAGTTGCACTTGCACATAACCTAAAAACTTTAATTTGTTGTCATCTGATGTCAGCTGACGAATACATGAAGGAGGTATGTCTCAATTTTTATTCTCTGTGGTATGGATGAAGGAGGTAAGTACTTTATCTTGTTACTTACCTCCTTCATTCACTAGATATTTAAAGTAGTATGGTCAATTGCCTCCTTCATACGCTGGCTATCTCAGTTATTTTAAATCATAGAAGGCTGGGGATAAGTGGAAAATTTAATTTAGCACTTACCACCTTCATCCATGCGGATAACTCATTTTCTTAAAGAAGTCACTTACTCCCTTCATCCACTCACCCCTTCAAATATAAGACAGATAATCGAAAAATCTAGGGAATTCAATAATCCACTGTACATATGCTTTATAGATTATCGTAAGGCGTTCGATAGGGTCAAGTGGAGACACTTATGGCAAATACTAAAAGAAGTGGGCGTACCCCAACACCTTATTTCGCTTATAACTGAACTATACGAACACACTACTGGATCAGTTAAAGTGCTTGACACACTTTCAAACGAATTTCATCCAGAACGGGGTGTCAGACAGGGATGTATACTATCGCCACAATTATTCAGTATATATGGAGAGCATATTATGAGAAGAGCACTTGAAGGATGGGAAAAAGGCATCTCAATAAATGGTCATAAAATAAACAACCTACGTTTCGCAGATGACACAGCCCTTCTTGCAAATAGTCAAGCAGAGCTGATTGATCTTATACGACTGGTTGAAGACGAAAGTCAAATATTTGGTCTGCAATTAAACATATCAAAGACAAAGATCATGATAGTGGATAGACTACATAACAATCATCCACATATAACCACAATTGATCGGTTTGAGGTTGTGAACTCATACTTATATCTGGGATCATTAATCGCAAACACAGGGTCACTACAGGAGGAAATAAAACGTAGATGTGATCTAGCAAAAGTCGCCACAGCAAAAATGACCACAATATGGAAGGACTGTCAAATTTCAAGAGCGTTAAAGATGAGGTTGATCAACTTACGGATACTGATCAACCTACGGATCCAATACTGACTTACGGATGTGAATGTTGCACCCTGAGAAATTCGGAAAGAAGAAAGATAGACGCCACTGAAATGTTCTGTTGGAGACGAATGCTACGAATTCCTTGGACCGACCATAGAACAAATAATTCGATTTTAAGAGAGCTAAAAGTTAGCCAACGGCTCTCCAATAAAGTCCATCTCCAACAATTAAAATACTTTGGACATGTTATGAGAGCCAACACAGAAAACATGGAAAGACTCATTATACAAGGAAAGGTGGAAGGCCGAAGATCACGAGGAAGATCCCCAACAAGATGGATCGATCAGATTACAGGAATATGCAAAAGACCTATGCATGAGTTAAAAGAAATGACCAGAGACAGAGATCTTTGGAGACGGACAATACACGACATCACGTCGACCACTACACTCCCTCCGGGGGGTCAGGATTGAAGAGAGAGAGTCTTACATCTCTGTATTTGTTTGTTACATTAACTCAGGAATGATTCTTTATACTGCTGTAAAATAAAATACTGCTCCAAATAAAATAAACTTTATTTTTACAAGAAAATTGAACAATAGAATTTCCAAGAAAGTTTGCACAATATTAAAAAAATGGTGGAGGTTCTTATAAAATCTTTATAAACTGATTTACAAAAAACGCGTATTGTTAACTAAAAAATAGTAAAACAATATTGTAAGTACCTGAAAGTAGAATAACTGGACGAACTTGCTGCCATTATAATATTGAAAACATACTGAATGGACTTTTAACTATAGAAGCGTATGCACTGACATGCAGTATGTGATACCGCCAGAAAACTTTACATCAACGTAGCTGAAAGACTACAACTACTAAACCTGCAGCAGTTGAGAGGAGCTATAATTACACACCACTTCAAGGTACAGAGATAGTGTTCGACGGAATCTTTTATTAAAAAAGTTTTAAAACAAAATATATTTTCGATGAGGCATAGCATACTGCAGGTCAGTGGTTATAGGTTAATACAGCCACAATTAAATGTTACAAACATAAAAAAAATCAAGACTACGTTAAAACAATATTTAAATGCAAATCAAATCAAACCTGAGGTTTAATTATTTATCTTTAAATACACTCCTGTATGAAATTTGTATTTCTTGAGAGTTAAATACATGACGTGGACCTAGTTGCCACAACACGCAAGCTATAGTCCGTCCCACCTTGACTTTACAGTATAGGGAACATAGGCAATGCAGTCCTTATGAGAGTTTTTAGCGCGGTGATGAAGATTTTATCAAAAAGAGTTCGCAATCGAACATTAGAGAGATTAAATTAAAACTGTTTTAGAAAGACAATCTACAATTTGAGGATTCGTATGCGTTTAAGTTTATTTGATATACTATAGTTATTTCGCAAATTAATCCCAAAATTGTAGATTGACTTTCTAAAACTGTTTTAATTTAATCTCTCTAATGTTCGATTACAAATTCTTTTTGATAAAATCGGCATCACTGGGTTAAAAACTCTCATAAGGACTGCATTGCCTATGTTCCCTATACTGTAAAGTCAAGGTGAGATGGACTGTAGAAGAAATGTATACCACCTTCTCAAATGCCTCAAAAACCATGGGCCTGCAGGTAAACGAGGAGAAACCTAAGATGATGGCATCAACACCCAACAATAGAGCCAGAAAGATCGGTCACCAATTCACGGTTGATAACTCTACCTTTGAAGTGGTGGACAAATTCACATACTTAGGCTCCCTGATCACCAAGGAGGACGTCATGACGGAAGAAATAAAGCAAAGGATAATCCTAGCCAACATATGCTATTTTGGACTGAGTAGACATATGAGACGCAGAAACTTAAGCCAAAAAACAAAAATAACCATATACAAAACCCTTATACAACCAGTGTTGACACATGGATCAGAGGCATGGACCATCTCCAAGGCAGATGAAAGCAAGAAGGATCCTGAGAGGAATATTCTGTGGCATCTGTGAAAATGGTTTTTGGAGGAGGAGGTACAACTACGAGGTATACCACAGATATAAACAAAAATTTGGTGGTATAGACGTAGTATCTCTTATAGGAATAGGAAGACTAAGATGGGCAGGACATCTAGCAAGATCACAGCAGAACAACCCTCCTAGAAGAATCCTTATGTCACAACCTGTGGAAAGTAGAAATAGGGGTAGGCCAAAACTCAGATGGAAGGATTGTGTAGATGAGCATGGGAGAAAAATAGGTGCGGCAAACTGGCAATGGATAGGACTGACTGGCGCAAAAGACTTAGAAAGGTCGAGGCTCTTTCATAGGGCTGTAGCACCATTGACGATGATAATGATGATGAGAGTTGAATACAGAAACAAAAATTGAAGGAAATAATAAAAAATATTTAACAAGAATGAATAAATTTATCTTCATGTAAAATTGGGTTTGTTGAATTTACAACTGCAGCAACAATAACCACCATATCCTCAACATATGGCAATAAATTTTGACCAATGGGTCCCTTGAAAACATTAAATAGCTTGATTATCTGAATAGAGCGTTCAATATGGACCCTAGCAGCTGCAATACTAGCAGTTTCAACAGCTTCTAAATGGGACAGCTGAGCCTTCTTTTTCAAAAATGGTGGACTTATCAACCCTATTTTATGTTGTGCACACTCTGCTTCAATTTGAAAACCTTTATCCACCATAAGTGCATCCTCATTTGGTATACATTTTTCTAGTAACTTTGACTGCACTAAAATTGCTTTATCTGAAGTTCGACCCCCATAACCTTTACTGATGACGGAAATAATACCAGAAGGAGTAGTTCCAATTAAAAATTTCACCGTATGATTTCCTTTATAATGGGAATAACTTCTGATGCGACACTTGAGACAGTTGAATTTTTCAATGACAATTTCAGTGCAGTCAAGTACTACTCTAGTGTTCCTGTATTTTTCAAAACACTTACGTAAATTACCTAATACTTCCTCTTTCTCAGGAAAAGGAATGCCATACTGCAGAACTGTGATATTAACGTTTTTTTTTTAATAATTTCTACAGCCTGTATTACTTAAACTAAAAAATGCTGAAATGCACAGAAAAGAAATATTCAGTTTGAGCTTTATCATTGTCAGCACAACACGAAGCACTGGTATTTTAGTATTGTTTGAAGAACCTTCAGCTACTTCAACACACTTAGCAATATCATTTAATAGCTGAAAAGTTGGAATACCAGTAAATGCATTTAAGAGTTTATTGCTATTGAGCAAGTCTAGCAAACTGAAATTTTGTAATCTAAATTCCATTTCTGTTATCTGAATTTCAACATCATTGGTTAAACATTGCAATCTACATCTGCAACATCTGCATCTATTATTTTTGTATCATCTCCCTCCAATTCTATTGGAATTTGTTCTGGTTCTGGTACCATTCTTGACGTGCTTGGATGATTTCTAGCAGAGCTTTCCAACATTATCTCCCTACAGCTATAAAAAAATGTTAAATACAGTTTAAAATATTATTGTGATGTAAGTACATACCTCTGCACATTTCTTCTTTGGATTCTGTCCATCCTAATTTGTGCCAAAGCAGGGTTATTCGTTTTTGTAATGACAGAACTTCGAGGTAAATTTTGGGACGGTATAGCATTTTTCTTCAGCCTTTTTCTCTTTGTTGGTACATCTGCAAGATGTGGGACATTAAAATCAAAGTATTTGTTTGACTTATAAACATGTATTTTGGGATCTTATCAATAAAAATAGTTATTATTTAATTACTAACCTGGCAAAATTAAGTCACTGCTAAGGAAATGTAGACTGCAAACGTACATATAAGGTGATACCTTCTTTCCGATCTTTAAAACATCAGTCCATCTTTTCTGCAACTTTTTAGCTTAGGAAAGAGAAACAGGGAAATATCTTCCGATGATCTTGATTGGCACTGAGGAACAGAACAATACCGATTTGATTTATGATATTTTAATGCACTCATAATGCTAAAATTTATTTTGGAAAGTACTAAAAACTTTTAGTAACCACCAAACTCCATTGAAATCAACAGCTGTCTGGTTTGTTTATACCACTTATAGTAGTTTAAATTTATTCCGCCAGAGGTCAGATACTTTGTTTTCAATCGCGAATACCATTAAGTTGTTCATGAAATACATAAGTTTAATACCTCATCTTGTAATTTTTTTGGAATAACTACTCTATTTCCTAACAGGATGCAATTTTGTTCCATTGACAATTCATTCCTACGTTTAAAGTAAGGTTTCAATGATTCATCACTCACATCCCTGGGCCAACCCGACAAAATAAAATCTTTTACCTTGAATAACAACAAATCCTTATTAGTTTCATTCGCAATATGACAAGCATTTAAAGGTAATTGATCTACCAAACTAAAAATACAAATAATCTGAAATTTTTGTATCGTCTGAATCTGAATATAGTATTGATAACCTGACAGAGTAATTGCTTGTGATTCTTGCAGCCGCTGAAACTGGAATTCCTTTATTTTTTTCAAAGATAAACTATAGTGGCTGATGATATTGTGACATTATTTTAGTCGCTCACAAACTGGCCTATTTCCGACCGAAAATTCTAGTCATTACGGGAGAGCACGAGTCCTTACCACGGCATTCGAGACGACCGCTGCCGAAGTATACTAGAAGGGAAATTCCGTCTGGCAGGCCAGTCACTGATCGACGCGTAATATTATTGTATTCGAATAGAATGTATTTGAAATGTATTAGTTATCGGAATTATTATGTTTAGTTAGTAAAATCATAAATTTGAGTTTGTAAATAAATTAGATGTGTTAGTTTGAGTTATTTGTAACTATTAAATAAATAAGTGATGTAAAATAAAATAATAATAATTAAGGCTATGGGTACATAATTCGCAAATATTTTACGTGTATCCCTACTTTTTCTGTCTTTACACGGCAAATTACGTGTAGTAAAATTCACACTGGTGTGGATATGTAAACATTACTAGAATGTCATTCTACTTGAAAATGTCATAATTAATTTAAAGAGATGGCTTTTGAATGTTCTTGGATAACTGTTATTTTTATAATTGCAAATTATTAATTCAGTTAATAAATGTGATAATTTTTTCACTAACTATGTTTTCAGTGATTGTAATAATTTATTTGTACAACAAAAACTAATAATCAATCGAGAAAAGAGGAAAAGTGTTAAAGTGATTTTTTAATAATATGTTATTTTGGAACGCTTACAATTTTGAATATCTCTAACAACAAAATACTTGGATCACAGGATATATCTGATGTATTCTCTGCTTGGATCTTCCACAAATAATACACAATAAATAACTTTTTATTAAGTTCACGTCTTAAATCAATTATTTATCAAATACACTATATATCAATAATATTTAATCAATTTCTCAAAATATTCCCGATGCAATGTCAAATATTTAAAATTGTCACTGATTGTCAGTGTCTGACTGACAATATATGCTGACAATATTATATTCGGTTGAGTGCGTTGTAAGACAAAGACAGATTTGGAAAATATTACCACGGCATTGTGTTCATTTTTTTCAAATCCTGAAAAAACCAATAAATATTTTTGAAAAATTTAAACGCAGAATGAAAGACTAAATTATTACCGAGGGCCGAAAGTCCCTTAGAATAAATAAAAAGTTTATTTTGAATGAGATATTTGAAATTAAAAATCACACTAAATTTTCTCTTAGTTTTTTCACCCCTGTAACTTATTAAAATAAACATTATAGAAGTTCTCAGGGACTTTCGGCCCTCGCTAATAACGTAGTCTTTCATTCTGCGTTTAAATTTTTCAAAAATACTTATTAGTTTTCTCAGGATTCGAAAAAAATGAATCCCCATTTGAATAGCATTGCAGCCGAAAATACGTACCGATCCTCTTAAGTCTTCCTTTATTTAAATTAAACTTATTGCATAAAAACATAAATAATAAAGTAGTAAAGTCAGTTTTATAACAATATGTAATCAGCGTACATTTGCGACCATAAAGATATTTATGAAATTTATTTCGAGCAAACATAATAGCTAGGGCTTTCCTTTCTAAATTACTATACTTTTTTCCGTATTAGACAGTGTACTTGATGCAAACATGACAGGTTTCTCTATAAGACCAATTTTATGACTTAGGACACATCCGACACCGTAACATGAATTCGGAGAGACGGATCGTAATGTGTAATGACACTTTTGGATGTTAACCACTTCTTACTTTCTTGAAATACTTCTTCACATTCAGGCGACCAACGATTATTGAAATCAATATTATTTTGACAAAGTTCATATAATGGTTTTAATTTGGAAGACAACATTGGAATAAACTTACCATAGCAATTTAGCAAACCTAGATATGACTTTAATTCAGTTACATTCTTTGGTGTTGACGCGGAATTAATTGGTACGATTTTTTTTTCAGTAGGATGTATCCCCTTGGCATCTATGATATGATATGACCCAAAATTTCTACTTTAGTTTCGAAAAACTTACACTTATTTACATTAATCTTTACATCATAGTCATGTAAACGTTTTAACACTTTTCTGACATTCTCATAACAATCTTGAAGCGACTCACCATATACCAAAATATGATCTAAGTAACATTTAGTATTTTGTAAACCTGTCAAAATGCTATCCATCACCGACTGAAAAATACTTGGTGCCGAGCTGATACCATACGTTAGTCTAGTGAAAACAAACAAGCCTATATGGGTAAATTCACCAAAACTGAGTAATTTTGAAAAAAAAAATTGCTCAACAGTAAAGATTCATATTTTTTTGTCTACTTTATTTTTATAAGACTTAACAATACACTAAAGTACCTTGTGTGTTTAACCAAGTTAAAAATAAGTATTTTTCAAAATATTGATATTTTTGTGAAAATAACTAACATGGGAATGATGTAGCATGCACGGGAATGATTGAGCTATTTTATTATGACAGCATATATTTATAATTACAAAAGACAAGACAAAATTTAACAAAATGTTAACTTAAGTATATAAATAAAACAAAAACACAAGTTCTTGATTATAAAGTAACTGAGCCTAAGAATAACAATTTAGGAAAGAAAAAAGTAAGTTTATGAAACGTCAAAAAATGTTTAAGCGCATTCAAATACATCAATAGAAGTAGGAAATTTATAAAAAAACTCTACGACCTTTAAAAACTAGCTTTGGTTGAGGTAGAATCTGTATAATTTGAGCCTCTGTAATATAGCTAAGATCATTTTCTTGAAGCTTAAATAAATCACCGGTGTGAGAAATTTTAAAAACGCCACCTTCATTTCATCATCTTCAAAATCTGTCGGGCAAACTGCAACATACTTATATTTAATGCCATGTTTTCTATTACTTTTTAAAGATAACAAAAGATATGTTCCGGGTTTTATTTCTTTTCCTTCGGCATTTTCTTTATATGAGCAAGATGGTGACTCATTTTGATCGCTATTATACAGCGTGTCTACTTAAGTTGGAAACATATGGAAAACTTTTTTATTATTAATTTTACGAAAAAAGTTATTCTTTATAAAAAGTTCTGCATGCCCCAAAACCTAAGATTAAATCATCAGATATCAAATTTTCTCAATAATATACGAGGTATGTCAAAAAATATGAATTTCGGTCAAGGGAAAAGTACCTTTATTTCTCTCAATAACGAAAATTCTTATCATAAAAAGTTGTTTGGAATTAAAAACTAAGATCAAATATGCAAGTACATGCTTCTAATTGAAAAAAAAATTTTCTCAAATTTATGGATACCTAACATCGTTTTTAATTATTACAAATATGATAACTCTTTTATTATTCATTTTACGTAAAAGTTATTCTTCATAAAAAGCTCTGCATGGTCTAAAATCTAAGACACAACCATGATATATAAACTTTTATTAATTTTATACGAGGTGTGTCAAAAAATACCAAATTCACTCAAGAATATAGTACCTTTATATTTCACAATATTTCAATTAGAAGGATGTAATTGCATATTAAAACATAGTTTTTAATTCTAAACAACTTTATTTAATAACCATTTTCAATATTATGAAAAATAAAGGTACTTTACTCTTGAGTGAAATTCATATTTTTTGACATCCCTCGTATAAAATAAAATAAAATGTGATATCTGATGGTTGCAACTTCGGTCCTAGGATATACAGAGCTTTTTATAAAGAATGCCTTTTTTTCGTAAAAGTAATAAAAGAGTTATTGTATGTGTAATAAATTTGAGAAAAATTTGGAACATATTTTTTTCCAATTAGAAGCATGTAATTGCATATTTGATCTTAGTTTTTATTTCCAAATAACTTTTCATAATAAGAATTTTCGATATCGAGAGAAATAAAGGTACTTTACTCTTGAACGAAGTTCATATTTTTTGACATACCTCGTATATTATTGAAAAAATTTGATATCTGATGATTGTATCTTAGGTTCTAGAGCATGCAGAATTTTTTATAAAGAATAACTTTTTTTCGTAAAATTAATAACAAAAGAGTTTCCCATATGTTTCCAACTTAAGTAGACACGCTGTATATGTCATCAACATTTAATTTTATTTTACGTCCTGTAGCGTTAGTTATTTCTGAAAATGGTACCTTACTGTATCTTTTTTTTGATGATGTAGAAAATAAAAGATCGTATTCAAGAACTCCCAGTTCGTAATGATGGCAAAAAGAGTCGTAGGTAAAACAGGAAAGACTTCTCAACCAAAGCTTGTTTCTTCCAGTAGTGATAACCTGATGTACCTTCATAGTGCCTTTGAAAGTTAAAACACAACACTTTTCAATTATTTTTGAAAACTGTTCTATTTTGTCTAAAGGTACCGTTACAATTCCAGGGCAATACTCTGTTAAAATTTTAATAAGTGTTGCAAAATTAGGTATGTCTCTACCCTGAGCCACACATTTGTCCGAAGTTCTCTTTCAGACACCACCAATCCCGTCCGGAGCACCTTTACCGTCGCCAGCCTCTTGGTAGTTCCAGGTAGCTCGCGTTACCTTGGGAAAATAATTGATTAATTCATTTGCCAGAAACGCAAACATTTGTCTATTTCTATACTGTGTTGTGGGACTGTCACTGAGAAAATGTATTGTATTAATGCCCTTAGCGCAGTAGTCCTCAATAATTGGTTCAAGATGCGCCCATATTGCTGATTGTCCATGGTTCAAAGATTCGGACAATGTGCAGAAGCTTTTAGGTTTAGTTGCATTAGAATACACAACCACTGTGTGAAGATTGCGTTTCTTCAGCATACTTTAATCCATAATTCTCACTGAAATCGCAGTGAATTATGATTTCAGATGGCCTTAATATGGGACTTTCATTTAGAGTGGGCATTATGCTGATGAGGTACTCTTGCCTGATGTGCCATAAAAAGTTCAACCTTTTTTGAAAAAATATTAACTACTTCTGATGCTTTCTGTTGTTGGAGCTGCTTGGCTATTTTTTTAGTGTGTTTCATCTGCTTAGTTTTCTTATCAAAATAATTTTCCTTAACACTAATCCACTGAAAGTACGAAAGAAGTCTGTCTTGGTCGTACTCTTTATACAACGGCTTTGAGTCTTTGCACGTTACACATTTACGTAAAAGACAACTCTCACTTTGGACTGAGCAACACATATCTTTAATTACGTCATCGGTCTTTTTTCCAAAAATTAGATCATTCTGGTAAAGACCATGAATTAGAAGATCCATATTTGCATGAGTTACACATTTACAAGTATCTCTGTCAGTTACTCTCATTTGCTTATTTTATTTAGCGTATGGCTACATCACAGGTTCATATATATATACATATATATAAATTACAAACAACAGTAAATACAAAAATATTCTACAAACAAACATCTAGATTATAAATATATTCGATTGACTCTTTTGTAGCAACCAGGAAATCCGAAGGGTTGCCGTTATAGGATCTAATCAGGCATTCCTCTACCATGTGTTTTACTGTTTGCCTTTCGGCGCCACAGTCGCAATTTGGTGATTGTATTTTTCCCCATCTGAAAAGTGAGTCGGAACATCTGCCACAGTTCGTCCTTATTCTATTGAGTGTGGTCCAAATTCGTCTCGGTTGGTTGAAGCCCTCAGGTTTACTTGTAATACATGGCATGTTCCAGTTAGCTGGTGCAGCGTTATTCTACCATTGTTCTCTCCACCGTTCAGTTACATTAAAGTTTTGATCTACTAGCCTTTTTGCTGTTTTTAGAGGCGGGTGTCTTGAACGGAGCCTATTTATGTCTCTGGCGGAAGTTCCGACATGGGAGCGGAGCTCAGGATCAGTATTGATTTTTGTATTTGCTTAATCCAAAATGGACCTGAAAGACAAAAAAAAACTGTAACTTACTTTAATTTGGGGGTTGAGACGAATAAATTCTTTATATAAATTCTTCAATGTATTACATAAGAATCTTTTTTGTTTTGTTATTTTATTTTTGGTTGCACAATCCTTTTTCCCAAGGCATGCTCTACTGTTTATTTCAGATTCTAATAACCGCTGAATTATATTTCTTATGCGGTCGGCAATTTTTTTTATTACTGAATTTTCTTTCAAACGGTTTTTCAATTTTCAAGGGTTTTTCTGTATTTTATCACTGTTGATAATGCAGTTTTCATTTTGTACCTCTTTATTACTTTTCCATTCAAGATTTTTTTAAAGAAGCGTTTATTTTTTTCAGTTTTTAATTCTGTGTAGGATTGAACCAATGGCGTTTGAACTACTTCATTAAAAATTAATTTTTTTTAATTGTTGCACGTTTTTGGGGTCAGTGAATTGTGATTCATTAATAAATTTATTTACTTGCGGCACTGGAGATAACTCAGTATCCATTGAAGAATTTAGTGAAGTCTCAGTTTTTTTGTGCTTTTCAAAAGCCTTTGGTACTTCTTTTTATACATTTGAGCGGTTCTTTTTAATGCATTTATTTTTTTCTCCGTGTCCATTTTTTTCGGTGGCGCTTGACTTTATTTCTATTTAAAATCCTGTAATTCCATTTTTGTTTTGGTGTATCTGGAACAGGGTTCCCAAAATCCACTGCAGGAACTGGATGGGCTACGGAGACATCCTTATGCATGTGTTTTTTCTTATACCGAAAATTTTTAGAATTTTCCTTCCACTTTTTTCTTTGCTGCCTTTGTTCTCTCGGGTTCATTTCATTAATGGATTTTATTACTTTAATTTCCCTTTGCTTTAAATACCTTTCGGTATTCCTTCGGACGTCCTTTCTGCTTCTGTTCCTCTCTTTTCACGGGATCTTCTCTGATTCTCCTTCTTCTCTCCATTTCTCTTTCTCGCTTTTCGCACAATATATCTTTTGATTTTTTTATTTTAGCCTGGAACAAAATAAAAATTTGTTTGGGGTTTTCCTTTATACGTTTCACTGTCTACGTTTTCATTTTTGTTTTATCCGCAGCAATATTTTTAGTATAATTTTTGTAGAAATTGCAAATTAAATTTTTTATTGAGGTATCTATCTTATATACATTTTTTATTTTGTAAAACTTAATTTAAAAGCTCTGAAGTTTAAATCAAGAATTAATAATAACGTTTTATAATTACCGTGTCAATAGCATCATTCCCGTGTTGAAAAATATACATGGGAATGACGATTTCTCAATTATGTTTAGATGTTAAAAAAACCGAAACATACAATAATTAATTATTTGATAGATAGAGGCTCTAATTTTACACAAATCAATGATTTTGGTTAATAAAAAAATTGATTATTGAAAGATTTCTTGCTTACCATGTGAATGATCGTCCTCAGGTTACAACAAGTAACACAGCTGAATATATTTTCCTAGAGACGAACAACACGTGCACTGTTTGAATAAACCTTTGCTACTAGTGACCTCGCATTCGGTAAACCCGGTACGACAACATTAACTGCTTCTAACGACTGACGTGGACAAAAAATGGTAGGGATAATAATGACACGGGAATTACCTATTCCTTTGTATGCTTGCGTTAAGTCCTTTGTATGCGTGCTTTAAATTTTACAATAGTCTACCATCTGACATTCAACGGGAAACAAGCTATAAAGCTTAAAAAAACGGGTTTTCAACACCTGGTTAACATTGAGCTGTATACTGTGGTGGAGTACCTGGCCTATCAGCCTTGATCAGCATATATGTAATTTGTATTGTATGTAATTTGTATTGTTTGTATATTTTAGTGTATTGTTAATATATCTTTTTAATATGTGATTATTAGTAACATTTTTTAATATGTGATTATTAGCAATGTGACGTTATTTGCTCAATTATGTTAAAAATTTATGCAAATAAAAATTTACTCTACTCTACTCTACTCTAATATTATAGGAGGGACCAAATTTATAAATATTTTTAAGCATTAATTGTTTTTGTTTTTTTTTTATTTTTAAAGGAACCTTAAAGCCTCACCTTTTTTTAATTATCACGTTTTAAATTGCTTGCTTTCGTGCAGTTGTATTTCTATATTAGATAATTCAATTGGCAATTTCTATCTGGGGACAAGACATGGGAATGACATCATGTTATTTTTCTAATGTATACAGAAAACACAGCTATTTAAAAAAATAACATTTCAGTCTTAAAGCCCTGTTAATTTTACGTGTAAGTCATATACTTGCGATCATTTAGCTAAAACAGCTGATGTTTCACAGTACTGGGACAAGCAATTACTAAGTTTTGGTGGATTTACCCATATGGTTGTTTATTACTAATAGTTTTTGTGTATTTTTACTGACCTTTACCTGCTGGTAAGGACCTTTTAAATCTAAAACAGTAAAATGTCCGCTTAGACATGCGAAAATATTTTCTGGTAGGGGTAAAGCATAATGATCACTATCTGAGACTTTGTTTAATGTTTTTTTTTTAAATCTACACAAATTCTTAGTTCCTCAGGCGATTTTTTTGGAACTACTACTATAGGATTGGCCCAATTACTGTAACTGACTTTTTGTAAAATTTTATAAAACTCAACTAGTTTTTTTAATTCCTGTTCAACTTTATCTTTTAGGGCAAGAGGCATATCATAAGCTCTATGAAAAATGGGTTGCACATTTTCTTTCAAATTTAAATCAATTTCAAAATGTTTAATGAATGAATTACTATCAAAATCAGATCTAAATTCTTTTTTATTTCTGTTATTAAACTTGCAGTTTCAAGGTTTTCCAATTCCAGCTGACTAAAAAATTCACTCTGTGAAAAATTAACTTGTTGTCTCCAATTAGGATATAATACAGTTAACCAATTTCTACATAACAGAGGAGTAAAATTATGCTTACTTTCTAAGATGACTATAGGTACTTTTACAAAATTGTTTTTATATTTTACTAATACATCAATTTCTCCCATAATTTTTACTCCCTGACCGGTTAATACCTTTAAACAGTAATTAACAGAATAAATATTTAAATCTGACAAAAACTTTTTAAAATTATGTATATGAATTACTGTGCGACAGGCACCAGTGTCAATGTCAAATAAAATTGAGTTACCTTCCACCTCTAATATTATTTTCTCTGGAGCTGAATTTTCTGGTTCCAATGAAGACAACAATCCCAGAAATAATGAATCTTCTTCCTTCACTTCACCTTGTATATCACCTTCTAATAAACTAACTTTCGAACGACAGACAGTACTTATATGACCCACTTTCTTACAACTGAAACATTGCCATGCTTTGGCTGGACATTTTGATGAATCATGGCTTCTACCACATCTAAAGCATGACTTATATTGAACATAACTTCTACCAGCTTCATGACCATCATCTTTCTTAATTGTCATATTCTGGTTCGATTCTTCTTAAGGCTGATTCCCATTATCCATCTAGACGGCGGCAGGCAACCGTCCATCAGATGTCCGTCAATTTTATGCGGTATTCGCACTATCTCAACAGCTAACCATCAGTGTTTCGATAACTCTTGGACGAGTAGTACGCTTTTCTGCAATGTTTAAAAATTATTCACTTACCGATTTAGCCGTTATTGCTGTTTTGCTGGAAGAAGAGGATGAAGAGAAAGAGAAATCTAAAAGAAAAGCTAGGAAGACGGAAAAAAGAAAAATATGGATACATAAAAGTTTGATAGAAAGGAAAACTGAAGGTGAATTTTTCACATTATATAAAGAATTGTTAGATGATGAAGTAAAATTTCACCAATACTTTAGAATGTCAAAATACCAGTTCAATGATTTGTTGTCAAAAGTCGAACATTTATTAAGAAAAAAAAAATACTACATTTAGAGAAGCAATAACTCCAGTTGAAAAATTGGCACTTGGTTTGAGGTAAGTTTATTTATAAAAACTAAGTTTAGTTACAAAAGTATCATATTATATATGTTATATTATTCTAAATGATATTTTATAAAAAAATGTATACTTAGATATATCATTATTCGACAATATTGGGGTATGAACTTGCATTTGCTGATGATGGTTGCTGGGAATTATTGCCTGGAAAATGTTGCTGAAGCACAGGAGCACTGGAGACAGGAGGAACACCCATATCAACGTAATTATAATTTTGGTGACTTGTTGACGGTTGTCCATACCCATCGTATGCACTTGGCTGTTGGTGAGGCCTTACTGGAGATGGAGCTAAAAGTTGTAATTCTATGTCCGATACAATGTTAAATATTTTCGTTTTCGCCATGTGTTGGTACAATGGAGGAAACGTTTTTATGGTTTCGCTAATACCACTCAAAAAAGCGTCTATTGGATTGGTGGTAGTGGGTTGCTCATTTTTATTTAGTATGTACTTCATCAATGTCGTTGATGGTGATTCAGCCGGTTCAGATTTAGCTACTTTCGCCTTTTTTGATTTGTGTGCTGTTGGAGGTTTAACTGTTTGAGCACGGTTTTCAGTTTGTGAAACCTGGGAACTCTCTGCAGTCTCTAATTGAGTATTTGACTCCTGTTCTCGGCTGGATTCCCCTTCTTGTTCATTTTGATGCTCATCTCCTACTGCCAAGTCTTCAGATTCATTTTCGGATATAACATTAGATATTGTATCTCGTTCTTGAAAAAAGGCACTAGAAAATTTAGCTCATCTTCGTACTTCCACTTTCTTTTCTTCACTGCCGCTTGACCAGAGACTATCTTCTTAGATTTTAGAGCTCTTCGAAATTGGTCCCTTAGGCTGAACCATCTTTGTTTACAATCGTCCGCTAAAAAAAATCTTTTATTAATAACCTGTATTAATTACTTATTAATTATACATACTTAATAAAAATTCTACAAATTCAAAGATCAATGTTTTTCAGGTTTTTAGCTTCAGGAAATTCAATGCGGTCATTTGCTTTTACTTATAGATTAGGGCATTCAACAGTTTGGTCTATAATCAAAGAAGTTTGCAATGCTATAAATAATTGATGGATTCGACCGTTACTTGATGGAAGTTCATTTTATCTAACAATAAAAAACTGAAAACGTTTGTTTTCTATACTTCCACAAAATTTATTATATCTAAGTGACTACAGCTGTTTCGGCGGAGTGCCTTTCTCAAGTAATATAGTTTACAATGTGTTTGCCTTTTTAATCTTCAACTGAAGAGGTTGAGGAGTGGGGAGCTGTTTGTCTCGAGTTGGTCATTCAGAATTATATCTGTATTTTTCAGTTTATTAATTTCCATAGATTCTAAAAAAGATAGCTTAAGGCCTTTATTTTGAATATGTAGAATTTTAAACTCTTCATTGAAAGAATGATTATGATCTAGAAGGTGAAGTGCGTATGTAGAAGTGTCTGTTTTTCTATTGTTGAATGCCCTTTTGTGTTCTGCTATCCGTTTGTCAAAAGTTCTGCCAGTTTGACCGATGTACGTTTTCGGACAGTCACCACAAGTTAGTTTGTACACACCACTCTGTAGTTGCTTTCTCTTTCGGCTTTTATTGTTCTTAATATATTTGCTTAAGTTGTTGTTAGTTCTGAAAGCTGGTGTTATTCCTTTCTTTTTTATGTATCTGGCTATTGTTGTTGTTATCTTGCCAATATATGTGAGAGAGCAGAAGGTACTGGGTTCTTTCTGTGGTGGTGGATACACTAATTTCAGGGCTTTCTTATGGAGTTTTTGGTTTAAAATTTTGTTAACTGTTTGTTCGTTATAGCCGTTGTTTACTGCTATTTGTTTAATGATGTTTAGTTCTATTTCGAAGTTATTTTTTGTCATGGGAATTTCTGTCAGTCTATGTATCATGCTATGGTAGGCTGCTAATTTGTGTTGTGTAGGATGGGATGTGTATACACAATTCATCATCCCATCCTACACAACACAAATTAGCAGCCTACCATAGCATGATACATAGACTGACAGAAATTCCCATGACAAAAAATAACTTCGAAATAGAACTAAACATCATTAAACAAATAGCAGTAAACAACGGCTATAACGAACAAACAGTTAACAAAATTTTAAACCAAAAACTCCATAAGAAAGCCCTGAAATTAGTGTATCCACCACCACAGAAAGAACCCAGTACCTTCTGCTCTCTCACATATATTGGCAAGATAACAACAACAATAGCCAGATACATAAAAAAGAAAGGAATAACACCAGCTTTCAGAACTAACAACAACTTAAGCAAATATATTAAGAACAATAAAAGCCGAAAGAGAAAGCAACTACAGAGTGGTGTGTACAAACTAACTTGTGGTGACTGTCCGAAAACATACATCGGTCAAACTGGCAGAACTTTTGACAAACGGATAGCAGAACACAAAAGGGCATTCAACAATAGAAAAACAGACACTTCTACATACGCACTTCACCTTCTAGATCATAATCATTCTTTCAATGAAGAGTTTAAAATTCTACATATTCAAAATAAAGGCCTTAAGCTATCTTTTTTAGAATCTATGGAAATTAATAAACTGAAAAATACAGATATAATTCTGAATGACCAACTCGAGACAAACAGCTCCCCACTCCTCAACCTCTTCAGTTGAAGATTAAAAAGGCAAACACATTGTAAACTATATTACTTGAGAAAGGCACTCCGCCGAAACAGCTGTAGTCACTTAGATATAATAAATTTTGTGGAAGTATAGAAAACAAACGTTTTCAGTTTTTTATTGTTAGATAGAATGCTATAAATAATAAAATGTAGAACGAACAAATGCCACTACCCAATGAAAATGATTGGAAAAATATTGGTGACGACTTTTGGAGAAAATGGAATTTTCCCAATTGCCTTGGTGCCCTAGACGGTAAACACGTCCAAATAGAAGCTCCCGCTAATAGTGGATCCCAATATTTCAACTATAAAAAAACTTTTTCTATAGTTCTTATGGCACTTGTGGATGCAGAATATAAATTTATTGCTGTTGATATAGGAGCTTATGGAAAGAATAGTGATGGGGGAATTTTTGCAAATTCAAGTTTAGGTCGCCGATTCCATAATAATACAATGAATATTCCACCAGGAAGACCTTTTCCAGACACCAATACTGAGATGCCATTTGTAATGGTAGGCGACGAGGCATTCCCATTGAAAACATAATTATTACGACCTTATCCAGGGTCGCAGATTAAAGAAGACGAAGGAAAATCAAATTTCAACTATCGTTTATCTCGAGCTCGGAGGGTAGTTGAGAATGCCTTTGGTATATTGGCTCAAAGATTTCACGTATATCGTAGAACACTAAAATCAAAACCTGAATATGCTGATCAAACCATTTTAACCACCTGCATTTTACATAATTACTAAGAGATGGTAATATATACTCTTCTCGGGCTGACGTATTACATCAAACTCAATTTACAGATATTCCTCCCCAGGGTGGTAGTGCTCAAACAACAGCTTACGAAATACGAGAAACATTTAAAACTTTTTTCTCCTCTGCACAAGGGGCGTTACCTTGGGAAGTATGATACATCATAAGTTACATTTTTTGAAAAAAAAATTGTCAGCGATTAAATTAAAATTATGTAGTTTCATTTAAAAGTGTCTAGTAAAATTTGTGTAAGTACCTACTTAATAATATATTTGTAGTTAAAAATTATTTGTTAGTTAAATTACTTTTAAACTTATAAGACTTACCTGGGACTCACAATTCCTCACCGATTTTTTTCCATATTTTCCCCTTAATATTTGTGTCACTATAATCTTTATGGCTTAAATTAAATAAGCATTCATATGTTTGCACTAAAATAATCAATTTTTCGTCATCCATTTTCTTAGTAGGTACTAACTGTTTGTTTGTCACCGACGAAATGCCAATTGCACCGTTCGTATATTCTCACTATCCTCAAGGCACGTCACCAACAAGCACCAACACGTCAAAACATTCTTTCCTACAATGTCGGCTGCCGGTAGACGGCAGGCAGACGAGGGCTAGCCGCGACATAGACGGATAATGTGAATACGCAATGGTTTTGAAATCTAATGTTTTGACGGATACCTGATGGACGGTTGCCTGCCGCCGTCTAGATGGATAATGAGAATCAGCCTTTACTTGACCTTCTGTAAGTTCTAGTGACAATGCTGTCTCATACGCTTTTTCAAGGGAAATGTTGTCTTCCGCCAGTAGTTTGCGTTTTATTGTGACTGACCGTACACCACAGACAAGTCTGTCTCTGAGACATTCTTTCAAAAATTTACCAAATTTACAATATTGAGCAACACTTTTTAGTTTTGCCACAAAACTTTTAATATCCTCTGTAGGTTCTTGACTTGTGTTGTAAAATTTGTACCTTTCAGCGATAACTAACCGCTTTGGACTATAATGTTCAGACAGAGCTTTTTTAACTCTTCAAATGTTTTTGAACTTGGTAGTTCTGGAGCTAATAAGTCTTTTAAGACACTGTAAACTTCTCCACCAATTAAAGTAATCAATAAAGGAACTTCCTTGACTTTTTCCACTCCATTACATAAAAACAACTGCTCAAGTCTCTCCAGATAAGACGTGATATCACGTTTAGCAGGATTGAATTGCTCGATGGCCCCAATTAACGACATTTTTGGACTTTTGCGTGGATTCTTTCTGTGACTCGTCGTCAATTATGTTATGTATCGAATAAGGCACAGAGTGACAAACGTAACTATTTATTTAATTATAAAACAGCTACAAACAATTACATTTTAGCAATAGCCGCATGGACCTCGCAAGCTACCTCGTGACATGACATAGCCTCACTGACACACCGTAGTGTCTACTATTGTCGCACAGTTTTCAAAATTGGTCAAAACGTGATCAAAACTAAATTTGTTTAAACTGTAAAAGTTATCTCGCTGAAAACTTGGAATATTTGAGGTATTATACCGTATAACGAGTATATATAATAGGGGTCGTTTTTTTAGTTTTCATCCCTTCATTAGGGGGTGAATTACTTAAAAAATATTGTTATACAGGGTGTTTCATTAAGAATGTCCAATCTTTGAGTTGTAAATTCTAGACCTTAAAATATTAAGGATTTAACCCAAATCACTTAAATAAAATGTGGCTGCTTACAGAGTTACGTTACCGGGTGTTTTATTTAAAAATTTAAAAACTATTTTTGCTCAGTGGTTTAAAACTTTTCGACGTATCCTTTTCATACTTCGCACAAAGTGTAGATACTGTACACCCTATAAAATTATGTTAAACGTTTCTGGCTATTACCAGAGGCGTACGACAGGGGACAGTGAATGGTTGACCCTTCCCAAATTCTACGCCACTGGCGGAAATGCCATTTTAGCGCAATTTTTCTATTCTCCAATACTCTCTATGTAAATAACATACACTTCATTCGCAACGATAAAGTAATTAGTTTTCGACAGTGCCGCGCCAGCAGGTGGTAGCGTCTGTGTGCAAAACATTTAATGGCGCCCAAAAAATAGGTATAACCAGGGGGGGGGGTTGGAGGTTATAACCACCCCATTTGGATGTACTTTGAGCTCTACACCGTTACTATTCCATACCCCCCAGAGACCATCAAGTCAGTAGTTGTAACCCCCCCCCTCCCCCTTAGAATCATCCTGGTTACACCTTTGCCCAAAAAATACGCAATTTTTTAAAAAATCGTCCCGTTAAATAAAACAATGAGACTAAAAATGAACAATTATTTATTATAACCAAATAAAAACAATTAAAAATTCTCACACATGCAACAGGAGAATAAAGTTAAAATAAAAAAAAATAAATCTTTGGAGTAACAACATAAAAATCTAAAGATATGGTACAGTTGATCACAAACCCTTTTTTCAGTTCGTCATTAATTTTTACGTCATATAAGATTTTAAGAATGTCGCGAATCACTGCATGACATTTTAGTTAAATCTGACAGTTGTCAGAATATTAATATTTAAAATATTTTCAGGAAATAATAAATAAATATAGAAAACAATTTCACTATACAATGTCAAAATATACCAATGACATAAAATATTTATATTTACGTCGTTGACAAATTTCTAACCTAGAATTACAATTGTCATTTTATCCGTTAAGATTGTAAAAATACTGTCACGGTAGATTACTTTTGTTTCAAATTATCATTATTCACATCCCGGATTGGTTATTTATTTAGACTATTGTAATTGTCAACTAATTAAACATATAAGTGTAAGTCGCTTTAATAGGACTTTTCATTCACAGTCATTTGTTTCGAGCTTCTGTCATAAGTCGTATAATCCGTGTATATTAATATTATACACAGATTATACAACATATGACAGAAGCTCGAAACAAATGACAGTCGATGAAAAGCCCTATATGCAAATATCCTTCAACGAATACGTAATTTTCGAAATCCTATATACAGGGTGTTTGGTAAATAATGGGCCATAGCTTAACCTCAGGTTCCTGAGGTTAAAATAGGCCGATTTAAGCTAACTTACCTTAGTACAAAGTTTATAATAACCGAGATACAGGGTGTCAAAAACTTTTTTTTATGTATTATTGAATATTTCCTGACAGGCATGAGATATCAAGACGAAATTTAGTATGTGGGGGTTTTTTGGGACGAGAAAACTAAATTCCCTACCAAAAATTATATGTTACCCAGAGGGCGCCACATACGCCTTTCAGCACTCATTTAATACGTTCAATTGTTTTTATTCGTCACTCCGTATAATTTTGACATTAAAATGTTTATTCCTCTATTAGTTTTACTTAAAAAAGGCATACCTTTTTCATCTCCCTAAACTCAACCGTTTTCGAGATAAACGCATTTTAAATCTGCGGTACAACATAATTTTTAGCATAATATCATTGTAGTTACACAAGAAAAATAACTTAAAACCATAAAATTATCCAAAAATGTATCGCAAATTTCTTCAAATGGAATTTGCGATGCAATGACATAAATTTGAGAACTGGCACAATTATTATGCTTTTAAGTTATTTTTCGGGTGTAACTACAATGATATTATGCTAAAAATGATAGTGTATCGCAGATTTAAAATGTGTTTATCTCGAAAACGGTTGAGTTTAGGGAAATGAAAGAAGTATACCTTTTTTAAGTAAAACTAATAGGAGAATAAAACTTTTAATGTCAAAATTAAACAGAGTGAGTGATAAAAAAATTGAACGTAATAAATGAGTGCTGAAAGGCGTATGTGGCGCCCTCTGGGCAATACATAATTTTTGGTAGGGTTTTTTGTTTTCTCGACCCAAAAAACCACCATATACCAAATTTCATGTTGTTATCTCATACCTGTCAGGAAATATTCAATAATAAATAAATAAAAAAGTTTAACTTTGACACCCTGTATCTCGGTTATTATAAACTTTGTACTAAGGTAAGTTAGCTTAAATCGGCCTATTTTAACCTCAGCAATCTGAGGTTAAGCTATGGCCCATTCTTTACCAAACACCATGTGTAATAATCACGGACGTTTTTTCTGTCGCTTCGAGCTTAATGCGCTAGAGGGAATTCGATCAACTATGACGCACTGCAAAAAAGGGTTTGGGATCAACTGTACACATGAAATAAGTAACTATTTTATAAAAAATTCACTTTTCGCGCCTTCAGTTCGGAAAATCTTTTTATAATGTGGTGAATATAAATTTCATCTAATACTGACGATTCTATAGAGATGATAGATAAATTTCTTAACCGCTCTTGACTGATGGTCGATCTTAAATAATTTTTTATAAGTTTTAGTTTAGAAAAAGATCGTTCAGCAGTGGCAACAGATATAGGCAGAGTGAGCAGAATGCGAAGAGCTATTGTTAAATTTGGGTAAACTGCAGTTAATTCATTTAAAAATATAAATTTTAAAATTTTACAAACATCATTATTTAATTCTTTTAATACAGGCTGAATCTGTATAATTTCTTCAAACAAATCGTCTCCCTCTACATCTAGATCATCATTAAATGTCAATTTCTTTTCCAAATTTTTACAGAAAAGTTTTAATTGTGGTTTTTCTATACTCTCGTTCAAATTATGTAAGAATTTGAAAGAATCAACGTGATTTTCCAATAAGGAAAATCTTTCATTTACTGAAACTGAGGCTTGGTCGAGAATACAATAAAAGAAATTAACTTTGTATGCTATTTTAGGATCCAAAATTTGTTGATCCTCGTGTTCGTAATCGAACTGTTTGATTTTATTTCGACGCCGTAACTGTGTGACTGGTTGAAAACTGGGCTCCACATCCAGTTTCTCTGCAGTTTCATTTGCTGTAGCAACAACATCATAAAATTTGCTATCTGTCCGAAACTCGAGCAAAAATTGTTTTAGCTCTTGTAAAGCATTTAAGGCCAGCTGCATATTCATTGTTTTGCTTTGTAAAATTTTGCTAACAAAGTTAACTTTTATCAGAACTTCATACCATATGTGAAGTGAGCATATGAATGTAAATGTTGATATTTTTTGTCCTAAACATCTAGCTTGATATTTTGAATCAAGATCAAATTTATCCGAATGTGTTATATCACATAAAGCATCATAAATTTCTGGCAAATTTTTGTATAATTGCTTTAAAGCATCAATTCTGCTGGACCAGCGTGTATCAGATAAATGCTTTAAAGTTAGACTTGCGAAATGCTGTTTTATGATATCCCAACGTTTGGTAGAAGCTGAAAAATATTTATATAATTCTTCGATTAAACTAAAAAAACCGATTGTTTCGTGATTTATCTTCACAGCATCATTAACTACTAAATTTAAAGTGTGCACATGGCATATAATAGGCTCGTGGATTCAGATCTAAAATAATCTTTTGTAAACCGTTATTTTTGCCACGCATATTGGAACCATTATCATAGCCTTGGCCCCTCAAGTTATTGATATCTAAATCAAACTTTTTTAATTCTTCTAATATAAAAGAACTCAAACCCTTACCTGTTGTGTCGAAAATTGGACAAAAGCTAAAAAATGTTCTCGTATTTCTAGTTCTTTAGAACAGTCGTTTAAGTGGACAAATTTAATGTTATACTTATTTGTTCCATATGTGCAATATCGGGAGTGCAATCCAATATGGTTGAAAAGTATTTATTCTGCTTGCAAAGCTGCAAAATTGAATTCTGTATTTCTTTAGCCAAAACACATATAATTTCATTTTGGATTTTATCACCGAAATACGAGGGCATTTTTGTACCTTGTAAACTTTGTGTGATACGGTGAATATGATCAGCCATTATTGGATCGAATTTACCTATCATCTCTATGCACTTTAAAAAATTACCATTATGTCTTTCAAATAATTTACTGTGTTGCCCACGAAAAGCTAAATTTTGTGTAGATAAAAATTGAATAACATTAATTATTTTTATTACATTATACCACCGTTGTGTTTCAATTTCGAGAAGTTTTTGAAGAGAACTCTCAATTATAGTTTTATTTTTAATTGTTTGAGACAGCTTTATCCATTTTTTATAGTTACTAAAGTGAAAGGAGCTTCTTTCATGCCTGCCTAAATACATTGATAAATGCAGCCAGTCGTTGAATCCTCGGCAAAACACATTATTTTCTTGGGGGTTAAAAAGTTTACAGGAAAAACAGAATACGGAATTTTTAGTAATGGAATAAACTAACCAATTTCTATGATCAACTTCGCCATTTTTTAAATTTCTTTCATAATAGTTAGAAGAAAATCGTCGTCCCGATAAATCGCGAGATAAATTGAACTGTGTTATTTGTTTCGGACCATTTTCAATTAAAATTTGCACAAAAGATGTACTAAGACTATTTGGCCAAAGACCTGGATCATCACAAGTACTAATATCAATATGAAGTGACTTTACCTCAGGAGAGATTTCATTGAGGTAGATTACACCAGTGGCACAAGTTGTTAATTGTTCGTCACTCTGAATCTGCTCGTCATATGGATGTGATAACTGGTTTTCGAAATTTTCAATTTCAATGCCAGTCGATGTCTCAGCTTCAGAAGTGCTAGACACGTTTGAAATTGATGTAGATGGAATAGAAAAAAACTGTGTTATTTTTCTGGCGTTTCTATCGCGGTCTTCTTCTCGTCTTTTCTTGTTTACTAGGTTTTGAAAACCCGACAGTTTTTTTCTCTTTTCTTCATGCGACATCTGGAAGTGGTAAAAGGAAAATAATTAAAATCCATGATTTATAATTGTCATAAAGAGCAACGAGCCCAAATTTTCAATATGCAATTAAAAAAAACCATTAAAATAACCATAAATATTTTTTCATATTTCTATTTTTCCCTACTTAGAAACTAGGTAAATCTTGATATGAATTTTAATTGGGGGGATTAGATGCTAAGGGGTACAAGTGACAAAATATTGTAAACTGAGTTAAGTGCACAAAATAATACTAGATAGTATTAAAAATTTAGTGGCAAAGAGATCAGGTGAATTAAACTACCGGTGGCCACATAATATCGCAGGTTCTAGTTTGACTACTTACGAAATATTTAAAAAGAGTTTGTGGCAAACACTAGTAGTGTAATTATGTACTAGCAAAATGAGCAGAAATGAGCAGGGGCCATCTGGCAGTGAACACCTGCATCCGGTCTAAAAATAGGGTGGGGGAATATATGATATTGTATGAGCAAAATGAGAAACATCTGGCATCCTGTCTAAAAAATAGGGTGGGGGAATATATGATATTATTGTGTGCAAAATGAGGAGCCCAATGAGGGTATATCTAGTCTAATATTTATCCTTTTAGGGAGAGAAAAAGATTGTAGACAATATCCGGGTTAAAAATAGTCCAATTAACCACTGGTCACCCACCCAGCAGGATATCGATTACTAAACAATAATTTTAAAGGTAATTTCTAGCTGGAGTGGGCATTTTTCAAATAAACAAAAATAAATTATTTTAATTTGTATCATTCAATATAAAAAATAAATTACATAACTCCATTATCGATGGGCATCATGGACAGTGGTCATTTCTGGTTGGATTGTACATAGTCCCAAATAAACAAAAAGAAATTATTTTAATTTGTATCATTCAATATAAAAAATAAATTACATAACTCCATTATCGATGGGCATCATGGACAGTGGTCATTTCTGGTTGGATTGTACTGGACAGTCCCAAATAAACAAAAAGAAATTATTTTAATTTGTATCATTAAATATAAATTACATTTACCGATAAACATTGATCACGAAACAATAATTTTAAATGAACTTCTGGCTGGCTGGATTGTCGCAAGGCATGTTAATTGCATAAATTAAAAAGTCATTCCCGCCAAATATGAAAACTAATTAGACGGGAATGTAAAAAACCATCTGTTCCCAGTGTATAATTACATTTGGCTTAAAACAAAACGACAAAAAGTTTAGACAAACATATTCCCGGCAAATGAACTGCAATAGTGTCTGACTTTCAATTCCCATCGCATCTTTAATCACATCTGGCTTGCTATTACGCACCATAAAAAATTTTCATGCAGGATGTGTTCAATTAATGCTCTACTTATTATTAAACGTTATAGCAAGCACAGGGGTGTCCTAAGACCTATTTATCTCTCTTTAAGCTATCAATTATGTATTCATATTTTTTAAGACAAAAATTATTGAAAATAACCATATAATAATGCTCTTATTAATAATATATGTTATAGCAAGCACAGGGGCGTCCTAAGATCCATTTTCCTCCTCTTTAATCAATTTATGTATTAATATTTTTTAAGACAAAAATTATCGAAAATAACCATATAATAAGTTGTCATACATTGTTTCTGTCTTTTAAAATCAGGCTCATTGAAAAATTATTCAATAGATTGCTACGTTTTTATTATAATCGGTTGCATTTCGCTACCATTTTTCAATTATTTAGGTATGCTTCAAAAAATAAGTTTTATAACTTAGTCAAACTTTGGTTAATGCAAAAATCTTTATGTAAAAATTAATAAAGCGTCCTTTTATCTTTTCAAATAATTATCAGAAATACGCAAACACTGTTTAAATTTTTTCTTAATAACAAATGAGAAAAAAAAAAAGACTAACACATGATATTCATGTGGGAATTCATTTCATGGTTTTTCTCACGCAAATTTGGAGTTGTCGTAAAGCATAAAAGACATCTGGACCTAATTAAAAATTTAACTGAACCCCTACACATACGTGGGTGGTATTTTTGTGAAAAATTAAGAGAATATGCAGAAACATAACACAAACAGACTGTGAGAGACACATGGATGGTGTTTTTTTTTGCAAAAATCATATAGATGGTGATTCAGTTCCCACAGTTCCTTAAGAAGGAAGCTCTATTTCCATGGAGGGGGGGTAAAAACTTACAAGCCAAGCACTGATATGGGCGTGGTGTAGCTATCCCATTGGTGTGCCTCGTGGGTAACAAAATGTTCTAAGAAGCGGGGGATTTTAAAATTTTTAGATTGGTCTACTTTCTTTCCCACTTCAAAAAGCTATAAAACCATATCCAGCAAGTAGATTAGTTTTATTAAAATCAGTAAGTTCTGTCGAATATTCCAAAATGAAAGTGAAGTTTGCAGTACCTGAATGTTCGAAATCAAGTGCCAAAATTATTTCGCACTTCAGAAAGTCCCCCAATGGGAAAAAATTTAGTGAAGTGAAGTTAAACTCCAGCGCGGACGGGGAAACATTTAATGAAGTGAACTTCCAGCGTGGAACTAACCGAAGGAGATTTTACTTGCCACAGACCAATGGAGGCCATTTGAGCAACAAGTTATGGCGTCATCCACCCCAATGATCGACCCAAAATACGATACTGTATCATCTGACGACGAAGAAGAAGAAGAAATAGGTAATGGCTCTTTTCACGGGTCAAATCTTATTCAGAGTGATGATTTTAATGAAAGCATGGAAGTGTACCTCATGGTGAAAAAGAAGAAGACGATCTAAATATTACCACAAATTATGATAATATTGACAAAACTGTCAAAACTACAGATGATGAATATGACAGTAAACATTTGTAAGTGAAAATACTCGTTATTTGGAAGAAAACCAGATGGGCTGTGCTACTTAAGAAGATTAGTGGTTATGAGAAAAAACGCGATAGGGCGCAAAGGAGTTTGGACAAAGTTAACCAAAACATTGGCATCTGCAACCAAATTCTGACATCTATAATGACCTGTAAACCTGTGGATAATTAGTGTGGATTGCAGTGATAAAAAACGTTATATTTTTATGTTGTATTCTAAAGTGTTTGCTTAACTATGTAAATTAATTGTTTTTTTAACTATGTAAATTAATAGCATTTTTTGCTTATTGGTTTATTTAGTTAAACAAACATATTCCAAAATGAAAATTTTACTTTCATTTTGGAATATTAGACAGAACTTACTGATTTTAATAAAATAAATATTTTATATAATATTTTAGTTTTTTTACCCACACCTTAATAGCAAATCGTCGGTGATGTGGCAATACCTTCTACCTGCTATTACATGATTTTTTGCAAAAGTGATAAAAAACCTTTTTCCTGTTTTCATATGATATTTTTTGACTTATTTTCTAGTAAATTCATAATGAATTTACTAGAAAATAAGTAAAAAAATATCATATAAAAACAGGAAGTGAACCTAAAAAAAGACGCTTGGTCGCTTCTAAAAAATCATGTAATAGCAGGTAGAAGGTATTGTCACATCACCGACGAAGTGAGTTATACTATAATGCACACAATAATAACATGCAAAATTACAAAATAGAGCCAACAATACAACTACCTAGTTTGCCAATAATTACCTCGTAATATATAAACATTCACCTATGTAATATTCCGATATTTGTCATCACAAAACACAAATCAAATTCCCTTTATAAACTTCACTAAACACATTATTTGTCCTTCTCGAATATCACCCGCATTTTAGCCGGAGAATACTAAATTTAAAAATAGACGCCGTGCTCTCTACATTATGCGAGAGGTCAGAATGTAGAAATGCATATGTCATAAACGTACTCGAAAAATTTTTAAGCTAAAATATTTATTGATTTAAAAATTAATTTTTCACTTCATTTATGAAAATTAAGAAAAGATATTTTAGAATCATATTTTAGAAGTATAGGTCTAATCAAAACTTGGAAAACAAATTTTTATTAATAATTTTTAACAGGGACCCATCAACAAAAATTTTGTCAAAACAATATAATGTTGCATATCAATAGGAAAAAAAAAATAAATTAAAAAATATATAACTTATTTAAAATTTAATACAGGGGGCGTTTCATTTGTACTTAAATAAAATCATTTCACCACTCATTTATGAAAATTAAGAAAAGATATTTTAGAATCATATTTTAGAAGTATAGGTCTAATCAAAACTTGGAAAACAAATTTTTATTAATAATTTTTTACGGGGGGACCCATCAACAAAAATTTTGTCAAAACAATATAATGTTGCATATCAATAGGAAAAAATATCAAATTCGAAAATATATATAACTTATTTAAAATTTAATACAGGGGGCGTTTCATTTGTACTTAAATAAAATCATTTCACCACTCATTTATGAAAAATAAGAAAAGATATTTTAGAATCATATTTTAGAAGTATAGGTCTAATCAAAACTTGGAAAACAAATTTTTATTAATATTTTTTTAACAGGGACCCATCAACAAAAATTTTGTCAAAACAATATAATGTTGCATATCAATAGGAAAAAAAAATAAATTCAAAAATATATAACTTATTTAAAATTTAATACAGGGGGCGTTTCATTTGCACATAAAGAAAATTAAAGGGAAAATGGAATTGAATAAAAACCTTTTTATTGTTGTAGATTTATATTATTACAAATAATACAGTATTTACATAAGCAGTATATATACAAGTTCATATTGCAACAAAAACAAGTACGTGTACTAAGATTATCTGCCTTCCCACTTGAATGTTCCGTAATATGAACAGCTGGGACGTATGATGGCACTCCGCTAACAGTCTCAAAAAAAAACAAGAAGGGCACAAACTTTCATTGTCTATTACGTAATAATATTTGATCATACATACTGTTTGTCCGCTTTCATATGACAGAAAGCGGACATCATCCACTTTCATTATTTTGTTCTCTGCCTCTGGGGAATCCATATCTAATACCTCACAATCTTCCAGGTCTGACAAATTTTCGGTGGATACCGAAAAAACAAAACTTTCGTTAGAAGAGGCACTATCACTATCTTCAGCTTCATGTGGTGGTATGACATCCAATGGATTAAGAACTGCTTCATCCATTGCTTGATTTTCATGGTCACTATCTTCAGCTTCATATGGTGGTATAACACCCAATGGATTTATAACTGCTTCATCCATTGCTTGGTTTTCATTTTCTAGCACCATTTTGATATTACCACAAAAATTATAAATGCATCAGTTTATATATTTTCAAGTAGAATAAAGAGGGGGGTTAGTGCCATATGCTTTTCACATCTAAAACTAGCTCAAGGGTCAATTAACTGGACATCTGGTGTGTCTAGACAGTATCCGATCTAAAAATAACTCAAGGTTAACGGCCAATGTCTAAAAAATAGCTCAGCGATCTGGGCATCTGTTAGTCTAGACCATATCCGGTCTAAAATGAGGTAGAGGGGGGGGACCCATCTGCAACTGGTATCAATGAGAGTGGGGAGGATGTAAGAGTACAGAAACATCGATAATGTTAACAGTATGTGCTCAAGAAGTCTTCGTGAACGTGTTGAACAATTTAGTAAAGGTATTAACAGAATAAAGCGTGATATTTTAGTTTATGAAAAAACAAGAAATATTAAACAGTTAGAAAAGAAAACCAGTTAATAAAAAATATAAAGACAAAGAATATATGTTTAAAAACTTTTCACGACTTAGTATAAGTGATGCGTTTGCGTAGTGGAATACTCCAGAAGAAGAAAATAGACTATTTTTTTGTTTCTGCAATCGAGGAGCAAAAGTGGATAGACTTGGTATTTAAAAACATTAATCGTTTTAACAATAATGGAATGTTGCCAGAAAAGAATTGTGATGAATCAACACCCACAAAAACCTTTGTACCTATTCACAGAAGCAGAACTACAAAACTTTACCATACCATACATTAGAAAATTTGTGGATCCATACGAACTACTTCAGTCTTGGCATCTCCTACCCCAGAAATTTGTGCAAGATTTTGAAATTCGAACTCGACTTCCGTGTTTTGTTCATTTCAATCGTCCCGAATGGAGAACAGGAAGAAGGATTAGCTTCTGCCCAATCCAGTTGCCGTTTATGCAGATTTGCACTGGAAAATTTATGTAACAATTATAGCGGTTAAATAAAGTACTATTTTTTATTAATAAAACAAAATGTCAAAAAAATTCTTTATCGCATCATAAAAGTATCATACAAATAAAATACATTAGATAACGCACATACACTATTATTATTTAAATGGTAAGGACGTTTGGGTTCCATAAATTGAGTAGGGAGCCGCGGAAGATAAAAAACAAAGAAAAACTGTGGGTTGGTTTAGGGTCATATAATAATAATTTTTCTGGAAATTAGCAAACACCTCACATAGTTTGGTAAACCTATTAGTTTTAAAGTCTAGTTGAAGGTCATTATAGGGATATCTTTCAGAATTTAAAAACACTTTGATATTTTTTAAATTGCAATGATCAAATTTACTCACATCTTTTGTTAATTTCAATTTTTTGATTCCCACTGACCATGTATGACGTGTAGAGTTAGCGCTGGATATGGTAGAGTTATATAGTGCATAAGACTAGGGTAGTTAAAAGTGTAACTATGGTAGTTTCACCCCAAAAGTTCCAAATTCTCCGGCAAGATGGGAGGGACTATTTTAATGGAATCTACAACATAGGCTGTCATAGTTCGGTTATTATCCGCTAGGTGGCTATTTTTACGACATTTTCTAATTTTAATTAGAAATTAATATGAATACATAAAACTTGGTTGTTGTAAGGATGTAGGTATATTCATAAACTAAACATATTTCTTACAATTAACTATATATAGATGTAAGTTTAGATAGCAGAGTCTTTAATTGATATTGTTACGGATAGGGGGAATAAGTTAGGCAAAGGTCTGGGTCTCTAACTTATTCCATACAAGGAGCTACTCAATTCACCCCCGGCCTATCCGTATCCTCGTCCATTTTCAAAGTATGGCACGGCTTCGCTGGTCATCAGCTACGCCTCAGCCCTCCAGGGCTAAGGCAATGGGAAAATGCACCAGGCCTTGACAAAGGCGAGTGCAAAGGGGGACACTGAATTCTGACAAGAACTCAGTGTCGTTTCTTACATTAAAATAATTATACCTAAAAATAAAACACTGCTACGCTGCCAGAGACTTTGGCTGGTTCTGAAAAGAACCAGGCCAAAGCTATTGCTTTCTTACATTTTGAAATTGAACCCTAAAAGAGAACACTACTGCTAAGAAATAAAACAACTGCTTTCTGTAGAGTGACCCCAGACCACAGAGTCGGGGAAGGTAGGTGCAGCGCCCCAGGCTGACGGGCAAGCCCGTGCAGGCCGGAGGACGACTGCGGACTGAGATGTCGAGGATTGGAACCGCCAGCTTTTATAGAAGCGTCGCTGTGACGCGTGCGGCAAGCTGGGAATTCCAAAACCTCGACGGGTGCCTCTGACTCGCGTCAGAGGAGAGAAGGCGGGGCGATGCACATCGCAAGCGTGAGCTGCGATGACAATATAAAATATTTTCGTTTGGACAAGGCACTCCAAATAGATTCCAACTAAATTGTCCACCTGCGACAACTTTTACTTTAGTCGGACGGAAAACTGAATGGTGATAAGTTTTTCAGTTCCATGCAGAAGCTTCAAAAGATAGTAATGGTGATTGCCTACCTCCGTGGAGGGAAAGGTATGTGGAGAAAAAATATAGAAGGTGGAAATAATAAATTTCGAAATGAAAAACACAAAAGACAAAAAGGATTTAGACCGCGAAGATCATGAAGGAGGACATGGAAAGACGGGGGACCTCATTTGGCAGGTCAAAGGAAATGTTGACGGAAATCGACTGCTTTCAGTAACTCTACGAATTACTTGAAGTGAAAACGGAATGCAACTCTAGTAAAAATTCAGAAAGTATATGTCTTCAAAAAATATGTTAAATTAAAATTAAATATTACAAAAAAATAAATTTATAAGATTTTAAGCATAAGTAAAAAGATTGCAATACTCAATTTTTAGTATCAGTCAATCATAACTAGAATATACAACCTGAAATGAAAACAATAACTTATTAAAACCATTTAGAAGGACCTATCTACGTCTCTGGTAATCTAAAAATACCATATTAGTAGTTCAAGTATACGGTCATAAACTTCCAGATGCGAAATATGAATGAAAACGTAACGCGTAAAGGCGGTGTAAAAATAATTCTTTAATATTAATAAAAATACATGAAATAATTATCTTTTCAGTATGTTTATTATTAAAAGTATGCTATATTTATAAATTCTTCCGAAAAGATTGTTTACAGCGGTTAGAGAAAAAAATTTAGTTCAAACAAATATTTAAACACAACAATGTTTTGTGTGTTTTTTAGAAACATTTGATTTTATTATATATGAGCTAGCGTCAGAATTAGGTAGTATTTCGCCTCGACATACAAGAAAGAATGAGGGAAAGAAAACAACGGTTTACAGTTTTAAAATTAATGTACAATATGTTAGATTTAATTATTTCGATTATAGTCTAAGTGAAACACTCTCTATAATTTACTGAATTTATTTAAACAAAATTTTAATAATTGTTAAGTTATAAAGACTGAGCATGGTTGAAAATAGAAATTCGTAGTATAAAACAAAAAAAAACATATATTAAAATCATTACGGGGTGATTTCAGAAAGGAGGATTAAATAGTTCAGTAATAAATTTAAGTTATTTTAGAACAGATGTAGGATAGATTTAGATTTCGTGTGAAAATAGGGACACATCAGGGATCCATGTTAAGGGCATATTTCTCCCCATTAGAGCTGAATCAGTTAATATCCAAATTGAGCCATGAACTCCGCCCCCCACTCTTGTCTGTGGCTGCTTTTCCCCATACACGGACTCCTAAAAGAGCTTGTACGTCGCTGTTTACTGTGTCTTTCCAGCGCATTCTTGGCTTTCCAACTGGTCTCTTTCCCTACTTTATACCATTCTGTGATCTTTTTGGTAGCCTATCCTCTCCCATTCTTATCACATGTCCACCCCAATCTTTGTATTCTAATATAGTCTGACAGGTGTTTCCTTATGAACTAACTGACCCAACTGAAGCCAGCAATGGGATAAGACAGGGGGATTCCTTGAGTCCTTTATTGTTCAACCTGATCATGGACGAAATGGTAAAAAAGTAAGAACTAAAAAAAAGGATACCAAATGGGAGAAAAACAACTTAAAATAATCTGCTATGGGGGACGATGCAATACTAATCTAAGTGAAGACGATTTACAACGTATGCTGCACCAATTCAACATAATCGCCAGAAAATTTAACATGTTAATTTCCTTAAAAAAGACAAAATGCATGGTTATAACAGCAAATTTACTAATATATAAATTAGAGCTGGAGGGTCAGGCAATAAAACAAGTGAAGGAGTTTAAATATCAAAGCATCACACTATCTAGCTACGGACAGATCGAAACAGAAGTGGAAGATCAAGTGAATAGAGCAAACAAAGCCTGAACGACACAATATGGAGAAATAAAAATATCGGAAAAGAAATGAAAGGTAGAATTTACAAAACAGTCATCAGACCGATAATGACATACGCGACAGAAACACGACCTGACACAGAGTGGACAAAAAGATTGCTCAAAAGAGCGGAGATGAAAACCTTTCGAAAAATCGATGGTAAGACTCTATGGGACAGAGCTACAAGTACAGATATACGACGGAGATGCAAGGTAGATAACATTAATAACTGGGTAAGAAACAGAAGAATAGAATGGAATGACCACAAAAACCGAATGACAACAAATAGGGTAGCCAGGGCAGTGAGAGACGGTTCCCACTAGGAAGACGATCAGTGGGAAGACCACGAAAACGATGGAATGACAACTTACTAGAGGCACATTGAAAAAACAGAGCCATGTCTATACAAAAAGAAGAAGAAGAATAAAGTATTTAACAAACAAATTGCAAGTAGAAATCGATAGCATACAAAATTTTAATATTTAAATTGTTTTTTTTATTTATTTTTGTGTTTTGTGATATCTAATTATGTTTAATATTTTCAAATTACTAATTATAGAAATAGCTTCCATAACTTCATCATTTTTCACTAAATTTTTTAATCTACCTACTAGAATGTTTGAATCGGTTTCATACTTAAAGTTTTCGTGTAAAAACAAATGTTTCGTAACTCTCACATTATCAGTATTCTGTATATGAGAACATAATCGTTTATTTTTTTTAATAAATAGAGATCTAATGATATTTTCAAATTTCTGTGGGTCGGCTCGGTGGTTTAATCTACCTTTTAAATCACGGTGAACACCTGTTATTTCTAGAATTTGCTTATAAATATATAAATCTTCTTGCGTAAAGTTGGTTGGTTGTTTGAAAAATATTAAATTAAGTAATCCGGGGGTAGCCTTAAATTCTTTTGTTTCAAGATAAATTTTTTCATGTTGTTCTGAAGCTATTTTCTTGTGGCATTTTTATAATCAAGTATATTCAAATGGGAAATAAGCCACAATTTTACCTAAAAATGATTTTATTAACGTTTCGACGCCCAAGTCGGGTGTCGTTGTCAAAATACAAATGAATACTAAATAAACAAAAATGTTGTTGCTTAGTAAAAAATTCTTCTAATAATTTATTTAATCTGACTCATTTATATCGGCAAATCAGACACGTATTATACATTTTAAAGTAGACGACTTTAAAATGATATTGCCAATATTGATGAGTTGCGTTCCTGGGACGACTTTACTAAAAGATAGTTCATTCGATTACATGAAATCAATCCCAACTCAAGAATATCCGCCACAAAAAATCATAGCATGTGATCTGTCTTTAAAAAGACAACCAAATGCAACGGTGGCACTGAAATTCTCGTGTTAGAGATTCCATAGTAAATCACGAGGGAAAACCAGGAAAAACCTCGTGATACTATCCCGACATCGTAAGTATTTGGGTTTACATTTAGTTTACTCTCAAAACTAATACCAAATTCTGACTTGATATTTTAAATTTTAAATAATACTAAATATGTACTAACTCGATATGTTACATCCGACATAAGACACCCGACTTGGGCGTCGAAACGTTAATAAAATCATTTTTAGGTAAAATTGTGGCTTATTTCCCATTTGAATATACTTAAATTTTTTCATCTTTAAAAGATATTTTATAATTTCCCATATTCCATATTGAAGTTCTCCAGTTATAGTTAGGACCGTATGCTTTATCGATATCTATTGAATCTTGCCAATATTTTTGAAAATATGAATTCTGTAGATCTTTTATAGTTTGTGTCAAACCAGATTTTGGTGTGGATTCCTTATTGACCTCATTTTGATTCATTTTTAATTTTATTGAGCTGTTGGACTGGTGCAATATTATAAACTGAAACTTATCTATGTTTTCATTATATATACGGTTAATTCTATAGACAAAAACAGTGACGGGATAGGGGGGCGAGATAAACACGTGATAACCACGGGATAAGCACGTGATAAGCACGAGATAAGCACGTGATAAGCACGAGATAAGCACGTGATAAGCACGAGATAAGCACGAGAAAAGCACGAGATAGTGACGAGATAACCACGTGATAGGGGCGGGGTGGTGACAAGGAATGAAAAATAATTTTATTTAAATTTTTTTATTAATTATCTAAGTCAATAATATTTTCATCAATCACCTATCATTTCTGTCCATCGAGTCTTTTCCACCCTTCCTCTAAAGTTCTCTTCCAGACATTTCTTTCATCTTCTCCTTGATGAAGAAGCTTTCTTCTAAGTAAGTATCTCTTAAGTTAATTTAGGTCTCGATTCATTCATTCTAACAGAACTATCATTCGTTACACTTAGTTTTAATTTTTGCGTCTAATGTGACGCAACTTCAGTATTTGTTCTTAAATATTTTTTTAAAGCCTTAATCAACCCGTTCCTGTTTAACTTAGCATCAACTGTAACATTTTCATTTCAGCTACCTCCATTTTTCGAATCTTCTTTATATACTACACTTCACCAACACACTCTCATTACACTCTTGAATAGCTTTTCTTCCGACCCTTTTCGATTTTGTGTCTTTCAAGTAATCCAAAAAGTGTCATAGTCGGCTTTTATCTCACTTTTTTATTGTTTAACAAAGACCACTTAAGATTTATTGGTCATTTGTATTAAGATATAACTCCGTCTACAGTTTGTGTGACTGTGACGATTATCAACGATACCGTAATCTCTTTTGATATAATAATTTGTTAAGACGAAGGTTAAGTGGTATGACTATTTATAGCGATAAAAAACTATTACATGAGATTTAAGAACTTATGTCAATATTTGTTGGGTGCAGCATTTCGATATAATAAAGTAAATAAAATTTGTAATGCCATTTTTGCAGTAAGGCAATGATAGAAGGTAAAGAAGACATACTGCAACTATCTTAAATAACTCATGTGGTCCTGTTTGCTGGATCATTAAAAGTGCGAATAAAGTTGCAGAGCGTAGAAACCTGGTGTCGCTTTTACGAACTTGCACGGTCCCAATATTCCTATCACCAATATGAATAAAAGTAGAAATCTTAAAAAATTCGTAAGCGATTATATACTTGTTATTTAATATTTTAAAATTAGTCTTCATCAAGATGTTGAATGGGGTAGATGTATTAGTTTTTCTCCTAAGTCTCACATATGTGCTTTGTGCCGATTTTTCTGAAAAAGATGTTATTGTTTATCTAAATAGATATGAACATAATATCGATAATAAAACAGATCTCTCAACTTCGTTGATTACCTTCCAAGAAAGGTATAATTTACCGGTGGATGGATTGCTTAATAATGAAACTATTAAATTTATGCGTCGCCCGCGTTGTCAACACAGTGATAACGATTTTATAGCAAGAACAGCATGGAAGAAACATCACCTGCAATGGTATTTTCCTCAAAGAACGGTTGATGCTCAGAAAGATGCGGAAATGGCTTTTCAGATGTGGCAAAATGTTTCAAACTTAACATTCACAATGGTTACAACTCCAGGTGTGGATCCTCCTGATATTACCATAACTATGGTAAGTAAAACTCATTATTTTAGAAGAAATTGTATGGGTAGTGATGAATGCCCAACTAAAGTAGGTGGAGCTGTTTTAGGGCATTCTTACTTTCCTAATTCCGACGGAACATGTATAGAAATCCATTTAGATATAGATCAGTCCTGGCATTTTGGAACTGTTCTATTCCCGAAGGTCGTACTAGTTTTCTTATGGTATTAGTTCATGAAATCGGACATGCTCTCGGAATAGCTCATAGTGCTACTCCAAATGCTATCATGTATAGCGTCTATGCAGATAAGATTCGTGTTTTACATGATGATGATATAAATGCTGTGCAATATTTATATGGGGCTAAAAGTAAATACGCTCCAATCCCAAAGTTCACAAACATGCATATACCAACAAATATCTCAACAACCACAATACTACCACCTTCTAGTAGGCAGTCAATCCACCCGCACCATACAACGCCACATTTAACATCAACTACAACCATGAGACCAGCACCTCCTAGGCAGTCAATCCACCCACACCATACAACGCTGCATACGCCATCAAGTACAACGACAAGACCTACGACTCGTAAACAGCTGATCTTCAAAAATTTGTGTGATATTATTCCAGATTTTATGTTTCTATCCACTGCTCCAGAGTTCTCAAATTATCGATTATATATTGCTCATAACAAATTTATATGGAAACTAGACTTGAATGGAATGATTATTCCATCTCAACCAGAACTTCTTATCGATTATGTACCTACAGAATTACGTCAGTACACTTTACAACACATTTTTCAAACAACAAGCGGTGATTTGCTTACAATTGTGTCTCCCAACAAATATTTCTCAGCATCATTCCCTAGTATTCAATATATTGATAATTTTTTACTTAATATACCTAATAAAGCGCGCATCAATGCTATTTTTCAATCAAATGCAGGGCGATCCTATACTTTTTATAATAATATGTCATATATAGAATTTTCTAATGATTTTATGACTGAGAGTGGTAGAGGTAAAATAAAAGACCTATTTCCTGGTATACCTGAAGATATTTCTCTCGCATTCCGATGGACTGATGGCCATATTTACTTTTTCCGTCGAAGTAATTACTATAAATTTAATGAATTTACAAGAAAAGTTGTCGCAGGTGGACAATTTAGTTGGAATCTATTTGAAGTGCCTTGTCCAAACGAAAATATTTTATATCAATTAAAGACTCTGCTATCTAAACTTACATCTATACATAGTTAATTGTAAGAAATATGTTTAGTTTATGAATATACCTACATCCTTACAACAACCAAGTTTTATGTATTCATATTAATTTCTAATTAAAATTAGAAAATGTCGTAAAAATAGCCACCTAGCGGATAATAACCGAACTATGACAGCCTATGTTGTAGATTCCATTAAAATAGTCCCTCCCATCTTGCCGGAGAATTTGGAACTTTTGGGGTGAAACTACCATAGTTACACTTTTAACTACCCTAGTCTTATGCACTATATAACTCTACCATATCCAGCGCTAACTCTACACGTCATACATGGTCAGTGGGAATCAAAAAATTGAAATTAACAAAAGATGTGAGTAAATTTGATCATTGCAATTTAAAAAATATCAAAGTGTTTTTAAATTCTGAAAGATATCCCTATAATGACCTTCAACTAGACTTTAAAACTAATAGGTTTACCAAACTATGTGAGGTGTTTGCTAATTTCCAGGAAAGTTATTATTATATGACCCTAAACCAACCCACAGTTTTTCTTTGTTTTTTATCTTCCGCGGCTCCCTACTCAATTTATGGAACCCAAACGTCCTTACCATTTAAATAATAATAGTGTATGTGCGTTATCTAATGTATTTTATTTGTATGATACTTTTATGATGTAATAAAGAATTTTTTTACATTTTGTTTTATTAATAAAAAACCTTAATAAAAAATAGTACTTTATTTAACCGCTATAATTGTTACATAAATTTTCCAGTGCAAATCTGCATAAACGGCAACTGGATTGGGCAGAAGCTAATCCTTCTTCCTGTTCTCCATTCGGGACGATTGAAATGAACAAAACACGGAAGTCGAGTTCGAATTTCAAAATCTTGCACAAATTTCTGGGGTAGGAGATGCCAAGACTGAAGTAGTTCGTATGGATCCAGAAATTTTCTAATGTATGGTATGGTAAAGTTTTGTAGTTCTGCTTCTGTGAATAGGTACAAAGGTTTTTGTGGGTGTTGATTCATCACAATTCTTTTCTGGCAACATTCCATTATTGTTAAAACGATTAATGTTTTTAAATACCAAGTCTATCCACTTTTGCTCCTCGATTGCAGAAACAAAAAAATAGTCTATTTTCTTCTTCTGGAGTATTCCACTACGCAAACGCATCACTTATACTAAGTCGTGAAAAGTTTTTAAACATATATTCTTTGTCTTTATATTTTTTATTAACTGGTTTTCTTTTCTAACTGTTTAATATTTTTTGTTTTTTCATAAACTAAAATATCACGCTTTATTCTGTTAATACCTTTACTAAATTGTTCAACACGTTCACGAAGACTTCTTGAGCACATACTGTTAACATTATCGATGTTTCTGTACTCTTACATCCTCCCCACTCTCATTGATACCAGTTGCAGCTGGGTCCCCCCCCTCTACCTCATTTTAGACCGGATATGGTCTAGACTAACAGATGCCCAGATCGCTGAGCTATTTTTTAGACATTGGCCGTTAACCTTGAGTTATTTTTAGATCGGATACTGTCTAGACACACCAGATGTCCAGTTAATTGACCCTTGAGCTAGTTTTAGATGTGAAAAGCATATGGCACTAACCCCCCTCTTTATTCTACTTGAAAATATATAAACTGATGCATTTATAATTTTTGTGGTAATATCAAAATGGTGCTAGAAAATGAAAACCAAGCAATGGATGAAGCAGTTATAAATCCATTGGGTGTTATACCACCATATGAAGCTGAAGATAGTGACCATGAAAATCAAGCAATGGATGAAGCAGTTCTTAATCCATTGGATGTCATACCACCACATGAAGCTGAAGATAGTGATAGTGCCTCTTCTAACGAAAGATTTGTTTTTTCGGTATCCACCGAAAATTTGTCAGACCTGGAAGATTGTGAGGTATTAGATATGGATTCCCCAGAGGCAGAGAACAAAATAATGAAAGTGGATGATGTCCGCTTTCTGTCATATGAAAGCGGACAAACAGTATGTATGACCAAATATTATTACGTAATAGACAATGAAAGTTTGTGCCCTTCTTGTTTTTTTTTAGACTGTTAGCGGAGTGCCATCATACGTCCCAGCTGTTCATATTACGGAACATTGTAAGTGGGAAGGCAGATAATCTTAGTACACGTACTTGTTTTTGTTGCAATATGAACTTGTATATATACTGCTTATGTAAATACTGTATTATTTGTAATAATATAAATCTACAACAATAAAAAGGTTTTTATTCAATTCCCTTTTCCATTTTCCCTTTAATTTTCTTTATGTGCAAATGAAACACCCCCTGTATTAAATTTTAAATAAGTTATATATTTTTGAATTTATTTTTTTTCCTATTGATATGCAACATTATATTGTTTTGACAAAATTTTTGTTGATGGGTCCCTGTTAAAAATTATTAATAAAAATTTGTTTTCCAAGTTTTGATTAGACCTATACTTCTAAAATATGATTCTAAAATATCTTTTCTTAATTTTCATAAATGAGTGGTGAAATGATTTTATTTAAGTACAAATGAAACGCCCCCTGTATTAAATTTTAAATAAGTTATATATTTTTTAATTTATTTTTTTTCCTATTGATATGCAACATTATATTGTTTTGACAAAATTTTTGTTGATGGGTCCCTGTTAAAAATTATTAATAAAAATTTGTTTTCCAAGTTTTGATTAGACCTATACTTCTAAAATATGATTCTAAAATATCTTTTCTTAATTTTCATAAATGAAGTGAAAAATTAATTTTTAAATCAATAAATATTTTAGCTTAAAAATTTTTCGAGTACGTTTATGACATATGCATTTCTACATTCTGACCTCTCGCATAATGTAGAGAGCACGGCGTCTATTTTTAAATTTAGTATTCTCCGGTTAAAATGCGGGTGATATTCGAGAAGGACAAATAATGTGTTTAGTGAAGTTTATAAAGGGAATTTGATTTGTGTTTTGTGATGACAAATATCGGAATATTACATAGGTGAATGTTTATATATTACGAGGTAATTATTGGCAAACTAGGTAGTTGTATTGTTGGCTCTATTTTGTAATTTTGCATGTTATTATTGTGTGCATTATAGTATAACTCACTTCGTCGGTGATGTGACAATACCTTCTACCTGCTATTACATGATTTTTTAGAAGCGACCAAGCGTCTTTTTTTAGGTTCACTTCCTGTTTTTATATGATATTTTTTTACTTATTTTCTAGTAAATTCATTATGAATTTACTAGAAAATAAGTCAAAAAATATCATATGAAAACAGGAAAAAGGTTTTTTATCACTTTTGCAAAAAATCATGTAATAGCAGGTAGAAGGTATTGCCACATCACCGACGATTTGCTATTAAGGTGTGGGTAAAAAAACTAAAATATTATATAAAATATTTATTTTATTAAAATCAGTAAGTTCTGTCTAATATTCCAAAATGAAAGTAAAATTTTCATTTTGGAATATGTTTGTTTAACTAAATAAACCAATAAGCAAAAAATGCTATTAATTTACATAGTTAAAAAAAAAAATTAATTTACATAGTTAAGCAAACACTTTAGAATACAACATAAAAATATAACGTTTTTTATCACTGCAATCCACACTAATTATCCACAGGTTTACAGGTCATTATAGATGTCAGAATTTGGTTGCAGATGCCAATGTTTTGGTTAACTTTGTCCAAACTCCTTTGCGCCCTATCGCGTTTTTTCTCATAACCACTAATCTTCTTAAGTAGCACAGCCCATCTGGTTTTCTTCCAAATAACGAGTATTTTCACTTACAAATGTTTACTGTCATATTCATCATCTGTAGTTTTGACAGTTTTGTCAATATTATCATAATTTGTGGTAATATTTAGATCGTCTTCTTCTTTTTCACCATGAGGTACACTTCCATGCTTTCATTAAAATCATCACTCTGAATAAGATTTGACCCGTGAAAAGAGCCATTACCTATTTCTTCTTCTTCTTCGTCGTCAGATGATACAGTATCGTATTTTGGGTCGATCATTGGGGTGGATGACGCCATAACTTGTTGCTCAAATGGCCTCCATTGGTCTGTGGCAAGTAAAATCTCCTTCGGTTAGTTCCACGCTGGAAGTTCACTTCATTAAATGTTTCCCCGTCCGCGCTGGAGTTTAACTTCACAAAATGTTTTCCCATTGGGGACTTTCTGAAGTGCGAAATAATTTTGGCACTTGATTTCGAACATTCAGGTACTGCAAACTTCACTTTCATTTTGGAATATTCGACAGAACTTACTGATTTTAATAAAACTAATCTACTTGCTGGATATGGTTTTATAGCTTTTTGAAGTGGGAAAGAAAGTAGACCAATCTAAAAATTTTAAAATCCCCCGCTTCTTAGAACATTTTGTTACCCACGAGGCACACCAATGGGATAGCTAGACCACGCCCATATCGGTGCTTGGCTTGTAAGTTTTTACCCCCCCTCCATGGAAATAGAGCTTCCTTCTTAAGGAACTGTGGGAACTGAATCACCATCTATATGATTTTTGCAAAAAAAACACCATCCATGTGTCTCTCACAGTCTGTTTGTGTTATGTTTCTGCATATTCTCTTAATTTTTCACAAAAATACCACCCACGTATGTGTAGGGGTTCAGTTAAATTTTTAATTAGGTCCAGATGTCTTTTATGCTTTACGACAACTCCAAATTTGCGTGAGAAAAACCATGAAATGAATTCCCACATGAATATCATGTGTTACTCTTTTTTTTCTCATTTGTTATTAAGAAAAAATTTAAACAGTGTTTGCGTATTTTTAGTATTTCTGATAATTATTTGAAAAGATAAAAGGACGCTTTATTAATTTTTACATAAAGATTTTTGCATTAACCAAAGTTTGACTAAGTTATAAAACTTATTTTTTGAAGCATACCTAAATAATTGAAAAATGGTAGCGAAATGCAACCGATTATAATAAAAACGTAGCAATCTATTGAATAATTTTTTAATGAGCCTGATTTTAAAAGACAGAAACAACTATGCGCTATACCTTATTATATGGTTATTTTCGATAATTTTTGTCTTAAAAAATATTAATACATAAATTCTTTAAAGAGGAGGAAAATGGATCTTTGGACGCCCCTGTGCTTGCTATAACATTTATTATTCATAAGAGCATTATTATATGGTTATTTTCAATAATTTTTGTCTTAAAAAATATGTATACATAATTGATAGCTTGAAGAGGGATAAATAGATCTTAGGACGCCCCTGTGCTTGCTATAACGTTTAATAATAAGTAGAGGCAAACATCCCGCATACATGCAAAATTTTTTATGATGCGTAATAGCAAGCCAGATGTGATTAAAGATGCGATGGGAATTGAAAGTCAGACACTATTGCAGTTCATTTGCCGGGAATATGTTTGTCTAAACTTTTTGTCGTTTTGTTTTAAGCCAAATGTAATTATACACTGGGAACAGATGGTTTTTTACATTCCCGTCTAATTAGTTGTCATATTTGGCGGGAATGAATTTTTAATTTATGCAATTAACATGCCTTGCGACAATCCAGCCAGCCAGAAGTTCATTTAAAATTATTGTTTCGTGATCAATGTTTATCGGTAAATGTAATTTATATTTAATGATACAAATTAAAATAATTTCTTTTTGTTTATTTGGGACTGTCCAGTACAATCCAACCAGAAATGACCACTGTCCATGATGCCCATCGATAATGGAGTGATGTAATTTATTTTTTATATTGAATGATACAAATTAAAATAATTTCTTTTTGTTTATTTGGGACTATGTACAATCCAACCAGAAATGACCACTGTCCATGATGCCCATCGATAATGGAGTTATGTAATTTATTTTTTATATTGAATGATACAAATTAAAATAATTTCTTTTTGTTTATTTGAAAAATGCCCACTCCAGCGAGAAATTACCTTTAAAATGATTGTTTAGTTATCGATATCCTGCTGGGTGGGTGACCAGTGGTTAATTGGACTATTTTTAACCCGGATATTGTCTACAATCTTTTTCTCTCCCTAAAAGGATAAATATTAGACTAGATATACCCTCATTGGGCTCCTCATTTTGCACACAATAATATCATATATTCCCCCACCCTATTTTTTAGACAGGATGCCAGATGTTTCTCATTTTGCTCATACAATATCATATATTCCCCCACCCTATTTTTAGACCGGATGCAGGTGTTCACTGCCAGATGGCCCCTGCTCATTTCTGCTCATTTTGCTAGTACATAATTACACTACTAACACTTATAGCTACACTTGTATACCTTTGCCCGTAAGGTATTAGATACTAAAAAGTGACAAAGTATTACGGGGCAAAGAGAAACAAGTGCTTAAAAAAATGTAAAAAATTAATTGAAAATGAGTCCATTTACTATGTAAATTTAACTTTGACTTCGTTTTTCTCAACTAAACCATTTTATCACGTGTACCCCTTAGCATCTAATCCCCTTAATCATTAAATTTTAAAATCAGATATGCATTGTATTCATAAACTCGACATAAGATTAGTTCACACTAGAGTAGTGGGCAAATGAGAGTTCTGGCCGCACAACCCCCACCCCTTTTTGTACCCCCCACTCCTACCCTGTATACCCCCCACCCCTAATTATACAAAGGTGGGGGGTATACAGGGTAGGAGTGGGGGGTATAAAAAGGGGTGGGGGTTGTGCGGCCAGAACTCTCATTCCACCATTTTATACCCCCACCACATTACACCTCCCATCACATTATACCCCACCACTTTATACCTCCCACCATTTTGTATACCTCCCACCATTGACCAGGTCAACAACCGGTCAAGAAGACAGCGACCGATCAAGAAGTCAACGACCGGTCAAGAAGTTAACAAACGGTTAAGAAGTCAACGACTATTGAGGAATGAAGGGTGGGGGAGGTAAAATATATTAAATAAACAAGAATTAGTAACAATTGATTTTTATTTAATACATTTACACCATCTACACCCAACAAGGTAGTTTCATTTAGTACTGAGAATATGTAGTGGGAGTTCACCTCATTAAAATAAAACAGTTATTAGTACAAAAAATGTGTTTATTAATTACTATCACTGGTACAATAAAATCTAATTATAATATTATTACGTTTATGATTTACTTGAACCATCTTCAGAATCATGAATGTCTACATCAATGTCCTCATTACTACAAGTATCACCTTCGTTATTTCCTTCTTCCCCATATAAAGCAGATGGGAGAAATTTTTTTATTCGAATTAAATAACCATCCAATTCTACAACTTTTAGTAACGATACAAATCCATATAAACAGATTTGGTTTTTAAGATATAAGTCACAAATTTCAACACCTTTTTCATATTTTCTAGCTAATTCTGTACAATATTCTGAAGAATATGGGGATGGACGCACTGCACCATAAATGGCTTCATGAGAAGCATCAAATTCCAAATTGGAGAAAAGTTGGTGTAAACTTTCGACACCACTCTTTAAATCCGTAACTTCTATGTCGGTAACGTAACACATCCACATTGTAAATACAAGTTACTAGCAGTGAAGCTGAAGAACAACTGTATAAGTTTTCTCTACAACACGTTATAAACTAAAACCCCCCACCAACAGATGGTTAGTCCCCCACTACGATTTCATAATAAATCCATTTCAAAACTATCTACATAAAATTCGCGCCCATCATTATTTTCTTGTTCTGGTAGAAGTAGTTTAGCTTGTTGGATTAAATAATCGAGATTGTTTTGTTGTTGGTCAGGTATAAAGGCATCTATTTTGTAATGACCCCACGCTAATGTATTAATAGCCCCAGGTATAACATACCTCTTATCATCGTGGGAAGTTAAAGCAACCTTATTTTTTAACTCGGTATACATTTCATGTAAATGTGACTTAAATGTATACATTTTACGATAAATCTTTGCATTAGCATTATCAACCACTTGTTTGTAATCCGTAAATGTTAAAGATTTATTTATAACGTTTTTGGAAATCCCTTTTGCTTTTTTAAAATGTTTATTGTTACTCAATGCCACACAATAAGCTTTGGCACCAGTACCACAAAAATTTGTAATTGGTTGACCTTTAAACTCATCCTTTAATTTACCAACTACTGATGGTGTTTTGGGTATATTAAAAATATTATCTACTGGGTAATTAGATGTATCAAATAAATCAAGATTTTCTTTAATATCGCGGTACACGTTTTCTGTTTGAATATGTAAAATTAAAGAATCAGTGTCGGTATACAAAAGGGTTGCATCACCCATATATTTAGCTTTAATATAGTTGTAAAAGAAATCATACATACGAATTTTGGATATTTCTAAAATCGAAAAACCGACATATACGGGTTTGTCGTAAACAATTTTTAAAATATTCATTTGAATTGCGACTAAATTGTCAGAAAATATTGAAACTGAGTGGAAATTCGGCATACTAATAAATCCTTCAGCACCGATACTACCGGGTAAGTTTTCCCAGTGGGATAATAGTTTAATATCAACCCTTTTATCAACGTTTTCCATAGTTTTCCCATAAATAGAGTTGGTGTAATTCTTATATGTGCTTTTATCAAATTCATTATCTGAGGAATTGCGTAAATTCGTATTCAATTCAATATAAGGTTTTAACCACGGTGATTGAGAAAATTCTAGAATTCGATAAATTTTAGCTACCTTTAACCCTTGTTCAACACATTGTTTTAGATTTCTATAATGGATAATATATTTATGTTTCGGTAACAACGTTAATACAAGTTTGGGATCTTTACCATTAGGAGGTATTATATTTTCAGGGCAAAACGGTAAGTCGTTGTGATGATCATGCAATGTTTCAGGATATGTTAAATCAACTTCTAAAACATACCCCTTCGGAGATTCATCATCGATTGATAAACAATCAAAATTAGTGATTTCTACACCATCTAACCACCGAAAATCGCCATGTGGAAGATATTGACTCATAGCGTAACCATAAAGATTTGTTGCGTCTAAATAAAGAATATAGGAAGTAGGTTTAGAACAATCATAATTTTCACAATACTGATTATTTGCAGTAGCAAATCTAGTGCTACATTGACTTATACCTCCACGTACACCCTTTTTAAAAAAATGAAGCATATCAATATCTGTTAATAATTCAAGCTGAATATTAGTTTTACGCAACATGGCATCCCAGCTAAGTGATGGAGCTGTTAAATATTGAGCAGGATCTAATTTATAATTAAATAAACAATTACGCCGAAAATTTTCAAAAACATCAGCTAATAATAAAACATCCGATTTTAAATAAACATCAGAGTACTCTCCTAAATTTTTACAATCAAAAACTTCCCAAACTTGCTTAGCTCGTAAATATTTTTCATCGGAAATACCTTCACCTTTTAAAACATCGAAGAATTGTTCTTGTGCAGGTAAAGATACCTCACTAAGTTTTGAAAAGTTATCCAAGTATGAATAAGGGAAAACACCTTTCTGCCGTAACAATCCGAACTCTTCATTTGACCGACAATATTTTCGTAACTCTAGACATTGATCACCGTTGAGAGTTTTACTTAAATTATCTAGTGAATGAGGTAAAAATCTGAAAGAATCTACAAACCTTAATTTTAAATATGTATTTTGCTCTAGACCGCGATCAACTAAAAGTAATTTGGTAAATGATATATATTTTTCTTTAGTTTGTGCAATAACATCAATTTTTTCATTATTTTGAGCTAATTTTGTTATAAAAAGATGTGCATCGTAATTGGTTAAATTATGCATAAAAACAGGAATAAATTTTGGTAATTTGTAATTTAAATTACAAGCGTTATGAGCTGCTCCCGAAAACAACCCCGTTAAATGCGAATGATCTCTAACCTTCATTTCGTTAATATCGAATGGTTTATCACAAATGTGACAACACTTACTTTCAAAAAATTGTAATTCCTCTGCCGTTGTGAGTTTTTTCATGGGTTTAATATGTTTAAGGTATTTATGATAAATAGTGTAAACTTCTTTTTCTAGTTTTTGAATAAATGTTTCAGCCACATTATCACCACGGTAAATAATAAGTTGTGATAAGCTATCATCAAAATAACATTTAATATAAAAACCGAATGAATATGGTGTGTGCTGGTAGGTTTTAACAGTGAATGAGGAATTATCAGAAGGTGTCGCATGTTGTATCGGTTGTAGTATACTTTCAAAATCAGCGTATATAACAAACGGAACTTGCATTTGTTTATGAAAGTTGGAAAACTGTAAGATATTTTCTTTTTGTAGACGCCCAAATTTATTGAGAATCATGTCTGTAGTTGGAAGCTTAGTATATACAAAGTTACAATCATTGTCTTCATGTTTGTGAAGACGTTCCAAGGATGAGAAAAATTGTAAACAACCATTACATAAAAAAGTCTGACCATTATGATGTGATTTTTGACTTGATATTAACCGTGATAAATTTTTAATATAACAATAATGACTATTCCCGTTATCATCAAAAATAAGTAATAAATTAACATGTGTAGATTTTTTAGATTTTGTATGATACAGTGGTCCAACGATTTCCAATTGTGTAACATTATTTTTAAAACATTCACTGACCCCAAAAACGTTAATTGAAATATTATTTAGTAATTCAAATTTTGGTATATCTGACAATTTCATAGGGAATTCTATATTATGGAACTGTAAGAGACTAGTATAATGCGGATAAGAAGTAGTAAGATTGGATTTACCTGTCGGGTTAAAAATGGATGCGTTTACCGCCCAACCAAAACATGCTTCATCTTTATTCATTATATTAATGACCGCTTTTTTTACCTCGATTTGTCGTGGCAACCTGATATATGAAGAAGATCGTAGAGGGTTGTACTTATTGATATTAACTTCTAATGATTGGATTTGTAAAAGACTCCATCCAGAATCCTTTTCTTGTATTTCCGAAACCTTGGGTAATATTTCACTAATAAAATCTTGATATGCTTGTTTCAGATTAGTAGAAATAGTAATAATTTGATTTTGAGTATTAAATGATTTTAAATCATAAGTATCTTTTTCAGGTATTGTATACATAGAGTAAAGTTCGACATTAACTTTTATCACTTTAAATTCGTGTAAATAGTTATGTAGAAGACTCAAAACATTTCCCTCAATTTCATTAAAAAATTCCAAGTGGTCGGTGTGATGTTTGCTGCTAGTAAGACGGTAACTACTAATACGATTTTTAAACGAACTTGATAGTTTCTCAACCCCACTGTCTAGATAATTAATAACACTTTTGTGTGAATTACTACGTAAATGTCCTGTTAGCCCTCTTCCACAAATTTTTTTATAACAATCTTGACATTCTATAATATTGGATCTAGTCTTAACTGAACGGGTATTAGATGCTTCTGCGGTAGGACGGGAAGTTGCTTCTGCAGTAGCCGAATAGTTTATATTAGCTGATGTATCAACACCTGAAAGTTTCACCTTTTTCACTTTATTATTAAACCGTTGTGGACAACTTTCCCGTTTATGTCGAGTTACACTGCTTCTGCTGGATAAAACTTTTAAACAGGAGTCGCACTGCATGGTTCTTGACTGAAGCTTGGTGAACGTATGACACAAAAATAAACAACAACGAAAGAATAAACCGGTTTTCGAATACCGGTTTTGAACTGGAAATACCAGTTTTAAACTGGTGATACCAGTTTTGGAAATACCAGTTGGATACCAGTTTTAAACTGGATATCCTCGTTATTTTCAAGTAATAACAGATTAGTATTTATATACTGATTAGTATATACTGACTATGAGGTAGGATGAAACCGTTTTTACCGCTTTATCGCGATATGTATGATTTTTTTCTAAAAATTAATAATAGCTTCACATTCTAGACGTCAAGACCTTTCATTAGTGTGGTTGGAATGTGGTAGTAAGATGAAAAAACAGGTTTTACCGCTTTATCGAGCTATGCTTGATTTTTTCTAAAAAATAACGATAGTTTTGTACTCCAACCGTCAAGATCTTTCATTAGAGTGGTTGGAAGGTGGTGGTAGGATCAAAAATAAAAAAACCTCAAAAATAAAAAAATATAAAAAATGGAAAAAAAAAAAAAAAAAAAAAAAAAAAAAAAAAGAAAAAAAAAGAAAAAAAAAAAAAAAGAAAAAAAGAAAAAAAAAAAAAAAAAAAAAAAAAAAAAAAAAAAAAAAAAAAAAAAAAAAAAAAAAAAAAAAAAAAAAAAAAAAAAACAAAAAAAAAAACAAAAAAAAAAAAAAACAAAAAAAAAAAAAATTTAAGACAAAAAAACAAAAAACCTCTACCAGTGTCAGGTAAACCAAAGCCTTGACCGGTTATCCACCTTTCTTTGTTTGAGAACTGGTTTCAGAACTGGTATTGCGTCGGGTCGATTTAGAACTGGATCTACCCTACCACTTTGTTTGGTTGAGTTCACTTATAAATTGCAGTTTGAGATGTTCGCTCGATTATTCCAGTCTTGTTTTCCATCCGCCGGTGAAATGGATTTAGATAATATTTTAAATTTCGAAACTCTTAAATGTCACACGCAATGTGTAAGTGTCGGAAAGCGTGTTCTGTGTGAAGAGTCGGAGGTGCCGCCGTCGAAAAAAAGACGGGATGTATTTAGTGTTGATTCGTCGTTCGTCCCTCCATCGGTATCGGGAGTGACGGATAGCAGAAAGAGAGCGCCGTCAGAGGAAAGCGTCATTTATGTGGGGAGCGAAACACTCCCCCTAAATCAGCCACGCAGCGAGATGGGACGCTTAATTCTAAAAATTAAAAAAAATACAGCGGTGGCGGCGCAAACTTTCAAAGTAGCGGCGGAGGTGCACGCTTCTCCAAGCGTGCAAACATCAAAACACCACTCTACATCTTTTGAAGATATTTCCGACTCTGAAGACGGGACATCTGATCACCCTTCACTTCAAACCTGCAACAAACCCTCTATCGAGGGTTACCCCTCTATCGGAGATATATTAAATATCTCCGAATTGGGATCATCACCTGAAGAGGGGTTAACACAGACACATATAACTCAACCCCAAGCTGAAGAGGAAATACCCATGAAACCTATGACTGAGACCCAAGTCTGGGAAAAAGAGCTTATATCGAGAACAGAGCCGTCACTCACTAATGTAGTGACGAGAGTTCTCCAAATCCCCAACCGCGCAGAAGCTTACCACCAAGCATTATGTGAGGATTTTAAGGGAGGACTTGTGTCGGCTCTTGAACGTCATCAAGACCGCATTCAGGAAAGGTTAAATGAGAATTTAAAGGAAAGTGAACTCCTTAAAAAAGCCATCCAAAACATTTTTTCATATGGTGAAAAAATTTCCGAGGCTTTTCACGAGGAGAATATCCGGCTTTCACAGGATCTCATTAATATAAAAGCTTCCCTGGCCAATGCTGTGAGGTCAGATTCTCGAGGTAAGAATTTTTAATTATAACATGTTGCAACAATTTTACTAATAAAATGTACAGCAATGCTAATAATGACAATCACAATAGTGATAATGTTTTCCATGAATTTTTACAAACGAAAATTAAATTTATTTTCTATTACGAAATTTTAATTTATTCTTCATTAAGCGTGATCATTAATTTTTGTACACCATTATAATATTCTAATTTGTTCTACATCTTGCTATAGTAATTATTAACTATTTAGTAATTATTTTTTCACAAATTTTAACAAATTGACAAAATTACTTACTAAAATCACTATCTAATTGTGCCTGAATTTAGCGAACCGACTATACTAACAAAATTTAGAGCAATGCTAATATTAACAATTGCAATACTGATTACGTTTTTCGTTTGTTACAGACTTATTCAACAAAAATGTCGCTGGTGATGTCCTGAGATGCGGGATGCGGGATGAAGGTGCATAAAGCGGTATATGTTGTGTGAGTTTTTTATACAATTTTTGACCTAATCTAACTTTTACTTTTATGTATAATAAAACAGTTTTTCACGAATTTTTACAAATCCTCTATTACGGATTTTTAATTTGTTCTTCTATTAGCGCTATTCATATATTAATACAATTTTTTACGTAATCTAACTTTTCCTTTTTACGAGCATAACAAAACAGTTTTACGAATTTTTACAAATCCTCTATTACGGATTTTTAATTCGTTTTTCTATTAACGTTATTCATATATTAATACAATTTTTTACGTAATCTAACTTTTCCTTTTTACGAGCATAACAAAACAGTTTTACGAATTTTTACAAATTTTCTATTACGGAATTTTAATTTGCTAAAATGTTGTTGTTTTCTGTAATTGCTGTTTTCTATAATGTTGCTATTTCTTTGTTACAGATTCTACCCCGTAGGTGGTCCCTGCAACCCTGTATAGTTAGTATTAATGATTTTAAAAGTGTATATATTGGATCAATATTTGTATTTATGTTTATTTTTAGTTAGTATTAATTATTTTTTAAGTGTATATATATTAAATTTTATATTTATGTTTATTTGTTTATTTTTAATAAAAACGTATTTAACAATTTCATTGGTTTTTCTTACTTTAAACTTGAGAAGTATTTAATTTTTATAAAATAATATTTATGTCGAAGGGGGTAATAAACAAATTTACTTTAAAAAAAGTTAAAATATTATTTTAAATTAAGCTTTTATACCTATCAAGTTCATAATTATTCTAGCATAACTTTATTACCATTTTGAATAAACTTTTTGTGAACCAAGTTCTATAGTTCGGTCAGTCTAATTTTTATAAAATTTCTTCTCTCCATCTTAGTAAGGCTTATATCATCATTTACACCATAATTCGATCGCTTTAAAAGTAGTTTTAAATAAAAAGTAATAAATTTTAATTTGGTATCCATCTTAACCGCTTTTAACTTAAAGAGTAAAAAATAAGTTTTTATTATCAAACAGTTTAGTATTAATTTTATGTTTGGGTAGTAAAATATAACTTAGCAGGTTGTAGTATAAAATTTAATTTAAACATTTATTTAAAGTTCTATTTAATCTAGTTTTAAATGAAAAAACGGTAAAAATTGTAGTTTGCAGGTTGTAACGAAAGGGTGGAAATAAGTTTGTAAATAATTTATTATCAATTACATTTTCGGATGGTATATAAGTATACAAAGTAAATTATAATTTAACATGTTACAAATTATTATAACTTAAAGTTCTATGATTACATCGACAAGATCGGGTGGTACAATCATAGGAAAACCCCATCTCTAATTGAATTGGTAAGACGTGTTTATGAGTGCTCGTAACTTTTATCAAGTTTTGTGATTATTACGGCTATAATTAAAAAGCTTTTAAAGCGCCAAAGAAACCATAAACTGACAAAGTGAAATTGTGCAGAAAGTGAGTCAAGAAAACAAGCAGAATAATTTGTAAGTACAATATCTTATATTTACATTTATTGAATAGAACAAAAATATCGCTTGCAAATTAAAGAACTATAAAAACCAGAAACTAATTAGTTCTGATAAGGTGACTTGATTTTGAGCCATCGAGGCGGGCTCGCCACTTTTTCGCAAACCAAACTGTTACAAAATAACGATTGGACTATTAAGTAACGGGAGTGAATATAAGTAAGTGAAAATAATCTGTATGTGTACAATTTCTTATATTTATTGGGAAAGAACAAAAATATCGTATGCAAATTAACGAACTATAAATAACAGTAACTATTTAGGTTTGATAAGGTGAAGAGCCTCCGCGCTTTTGAGGCGGGCTCGGCACTTTTTCGCAAACCGAACAGTGACAAAACACCGATTGGACTATTAAGTAACGGGAGTGAGTAATACATGCACGCTGCGCCACAAAAAATGGCTTCGAATTTGTTAACACCGGTAAAAATAATGGATAGATACAAAGTGGATTCGGACGACGACACATCAGAAGACCATAGAAAGAGGAACAGAGAAGAAGAGGAAGAATTGTTCCAAAAAAGTAAAAAAGTGTCTAGATCGCCTAACAAAACCCGTAACGAAGATAATAAGCTCGATCAAATTATTAAAATGATGCATGACTTAACCACAGAAACAAAAAATTTAACAACGGAAGTAAAAGAGATAAAGAATGAACAGAGAAAGTACTGGGAGGAATTAAACGACCTGAAAACAGAATTGGAGAAAGTTAAACAAGAAAACCAAACTAAACACAAGGAGAAGGAAGAAATGAAAAAAGAACTAAACTATATGAAAATACGTGTACAAAGACTAGAAAAGGAAAGAAAAGTAAATAATGTTGTAATACAAGGCTTGCCAATAGATACAATCGATAGAAATGCACTGAAACAAACTGTAGGAAACTTCATGGAAAAAGAAATGAATATCAATGTTCAAATCGAAGAAGTTATCAAACTGGGAGAAAAAACATGTTTGGTCAAACTACAGAACAAGTTTGAAAAAGAAAAGATCATGCAAAATAAAGCTAAACTAAAACACATAAAAGGCAATAAAGTATATATAAATAATGACATAACAAAAGAAGAACTACAAACACAGAAAAAAATAAGACAAGTCGCAAATGAAGAAATTAATAAGGGTAAAAGTGTTACAATAAAATATAATAAATTAATAATAGATGGAAAAACACACAAATGGAATCAATACAGCAACCAGCTAGAAGAAGACCAGGGAAATCCAAAAAACTAACAGAAGATGAAAATACACAAACAAAAGCACAAATCACGACAGACAAGGCACAGAAAAAGGAATTGAGTAAGGACGAAAATAGAAATAGAGCAAAAACGAAAGATAAACATGAAATAGACATAAGAGAGAACATATTTATAGGTGCATGGAATGTAAGAACCCTACACGAAACCGGCAAATTGGAGCAGGTAAGCCAAGAGATTGATAAGTACAAATTAGACATTGTCGGACTAAGCGAAACAAGATGGAATGGTAGTGGATCAACCCGAGTAGGTGACCAACAGCTAATGATATATTCTGGGAATACGGATGTAAATGACAAACACGAAAAGGGAGTGGCAATACTGCTAGCCCAAAAGGGGAGAAAGGCTCTAGTAGAGTGGGAACCAGTGTCAGAAAGGATTATTTGGGCGAGACTGAAGGCAAGATATTATAACATAATAGTAATAAATGTATATGCTCCCACAAATAAAAACGACGAAAATGAGAAGGAAGAATTTTACGAGCAACTACAAACAACGTTTAATAAGATTAATAATAAATATAGAAGAGATATAAAAATAGTAATCGGAGACTTTAATGCAAAAATAGGAAATGATAATAAAGGACATGAACATGTGATGGGAAAGGAGGGAATCGGAGAGAGAAACGACAATGGAAATCGATTAATCGAATTTTGTGAGCAAAATGAACTTTTAATAGGCGGAAGCATCTTTAAACATAAGCGGATACATAAGGAAACATGGAAATCACCGGGAGGGAGATACAAGAATCAAATAGACCACATAATAATTGAATATAAATGGAGAAGCTGGCTGCAGGATGTCAGGAGCTTAAGAGGTGCTGATGTGGGATCAGACCACATGCTACTCAAAGCGAGACTAAAAATGAAATTAGCCAGAGATAAAAACCAAAAAATCAGCAGAAGGAACAAGTACAACGTTGATGCCCTAAAACAAGAATGTATAAGAAATAAATTTAGTGAGAAACTGGCAATTAACCGAACAGTATCACAACAAACTGGAGAGTCAGTCGAAGAAACATGGAAATATTTTAAAGAAGTGATGATGAATACAGCAAAAGAAACAATCGGATTAAAAAGAAGACAAAATAAAAAATGGATTACCAAAGACACTCTACTACTGATAGAAGAAAGAAAAAAGATCAAAGAAGAAATTCTACAAAAGGAAGGATCGGAAGAAGAGAGGGCACTTGAAAGGAAATACAAGGCAAAAAACGCAGAAGTAAAAAAACAAGCCAGAAAAGATAAAAGAAACTATATAAATGAGATGCTAAATATATCAGAAGAAGCAGCGAAAGAAAACGACTTACGAACACAATATACAATCATACGAAACTTAACAGGAAAAGCACAACGAAATATACGAGAAGTAAAGGATAAACAAGGAAATAGAATAAAAAATGAGAAAGAAATAATACAAAGATGGAAGGAATACTTCGAAGAGATATATGCTAAGCATGAAATAACTCAAATCATAGAAGATGAAGTAGAATCACCAGAGCTAGAAGTGAATATTGGAGAAATTACAATGGAAGAAATTGGAAACACTCTAAAACTACTAAAAAATGGCAAAGCCGCAGGAATCGACAATATACCCATTGACATAATAAAAGCAGACACCGAGCAGTCAGTAGAGATGCTACATACACTTTTGAATAAAATATGGACGGACGAAGAATTGCCAAAGGAGTGGAAAGAGGGATTGATTATAAAAATACCCAAAAAAGGAGACCTGAGCAAATGCAACAATTGGCGTGCAATAACACTACTAAGTGCCACATCCAAAGTGCTGACCAAAATCATTTTGGAAAGATTGAAGCCGGAACTAGATAAAAAACTGAGAAACAACCAAGCAGGCTTCCGTTCCAACCATTCCACTATTGATCACATTTGCACCCTTAGAATTATCTTGGAACAAACAAATGAATGGAATAAAGATATAGATGTGAGTTTTATCGACTTCGAAAAGGCCTTTGACCGTGTAAATAGGGCACAGATGTGGAAAATCCTTAGATTATATGGGATACCACAAAAAATCATAAACTTTATTAAACTCTTCTACGAAGGATACAAAGCCAAACTAGAACATTCAGGTGAAGTAACAGAAGAGATATCCATAGAAAGTGGAGTCAAACAGGGTTGTGTACTATCCCCTACCCTATTTCTTATTATGATAGATTGGGTAATGAGGAAAGTAATCGACGATCGAACAGGCATCAGGTGGAACCTTTTCAAACAGCTAGAAGATCTCGAATTTGCAGATGACATCTGCCTTATAACTGAACACCGAAATCATATGCAAGCAAAAATTGACAAATTGGCACAGTACTCCGACACGATCGGACTTCGAATAAACACAGAAAAAACTAAACTTCTAAAAAATAATAACCATCCAAATAATAAAATAATGATAAACGGTAAAGAAGTAGAAGAGGTAGACAAGTTCACATATCTGGGATCTGTCATGGAAAGGAGCGGGGGGTGTAAAAAGGATATACAGACGAGAATAACAAAGGCGCAACACGCATTCAACGCTTTAAATAAAATTTGGCAAACAAACGAAATATCGGAAACAACAAAAATTAAAATCTTTAACAGTTGCATTAAAAGTATACTGCTCTATGGAGCAGAAACATGGAAACAGGACGAAAATACAACTAAAAAACTACAAACATTTGTAAACAAATCTCTAAGAAAAATCCTAAAAATATACTGGCCAAATAAAATAACTAATACAGAACTATGGGAAAGGACAAAGCAAACTAACGTATCTACTACAGTCAAGGAAAAAAAATGGAAATGGATCGGCCACACTTTAAGGAAAGACCAAAGCAGCATAGCAAGACAAGCACTTGAATACCAACCAGAGGGAAAAAGAAAGAGGGGCAGACCAGACAACAGCTGGAAAAGAACAACAACGAGAGAACACGAAAAAATTGGACTAAGATGGGGCGAAGTCAAAAAGAAAGCAAAAGATAGAAGAGAGTGGAGGGAATTAGTTCACAATTTATCCAGAGAATAAAAACAAAAGAAGATGCGCTGTCCCGGCCAGACAGCAATCTTACACTTTTGGCCAAGAAACGCATAAGCGCCCAATACTCCACAAGGAGGGATGGAACGAGAGAGAGAGATATATTAAATTTTATATTTATGTTTATTTGTTTATTTTTAATAAAAACGTATTTAACAATTTCATTGGTTTTTCTTACTTTAAACTTGAGAAGTATTTAATTTTTATAAAATAATATTTATGTCGAAGGGGGTAATAAACAAATTTACTTTAAAAAAAGTTAAAATATTATTTTAAATTAAGCTTTTATACCTATCAAGTTCATAATTATTCTAGCATAACTTTATTACCATTTTGAATAAACTTTTTGTGAACCAAGTTCTATAGTTCGGTCAGTCTAATTTTTATAAAATTTCTTCTCTCCATCTTAGTAAGGCTTATATCATCATTTACACCATAATTCGATCGCTTTAAAAGTAGTTTTAAATAAAAAGTAATAAATTTTAATTTGGTATCCATCTTAACCGCTTTTAACTTAAAGAGTAAAAAATAAGTTTTTATTATCAAACAGTTTAGTATTAATTTTATGTTTGGGTAGTAAAATATAACTTAGCAGGTTGTAGTATAAAATTTAATTTAAACATTTATTTAAAGTTCTATTTAATCTAGTTTTAAATGAAAAAACGGTAAAAATTGTAGTTTGCAGGTTGTAACGAAAGGGTGGAAATAAGTTTGTAAATAATTTATTATCAATTACATTTTCGGATGGTATATAAGTATACAAAGTAAATTATAATTTAACATGTTACAAATTATTATAACTTAAAGTTCTATGATTACATCGACAAGATCGGGTGGTACAATCATAGGTTGCCAACAGATTTCTTCTATCTCACACACACGTCCGTTTTCTATAACCATATTATCATCAACGTTATTTTCTTCATCTATTTCATCCTCCACCCCGTCATCCTCTGAAGAAGAGTCCTCCGGGATTGTTGAGAGACTCCATGCAGATCGCAGCAGGTTTGTTGTAGAATCGCATGGGCCGGGATCAATAGTGCCGCTATTTACCACCCAGTCCGTGCTAGAATCACATACGTCACTATTAACATTTACTAACATGTTTGATTCCCGTAATCAGTACACCTCTCGTACTCTTCTGTGCGACTATTTTCGATTCCTATCACAGGTAGCACCTCCACCACCAGACTAATAAGGGTGGAAGTTGGGTAGGTGGACAAAAAATGATTATCCGGTCACGGACAGATCACTATACCTCTCAAACTCTTGAGTGCGACTATTTTCGATTTCTGTGGCAGGTACCACTCTCCACTACCAGATCAAACAATGAGGGTGGGAGGTGGGTAGGTAGATGGTGAAGAAAGGTGAATATCCGGTCACGGGTAGTTAGGTAACAAAAAGTTAAAAAAGCGGTCAAAGTTTTATTGGTTTTATCTCTTATTGTTGGTTTTTTACTTTTTTGGTAATACGGGAGGTTGGTAGACGGCAAAGAAAGGTGAATATCCGGTTACGGATAGTTAGATAATAAAAGAATAAATAAGCTGTCAAGGTTTTATATTTTATTGTCGGTTTTTACTCTTTATTAATGTTATTATTTTTTTCTGTTTTATAGCGTAATTAGTGTTATTAATGTGGTGAGTTTAAAAATATATGGGCTTATACCCCCCTCCATTCTAATTTTATATTATATAAATTATATTCCCGTATAACTTTTTTAGTCAAACATGTGTCTTGACGATGGTAACTTTGGTAGTATGTGTTCGTTTGAGAATCGTTTACTATCATTTCAATATTGGAGAGGACTAGTCGACCCCGTGTTGTTAAGCAAAGCTGGGTTTTACCATACAGGGGTTGCTGATGTAGTTTGCTGTTTCCACTGTAAAATCGAAATACACAAATGGGAATCATACGATATACCTATTGATGAACACATAAAGTATTCAACATGTCTGTTTGCAAGACTACTGAAATCGAAAACATTTGAACCTGACGATAAACCGAATATGTTAATTAAATCAAAACCGAAACTTGAAAACTTTAAAATTTATGATTGTTTTTTAACTGTAATTGTAATTCTAACTGTTTTATATACAATTTGTAATAAATTATAAAATATTTTTGTACTACTTATTAGATTTAAATTTACATTGGGAACAAAGAAAGTTGGTTAACCTCTAACTTTGCTAAAAAACTGGTTCACCTCTAAAATTTGTAGTTAGCGATACAAGTTTTAAAACCTGTTTTGATGCGATGGAGTGGGGGATTGATGGTATATAACTATATTGATGTAATCATAAAATCAGTTTATGAGTAAAAATAACTATAACCATGCATCAAGAAAGTGTTGAACTTATTATGGATAAAGTGAATAAATTAGTTACCAGTGAAACATCGATACATAACCTAACATCTATTGGATATTACACCAACAAAAAAAAATTAAATAAAATTTGTGTAAACTGTTGGGTAGAGGTACTTTGTGAACTCGGACAACACAACATGTTTGATGATGTGTGTCTAAGCATAAAGTTGCGTGTGTACGTTAACAGATACCCGACAATGCGTTATCTATTAGACACAGCTTTGCAAAGAATTTTTGAACTTTCCGAAGTTTGGTTTTGGGTGGAACAATTCCAAAAAAAGACTTCAACTTTTGATGACCTTTTCCCAAAACTTGTTCAATACCAACAATTGGAGCGTCTTAAGCCTATAGAAGACCTGCTACCACCAAGGATTCTAAAACGATTGAAGGGTGCGCGGTATCAACATCCTTGCAGATGTGAAGGTTGTTTTGGTAAAATCCTGTGAACTGTTAAGCTCATGGAACACCTGACACCACCAAGGATCCCATGATTCATGCGTACATGGTGTCAACATTCATACGAGTGTGAAGGTTGCTTGGCTGGATCCTGTAGGTACAAGTGAACTATAGATAGAATTTATTATTGTAGTTTGAGTTTAAAAATAAAAAAGTATAAAATATAATTTTTTTATTAAAATTTACTCCATTACAAAATTATCATATATAAAAAATACATTTGAAAGAGCACATATACATTTTTTTTCAGAGTGGTAAAAACATTTTGCTTCCGATACTGGTAGTGGTGGAAATTCACCTACTTCGACTACAGGTGTAGTAGAGTATTTTCTTATGTAATTCGCTTTTTCCAATCCTTTTACATAGACTATTTCAGCTTTCTCTGTTATTTCCCTTATAATTTTTTTAAACTCGTACAATGGGGTATAACCTTCATTCCAAGAAATGCAGTGATGGTGTTTACTTAACCATGTCACCTGCTGAATTAAATTGGGAGGTAACATTCGTAATGGAAAAGGAGGCTTAAAAATATATACTATAACTTTATCTCCTGAATAACACGCTAATTCTTTACAAATAAACTTATTATTCTCGATTTTAAAACCTTGAATGTCAATAACAAGTTTCATATTTTCAATTGTTTAAGTTTTCGAATAACCTGTTTTAGGGCTTCGTACTGCTGAATTTGATTTTTAAGTTCTTTTAAATGATCTATAAAGTTATTTAACGTGTTTTCATGTGAGCGATACATCGTAAACTAACATTTATAATTGATACTATCAAATAATATACAATTACAACATCTGTTTATTAATACTGCTTTACTATTTTTGTTAGTGGATTGTATGTAAATTCCTTCTCATGTAAAATTAAACAATAAGCAGATACATCAGTTGTTGAAGGTGTATTTGTTTCAAATTCGATACGGAGAACGACGGACCCATTTTGGATCACTTCTTTCTGTCTAGAGCAATCTATATGTATTAGTGGTGTCTTAGTTTTAAAATCTTGCGGGTTAAATATCGGTTGGTTTAAGTTTAAATTATAATAACTTGTCTGAAAACTTCCAAACATCTCATAAATTTGAGCGAATTTGTTAGTGTCAAAATCTATTTGTAAATCATTATAAGGAAATCGTTCAGAATTCAAAAATACCTTTATATTTTTAAGGTCGTTATGATCAAATTTGCTCATATCTTTAGTAATCTTTGATTTTCTCCCTTTCTGAAATGCGATAATGATATGTCTCGGTGTTTCAATGTTAGTACTGGTTTTTACCGCCCACGTATGCCGTGTCGCATTATTTAATGATGGGTATTCAATCATTTGCCACGAACGAAATTTAATTGGTAGCTCAATATTTTTATGAGCTATACTATTTAATCGTAGTTGTTCACGCATGCTTGGGCTAACATGGGCTACATTCCACTGTAATTTTGTAATTTCGACTTTGGGGCGTTCGGTTTCGTCAATACTCACAATTGCATCGACATCATCGTTTGATCGTATTAAAATGAGCTCCTGCTTACAATTCATTATAATTCGTCTGAAGTCTTCAAAAAAACCTGATAATAATCGTAATGGTATGCAAACGTTAAAGTTACCATGAGCGTCCACTATTATTTTTTCATTTCCTGATTTTGGAAACCATCCAGCATTTTGGAATAGAATACTTTCGTTTTCGTTGAGACTTAGATAGTTTTTAATCGTTGATACCAGTCCAACCTCTCGAACAGAATATATAATAACTCCATTTAATTCATACCGAAGCTCGCGAAATAAAAAGGAAATAGCGTTATTTATAAATTTTAGTTTTGTTGGCTCCTTATCATCATGTGTGAGTAGCTTCCCCTCTATGTCGAGATATGATGTTGAAGGTAACGTGTACGCGTCTAGATCTTGAATGGGAATTCGTATTTCATCGTTATAGTTCAATTTTCCGGGAATATATGGTGAATAGGCGTGAAATTGGTATTCTTGTATAGTCGTGTCATTATAAGGTTGCCCAGTTACATGTAACACCTCCATCACACTAAAACTTTGAAGCCAAGCTTTTTTAATAATAATCGATTAGATGGTGTTAATATTGCAACTGTTTTTTTGAAACTGTTAGATTTTTGCTTTCGGTTGTCTCTTTTATAGTTTTTTATGTAATGTGGTTGTTGGTAAGAAAAGTTTAAAACCATTATAATCGCTGTCGTAAATGTAAATTTAAAGTAATCTCTTCTTGTCGAAAATTAAGTAATTTACCGTTTTGATCAACAATTTTTATACTAATGTTGTTGATCGTCTTAACGCTGATGGGGTAATATAAAATATTTTGAGGTGACTCAACTATTTTATACCCGCTCGGTACGGTAGGGAAAAACTGGTGGATTATATGAACTGGGTTCCCATTTAAATACGAGCCTGAAGCGATATTGCAGTCCACACAGATTGCGTTTGTCACTGAAATATTTACTGGTTCATCAGAAACATGTGTTTTATTTGCTTCCAGTTCTCTTTTCTTGAATCCAAAAATTTTACCTATAGAGTTTTCAGTAGTGAAATATAGTGCACAATTACTTTCAATAGATACTTTAGATGTGTTTTTATCTGGGGTGATATTAATATAAGCAGTTTTATCTCGTTCTTTCATCAACTTCCTTAAAAGCTGAATTATATCTTCTAATTCATATGAGCCTAAGGGGATATTAGCTGTATAAGTGAAATTACGGCGACCAAAGAGAAATACATTATTAGATTCGTCAATGTTGGGTATGGAATTAAAAGAATAAAAGTTTGTTAAACCAACTTCATAATCAAGACTTTCATCCAAGTAGATGGGTGGATTAAAATTATAACTTAAGGTGGAAGACTTCCCGGTCAGGGTAAAGTTGTACGACATATTTGCTAGAGGCTTGTATTGTTTATACTGATCCACAGGACCTACTTATAGTGGTTATATAGAAATTGTAATGCGTATTGACCGCAATTGTATGAATTATGTTGCAACCTTTCATAATTATAATTTATGTTCACAGAACCACCAGTTTTAAAGTATTTGATTACATTGCGTGGTGGTGGCAAATCACCGTAAGAATCAAAGTATATAATGTTATTGTCTTCCTTTGTATAAGCTGTCCAGTGCGTACCTTTTCCACTATTTGAATCCATATTTATAATACCGCTTTCATTTGTTCGAATTTTATTTGGTAACGTATCTCTCATGAAAACACCTCTAAAATGAGGGATTTTTAATAATTTCACATATTTTCTTACATCGACATCTGTTAACGGATGATGGGGGAATATTAGTTTTTTGAATACGGTTTTAGATACATCCCATACCCTTTAGCAGGTTTTAAGTATAACCCTTTACCTCCTTTTTCCATAGCCAGATTATGACGTTTTTGTTCAACAATTTGTTCACGGTTGGTTTTTGCGTCGTTAATGGCCTTCATAATCGAAGCTGTCCCACCCCCAACAGCCCCTAAAGCCCCGAGTAATGGTAATAATAAAGGTAAAAAACCTCCTTTTTTAGGTGTTTTAATAATACGTTTTTTTAAATTAATTTTTTTTCTTTTTAAGGAACCACCTTTTTTATTTAACCTGCGTCTAAATCTTTTACGTAAACCCATACCTAATTTGCGTTTACCCTTCATCGCCGTTGTAACTAACCAAGCTGCTGTTTTTTCACCAAATGTAGCGTCTTTGGATTTCACCCGATCCCAAGCTTTGTTTTCTAGTAATTTATCAGCTTCGTGTCTTTTACGAAGTTCTTTATGTTGGGAATATGTAATGTCGTGTTCTTTGCAGGCTTCGTCTAATAAATTTATTCCTGAATCACCGCGTGTAAGTCTCTTCTCTAGCTTAGTCCCCGGTCCACAATACGAATAACCTGGGATGTGTACCTCGACTGGTAGCTTATTAATGATAGAATTTAATAATCCGCGACCTCTTCGTTTTACTGCTGGATCTCTACTAATCCTTTTTTGCCTCATTATACTTCCTTTTATATATAATCTGACACCCTATATATACCCACATCATTCGTAGATATAATGAAGATCGAAAAACAACAACTATCTCTCCCTATTACAAACCACGATGTAGTTGTACAGGATAATAAAATAAAAAAACATGGTGGTTTATTTGGTGGTGATTCAAAACGCTGTCTTATTATAGGGCCGAGTGGGTGTGGTAAGACGAATACATTATTATCGTTGATTGTTCATCCTAATGGTTTAAGATTTCAAAACATTTATGTTTATTCCAAATCACTTCATCAACCAAAATACGTATACCTACGTAATCTAATTAAACCGATATCTGAAATTGGGTATGAAGAATATAGTGATTCCACAAACATACCTACTCCAGAAGACATTAAAAACTATTCAATAATAATCTTTGATGATGTAGCTTCTTGCGATCAAAAACTTATTCAAAGTTATTTTTGTTTTGGTAGACATAAACTTACCGATTGTTTTTACTTATCACAAACTTATAGCTCTATACCGAAACAGTTGGTGCGAGATAATGCCAATCTTTTAGTGATTTTCCAACAAGATATGACGAATTTAAAACACATATATGATGACCATGTTAATATTGATATGAGTTTTCAAAAATTTAAAGATTTTAGTTCTTTTTGTTGGAAAGATAACTATGGGTTTGTAGTGATTGATAAGGATTGTTTGTTATCTTCAGGAAAATATCGCAAAGGGTTTGATACTTTCGTACATATATAAAGGAAGAAGTGTGCCTAGTTAGTGTTAGTAAAAATGGATACTCGAATTGTTAAACAGCTGTTAAAAACCCGCCAGGCATTAAAACGTAAATACCGTAGTTTAAAAAGTGATATTACCAAGTCTCAAAGTCAGCTAGAAAAAAATTATCAACCCATAACAAAACCACTCAAGGAGTTGTTATTAAAATTAGAACCTACAAGTAATATAAAACAAGAACCTGTCAACCCTAAATTTGAATCTTCTGTATCTAATTCTCGTCGATTAAGCGCGCCGAATCTTAAAAAATATTACCAACTTTCAGCTTCATCACCAATTAAAGAATCTACTTCATCACCAAATAAAGGTTCTACTTCATCTAACACACATACTAACTTTGGGGAACTCTCTATTGTCCAGCCTAACGCGATCGAAGAAACATTCGAAACAAGTCATGGGGGAGATAGTGCAGAAAATTCAACCTTTACATCACAACATGTAGGAAATAGTAGTGAAGATTTCAATCGATTATATGAAGAAACTCTACTAGAGTTTAACAGTATGATTAATAATCCTGACGTAATGAGGAAATATTATGAAGTATTCACTAACCCTTTACCTCGGCAGTACGTTAAAAATAATATAGAAGATGTAAAAGGTGAATTTGATAATACATTAGGAGTGTATCACGATTTAGCAAACGAAAAATTCTCAATTGGTGATTCGAATATTGAGTTTGAAGGACCGGATATGATTATAAACGATGTTAAGTATATAGGGACTCCAGGTCTCTATGAATTATTATTTAAGGCTAACCCTGTTAGTTTTAAACGTGAAGATGTTAACGAATATGTTGATATTTTACGGAGGACCAATGCTCTTCATAGAGACAATAACCCTGAATTACCAATTAGAAGAATTGAGTCTAAAATAAAAGATAAGTATCATTTTATCATACAACCAGTGTTAGAAACTAGACCACAACCTCCCCGACAAAGGTTGAGTTCTCTACCTTCAGGTCTTGGTGTAACAACTAGACAACGCACTAAAAAACTTACCGGTAAAAAAGGCGGTGCTTTAACATTGAAACGGTTAACTACGAAGCCGACAGAGTATAAATACTTTGACAATTACAATGAAATCATAAAGAGACTTGGACTGCTTGCAGCATCACAATCTTCAGGAAATAACGCTCACGGTAACGAAATCATTTCCATTATTGAGGAACTTCGAGAGGGGGGTATAATTCAATAATGCCTATTAATAAATTTGGGAGCCACTTTCTAACTGATTTAAAGTCTTGTGATAATTCTACAAATCCGTTATATTTTATTTGTGATCCAACTTCTTACCACAGTAAATGTATTATAGCTTTAAGTGGGGAGAAAAAAACAAGTTTGAACAAGGAGTTTTATGTATTAGATAATGGGGGTGTGTCATATATATTTACTGTGGACGGTATAATTGAAACAATACAGCATTACAGTTTTAATGGATTACTTTTAATAAATTCTACACAGTATAAATACGGTCAATTACCTGGTTTACATATAAAAAAAGGTGATAAACTTTCGTTTAAACTTGATACAAGTCCTAACGTTTTTGTTCATATTACCCTTCAGTGCCCGCTGGAAAAAAATGTTTAATTTTAAAGAACAAGTCGTTAAAGAACTGCATAAACCTGCAAGAAAAAACTTTAAACGAAGACATGTTATAATTAAAGGTTTGCATGATTTATGCCAGGCAGATTTAGCTATTATGTCACAATTTGTTAAATACAACAATGGATATAACTATATCCTTATCGTTATAAATACATTTAGTAAATATGTCTGGGCATCACCAGTTAAAAGAAAAACAGGGGCTGAAGTCACCAAATGTATGAAAAAAATTTTATCTCAAATGTCTAAATCCCCTAAACATTTACAAACAGATAATGGAACAGAATTTTATAATTCACAATTTAAACACCTGATGTCATCCTATGGTATAAATCATTACAGCACATATTCTAATTTAAAAGCGAGTATTGCTGAACGTGTGATACGGACTCTTAAGTCGAAGTTGTGGAAACAGTTTAGTCTGCAAGGTTCTTATAAATGGGTTAAAATACTACCGTCTATCGTTGAACAGTATAATAATACCAGACACTCAACTACGGGGGAAATTCCAAGTAAAGTTAATGATCAAAATGCAAAGTATATAACTGCTTACAACTGGTTAAAAACCGTCGATAAACGTAAACCCAAATTTCGAGAAGGGGATTATGTTCGAATAAGTAAATATCGTCACGCGTTTGCTAAATCATACACACCATCTTGGACCACTGAAATATTTAAGATTAAAAAAGTACAGTTTACCAACCCGACCACCTACTTACTTGAGGATTCCAAACAAGAGGAGATTAAGGGAGCTTTTTACACAGAAGAACTTCAAAAAGTTAAATATTCGGATGTATATCTTGTAGAAAAAATATTACAACGCAAAGCTAATCGAGTTTATGTTAAATGGTTAGGTATGGATAAAAGTCACAACTCTTGGATTAGTAAAAATAATGCTATATAAATATAGAGAACGTAACTAAACGGATTTAGTTCACGCTTAAATAATGTCTGGAGCAGGTCTTTTCATTTTACATACCGTTGTGCAGGGAGTACTTTATATTTACCAACCTTATGCTGTGAAAGATATCCATATATGTTTTGATAAAAATGGTATAAAAAATGATAGTTGGCCTTCACAGTGGGTCAACATGAGCCTCTATAAGCTAAATGGGGTGGAACTTAGATTTGCTTACATACCAAGTAACAGTACAGTGTACAAACTACGGTTACCCTTCCCAAATTACTTAAACGATGAAACGGAATGGCGTCAACTATATAGCTGTTCAGGTGATACTCAAGTTGGAAGAGAATATTTATCAAACATTTGTTTATCCTGGTATTTAGTTATTTGTGTTACTTTTTTACTTTTAAATGTGGTTATTAGATATGTTAAACATTTTGTATTTAATAAATTTTATAAATAAAAGACTTTTATGTTTTAATATTTATTTAAACCTGTTATTGTATACATACGTTCTATGATTTAAACTTAAAATCGGGGATATTATTTTTGAAGTTTTTTCAATTCTTTTTTTAAACCTGATTGTATCTATTACAAACATTTCCCAATACCTTTGCCGTGCTTGATGATGTGCATATTTCCAAACTCGTAGAACATGTGTTTTGTTAAGATGTTCATTAAAAGTTACTTTTTTCCCAGTTTGTGTAGACATCTTTCAGAACTTCTGGATACACATACACTAATTCCAAAATATTACTTAAATCTTCAAAGCGAATGTGGGTGCTTGCGTCGACACTTCTTAACACGTTTTCATAAAAATTACCTGTGTTGTTTCGTAATCGTTGATATAGACTCTTCAAATATTCATCGAAACTTCCTTGTTTTAAATGGTTAATATGATGTTGTATAAGCGGTAACACTTCCCATAATTTGCAAATGCTTTCGTACCCCAAATATATATAGGAGTTAGTTTGAGATATTTTTATTACTTTAGCTTCCTGCACCTTTTCAAATTCTACACTATAGTTTTTTCTATCTATAGACACACTATCTCCCACTGTATACAGATAATTTGTAATTACTCCTTGGTAGTATAGTAAATCTTTCCAATCTTCTTCCGTGAATATCACCCGTTGCCCTTGATTACCGCATAGAGTTATCACTGGTATACACTCCGCACCATACTTTATTCCAATAGATACAAATTTACATTTTGATCTATTTAACTGAAAGCTTCTTTCTGCTATTATTACATCTTTTTTATTCTCCACAATATATTTTTGAACGGGTGTGTTACCACTAAAGTTATATTGAGACATGTTTACTCACTCGATAGACAGGTTACCTAACCTTTGATTCTCTACGTCCGTCTAGTTTATAAGTAGAAGGTGTCTGAAAGTGGGAAGTCTCTGTAAGTGAGGGTGGGAGGTATTTGTGGGTAGGAGGTATCTGTGAGGGGGGGGTATCGAGATGGTAGGTATCTGTGAGTGTGAGGTATAACCAGTTATTTTTGTGTTGACTATTTATTCGACATCTAATCAAACATTTAGTATCCAACATGGGTTCTTACAGTAAACACTTTCCTGCTATTCCGTTGAGTGCATTTTCTTCTGAAGAATTACGTGATTTTCCTTTACAATATCTTCAGTATATGAAAACATCTGATTTACGAGAAATTGAACATAAACTACCAGATGAAGTGAAAAATGATCCGCATATTCGACAGAAAATTACTCGCTGTTATCATCATTGGCCTTCCACCTGTGATGGGGTGATGTATCCTCCTTCTATAAGTGACTGCTATATTTGTATTTTAAATCTAGTTGAACATAATCCTTTATTAGAGCAAGTGATAACGGATCATTACCTTCGTCGTAAAGATTTTTGTTTATTTAACAAACAAGAGATGGAGCGATTTCCAGCGTGGTACCTTCTGGATCACGTAGATGGGTTTGATTTGTTAGATAAGTGGGATGAACTTCCACCACATATTCGTGAAAATGAAGCTATCCAAATGAAACTACCTTGCTGGGAACACTGTTCTACTTCATTATTTAGCAATTACCTACCATACAAATATCAATGTCATAAATGTATTACATAAAAATAAAGTTGTTACTAATTCTTGTTTATTTAATATATTTTACCTTCCCCACCCTTCATTCCTCAATAGTCGTTGACTTCTTAACCGTTTGTTAACTTCTTGACCGGTCGTTGACTTCTTGATCGGTCGCTGTCTTCTTGACCGGTTGTTGACCTGGTCAATGGTGGGAGGTATACAAAATGGTGGGAGGTATAAAGTGGTGGGAGGTAAAAAGTGGTGGGGTATAATGTGGTGGGGGGTATAAAATGGTGGAATGAGAGTTCTGGCCGCACAACCCCACCCCTTTTTGTACCCCCCACTCCTACCCTGTATACCCCCCACCTTTGTATAATTAGGGGTGGGGGGTATACAGGGTAGGAGTGGGGGGTACAAAAAGGGGTGGGGGTTGTGCGGCCAGAACTCTCATTTGCCCACTACTCACTAGTGCATAGTTCATAAAGGTGATAACACTGTCAAGGCTTATTTTGTAAAAATTGTAAAGCATAATATATGTTCTATGTTTCGCCGAAAATATAAAAAATGTACAGGCCAGATGCCAATTCGAAAACCAATGTCGAATTTATAAACAGTGCGCTGGAATAAGTGTTACCCCCCTTATTAACTTATTTATTTTTAGCACATAAGCAAAACGCTCGGACAGGTCGATTTTTAAAATAATCATAGTATATTATAGCATTAATGTTTCGAACTTTACGCGATCCCTCTTCAGGTGACAGACAAAACTTTGATTTTTTTAAATGAGAAACTACATCATGTGACACCTCATCTAAAAGCTTTTAAAATACTGATTACAAATATGCATAATACTTTAATTCTTTTTAAGGGCGTAAGCGCAAAATTTCGTTAGAATTATTTTTAAAAGCATTTATTTTTTTCGAATCTTGAGAGAACTAATAAATATTTTTGAAAAATTTAAACGCAGAATGAAAGATTACATTATTACCGAGAGCTGAAAGGCCGTTAGAATAAACAAAAAGTTTCTTTTAAATGATAATTTGAAATTAAAAAATCAGACTTCATTTTCTCTTTTTTTCACCCCTGTGACTTATTAAAATAATCATTATACAAGTTCTCGGGGACTTTTGACCCTCGATAATACTGTAATATTTCATTTTGCGTTTAAATTTTGCAAAAATACTTATTAGTTTTCTCAGGATTCGAAAAAAATTAATGCGTTTAAAAATAATTCGAAAGAAATTTTGCGCCTACGGTCTTAAAATGGATTAAAGTATTATACATTTTTGTAATCAGTATTTCAAAAGCTTTTAAATGAGGTGTCACATGATGCATACTTTCTCATTTAAAAAAAATCAAAATTGTACCTGTCACCTGAAGAGGGATCGCGTAAAGTTCGAAACATTGATAGTATAATATACTATGAATATTTTAAAAATCGACCTGTCCGAGCGTTTTGCTTATGTGCTAAAAATAAATAAGTTAATAAGGGGGGGTAACACTTATTCCAGCGCACTGTATATGACGAAATGATTTTAAACACTTTAACGTCACTGTGTTTGTTATTAATGTTATTAGATATGTTTTACAATGAATTAATCAAATCAATGTTATACGTACCATAGTCAAAGATGTATATAAATCTAATATATGTTATTATATTTAGATTGAATGAAGAGTTTCACTTAAAACAACTAACCACTAACCGGATTAGTACATTCAAGATATAAAGTACTTTTACGAAACGGGAGTCTTACAACTTGTAACAGGAAAAAATAAATCAACACTAATATTCCTTGTGAATTTCGAATAGTAATAAAGCACGTCCAAATTCTCGGTACCTAAGGGTTCCAATAATAAAAAATGAACTTTGGTTTATCATAGAAAGAACAGTTCAAATAAAAACCTTTCGACTTTTTATGATTTTCTTTTAAAAAGCCGCATATCTAGGCCCTGGTCAATAAACAACACATAGTGTCAGCCTGTCACTTCCCTCAAAAACATAATACAAAAGTATTTTTTTGAAAGGTTACGCTCGGTAAATGTTTTTTCCATTGTAAATCATTTTCATGTACTGTAACTACGGCCTACCCACTGATGATTATACTTTAAATAAAAAAGAAAAGATTTAAAAATAATTGAGTAATACTAATAATAACCTATAGGATTATTGATTTTATGTCTATAATTTAAATTTTTTTCTAATACAGGCTACAAAAGTTATGTTTGCGTTTAAATTTTAAATAAAGTACATATGCATAAGTTTTTCGAATTATCCTACTATACTATAGCGGGTTTATTGAGTTTTATTTGTCTGTCTGTGGTTTAAATATATCTAATATCAGCTAATTAATCTCTATGTTTATTGAAATTTACCAAAAAATTTTTTTTTGATCTGTTGGTGGGAATTTCCCCTATTCCTCCCTAGATCCGTACACCATGCTTTTGTTACACCCTGTATCATGTCTACTTTTGTAATTTAATTAACTTACCTTATTTTATATGATGTACTTTATGCAGTGCGTCCATAAAGTAACGCATAAATTCATTATTTCGTAAACCGGCGACTTTAGGGAAAAATCCCGAAACAGGTCGATTTTTATTTTTAATTTTCGATTTTTCGGCATATATATCATACTAGTGACGTCATCCATCTGGACGTGATGACGTAATCGATGATTTTTTTAAATGAGAATAGGGATCATGTGATAGCTCATTTGAAAGGGTATTCAATTCTCTATTCACTAATGTAAACATTAATATAATTATTTATACAGGGTGTTCATAAAAACATTTTTTTAATTAAAATAATTGAGACAAAAAGAAGAATGTATGTAACTTATTTAATTTAAAATGCGTTTAACTAGCATCAAACAACAGAAAAAAAATATTTGACAAATAAACATTGATTTTCGCTTGAACGAAATGTGGAAACTGGCAAGAGGCAGGTGGGTGGCAGCTTTTTGAATGTAAGCGAAAAACAATATTTATTTGTCAAATAAACATTTTTTTCCTGTTTCCTGACAACATTAAAACGTATTTTGAATTAGATAAATTACATACATTCTTCTTTTTGTCTCAAATATTTTAATTAAAAAAATATTTTTGAACACCTTGTATAAATAATTATGTTAATGTTTATATTAAGGAATAGAATACCCTTTCAAATGAGCTATCACATGACCCCTATTCTCATTTAAAAAAATCATTTATTACGTCATCACGCCCAGATGGATGACGTCACTAGTATGATATATATGCCAAAAAATCGGAAATTAAAAATAAAAATCGACCTGTTTCGGGATTTTTCTTTAAAGTCGCCGGTTTACGAAATAATGAATTTATGCGTTACTTTATGGACGCACTCTATACGTATCGCGAGTATATAAATACATACCACTATAGTTTTCACTTGCACTATTATTGTCACAGGATTATTGGCAGGGTCGGCGATAACTGGATAATGCACTGCAGGTGGGCGCCCCTCTTTAGGGGGCGCCAAAATGAGCTTTTTCTGCTGGCGTGGTACAAAATACTAATTTAAAAAACCGAAGGCCGCCAATCTTTGCTAGTTTTGTGGTAGGGCGCCTTATACCGTAGCGCCGGTATCGGCTGATTATTTTATTTGAGATTTACTTATGCATGCAGGGATCCGAAAACTGACAAGTTAAAACAAAAAATAATACAGTAATGCTGTCCCGACTTAGCGAAGCCAAAATAACAATTTTCAAATCTTGTCGATTCGTTATTTGTGGCACGGTCGGTAAATGGGTAAATTTGGCACGTGTAAAAGCTTTGTAACTACTATAGTGGCGCCCCTTAATTGCTGGCGCCTGTGTGCTCCGCACACATTGCACACGTGGACGGCGCGGCCCTGGTTTTCGAGATATTTGAAGTTAAACATGTAACGGCACAGATATTTGATTAATGTATTGTGCCGCTTAATTTTAAACTTCAAATATCTCTAAAATCAATGATTTTATCGTTAAGACTGAAGAGTATATTATTCATTCATAATGATAAAATCATAAGTTTTCGAGATATTTGAAATTAAAAATTCAGCAGCATAATACAATAATTAAAATATCTGTGCCGTTACCTACTTGTTGAAGTGCAAATATCTCTAAAATTAATGATTTTATCGTTAGGAGTGAGCAGTATGTTATTTACATAGAGAGTATATTCTCTACTGAGGAATAGCACTATTTCATCAAAACTAAAATCTCTTTTCGTAACTCTAACAAATCACATGTGTTTGACATACATGTAAACAATACGTACGAGTGCAATTATTAATTCAGACCAAATGCGCGCGGCGCTCGATGCAAACTTATGCGCGATGTACTCAGTTGCGCACCTATGCGCTGTTTGTCTTATATATTTTTTTATTCCTTACATTGTAATCTTTCATTTAGTGAAGGATTTAATGTGGCACAAGATGGCATAATAAACGTAATACGCTGTTAAACATTAATTATATCAATAATTGTATAGGTTTTTTGACAGCCAATTATATCAAAATCACCTTTCCGTGAAGCTAACTATGCTATTTTAATCTTTAAAGTATGTACTTTTGTCTCAAATAATTACTTTTATATTAGCTATCCACATAAATGAAGTAATAATCAAAGTAAAAGGCAGCCTCTGAGGATTTAAATCTGATGTATAAAATTATATTGAATTTTGTACTTTTGATCATTAATACATCTGGCAAACATAAAAAAACAATTTTTGTTGAGAAGTTGCATCATGAGTAGTACAAACAAACCCCCTAATTTCGACATTCTCAGATTTATTTTTTTTTTGTACTTACGATCACGTTTCCTTCAATTTTGAACACTGTGTGCCGGGTTCATATACAACAGTTCTCTTTTCAGTTTTTTGGATTTGTGTTTTTCGTTCTATTGTCATTTCGTTCATAGTTTTTTGGCGGTTTTTCCAGTCCCCTTTTTAATTTATTCCACCTCCATTCTTCTTGATTTACTAAGACCTTGTTATAACCAATTTTGACGTCTTTGTCTTTCTCTTTTTCCTTTTTTGCAAAATTCCTTAGATATATCTGTTTTTCTTTCTCTTCTTTAGTCAAATCATCATTGATGAATATTCTCTCTCCTACGACATTTTTTAATTTGTATTTTTTTATCATGATCTCGCGTTTTCCTTCTCCACTTCTTAGTTCTATTACGCATGTATTCTCGCCTATTTTTTTAACTGTTGTAGGCGTAATATAAATTTGAAGCTGTTTATTAAAAAAATCTTTTTATTCCTTCTTTTAGGTTACCCGGTTCGTTGGTATCCATTTTTAGACCATTCATTACAATGTTGTCCTTTCTTCTATCCATTTCGATTATTGCGACTGCTTTTTTCATTTCTTGCAACTCTCTCCTGATTTTTGGATTCTCTTTTCTTATATCCTGATTTTCTTTTTTAACTGTTCGTTTTCTACTCAGTTTTAGTTGTACTTCGTTTGTTTTGTTTTGTTGGTCTTTAATTTCCCTTATTTCAGTTTTTATTTCTTTCTGTTCTTGTTTCATATCTTTTTGGGTCGCGTTCATGTCTTTCATCATTATTAATAATTGATCAAATTTCTCGTTGTCCATTTTTAGAATATTTCCTTGACCTTTTCTATTATTTCTTTATTTATCTACTTTGTTTCCTTTTTTCCCGTCCTACACCGCGGACAGTCGTCGACCAGTCATCCGTCGAATCTCCGACCCTTATCGGTGTATATAATTAATTGTTTTTCTTCTCAGGTTAAAAGGTTTCTTATTTTTTATTGTATTTATACGAAGCAAGTTTTCAATCCTAATAGCAAATAATTAATATTGAAAAATATCAAAATCACTAAAAGATTTTTAAATTGAAAACTTACTGGTACATCCCCATGTATACGCCTCCAAGACTTCTACAATTTGCAAGTCATATGGATGCTGCAGTAAAGACGATAGGGAAGGAATTCTAAACCTTGCAATTCAAATCCCCGTAAGTTTTCAATTTAAAAATCTTTTAGTGATTTTGATATTTTTCAATATTAATTATTTGCTATTAGGATTGAAAACTTGCTTCGTATTTTTACGGCCAGATGGCGCTAGCCACCCATTACCATCACTTTGGCTGCAATATTTGGGAAAACTTTTCGATGCGATTTGATTGGATTAAGGAGAACAGTGCCTACGTTCCTTCTGATGACGCTCCAATAAGAGCAGAAAACTGCAGTTAAAGGGACTGGCTGCACTCCTTATTCTAATTAAAAAGTAAGATTGTTTTTCCTTCGTATTGCAGCCGAATAAAAATGGTACACACATTTTTATTTTATTTTCGTATTACTCAGTAGAGTAACTATGGTGCATCTTTCAGTTCCTAGCCGGCTGCAGACGGGGGATTTGAATTGCAAGGTTTAGAATTCCTTCCCTATCGTCTTTACTGCAGCATCCATATGACTTGCAAATTGTAGAAGTCTTGGAGGCGTATACATGGGGATGTACCAGTAAGTTTTCAATTTAAAAATCTTTTAGTGATTTTGATATTTTTCAATATTAATTATTTGCTATTAGGATTGAAAACTTGCTTCGTATTTTTACGGCCAGATGGCGCTAGCCACCCATTACCATCACTTTGGCTGCAATATTTGGGAAAACTTTTCGATACGATTTGATTGGATTAAGGAGAACAGTGCCTACGTTCCTTCTGATGACGCTCCAATAAGAGCAGAAAACTGCAGTTAAAGGGACTGGCTGCACTCCTTATTCTAATTAAAAAGTAAGATTGTTTTTCCTTCGTATTGCAGCCGAATAAAAATGGTACACACATTTTTATTTTATTTTCGTATTACTCAGTAGAGTAACTATGGTGCATCTTTCAGTTCCTAGCCGGCTGCAGACGGGGGATTTGAATTGCAAGGTTTAGAATTCCTTCCCTATCGTCTTTACTGCAGCATCCATATGACTTGCAAATTGTAGAAGTCTTGGAGGCGTATACATGGGGATGTACCAGTAAGTTTTCAATTTAAAAATCTTTTAGTGATTTTGATATTTTTCAATATTAATTATTTGCTATTAGGATTGAAAACTTGCTTCGTATTTTTACGGCCAGATGGCGCTAGCCACCCATTACCATCACTTTGGCTGCAATATTTGGGAAAACTTTTCGATGCGATTTGATTGGATTAAGGAGAACAGTGCCTACGTTCCTTCTGATGACGCTCCAATAAGAGCAGAAAACTGCAGTTAAAGGGACTGGCTGCACTCCTTATTCTAATTAAAAAGTAAGATTGTTTTTCCTTCGTATTGCAGCCGAATAAAAATGGTACACACATTTTTATTTTATTTTCGTATTACTCAGTAGAGTAACTATGGTGCATCTTTCAGTTCCTAGCCGGCTGCAGACGGGGGATTTGAATTGCAAGGTTTAGAATTCCTTCCCTATCGTCTTTACTGCAGCATCCATATGACTTGCAAATTGTAGAAGTCTTGGAGGCGTATACATGGGGATGTACCAGTAAGTTTTCAATTTAAAAATCTTTTAGTGATTTTGATATTTTTCAATATTAATTATTTGCTATTAGGATTGAAAACTTGCTTCGTATTTTTACGGCCAGATGGCGCTAGCCACCCATTACCATCACTTTGGCTGCAATATTTGGGAAAACTTTTCGATGCGATTTGATTGGATTAAGGAGAACAGTGCCTACGTTCCTTCTGATGACGCTCCAATAAGAGCAGAAAACTGCAGTTAAAGGGACTGGCTGCACTCCTTATTCTAATTAAAAAGTAAGATTGTTTTTCCTTCGTATTGCAGCCGAATAAAAATGGTACACACATTTTTATTTTATTTTCGTATTACTCAGTAGAGTAACTATGGTGCATCTTTCAGTTCCTAGCCGGCTGCAGACGGGGGATTTGAATTGCAAGGTTTAGAATTCCTTCCCTATCGTCTTTACTGCAGCATCCATATGACTTGCAAATTGTAGAAGTCTTGGAGGCGTATACATGGGGATGTACCAGTAAGTTTTCAATTTAAAAATCTTTTAGTGATTTTGATATTTTTCAATATTAATTATTTGCTATTAGGATTGAAAACTTGCTTCGTATTTTTACGGCCAGATGGCGCTAGCCACCCATTACCATCACTTTGGCTGCAATATTTGGGAAAACTTTTCGATGCGATTTGATTGGATTAAGGAGAACAGTGCCTACGTTCCTTCTGATGACGCTCCAATAAGAGCAGAAAACTGCAGTTAAAGGGACTGGCTGCACTCCTTATTCTAATTAAAAAGTAAGATTGTTTTTCCTTCGTATTGCAGCCGAATAAAAATGGTACACACATTTTTATTTTATTTTCGTATTACTCAGTAGAGTAACTATGGTGCATCTTTCAGTTCCTAGCCGGCTGCAGACGGGGGATTTGAATTGCAAGGTTTAGAATTCCTTCCCTATCGTCTTTACTGCAGCATCCATATGACTTGCAAATTGTAGAAGTCTTGGAGGCGTATACATGGGGATGTACCAGTAAGTTTTCAATTTAAAAATCTTTTAGTGATTTTGATATTTTTCAATATTAATTATTTGCTATTAGGATTGAAAACTTGCTTCGTATTTTTACGGCCAGATGGCGCTAGCCACCCATTACCATCACTTTGGCTGCAATATTTGGGAAAACTTTTCGATGCGATTTAATTGGATTAAGGAGAACAGTGCCTACGTTCCTTCTGATGACGCTCCAATAAGAGCAGAAAACTGCAGTTAAAGGGACTGGCTGCACTCCTTATTCTAATTAAAAAGTAAGATTGTTTTTCCTTCGTATTGCAGCCGAATAAAAATGGTACACACATTTTTATTTTATTTTCGTATTACTCAGTAGAGTAACTATGGTGCATCTTTCAGTTCCTAGCCGGCTGCAGACGGGGGATTTGAATTGCAAGGTTTAGAATTCCTTCCCTATCGTCTTTACTGCAGCATCCATATGACTTGCAAATTGTAGAAGTCTTGGAGGCGTATACATGGGGATGTACCAGTAAGTTTTCAATTTAAAAATCTTTTAGTGATTTTGATATTTTTCAATATTAATTATTTGCTATTAGGATTGAAAACTTGCTTCGTATTTTTACGGCCAGATGGCGCTAGCCACCCATTACCATCACTTTGGCTGCAATATTTGGGAAAACTTTTCGATGCGATTTGATTGGATTAAGGAGAACAGTGCCTACGTTCCTTCTGATGACGCTCCAATAAGAGCAGAAAACTGCAGTTAAAGGGACTGGCTGCACTCCTTATTCTAATTAAAAAGTAAGATTGTTTTTCCTTCGTATTGCAGCCGAATAAAAATGGTACACACATTTTTATTTTATTGTATTTATTTAAAAATGATCCTATATTATCCGAATTCCGATTCAGTCTGGCCACACCGCACGGATATATGGTGCAGACCATCCGTTGCCACCTTACTGTCACCGCTCTGACACTAGTTATTGATAATTTCTTATATTCGTATTTTAACCTTATTTTTAGATTTACTTACTTCGACTCGCTTCTTTTGTAATTAATTTTTGCCACTTCACGTGTCACAATTGTTTATTTAGTATCTGGGTCACTTCTACCGAATTACTTTTCGTTATAAGTCCCGTTTTCCGAGTTTTCTTATAGCCGAAAATTTAAAACGATTTTTATTCACCGACGCTACGTTGCCAAGTCCCACTAACATTTCAATGCCCTATAAAATAAACTTTGTGAGTAGTCCCGCCACAAACCAAGAACGCTCAAATAAAAATAGCACAAAAGAGAAATAATTTATTTCTACAAAAAGAAACGTCAATAAATTAATTTCAAACTAATATTGTGACTTTACTCCCAAATAAAACATTAAAATTACAAAAGATTCCACAAGGAAATAGAACAATATTACAAAGAGAAGAGCAATACAATAATCGAAAAATAGAAACAATTATTGTTTTTAATCTTTTTATTAGGTGGCTTACAAGCGAAACACACTAAGTCAAAAAACATAGTTTTGAGATAATCGTGTTTTAAATTTTTTTAAAAACAATTTGATCAATTTTCACATTTAAAACTTTTATTCGTTGTTTTTTAATTATACGACTGTTTTCATAAAGTATTAATAATGATTACTGACTAGGAGAAGCAAATTATATAATATCAAATTACTAATTTTTGTTAAATTTTAGATTTGAATACGTTGACTTAATGTTTTTTACATGTAGCATTTAAGTTAGTGTGTTTTGCTTGTTTAATTTTGCTGTGAAATTATGACTTACAGTTGAGTCCGCGAGTCATTACCCGTGCGTCATTAATACCTGGTGAGATAAAACACATACTTTTTATTTAGCATCATTCTCTTGCACGCATGAAATTAATGACAAACCAGCTGCCGCCTGTTATTTAAGTAAAAACACATGTTATTTTTATGAACGATTAAGACTCAGTGTATTGAAAAGAGATAGGTACAAAGAAAGACTATTGGGGATGTCTTCACATATTTTAAGTACAATTTCTGACGTTTTGGTTTGTTTACTTTTGTGGCTGTCAGTTTGTTGAATTTTTTGCTGTTATTTTGTCGAGTTTTTGCATTTTGAAGTTTTTTATAGTATACAAACAGTTGTTCTCACAACTAATTTTATATCGGAGTTAGAAATTCTGTGATAAATTTATGTTATTTTAAGATAAATTTTGACGACGTACAAAGCTAACCTCATTGTTGATACAGTTGAATGCTTGTGTTTAAGGTTCCGCCAAAGTGAATAAAATAACAAAAAAAATATGTTATTGAATTTTTTTATAAATTGTTTATTTATTTATTAATCAATGATAATAAAATAATTTATTAAGATACTTCAAATGTAGCTGTAATGATGCACCAAAATTTTAAAGCAAAACTTAAATTTGACATTCTATTTATTTGATACCGTCAAATTTTTTAATAACTTGTGATCGGAATAATATCCATTTGCCGTTGCGTTCAGTAAATTTCCAACTTATTTCATATGCTTTACATGATGACGCACGGGTAAAGACTCGTGGACTGTATGTATATTTTTTATTTACTTACTGTCGTACGATTATAGCAGGCTTCGTTCACATTGTAAATAGTACAATAATGTTTGCTTATATAAGTAATTTACTTTTTTCATGTAAATTTTCACAAAACAAGAACATTAGTATAATACAAAAAACAATAACAAAACAAAACGTGTATGCTTTTAATTTTCAATGTCTTCTTCGTCAGAATCGTTTTCAGCTGGCTCCGCTGTTTGGTCCCGAACAGAAGAAGAACTTGGTAGATTTTTGAACCAGGTATGGAGCGCTCGAGGAACTATATTTTTTTAACAAAGCTTTATCAAATCTTTTTTCTTTGCATCCGAAATTGGAAGCTGTTTGGAATATAATTGAGGAATAACCAAGTTCTCATTATTATTCTCTTTGACTTTTCTGCTAGAAGCACGACGTACAAAACTAATATTAATATTTTCATATTCGTCGTTAAAATCATACTTATACTGTAGAATGTTAGGAAACTGTTTTTCATATTTAAAACACTTCACCTTTAACCTTTAACTACCCGCGCATCAAGTTATAACATAACTACACGCGTGGCGTACTTTATACGCCACAAGAAAATACACAATAACAGCGGATTTGTTTCTTTTTTTTTTTTTAAATACACTTAGTTGTTTGTTATAAACCTTATTCGGCATCAGTGAATAATTGGAGTTCCTTCTCGGTAAGCCAATTGGGATTTATAACTGGAATCATGGAATAACTGGATTCCACGATAAATAAATAATTGGAGTTCCTTCTCGGTAAGCCAATTGGGATTTATAACTGGAATCATGGAATAACTGGATTCCACGATAAATAAAATTGCTAATAAAAAATTTTTTGAAATGTGATTTTTTACGGGAGAAAAAGTATTGTTTATAAAGAAAAATGTATTTTGTGCCATGATGACTAAAAAACAATTGAAATATGTACTTGTATTACTACTTATATTAATATAATGGTGGCGCATATTGTCCACCACCGGAAACAACAAATAATAAACTGTAAATTACGATCTTCCCAGAACGCCGATTATAACGAAACTAAAACCAAATTGTAAAGCACATTCCAGTGATAGGTTAGAGACATAAACAAGGTCAAAAATTAAATTTTTAACTATATTTGCAGTAGAATTCTTATATCTGGCGTACAAAATACGCCAACGCGTGTAGTTAAAGGTTAACCAGTTGAGCGTTTGTCCTTTTTGATCCTCTTTCTTATTAACAATAGTAAATTGCACAAGCTTTTTCAAATCTAAAAATTCGTTATGATTAACTTCACGAGTATTATAGGAAGATTTATTCGCATTGTTGCCCCTTCTGGCCATTTTAAAGACATTTTCATATTCGTGAACACTAAAAATCTCCACATTTTTTTGGCACTTTCAATAGCGCTATGCATGGAATCTACTTCCATATAGGAGTGTCCACTTTCCATGAACTTTTGCTCGATGATCTGAAGACTTCGATGATTTTTAACAATATGTAAGAGCAGAGCAGATACTTGAATATTTCTATTCTGTCCTCCATACGTATCTGAAAAAATAGTTAAATGTTCTATACCAGATAGTGAATTAATATGCATTCTCAGGCAAGTTCCAACTTCACAGCTTCCACGCTTACCATTGACTTCGGTCCAAAAATAACAAAATGCCTCATTTGGTGGAGCAGATTCGTAAATTGTAAAATTATGGAGGTTCAGTTTTCTCAGATAATACAAAAGACTTACTTGCGATGATGGAATTTGTAAAACGCTTTGCATATCACATGTAATTGATTTAAATTTTGTATTATTTTTCGCTATTTCTTTGTCTGAATTTTTTTCTTTCATAGCAGCCTCTTTTCTGTCTAAATGACTCCTATAATTAAGTTCCATTGCTTCTTTTTCTTGTTGCGATGCTTTTGTGTATTCGTTACAGGTCAAACATTGGTCTTTCTTAGGTTTGAAAAATGATACATTATATTCTTTGCAAAAGATTCGCCTATAAGTTATCTGACTTAAGCTTGGCAAATTGTCCTCTTTGCACTTTTCCAGGAACAGGTCGTGCATTTTTTTAATATTAAGATTGCAATATAAATAAAGTATTTTTGAAGACTTTCGTGTGTAGTGTACAACAGGGAAGCTTTCAATGTGTTTTTTAGCTCTTAGTCTCGTTTCCTCTGAAGTTTTATTGCCAGGAATCTTACGGCCCCTTCTATCTATTCCACTATATTCGCCGCTTTCATTCTGCTGTTTAGATGCGTTAATTATAGGCATATTGGAAATAGACAATGTTTTACAAAAAAATTTCTGACACACTTGAATTTTCTTTCCCATTCTTGTAAAACAGTAGGATTTTGCGTTGGATCGCATTTACTCGACTCGGCCTGCGACTCTTTACTTCATTTGAAAGCACATTCAATAATATAAAATCTTTCTGTCCTTGAAATGACAACATCGCATAAGTTTGGCAAAGCAACTTACGGTTCTCCTCAGAAAAGTTATTTTGGCACTTGAATCGACATTTAGAGCAATCAACCGTCTTCGGAATTTTAGGAGCTTGCATTCTACCAGTGGTACTTTTGTAGGGTTTTCCTTCAATTCGTTTGCTTTTTTCAACATGTCTTTTCCACACAGATGGTCTTGGGGTGTTCCATCGACTTCTTTTAGGTCCTACTTGACTATTTTCGTTTAAATTTGTTTTTTCATCGGCTACTGTAAACTTCTCTTCACTGGTCTCTGAATTATCACTTTCATTATCTGAAGGAATATAGTCTGTATCCTCCATACATTCATCAGAATCCTGGTCACTTATTTGAGAAGGAGCCGACTGAGTATCTTGACGAACATTATCAGAATTTAATCTGACATCTTTGTCTACCGCTGTCTCTAGTTCGACAGAAAATGACGTCAAAGTTGGCTCAGGTTGGATTGGTTGATATATGTCTGTAACAAAATGTATCCAGTGAGTACAATTAATTCATTAGCTATTTTATTAAGTATAGTAAAAATCAGAAGAAATCAAAAGACGAGTTGACTGGTATGAGCGGCATTTGACAAACTAAGCTACATCCTTAAACAAAAGAAATACACAACATCTTAAGACCAAGGTATACAATCAATGCGTACTCCCTGTTGTCACTTACGGTTCCCAAACGTGGACGTTTACGAAAGCAAACATGGAGAAGATCATAAAAAACGCAAAGAGCAATGGAAAGGCAAATGTTGCACATACGACTAATGGATCAAAAGAGAAACGAGTAGATAGAGAGAAATCCAAAGTTAGAGATGTTAGACAAGAAGTTGCAAAATTGAAATGGAGATTTGTCGGACAAACTAAGGCAAAAAGAAGACCGATGGAACAAAATTCTCATAAATTGGAGACCGTGGGAATATAAACGAAGCAAGGAAGGCCACAAACCAGATGGGCAGATTATGTCAGAAGCACGTGGGCTCTAGGTGGATAACTGTAGCGACGGACAGACAAGAATGGAAAAGGATTGGGGAGGCCTATGTCCAAAGATGGACCGAAGAAGACTAATTAGATAGATAGGTAAAAATCATTAATAATAAAGATCTATAAAAATCGTTATAGCTTTTTGGTTCAAATTATATTCCTTGTACTTTATCATAAAATTGGTTGGTATTCAAATACACAGTAACTACATTAATTGCTTACCTGAAATCTCTCTCGACAACTGGAGTCAAAGTTGCATAGATCTTCTCCTCTGTGGCGGTATCAATCAATGATGTCGGAAACCCTGAGGATGCCTCTTTTTCTATAATAGAAACAGAGGTTTTACTGTTTGTAAAGATCTTAAAAACTGGGTGTATAATGTTAAATTACATACCCAAAATTATCGAGAGAATAAACTCTCTGAACAGGAACTTCACAACCAAAATAATCAACGATCCCCCCTCCGACACACAAGAATCTCTCAAATGTTCCTGTTCATCTTCTGGCCACGTATTCTACCACGCAAAGCCCAAGCGGAAAAAGATTCACCCACCGTCTGCTCTAATGCAAACATGCATTGACGAACTCCCAGTAGAGTACGAAAACATCCTCGAGGCTACCCCGTTAGCCTACCGCACCCACCTTTAACTATCCTTTTCCCTACCCCGAACAGGGAGAAGTTGGTTTTTTGCGGTTTCCCAACTTCATTGCACAATTGAGGAGCTTTTTTACAAAACTGCATAAATCCACTTTTCAAAAATTTTCAGGAGACGTAAAAACGTGCTGCAGCTGTTGTACTAAAATTTTCGAAATTTCTGAGAACGTAATCAATTGAGGTTAGATTTCGAGAAATAAAACGTTAATTAACATTATTTTTATTGATTTGCATTAACAAAATATAGCCATGTGTCTGTTGGAGATATCGCGTTTTGTAAAAAAAGATGGGAGATATTAACTTATGCCAAACTAACAATATCTTAGAAATAAAAAATATTAAACGGTACTTACTAAAACAAAAATAAAAAAAAATGAGGAGTACAAAAAATTTAGATGTGAACATTTTTTGGCTCATCCTCCAAACAATTACACTCGCCATCATGGTAGTTGTGGGTTTCTGGATCTGGATCACTAGTAACTTTGTGTTGAAGAGCATTAATATACCAATGAAGATCAGGGATATCTTTCCAATTTTGTCCAAAATGGGTTTGCAATAAATGAAGGACACCTTTTTTTTCCTCTTCAGTCACTGAATGAGATAGTGGGATTTGGGGAAGAGCCTGAAGAAAATCATTTCTATTTTTTTTTACAATGCTTCTAAAATTTTCTGTTCCACTATCAAACCTATAGTTGGCGCAGCATTTTATTTTGGTTGAAGTATGCCGGTCCCTTGTTTTGATTTTCTTAATAATGAGGCGTTTGGTTAGGCTGATTCCTTTTATTTTTTGATAAATCATTTCAAGGCTTTTGATATCGTATATCACCCAGTCTTGTCCCAGTTTCTGTACAGAGCCAAACTCCTCGTAAATAGAAGCATACTCTTCGCTCGAGATGATAGTATCAGTTTTTTTCAAGCGCTTTTCCACACGGCCAAAAGCTCGATCAGCTGGAAGAAAACTGTGACCACGAGTCGGAAAGGTTACATGAATTTTCTGTACATTCTCTGGAGCCTCATTTTTAAGCCAATGGCACAAAACATGAACAATATGAGTATTTTTATTTTGGCCAGCGCAACTATCACAAAACAACGATACTGCAGAAAAAGACGAAAGATCTTGGTGTCTTAAGTGATGGATGAGTGCAGATCCGATATCATTTGCTCCTCTGCTTCCCTGCGTTTCATTCCACGTATAAAATGTTGGTGCTTTTGAGTCAATAGGCACACAGCAAAATGCATAGAATGCAATTTGTCGGCGATAAAAGGCATCGCCGACTGGAGTTTTAGGGAGTGGGTGCACTTGTTGCAAATCAAAAACAAAACTATAAGTATCACTGGGAACTTCCTTCATTAGTTTGTAAAACGCATCCGCTCTCAGCTTGTGAATACGAAGTTCAGTCATTGGATTAATTCTTTCAACTGAGCCGCGAGCGTTTTGTTTAATAAGATATTTAAGACGAGTGCACGTAGCGCATGCGTCTGTAGCTGGAGAGGAAAATCCAATGTTAAAATCGGTTACAAAAATACCGTGAAAACATGAATAGCTCACGTGCAAATCGGCAGTGTAAGCACCCTTAAACATTTTATATAACTTATTTACACTTAACTCTGCTGAAAGGTAAACTCTCTTACTTTTTCCTCTTCCATAATGAGATTCGACACAATTTAGTTTACCAAGAAATTGACGGACTGCTTCCTTTTTGGCTCTGAAAAAAGCTTCTCGTCGATAACCACCTCTATTTCCTTTCGGCAGCAGACCTTGTTTGACGACCTTTCCAATCCGCAGTAGTCGAGAGGCAGGTACACCCATTGAGAAAGCAAAAAACTTTTTACAGACAGGAATCATGCGTTTCTGTTTCTGACTATTGAGAAAAAATTTCACAGAAACCGTTCGTGTGCGAGGTACAGTGACAGGCGCACCACTTCCCCTTCTTCTTTGGGGCTCGAAAGCAGAGATATATTTCATCAAAACAAGATCTTGTTTCTCTTTACCCTCTGCCATGTAGACTGCTTGTCGATTAATTTTTATATCATCGTAGGATACCGTAGCACAACGAAGATTTTTCGAATTATGGGCACATGGTCTGGTCTTCTGTTTTAGAAACACTAAATGAGGATCACTATCGTTGTACTTCATAATTTTTGAACGCCCTTGTTTTGATGGATCGTCTTTTTTAGATCCCACCGATAAATTAGCAACAGCATCCATCTCAAAATAACACGCAAAACACAGAAACAACGTTGACATACAACGAATTCACAACATCCCGTCTCATCGAACGGAAAAGTACTGATAATCTCATACAGCACGCTGCAGCGTGGCATGGCGTGGCTACGCTAGACAGTGTCAGTGACCCGTGAGTAGTTTTAGAACTAACGAATATTATATTTTGTTTCACGAATCAACATCTAATTCTAGAGGATGCTTTTAAAACCAAACAAAAATAGTAGAGGGATAGTTCTGCAGGCAGGAGGATTTATGCAGTTTTGTGAAACAAAAACTAATTTTAATGGTTAGCTAAAGAAGGAGATGTTAAGTTTTGTATAAAAAAAGAGTGAACATGGGGTAAAGGTTTTTGAGTGGATTAATCAAGTTTTGTGGAAGAAACGTGATTGTTAGGGTCATTTTAAATGGGAAATATTAACTTTTAACACATGAGACTTATACACAAGATGTAAGGCAGACCAAACACTCGAAATTCAATAAAAAATGTATTTTAGCAGGAAATGGATTTATGCAGTTTTGTAAAAAAGCTCCTCAATTATACCTGTTCGTCCCAAGCAAATAGCTCACTGTCCACGCTGCGCTCAAAAGCCACCTCCTGACCGCAGACGAGGGACGCAGGCCTGCCTGTCGTTGTAGAATGGTTTCTAGGGAGATTGGTCGAGAGCAAAGCACGGACAGTACACGTAAATGTCAATGGAACCAACATCAACTCCATCAAACTTTCTTCTCTGTTGTCTTGTAGCCTTCTGGACACCACCGTCCGGCATAACCCAGGAACACCACACTTGCCCCAGTGCGTTTTTCGGACTGTTTGCTTTTGCGATCCAACACAATACATTCACCACAAACCCTGAAGAGGACAAAATCCTAAACGGGGACACTCATTGTAAGCATTTCTACAAAGCATTTCAATCTTTACACGCAAATCAATACAATGAGAAGAAGTTAAACTACATGCACTATTTTTTATAAAAAAAAACTTTTGACTGAAAAAAATATTATCAATAGATTAATAAGTAGGTCTAAATAATTCTAACCTTGTCCAATTACACTCTCTATAAAAGATGTTTCCAACTGTGTATTGGTCGTGTCACTCAGTGGAGATCGAGACATTGGATCTGTCACATATTCTAAAAAAAAATAAAATAATTTGTTGATATAATTAATAACAAAATAAAAGTATACAAGTTCTACTAAGTTATGACATACGATTTATTTTATAAATTGTAAATGACTTTGTGGAAGATGGCTTCTGCCATCTTCCTCAAATCCTCAACAGGCATATAACTTGTGTGGTGAAGGGCCACTAAGTCTTCCTCTTTAATTTCAGCCCTAACCCTCTCCAGGGCGTCCCATAGTTGTTCCGGGGCGTGACTCTGGGTTTTTATAATGAGTTCCGTGGTGGTAACCCTCACCCCGTTTTCTTTGACGGTATACGTTAGTTCCATGTCCTCGTATGCGCCCTTGAGGGTTGCAAGTGTAGGGTACCTATCCCTGTATAGTCTTTGTATTGAGAAATTCATACCGGGATCGTTAGGCTCAGTGACGACCACCTTCACATTGGCCTTAGCTTCTACGGGGTTACCGATCTCTATGACTGCCTTCTTGTATATTTTCTCGGGCCAGTCGAGGCGGACGTGCCTCCGAAAGTCCTCATACGTCTTCACTCCCTCGAGGCTCGCCACCTTAACTGCCCCGGGAGGACCGTGCCAGGCATCAGTCTGCGTGGACATCTCCACCATCTTTGGCTTTATAGCGTCCTTACTTTCCCGCTCCTGGGTTGTCGCGTCCGAGTCTATGGATGTGGTCTGGCTACCTAAGTTCAGGCTTGATTTGTTTCCTTTATAGAGCTCTGCCAGTAAATTGACCGCCCTGTACTTATTTTCACCCTCGACCGGGCCTTTTATGGTAAGGATCTCTAGGACCTCCCTCAGCTTCCTGAGGTCCCTTTCCCCCTCCGTTTCTTCCGGTTCTTCCTGTTCTTCCCTTTTGTCTCTCTTATATCTCCCTATGGTCTCCGGGCTACCCGCCTTCCTTTTTTTGTAAGATTGAGTTTCCTCATCTCCGAAAAGTATGTCATTCAAGACACTGCCCGCCCACGGTTCGGGTTCGGGGTCCTCTTTTTCTTAAAGTTAAATATTTGATTTTACAAAACGATAACAAAAGAATTAGATATTGATAAACTCTAGACTCTATCTAGACTGTAGATAATTCAAAAAACATTTTAAATTTTATACTGTTAGTATATTACTTACCCTTTTTTAGCATGTTCAGTATTTTATCAGCACGTCTCATTTTTCTTACAGGAATAATTAATAAAATACACACAAATTGTCAAAACCGTTAACGAACTAATCACACGAAACACTGAAATAAAACTGACAAAACATATGCAATATACCCAAACAAATAATTAATCTTTTACAAGATTGGACAAGTCGCTCTGCGTAAGTCAGTCGGTAGGTTCATTCGTAATCAAGTAAAATACATTAAGTCACTTAATGTGTTTTTCCTGAATCATATATAATTTTTGTGACTTAGTGAGAAACATAAAAATAATAAAAATAACGGTTTTTGTTATTGTATGACTTAGTGAGTTTAACCAGTCTAAAGAGTAAAAAAAAAATACAATAAAATGCTGCATATAACTAAAAAGTGAAAAAATTGACTTAGTGTGTTTCGCTTGTAAGCCGCCGATATGTTTTGGAAAAACGAAGCCCACCATCAATATTTAAAATACGTTTAATTTCTCTAACGTTAGATTTAATTAATTGCAGGCTTGAAAGGCTATTATTACTATCTAATTTAGAAGTGTCTCTTGCAATGTCGCAAAGATCATTTTGGATATCATATTTTATTGACTCTAATTTCTCCCTTTCGTTTCCTGGGAATATAGTTTCATCATTGCTATCTTCTGCGGTGTAGATAGTATTAAGGCAATCATGCTTAACGATTCTTTCTTATGTATCGTCATACTTGTATCATGGTTTAAGCCTTAAGGCAATATAATGAATGTGCTTACAAATAGTTAAAGCGTTGAAATAATCAATACAGGAACATTGGTATGTGTGAATGCATATACTACAGAATTGATAACAAATTTCATTTTTAATTTTTTTAACCTCGTAAGTTTGATCATTAGCCGTGACTTTATAAGATCCATCGCTTAAAACTTCTACCTTAAAATCTTTTGACAAAGCTGCCCTGTGATGTGAAACAATTGTTTGTAAATGAGATGTACTTTTACCTTTTATGCTATGTATGAGTCTACCTATGATTTTGTTTCGTATATATCTCAACTCTGCATACAAACCTTTACTAACCTTAACAATGAGCCCACGTTTCAGTATTTTTTGCATAATTTTTTTCAAAATAACAACCAAATTCTTTTGTCTCTTCATAATTTTGTCATTCCTGAAAAGTGTTTGTAAGTGTCGTTTTAAACAGTTCAATACTCTGTGTATGTCTTAGATTATACAGTGAATTTTTAATCATTTTTTTTTCTGAATTGCTAATTTTAGATAGGTAATTTATTGTGTCACGCCCTGTCCACATGCCATGAACAATAAAGCCTATGCTGTGGCAAATCATTGATTACTGCGCGCCAAGCATTGTAAAAGACATTGTCCATTTCAGACATAAACACATTTGGTATAATTGTTCCCACTTTATCTTTAATATGTGCAAAAAATACTTGGTTTACCATGTATGTTTTCTGTTATGTTTTCTGTTTCTGTGTATGTTTTCTGTTACTGAACATACATGCAGTAGGAAACTCTTGTCTATTTTCGTCAAGAACCATCAGAGCCGTCAGTTCGAAATAATATGGATTGAGTCCATTGGTACCACCAACTGTGACAATATTATTTCCAAGGTTTTGAAGCATAAGTGATTTTGTCCTGTTTAATAATATCAGACAGAAATCATTAATATTTAAGACTTCATGCTGTTCACCAGGTAATTATCTGATTTTGCTCTTCTACCCAAAGATAAACACTCAGCATCATTATAATGCCTCCATCCTGCATCATGAATTCCATAAGACTTGGCGGATATTCATAATGTTTTGTGAAGTTATCGAATCAGTTCTCTTCATTTCAGCTCTTTCTAAGTTTTCACGAATGTCCTCTATTATTCTGAAAAAGTGTGCATAATTATAATTTTTTGTTTTATGTTGGATAGTTGATTCGCTAATCTGATACCCAACTGCCTAGTAAATTTAGTAATTGTTTTTGCGAAGTTAGTTATATTTTCACAGACTAAACTTGGTTGGAAATTACTATACAACAAAACATATCGACGGCTCCTAGGTATACTGAGTCAACTGCTAGAATGGTAATTGATGGAGAAGAGCAATTTTAATAACAATTACGATATTTCTGTGTGTTTTTACGCAAACATATAGATTTTTTGTGTGTAAATATAATGATAAGACCTTTTTATGTGTGTAAAATTATTTTAAATTATTTACTTAATAAAACGATAATGCATAATACACCAGTATACATCGTAATATTATAATGAATATTGGATCAACTACCAGTTACATTTATATACGCTGTTTCTAGTAGATGTGGTTTAAAATGAATAAGATAATTGTTTTATACTGGCTAGAAATTTTCTTACCTTTTCATAATATTTAAAGATAATTAGGGCTGTTGCCAAGTTATTTATACGATTTTGTTTAAAACTTGACTTATTATACGAGGTAAATAATCTTATGTTAAAATTTGTATACTGGTCTAATAGCAAAAATAAAAAAATAGTATTACTTTTTTCTTTAATAAAAACTTAAAAGTTTATTACAATATTTCTTTACAATAAACAATAGAAGTCCAAATGCAGGTATAAACAAAAATCAACAATTTTTAACAAAAGGAACCTAAACTAATTATTATTTTTAGAAAACCAGTACAGAAGTAAAAACTTCGAGATGTATTCTGGTATAAAATCGTTTATTTAAAACTATAAAATGTCATGGATTGCAGAACGTTTTCGTTCTAAACAGAACATCTTCAGTGCCTAGAATGAAGTATTTCCACGTTAGTTTAAAGCAAAAGGTTAAAAATGTGACTGTTAAAATGAAAAATGTGGGAATACTTACATCCTGCCGAGTATTTTGAAACTAGCACACTGTAAATAGTGTTAACATCATCGTATATGGTTTACATAATGTAATATATTAAAATGTTATGACTACAAGTCGATGTTAATAGATAAAGTGGAACACATGCTAAAAGGGTGCCATGGTTCCCTGCTCGAAGATGCTAGGTACTTGCCAATTCAATGGGCACAGACCAACTGAGAAATTAGGAAGTGGATATACAATTTGACAAGGGTGACATGACATGACAAGATAAAGCCAATTTTTGGTTAAAGTTTCATTTGATTTTGGATTTTTTAATAAAATGCAAAGGTTTGTCTGCAAAAATAATTTAAAATTATTTTCTGTAAAATAAAATCTACTGTAAAGTTTAAATTAGCAACTCTCTATTCCAGAATAACTTATAGATTCATTAAATTTAATGCAGATATATTACATGGTTTAAGTTGTGACGTCATCGGATGTGAAATGACGAGATGAAAGTTGAGTTTTGTTGAAACAAGGAAATACCTACATAATAAAAGATAATTAGACTTGCGTGGAAAAACAAAGCTAAACAAACCGAAAAAACCAGAATTTAAGAGTATTTTTATGTGATGAAATGTTGGTTGCCTAACAAGGCAAGCAAGCAACAGGTTGAAGGTAAACGGTAGGATATTGCGAGAAAACAGTATATATACAAAAGGTGGCTATTTATTGTGTTAAATTTATTATTATACTATTGCAATGAATAATTATGTCTGTTAAAAGTTGGAAAATAATTGTTAACAAAATTAAATAACTAAAGATTACTGTTAGTGAGGTAGATATATGTGTGAAGGATATGATTGTATATAGTATTGTGAAATGAATAAAAGTATGTAATAATATAATAAAATTAAACTATGTGACATAAAGTCTAATTCATCTTTATGTAGTTTTGAAAGGACTGAATGAATTGGAAGTAATATATCTTGATAGTCTACCAACGTAGAATAGTGAATAAAATAATTAGAATGAGAGCTACCAATATAGGTCAAATTGTGGGTTGGTGTCAGTATGTAAAGAAGAATCTAAATTGAATAAGTATATGAAATAGAAAAGTATGAGATTGATTTCTATTGGTGATAGTGGAGTGAACAGACTAAACTAAATGAAATATATTTACGTGCAGAACTTTATGAACGTATGTGATTGCAACTGAAATCAAACAAATGAAAAATGTGAAAAAATTATTTTAAATTGGGATAAATGGATATTGGAAGTTGCCTGATATGAATGGAAATGAAAAGATAGATGAAAAAAGAAGAATAGTGAATGCATTAAAACCTTAAATGTTATAGTCGGAAAGAAGTTTGACTGAATGGGTCGTAATGGATGTAGGTGTGCAGTATCCTATTGTTAAGTAAAGTCTAAGAATCTAAAAAGAAAGAAGTGACAGAATGTTACTAAATAAGGAAAGTGATATATATGACAGACCAGAGTGATTGGATGTATGGTGTTTTTTATTATTGTAAACGGAGATGAGAGAAAATGAGTAAGTAACATAACAGGCAACAGGATAAAATGAGTGTGAAGAACATTCCAAAGAGACAATAAACCAGACCGATTTAAGGATTAATAATAATAAGAGCCATTTAAATAAATTATGAAAGAAATGGTGAGATGAGATATAGAGGACCTGAAAAAAAGAGACAGAGACACAAGGTCAAACCAGAAATGACTAGGAGTGGAGAAAAATATGAAGGATAGGAAAAAAGAAGAATCAAAACTGTGTTAGGGATGGGATAGTGGGGGAGGCAGTAATGAAGTTGAAAAGAAAATGCAAGTTGAGATATGTGTTAATGGGTGATTAGTATGGAAAGAGAAGATTGTTAGAAACTAGTGGGGTAGTGGAAAAAGAGGGGGAGGGGGAAAATGGAGATTAGGAGTAAAGGGGAAGGGGGGTGAGGGGAATAATGAGAGAAAACTAGGGTTGGATTAAGGGAATAGTTGTCGATGGATAGGAGTAAAAGGACGATTTAAAGTTGTTTGACGATTAACGCAATTGGGGCTGGTCCTCATGTCTCTGGAAATCTCAAGGTCCTCGTACAAATCCAGGCGTAGATTGTTTCTGTCTTGGATGTTATGAATTAATTTAACACCATCAGGGATGTTAAGATGATGATTATTAACTTTTAAATGATGGGAAAAGGCTGATGTAGTGTCTCTTTTAGAATGTTCAGCAGATCTGGTTGAGAGTGATTACATCGGCAGGACTTACAGATCACTCTCAACCCGATCTGCTGAACATTCTAAAAGAGACACTACATCAGCCTTTTCCCATCATTTAAAAGTTAATAATCATCATATTCTGCAAAAATCATTAAAATAAGTCTTAATAAATGCAAAAATTTAAAAATAAGTCTTTAGCATAAGATAAACAATGTAAAATCTACAAAGCATCAACCTCAGAACTTAATTGGTCTTCATCACTTTCCTCTCTGTTAGAATTTGTTACTAATAAATGGTTAAAAAATAAATAGTATTCTTTAGGAATTACCAAATTTTTACAAAGATCCAATAGATCTTTATGTTTATTTTTGTTAATGGGAATGGGTTTGTCGTAACAGGTTTTTATGTCATTAACATCAAAATTAAACTATTCTTCTTCGTGTAACTTTAGTGTTGTTCACGCAATCTATCCATTTGTATGTATTATCTTGATAACTTGTTTTAAATAAAATCTTAAAAGGATGTGCAGCTTCAATTTTTATTTGGCATACTTTATGCCATTGCATTTTAGATCCATCACCTAGTTGTCCAGTTATTAATTCCTTCCAGTTCTGCTTTAAAGTTTTTAATTAAATCTTGTGATATCTGTGACTTTGTACGGCTTACAAAAAATGTAAAAAGCATTTTTTTCTTAGAATTACTTTTTACATCGATTTGCGTGGCTAAAATTTAATAAAAAATTCCCGCCCCCAAGATGGGGTGGCAACCACTCCCAAGGTTTTAGCGTACAGCGGCATGATATAGAAAATGATCTTTGGACTATTTCTCACCTTCTGTGAAAATTTCAAGTAAATACATGCTGGACGAAAAAATTGCGAGCTAAAATGCTTCTTTCTTCGACTATGTGTATTTTGAGATCGATTTTCTAAACTGGAAATTTAAACGTCAAAACAACCGATTTTTCAACTAAAATTGTGGTTAATTTCCATTAAAAAACTTAGTAAATAACATAAAACACAATATGATACCGATAACAATATTTATAAATAATAATAAAATGGTAATATATTATCGCTCTTCAGCGATATTTTTTTCTTATTTTTTTTATATAATTTTTAATTTATGTAATGTAATTTTTAATGTTTTTAATTTTTTCTGCTTTTGTTTTGGTTACCTGGATTTTTTTCCTCAACTGTGAGATCCTAGACTTCACCCTCTTACGCGCCGTGTCGAAGAAGGATGTTTGTGTTTTCTTACCCTGTATTGAAATATAAATTTAATATTAAAATATTTAAGGAATGCTTTAATAACAAACTCAACTCACATATAAAAATCGACAGTTTAAAATTTTCTTTAATTAATACCATTCTTTCAAAAGGCGCTTATTCAATTTAGAAACATAATTTTTCTTTAATAAAATGGCTGTTTAAGGATTATTATATTTAAAAATTTCAGAAATTACTGCCAATATTATACAACCGAAATATGTTCACCCTCTGTATACCTAGTTCGTTGGTATCTATTTTTAGACCATTCATTACAATGTTGTCCTTCTATCCATTTCGATTATTGCGACTGCTTTTTTCATGTCTTGCAACTCTCCTGATTTTTGCATTCTCTTTTCTTATATCCTGATTTTTGCATTCTCTTTTCTTATATCCTGATTTTCTTTTTTTAACTGTTCGTTTTCTACTGTCAGTTTTAATAGTGCTTCGTTTGTTTTGTTTGTTGGTCTTTAATTTCTCTTATTTCAGTTTTTATTTCTTTCTGTTCTTGTTTCATATCTTTTTGGGTTGCGTTTCATGTCTTTCATCATTATTAATAATTGATCCAATTTCTCTCTGTCCATTTTTAGAATATTTCCTTGACCTTTTCTATTATTTCTCTGTTTATCTACTTCGTTTCCTTTTTTCCCGTCCTGCACCGCGGAGAGTCGTCGACCAGTGTTTATAATTAATTGTTGTTTTTCTTCTCAGGTTAAAAGGTTTTATTTTTTTATATTCATTTAAAAATTATCCTATATTATCCGAATTCCGATTCAGTCTGGCAAGACCGCACGGATATCTGGTGCAAACAGGAGCGTCATTTGAAATTTTGTTAGGGGGGGGGGCAAGCACTATATATACAATAAATACATTATATATGATGTTATGATAAATATTGTTGTATTTTTTGTAAATTTTAGTCATTTTCAGAGCCAGGGTGGGGCAAATGCCCCCCCCTGGACGCCCAAATGACGCCCCTGGGTGCAAACCATCCGTTGTACCTTGCTGTCACCGCTCTGACACTAGTTGTTGATAATTTCTTAGTCGTATTTTAATCTTATTTTTAGATTTACTCACTGCGACTCACTTCTTTTGTAATTAATTTTTGCCACTTCACGTGTCACAATTGTTTCTTTAGTATGTGGGTCACTTCTATCGAATTACTTTTCGTTATGAGTCCCGTTTTCCGAGTTTTCTTATAGCCGAACATTTAAAACGATTTTTATTCACCAACGCTACGTTGCCAAGTCCCACTAACATTTCAATGCCCTATAAAATAAACTTTGTGAGCAGTCCCGCCACAAACCAAGATCCTTCAAATAAAAATAGCACAAAAGAGAAATAATTTATTTCTACAAAAAGAAACGTCAATAAATTAATTTCAAACTAATATTGTGACTTTCTTCTTCTTTGAGTGCCTCTCCTATCGGAGATTGGATATCATTAGGGGGATTCTAATTTTATTTACTGCTGTTTTGAACAATTCGTTAGTGGTACAGCCAAACGACTCTCTCAAATTTCTCATCCAGTACATTCTTCTACGGCCTGGATTTCTTCGTCCTTGGATTTTTCCTTGCATTATATTTTGTAGGAATGTGTACTTTTGTCCTCTCATCAGGTGGCCTAAGTATTCAAGTTTTCTCTTTTTTATATTCAGTAGAACTTCTGGCTCGTTATTTATTCTGCGTATTACTTCTTCATTTGTAATTTTATCCACCCAACTTATTCTTAGTATACGGCGGTAGTACCACATCTCAAAGCTTTCAAGGTTTTTAATATTCCTCTGTTTAAGAGTCCATGACTCAACACCGTAGAGCAAAGTACTGAATACATAGCATTTTAACATTCTAGTTCGTAGTTGAATACTAATATCACGATTACAAAATAATTTTTTCATTTTTATAAAAGTAAACCTGGCAATTTCAATACGTCTTTTTATCTCGTGATTTTGGTCACCTGTTTCATTGATAAGGGTTCCCAAGTATTTGTATTCGTTTACTTTTTCAAGTTGGGTACCGTTTATTGTGATACTAGTGTCATTTATTGGATTCTTACTGAAGGTCATATATTTGGTTTTTTTGACGTTCATCCTTATGCCGTAGTTATTACATATCTCATTCATACTTTCAACTAGATGTTGTAGATCTTCCGCTGTTCTTGCCATTATCACAGTATCGTCAGCATATCGAATGTTATTGATAACTTCTCCATTGACTATTATCCCTTCTTGGCATATTTGTTCGCTGTAGATATTAAACAAGAGCGGTGACAATATACAACCCTGTCGTACCCCTCTACGTATTTCTATTTCGTCCGATGTTTGGTCTTCTATTTTTATATTAGCTCGCTGATTCCAGTACAGATTTAATATTATTTGTATGTCTCTGGTGTCAATGTTCTTACTCTCCAGGATTTCTTTGAGTTTACTGTGGCGTACTTTGTCAAAGGCCTTTTCAAAGTCTATAAAGCTGGCGTGTACCTCTTGGTTAACATCTAGGCATCTCTGTGTTAGAACGTTCAAGGCAAAGAGAGCATCCCTTGTACCTAATCCTTATCTGAATCCCATCTGTGTATCGTTAATATCGATGTCTAGTTTTTGATAGATTCGGTTGTGGATGACTCTAAGAAATATTTTAAGCAGGTGACTCATCAAGGAGATTGTTCGATGATCTGAACATTGCATTGCCTTAGTTTTCTTCGGTATGGTGACAAACGTAGACAGCAACCATTCTTGCGGTATTATACCAGTACTGTATATTGTATTGAATATATGCAATATTATGGTTACGGATTTATCATTCAAAAGCTTCAGCAGTTCTGTAGGGATTTCATCAGGTCCGTTTGCTTTTCCATTTTTAGCGTTTCTTATTGCGTATTCTACTTCTTCTTTCAATATGTCTGGCCCAGTTGCATTGATTATCTGAGTTAAGTTGTTTCTATCGTCTTCAAATAATTCATTCAGGTATTCTGTCCATCTTTTTATTTTATTCTCTAGATCTACAATAAGATTTCCATCTTTGTCTTTAAGTTTACCTATTTGGCATTTCTTTATGCTTCCTGTTATCTCTTTTACTTTTTTGTGCATATTGAACGCATCGTATTTTTTCTCATAGGTTTCCATTTCTTCACACTGTTCTTTAATCCACGCCTCTTTGCATTCTTTTATTCTCTTTTATGTTTGTTTATTTCTTTGTATTTGTCTAGGTAATTCTTCATCTTTCTTCTTTGTTCCATCAAGTCTAGTATGTCCTGTGTCATCCACCCCTGGTTCTTTGTTGTCGTTTTTGTCAGATGTTTCTTTCCTGCTGTTTGTATAGCTGTATTTATGTACTTTAATTTTTGGTTAACGTTATCTGTATCGTTAATTTGTTGTTGCACTGAACTGAGGTTTTCATTTATTTCTTCTCCTGTTTCTTGTCGTATATTTTTGTTTCTAAGTTTATCTAAATCTAGTGTCTTTCTGTGTGGTCTCCTAATCTTTTTTGGTCTCGCCTCTATCACAGTAACTACCGGGTTATGATCTGAGCCTATATCAGCTCCTGGGTACGTCTTAGTACATTTAACAGCATTACGATACCTCCTTGCTATCAGAATGTAGTCTATTTGATTTCTCACTATTTTTTCTTTCGTATGTTGTGGAGATGTCCATGTATATAATCGCCGAGGAGGTAATTTGAAAAGGGTGTTTGTTATTACGAAGTCTTCGCTCTGGCAAAATTGAATCAATCGATCTCCTCTATCGTTTCTGTTTCCAAGTCCATAGTTTCCTACATGTTCTTCTACCTTACCTTGACCGACCTTGGCATTAAGATCGCCCATTATTATGTTAATGTGTTGCTTTTTTATTGCTTTCAGCATTTCTTCGTCGTTGTAGAATTGTTCTATTTCATCGTCATCTTTATCTGCTGTTGGTGCATAGACTTGAATAAGATTTATTAAGTTATGTCTTTCTTTAATTTGTATTAATATTAAGCGTTCTGAGTAAGGAGTACAGGTAATCAGAGAATTTTTCCATTTCTTTGAAATGATGATTCCAACTCCGTACCGATGGGTGTTGTTGTCGATTCCGGAGTAATAAAATACGCCATCATTTCGTGTTGAACATTTCCCAGATCCTGGCCATTGTGTATCGCTGATTCCTAAAACATCGATGTTTACTCTATTCATTTCTTGTTCAACATTATCCAGTTTTCCTGCAGAGAACAAACTTCTCACATTCCACGTTGCAACCCTTAAAGTTGTATTTTTGTACAAGGATTTTGCAGGTTTACGACCGAGTGAGCCTTGTAGTCTTGTGCTTTTCTCTCTCTGCCGGATCTTGGTATCCGATTCCCATAATCAGTAGAGTTTCCACTATTTTTGGTGTACACCGTAATGACTTAACTAGGGGTACTCTATGAGTCTTTAATGCAGTGGTTCCCCGTTGCCTTCTGCATCCTTCCACCGTTGACCATCCTTGGTTCATCCGCCTTTGAGACCGATTTCTCGATCTCAGGACAAAAGAGTGCCCTTCCACATACTAGCTCATCCGCCCGAAGCCGTTGGCCAGTAAGTGGTGGGATTGCTTATACCGGCAATCATTCGGTAGATTTCACCATATGTGGTTACCCTCACTTAGTTTAGCCTGCAGGCCAATGCAGTTGCCCGGGATGTGGCACGAGGAGCCATAAATGAGAGTTGGATGTCTTATGGGGACCAGTTATCAAGAACCATCTCCCGTCCATGACGCTCGATGTGGCCGTTCCGATAGAAAGGTACTACCCCTATCATACATCCCAAAGTCCCCATTGTGACTTTATTCCCAAATAAAACATTAAATTACAAAGATTTCACAAGGAAATATAACAATATTACAAACAGAAGAAAAATAGAACAATCGAAAAATAGAAACAATTATTGTTTTTTAATCTTTTTAATCACCATCAATATTTAAAATACGTTTAATTTCTCTAACGTTAGATTTAATTAATTGCAGGCTTGAAAGGCTATTATTACTCTCTAATTTAGAAGTGTCTCCTGCAATGTCGCAAATATCGTTTTGGATATCATCTTTTATTTACTCTAATTTCTCCTTTTCGTTTCCTGGGAATATACTTTCATCATTGCTATCTTCTGCGTTATAGATAGTATTAAGGCAATCGTGCTTAATGATTCTTACTTATGTATCGTCATACTTGTATCATGGTTTATGGCAATATAATGAATGTGCTTACAAATAGTTAAAGCGTTGAAATAATCAATACAAGAACATTGATATGATGTGTGAATGCATATACTACAGAATTGACAACAAACTTCATTTTTAATTTTTGTAACCTCGTAAGTTCGATCATTAGCCGTGACTTTATAAGATCCATGGCTTAAAACTTCTACCTGAAAGTCTTTTGACAAGGCTGCCCTGTGATGTGAAACAATTTTTTGTAAATAAGATGTACTTTTACCTTTTATGCTATGTATGAGTCTACCTATGATTTTGTTTCGTATATATCTTAACACTGCATGCAAACCTTTATCTATCCTTAACAACGAGCCCACGTTTCAGTATTTTTTGCATAATTTTTTTCAAAATAACAACCAAATTCTTTTGTCTCTTCATAATTTTGTCATTCCTGCAAAGTGTTTGGAAGTGTCGTTTTAAACAGTTCAATACTCTGTGTATTTCTTAGATTATACAGTGAATTTTTAATAATTTTTTCTTTTCTGAATTGCTACTTTTAGATAGGTAATTTATTGTGTCACGCCCTGTCCACATGCCATAAACAATAAAGCCTATGCTGTGGCAAATCATTGATTACTGCGCGCCAAGCATTGTAAAAGACATTGTCCATGTCAGACATAAACACATTTGGTATAATTGTTCCCACTTTATCTTTAATATGTGCAAAAAACACTTGGTTTACCAATGCATGTTTTCTGTTACTGAACATACATGCAGGAAACCCTTTAGTCCAAGCTGTGGGTGAAAAATAGGTCGATTTCAGGATATAATTTAGACAAATCTGTTTTTTGCGTTTGGCTGGACCGCTGTCCAATCAAATTCTGGGTGCCGTCCCAGGGACCTACGCGGTTGTTTCACTGCCTAATTTGCAATAGATAGGGTTCCTCTTGCTTTTTCTCCGATAACTGGAACAGGTGTCCGTTTCTGCACGAAGTGAATTCTAAAATTCCACTCCTTGTAGTGTCATCCCTGCGGAGCCACAGTTATCTCCCGACGGAGATAACACGAGGCCCGCTCGCTTCTTCACTTTCTATATCCTGGAGTGTAACCTCGTTGAAAATTAAATAAATGATAATTCTCAGGGCTAGTCACATCCAAGAATATAGCTTTTGCCTCTGTGTTAGTTTTCCAATTGAAAAATAATGGTTTGCTTTACTTTGTCTTACTCACAGTTGATCTAATAAGATCAGCTAAACCATTTATTCTTCAATTTTCTAACTATTCTTCAATACACGTAGTCGCTGGACCCCGACGCGCTGGTTTCAGTATAGACTGACTCTAGAGTGAAGCTCCACCCACAACGGTTTGCAAGTGAATCCCGTTGTACTCGAAGATCAAGTAAACTCTACTCTACCTTGAAGATCAAATGAATATTAATTTTTTCTCTAAAATGAATATCCTAAGCTGCAAAATTAAAAATCTTTAAAAATTGCAAATTTATCAAATGAAAACGTCATAAATAAAAAACCTCCTAAAATTGTTGGTCACATTTTAGTAGAAGTTATTCCTGACATCGTCCCTTTACAACACCTGAGAGGTTTCAAAATTTCCTGAATTATATCACGTTTTTTCACCCACAGCCTGGGGTACTTGTCCATTTTCGTCAAGAATCATCAGAGCCGTCAGTTCGAAACAATACGGATTGAGTCCATGGGTACTACCAACTGTGACAATATTATTTCCAAGGTTTTGAATCATAAGTGATTGTGTGCTGTTCATTAATATCAGACAGAAATCATCAATATTTAAGACATCATGCTGTTCATCAGGTAATTCTCTGATTTTGCTTTTCTACCCAAAGAGAAACACTTATAGCATCATTATAATGCCTCCATCCTGCATTATGAATTCCATAAGACTTGGCGGATATTCGTAATGTTTTGTGAAGTTATCAAATCAGTTCTCTTCATTTCAGCTCTTTTTAAGTTTTCACGAATGTCATATATTATTCTGAAAAAATGTGCATAATTATTATTTTTTGTATAGTTGATTCGCTAATCTGATACCCAACTGCTTAGTAAAGGCTATAGCGGGATATGGTCAAAATTGCACCAGGCTCGATTTAGTTTTGGGTTTAGCCATTTGAAAAAATATAACTGAAAACTCACTCAGCCAAATTTTCAAGTCCCTAGGTGCTTGTGGGGGTCCGCTATGGCAAAAAACGTGTTTTTTTGAAAAAAAAATTTCTGACGCTGTATTGCTGTAAAAAATCTGAAAAAATTCATGGGGGCGTATCTTAACAATACAAAGCTGCCTAATTTTTTTTCGCCTAATTTCGCCAACTTTAAAATTATGTTTTTTTTTTGTCAATTTTTTTCCGTTCTTTAAAATGGCATAGGCATTATTATTATTTTCAACGTAGAAAGTGCATAAAAATCGAAAAAACTTGTTTTTTTCTGAATTTTTTAAGTTTTTTGAAGTTTTTGACTAACAACCTCAACAGCACACATCTTAGTTAATTATCGTTTATATTTTATAATGTATTCTTACCTCTACAATAAAAATCGGCTATTAAAAATATTATTTTTTCTACAGTATGCTCAAAAACCCAAAAACCCTGTTTATACAATAAAAATCCCTATACAATAAAAATCAGCTATTAGGATTAATTTTATCATACAGCATTCTCAAAAACAGAAAAAACCCCGTTTTCCGCGTTTTTACTAAATAACCTCAAGAATCTCTAAAAAATTAATTTTTCTAGCGTTTTCCATATTTTTTAATTAATCTTTACAGCTAATCATAAGCAAGAAAACACGTTATATTTTTCAAAGGTAAAGTCAGTTCATATAAACTAGCTACATTGAAAATTAAAGAATAATTACATTTGTTTAATCTTCATCACTATCTTCGTCAATTACAGGATCAAGTTTCTGTTTCAAGGATCTGTTTCACTAAATATTTCAGAAAGAAATTTTGCTGGTCGAATGACTTCTAAGTTATATCTAGCATTGCTTAAATAATAAATTATAGCAGCAAGATGTGAGCATGAGCCAACAGTTCTTAACCCATTTGCACAATCGCACGAATGACGCAAAATTCCTTTGTATCCAATAGAGTCCGGCTCATATTCAATATAGCATTTGTACATTTTTTATTAATATGTCTGGACCTTATTAAAACCTTAATAATATTAGGTTTCATTCTGATGTTTTCCAAACTAATTTCATTAAAATCATCCATTAACTCAGCTAGGTAACATACAGCTTGGCCTAACTGATACTTACCCGAAAAGAATATTTTGAGATCTCTCTCTGTCATCTCCGGAAAATCGAGAATTTCTCTTGATGTTATCTTGGTTGTCGTTGTACTTCGTCTAGACCACCTTGCTGATTCAGCCTCTTTGGCCAATGTGTTCTCTTCTTTACTGGAATTTAACATTCGTTGTATTATTAATTTTTTTAATTCTTCATTTTCATCGCTATATAATCTTTTTCCAGAACGGTTATTAAGGAAACATGCAATCTTATAATATGCTCCAGCTTTTGGTAACAATTTATTGTCGAGTTGTTGATGAAGAAGCTTATATTTTTTCCCAAGAATACCGTGGACAGCTTCTACTACCCATCTTAGTTTCATCTATTGGCTTCAGCTGTGGATAAACTTGTTCTTTTTTCTTTTAATGCAGGCATCAGAACGTTGAAGCCAAGATCTTCTGAATAGGGTACTACGTCTCTAAAGCCCCTATCTACAATACAAACATCCCCTTCTTTCATTATTGACCTTATTCCATTTGGGTCATTCATAACTTTCTTCATGATACTTACATCATTTTCTGTAGCCAAGAATGGACCGGGTAGATCTACAACAAATCCATCTGTAGTGCAGATGGTAAATGGCTTGCACAACGGTTTTTTCTTCTGCCCCGAATAGGATTTTCTTTGGTCCCAATTATTTCTACTTTTTTGGTGAGTTAAATAAGTACCATCGAAAACTAAAGGGAGCTGACCGTCCGTCAAATTAAATAACTTGATTGCATAAGCCGAAGTGTATGGTTATGGATTAAGTCTTATCTCACAAGATTTTTTACTCCAAAATATTGTGGCAATACATCTCTCTCGAATGAATTGATGATTGACTCGCAAAAATCAGACAATTTTATTTCATTATCTATTCCGGAAACTGATGAAATAAAATTATTTGATGATCCAGTTCTTAATTTAAATAAGCACACAACCAAAGCTTGAATGGCATCTCTTGAAGTAATAATTCCCGTAGATCTTCTAATTGGTCTCTATTAAAACCTGTAAAAGCGAATAACTGATTTTCAGTAAGGTCATTTGATTGAACTTTATCTAAGAATGTTGAAGAAGCTGAATTCGATAGTTCTGTTAAAAATAAACATATCTCATCAGTTGTTAAGAAACTGGAGTGACTGTGTACTTGTATAATATGTAAGTCGTCATCAAAAATTTTTTTTATTAAGTGATGAACACAAACTCAATTTCCACTAGGAATAAAAATTTTTAATTTTTGGAAGCATTGCAGCCTGGCATCAATTGGTACTGAGGTTAAATCAGGTCCGGTCTGGCTCCATTGGAGGCCCTCGGCTAGATGGTGATTTGAGCCCCCCCCCCGGAAATAGAACGAGGACCATGTGGTCCTCTCACGGCAACAATAGTTAGCCTATGTTTGCTGCATGCGGCTAACGTGGTTTTAAATGCTTTTAAATTTTTAATAATTTGGTTGAAATTGAATAATTGCTAAATATTTTACAATGCAATTTGAAGATCTTAGCGATTCTATTTGGTTAGGTAATACTGTACCTCTAAATAACATTGACATTGTATATCAACAATCCAGAGGCTAAAATGATTAAAATATTTTACCTTTACATCAGCACCAAATTTTAATTTATTAATAAATGTAACTACTTCAAAAATCAATTTTAAATGCAGTACTGTTTAAGAATGGTTGACTAAAACAGAACGATAGTTAAATGAAAGGTCAACTACTAACATGACAATAAAAACACAATGAAAAAAACGCTGCATTTTACATTAAACAAAACTTTATTGCAACACTCTAGTGTACATTGATACTAAAATATGGCCTAGTGTCGATAAAAACACAAGGCAAAAAACGCTGCATTATATTAAACAAAACTTTAATGCAACGCCCTAGTGTACGTTGATACTAAAATATGGCCTAGTGTAATAGAAGTATAAGTATAACATAAATAATTATTACATAAAGAAGTTAAAAAAAATGTGTTAACCGTATAAACACGACAAAAATTCCTACCATAGTGATAGTAGCCTTATCAACGATTGCCTAGCCTATCCCATCAGTTTTCTTTTAAGTTCGTCACTACTACTGGCCACGACATTAATGATTTCTTCTTTGTCGATGTCAGAAAACAAGTCTCTCTCTATGTTCATAAAAATAAGGCTAGACATAAGGTCTTGGCCTAAACTAGCCCTAAGACGATTCTTTATTATTTTTAGCTTAGAAAAAACCCGTTCACATGTAACCTGTGTACAGGGTATCGTTAGGATAAATTTATAAACTACATATAAGTTAGTGAACAATCCTGATCCAGAGAGTTCAAAAAGAACTGAGAAGGCACATGACAAACACTTGAAACATTTTTTGCTGTCATTGCAGAAACCACGAAAATTGTCTTGTTCTGATTCAGGTTCCGAATCGAGTTCACGGTCTTTTAAAATTTCTTCTGCTTTGTTTGATTCTTCGTCTGGGATCTGTTCATCTTGAGTGTTTACAACTTTTATGAAACTTTTGTACTGATCTGCAAATTGTTTAAGTTCTATTAATAATATACTTCTTTCAACATTGCAAAGTTTTGAGATACAAGAGAGGACTCCAGCCGGAAAGTCTTTAATCGTCATTAACTTTCTTGGATTTAACCAAGAAAGGTCCTCTAAAATTTCTCTGTTTGGGCAAGATCTTTCTTCTATGCTTGTTCTAGCACAGTCTAACATATTGAAAAATACATGCTTGAAATGTTGAGCTGCTGATATTTCAGGAGCATCATCACTTGATTGTTCCCCAGGCATTCGTTTTTTCTTTGAAATTCTTCTTTCCGTAAAGTCCAATTGTAATTCCAAATCAATATTGCTATCTTCCAATTTACTGTTAACAGCAGTCGCATACTCTTTTGTTTTCGTGTACAAAAATTCAAAATATTTGTCATTTCTTTTTTCATTGATCTGTTTAAGGAGTGTTTGAACCAAATCCCAAGCAATAGCGTAGTCCAATGTTTTAGGTTGCAAATATTTCGAAACAGGCGTTATAACAAGAAACATATCTAGTAAAACGAATGAAATAAATAGGTTTTCAAATTTCGCCCATTGACTTGCCGAATTTCTGGCCATATATCTGGATTTGCAATCAAAATTACCATCAGATATTTCTTTGAATACGGTAATGACGTTAGTTAATTTGTCCGTGGCAATTTCCCCGCTCCTTAAAACACTTTCATCAATTATCGATGACAGAGCCTTATGTTTACTCCACCACCTAGTGGCTCCTATTTTTTGCAGTCTATAAAGTTTGTCGTGGGCGGTATGTTGTTTTTTTGTCTTTCTCCCACATTGCCATTCGTTTGTAAGATGAACTCAGAAAAACTGCAGATTCCTCTACCAATCCAAATAAGTTTTCTGCTTGAAGCAACTTTACTGTCGAATCAGCTACTACTAAGTTTAAGACGTGAGCCATACAGTGAGTATAAATCATATTTTAATTTGCCTGAAAATGAAGTCTTTAAGAAAAATTAACTATTTAATAGTAATACAATTAACATTTTTCAGTTTTACGTTTTTTTTTATTAAATTTTAGGTTGAAAACAAGAAAATATACAGTTTTTTCTCTCTTCTGAAAAGTGATCAGTTTCGAGATAAGTGTGGTTAAAATTTTGCTACATCTGTATATTGTCTGTGCTTATATGCTCATAAAAAGCTTCTGATATTTCCGCCTACCTGTTTGCGATTTTTCATTGTTTGCAGGATTCGAACTGGAACCAGCTAACCATAAATTCAAACTTTTTGAACTTTGTTTTATTTCGAAAAATTTCCTCTCCTTTTTTCTTTTACTTGCACCACTTGGGTGCACACGTTTCATTTTATAAACTGAAAAATTCACCTTTCAATTTCAAACAATATGTCATAACTCAAAACGCACATCAACTCATCGACAGCAGGTCAACTCAACTGACAGCAGAGAATGTCGCGTCGTAGCTGTCTGCTTGAGTCCAGGGCGCCGGCGCGGCGCGGTAGAGTCACTACCGCTGAGCGCTGAGCTTAAGCCGAACGGTGCGGCGCGGTGGGATCGGTGACTACCTCGAGCACCGAGCGACTTACTATTACTTTTTTATTATACCTAGGTAACCTAGGGGTTACCCTTAGCTGTAATTTAATAAAAAGTAGGTTATTGTTTATTTAAAATTGTTTTTGCTGTATTACGTCGCTGCGAAACAGTAAAACAAAATAATTTTTTATAATAAAAAAACTTTTGTTTACTTGAATTTTTTGGCTTTTGGAGGCCCCCTTGAGCCGGAAGCCCTCGGCGATCGCCGACCAGCCGCCCTAGCCAGACCGGGCCTGCATGTCTATTAAGCCAGATCATCCATTTCATAAGTTCATATTTGGAATAGTTTCATATTTTTTTGCTAATTTTTTGCTAATTTATTACCACAAAAACAAATTTTTTGCTCCACCCCTAACCGAGAAACAATGGTTGATGTAGCTTAATATTATGTCACATCATCGATAGCCATATCTCGCGAACCTAAAGAGCTAGAAAATCGTACGACGCGGCATATTTTTTTGCTAATTTATTGCTGTCGATCTGCATATGCAACAACCCAAAACCACCCCTGCTTCCCTTACAGCTAAACAACTGTCCTCGGACGCTGTTCAGTCTTTGACCAATCAGCGCGCCGGGAGCATCTCTGGCCACTTTTTCAAAACGCGATTGGTCCGATCGCTTGGGAAAATCCATCTCCTACGTCATAATCCCTTGAACAAAGGAAATATCGGGTATAAATGGAGGTGGATTTTTCTCATTTCTTCAGTTCGAGATTTACCTCGTAATCGAAGACTCTTGGGTTCGGTGTAGTAATACATCCACCTAGAATCTGCCTTTTTATTTCTTTGCTATTTTATAAATGTGAGAAGACTTGAATATTTGTTGATATTTTTCTATATTATTTGTCTTTGGTGTTTGTTCAGTGGTATCTCTGCTTGCAGACCACGCACTTGAAAAACACATTTATTGTGCCATTTTATAGTTGCACGCATTTTATTACTGTCTGAAAATTGTCTCTTATGGTATTTCTCTTGTAGATCACGCATTCGAGACGTTTTCCCATTTACTTTATCATTTACTTTGATATATGTATTTTGTTGCTCTAAGTCGGTTCCTTCCGTAAGTTAAGGAAAAACTTAGAATTATTTTGCCATTTTATAGTTGCATTTATTCTATACTTACTGTTTGAAAATCGTCTCTTATGGTATTTCCTTTGTGGATCACGCATTCGAGACATTTTCCTATTTACTTTATCATTTACTTTGATACATGTATTTTGTTTCTCTAAGTCGGTTCCTTCCGTAAGTTAAGGAACAACTTAGAATTATTTTTGCCATTTCATAGTGCATTTTTCTATACTTACTGTTTGAAAATCGTCTCTTACGGTATTTCTCTAGCAGATCACGCGTTCGAGACATTTTCCCATTTTTACTTTATCATTTATATTGTGATATATGTATTTTGTTGTTCTAAGTCGGTTTCCTTCCGTAAGTTAAGGAGAAACTTAGAACTATTGTGCCATTTCATAGTTGCATATTATTTTCCTGATTCTTGTTTGCCTCTAAGCCTTTCTTATCGAAAGTACTTAGAGATATTTACCGTGTAAATATCCGAATATTTTTGTACCACTGCCCTAGTGATATTCCTACTACGGTAGGTCACACACCTGAGCAGTATCTCACTCAAAGCAGCGGTATTTTCCTTAAGGAATCAAGTGCTTGCCTTAAATAGCTTTCTAGTGCCAGCATACGTTCTGTACGCACTCGAAAAATTAATAACACTATGGTAGATACTCGTAGTGGGTCAATCCATGCCAAGTGGTCCAATATAAATTAAGTTGGTTGCTTGACTCTTTTTAATTATTTTTATTTTTCTACTTCTTAAACTTCAGTCCATAGAGAGTACAGAATTCCAGTTATTTTATTTTTTAAAAATTTAGCTTGCCGATGACGGCCATTTTTGTTAAAGCGTATCCATCATTTTCACGGAAAACATGGCTTCGTTCTTTAGCCAATATTTTCACTGATGTTTGTCTTAGAACAATAAATCAAAAGCCAAACTTTTTATAAAAGTATGCTCTAAAAAACGGCCTATGGCATTATTTAATTTCAAACTACCCTTAAGGCCTTAAATGACCCTTAAAATTTGAAGAGGTAAACTGATAAAATTCCATTTTCAGCATTTTTTTAACAGCATAAGGCAAGCCGATAATGGTTTGTAATTTTTTTCTGCAAAAGACATACGTACATACTTTAAATAAAAAAAAGTTTGAGCTTTGAGACTTGAGTAAATTTTTTCAAAAAAATCTCAAAAACGTAATTTTTTGAAAAATCTCAAAGTTTGACCCCTTATATCTCTGATGGGCACGGATGAAAAAATTTGAAATTTGGCTGAATATTAGCCCCTAGCAAGTAGAATAAGGAGTAAAAGTTTGGAGTTGCAGACTTACGTCATATAGGAGTTACAGGCCTGAAAAAATGGTCAAAAATCAAAATGGTCAAAATTTTAGCGTTTGCGGGCAGGGTAATTAAAATTCAAATAAACTGTCTAATGAAATAAAAATTAATATATTTTCACCAGATTTCACAATGAATACAAATTTATACAGGGTGGGCCAAAGAAGAGTTCACCTTGATATTTGGCAGTTATTAGATTTTAAGGGAATGCCGAAACAGGTCGATTTTTATTTTTAAATTACAATTTTTTTTATATATATTTCATACGTCTCCATGACGTTTCATCGTCAGTGACGTCATCCACCTGGGTGTGATGACGTAATCGATTATTGTTTTAAAAGGTAATAGGGGTCGTATGTTATCTCATTTGAAATTGAAAGAGTGTTCAATTCTCTGTTCAGTAGTATAAACAATAATATAATTATTTATACAGGGTGGCCAGAAAATAATTTTTGAATTAAATTAATTGGGGACCGTTCAAGTATTACGTAACGCAGGTTGGGGGGAGTAAAAAATCTTCAAAAATTGCGTTACCCAATAGTTAAACTCCCATAAGAGTGCGTTACATAGGGGGAGGGGGTTAAAAATCTTCAAAAATTGCGTTACGTAATAATTGAACGCTCCCTTGACACAAAAAGTAGAATGTATGTAATTTATTTAACTCAAAATACATTTTATTGCTGTCATAAAATAGAAAAAAAATTATTATTTGGCAAATAAACATTGCTTTTCGCTTAAATTAAATGTTCAAACTGTCAAGAGGTAAGTGGGAGGCTGTTTGTGATTTAATTTAAGCGAAAAGAAATGTTTATTTGTGAAATAAACATTTTTTCTATTTTCTGACAACAGTACAATGTATTTTTAGTTGCCACAAGACCCCTATTCCCATTTAAAAAAATCTTCGATTACTTCATCACGCTCTGATAGATGACGTCACCTAGTATGAAATATATCCCAAAAAGTTGCAATATAATAAAAATAAAAATGGACCTATTTCGGCATTTCCTTAAATTCTAATAGGTAACTATTGCCAAATATCGAGGTGGAGTCTTTTCTTTGGCCCACCCTGTATAAATTTATATTTATTGTGAAATCTGGTGAAAATAGATTAATTGTTATTTCATTAGACAGTTTATTTGAATTTTAATTACCCTGTCCGCAGACGCTCAAGTTTTGACCATTTTGATTTTTGACGATTTTTTCAGGCCTGTAACTCCTATATGACGTAAGTCTGCAACTTCAAATTTTTACTCCTTATTTTACTTGCTGGGTGCTAACATTCAGCCAAATTTCAAATTTTTTCATCCGTGCCCATCAGAGATATAAGGGGCCAAACTTTGAGATTTTTCAAAAAATTACGTTTTTGAGATTTTTTTTGAAAAAATTTACTTAAGTCTCAATGCTCAAACTTTTTTTATTTAAAGTATGTCCGTATGTCTTTTCCAGAAAAAAATTACAAACCAATATCGGCTTGCCTTATGCTGTTAAAAAAATGCTGAAAATGGAATTTTATCAGTTTACCTATTTAAAATTTGAGGTTCATTAAAGGTCTTAAGGGTAGTTTGAAATTAAATATAGCTATAGGCTGTTTTTTTAGAGCATACTTTTCTAAAAAGTTTGTTTTTTGATTTATTGTTTTAGGACAAACCTCAGAAAAAATATTGGCTAAAGAGCGAAGCCATGTTTTCCGTGAAAATGATCGACACGCTTTAACAAAAATGGCCGTCATCGGCAAACTAAATTTTTAAAAAATAAAATGAATGCAATTTTGCACTCTCTATAGACTGAAGTTTAAAAGGTAGAAAAATAAAAAATATTAAAAATAGTCAAGCAACCACCTTTGGACCACTTGGCTTGGATTGACCCTAGTACATCCCGTTCTAATTCTCAGGAACGGAAAGCCGTCCAGGAGTCCGGTACAGCCAATTCCACGCCGTCCAGCGACCTTAGGGAACATGGCACCCAACATACAAACCAATCCACGACCCACTCTTCGACTGAGCAGCCGAAGCCCAAGAGACCGAACACGCCACCCACGGAGGAAACAACAAGTCCAGAGCAGTTCATGCAACGCTTCCTCCAGGCGATGACGTCGCTCTCCATCATAAGATCAACCGAACCCACCAAACCCAAGATTTGGACCTCCAAACCCCCCAGATTCGAAGGACGAGAGACCGAAATCCCACTTCTATTCCTGGACAAGATAGAGGACTTCCTGAGGACACATGAAGTCGACGAGGAGGACTGGATGGACTACCTGATGGCCAACTCGTTACACGGAGATGCTAAGAAATGGGCGAGTCAAATCACAACCGAGATAGGTTATCAGACTTTTAAGACTCGCCTGCTAGAAAAATACGACAATCCAGCCCTCCTGTCAAACCTCACAGTCAAGCTCTACGGCCAACGACAAAACGACGAGCCAGCCGAGGAATTCATAACCCGAAAAGCCGCTCTCTTCAAAAGATTGATACCGAACATCCCAGAGGAACAACGCTGCAGAGTGATAGGCGAGCAGCTAAACCCTCAAATCAGGATCTGCCTCAGACTAGGGATGCCTACAACCGAGGACAGACTGAGAATTATAGCACGAGAGATGGAAGATGATATTAAATTCCTACCACGGGCTCAACAACCAGAGAGGGCTCAACAACCAGAGACAAATAAACCACGCCGTTCAGAAACTCTCGACGACTGGAGATCCAGAGGCCGGAGACAACGCTCACAACAACCTCAACAGTCGGAAAACTCCAACAGGGGCACCAATTAACCCCTGTCGACGAACTGGTGCCCCAACTGAACCCCATCCACCTACGGTCGATGACAGCAGGGCTCCCAAATCTCGACGGAAGGATCAACAACACACGGGTGAAGATACTCATCGACACCGGAGCATCTGGTAATTTCGTACACCGGAGACTGATCCAGAGAGGGACCCTGCAGACTCGACCAGGACTGGTTCAGCTGGCATGCACGGATAGCAGTTCCCGGACCCTAGGAACTGCACAAGTCGAAATTCATATGGATAATTTTACATCAACTACAAACTGCACAGTGTTGGATAACCTGAATCACGATGTCGTACTCGGAATGCCTTGGTTAGAACAGGAAGAAGCCAACGTAGACATACCCCGAAAATGTCTACACGTCGGCACCACCAGCAGAACTACGATCTACTGGAAGAACCAGGGCAAGCCTCATCCCACGACACAAACACTGGAAACACACCAAGCTCCAAGCTTCGCCTTCCAGACGATCCAACAGCTGATCCAACAGTATAGCGATGTATTCGACGACCGTCTACGCCAGCCGACCACGAAAGCGACTGAAATGGAAATCGAAGTGACCGATAGCCGACCGATCAACGTGAAACCGTATAAGTACTCCACCGAAAAGAAGAGGATAATGGCCCGAGAGGTGAAGGAGATGCTAGCAGCAGGAGTCATCCGGCCCAGCAAGTCTCCATACAATAGCCCGGTGGTTATTGTAACGAAGAAAGATGGCACCCCTCGTTTCTGCGTGGACTACAGAAAGCTAAACAACATCACGATCGACGAAGCCTCCAGCATGCCGCCCATTCATGACAGCATCAAAGAGATCGGCACAGCACGAATATTCACGACACTAGATTTGAAAAGCGGATTTTGGCAAGTCCCCTTACACAAGGATTCCAGCTCGAAGACAGCATTCAGCCTACCAGATGGGTCAGCCTACGAGTTTACAGTGATGCCCTTCGGACTCAAGAATGGACCAGCCGTGTTTCAAAAACTTGTTACCACCGTCTTCGCAGGATTCATCGACGAATTTATCAAGGTATATATGGATGACATCATAATATACTCAGAAGACTGGAGCCAACATCAGAAACACCTACACCTGGTACTAGAAAGACTCCGAACTCACGGATTATGGGCATCACTCAAGAAGTGTAAATTCGCTGCAGACGAGCTGGAATACCTAGGGCACAAAATTACAGCAACTAACACACAACCGCTGAGCAAACACATCGAACACATCAAGGGGTTCGACACACCGAGGACCATGAAGCAACTCAGAAGTTTCATCGGAACAGCGAACTGGTTGAGAGATTTCATTCCCCGATTCGCCGACATCATAACCCCACTGACGGACCTAACCGCAGGCAACCGAAGACGTCTGAAGTGGAACGAAGCAGCAGAAGACGCCTTCAACCACATAAAACAAGAGATAGAAGGACGACTGCAACTTCACAGACCAGACGCTTCCAGACCATTCAGCCTGCAAACAGACGCCTCCGATGTCGGCATGGGAGCAGTCCTCTTCCAAGGCACGCAGAACGACAAGAGGGTTATCGCCTACGCCTCTACCAAACTCAGGCCAGCAGAAAGACGGTACCACATAAACGAAAAGGAGTGCCTCGCCCTAGTTTGGGCCCTCAAGAAGTACAAGCACTTCCTCCAGGACCAACACTTCACCCTCTACACAGACAGCCAAGCCCTCCTATGGTTAGACAGGTTCAAAGAGGACAAAGCAAAGTTGTCACGATGGGCTCTACTCCTCCAGGAGTTCAACTTCACCACGAATCATATACCTGGAAAAGAAAACGAACTCCCAGACCACCTGTCAAGAAACCCAACAGAAGAACGAGAGGGTGAAGTGGACCAAGACGAAGAAGTGGACCGTCTAAGCTGGCCTACCCAGGAAACGGAAGAGGAAAACACCTTTCCTTTACTCTGCATGCTCGAGGACGTTGAAGAGGGAGAGAACAACCCCATCCTGGACGACCTAACCGACCTACCGCTCCAGGATAAAATCAGACGAAATCACCTGGTACACCACGGGATGAGGCGCTTCCACAGACGATGGCAGGAGATAACCGACCGAGGACCAAGGAGCGAGGTCGAGGAAGACCTCCTCCGCGAATTTACAGTAATCAACGGCGTAGCATACTACGTCCTCAACCCAGACCACAAATCACTGGTAGTTCCACAATCCCTCCGGTCGGAGGTCCTCAAGACTTACCATGACTCCAACGAAGCGAATCATCCAGGGCAAGACGAGACAATACGGGCCATCAAACGCCTATACTACTGGCCTACACTCTCAAAGGACGTCAGGAACTACGTGAAGTCCTGCATGACTTGTGCCACCACGAAAGCAGCACCCAGACAACCAGCAGCACCCGTTATGCCAAGGGAACCCAAGAATCCATGGGAGAGGGTCTCCTTCGACATCCTAGGACCTTACCCACCAGGACGAGGGACCCGCAACCGCTACATCCTCTTGGCAACGGACTGCCTAAGCAGCTGGGTGGAATTCCGCTGCGTACAAACCACAAAAAGCCGGCAGGTGATCCAGTTCCTCCAGGAAGAAGTCTGCAACCGCTGGGGAAGACCGACCACCCTAATCACGGATAACGCACCCCAGTACAGAACAGACGCCTGGGAGAGGTTCCTAAGACGCCATCACATTCAACAGGAGTTCAGCCCAATCTACCACCAAAGGGCCAACCCTGTTGAACGACGAGCTCAAGAGCTCAAGAAGGGACTTCGAGCCAGGTGCAAAGCAGACGACGACCCGAGATGGGACTCCTATGTGCCTGAAATCATATTCAGCTTAAGGACTAGGAGAAACGAGGCCACCCAAGAGACACCTGCCGAGCTGCTACTAGGTTACCTGCCCAGACGAGCAGAGGAGAGCGAGCAGACGGAACGAGAAGCCAACACCGCGGCCAGACGACAAGAAAGGGCGGACAAAGCCGTCCGAAATGCCACGGTGTACGCAAGAAATCTGTTCCCGGACAATCCCAACGCTCCACCAGCCAGGAAGTTCATCCAGGGGGAGCAAGTGATGGTGCGGAATCATCAGAAAGGCAACTTCGGACCCACATGGACGGGACCTCATACAATTCTACGGTCATTAGGCGACCATACGTACGAGGTACATAGGGACCAGGACGTCAACCGAACCATCCATGTGGACGATATCCGCTCCGTTCCCCCGCCTAGAGATGGACCTCCACCAGAAATCAACGAAATCCTTTTTACGAAGCATCGTGGACACCAGGGTGAACTGAGTAGCTCTGCGTCGTCCACGACGCCACAGGATTCGTCCAACATGAACGACGGGGGACCGCACCAGGGTGAACTGAGTAGCCCTGTGCCCCCCCAAGACTCCACCATGGATCCAGTCCCAACCCAAGACGCCACCAGGGACCAAGGACCACCAGGAGAAGAACACGCATGGGAAAGAAGAAAGAAGGCTGAAATAAATGAAATTATTTGACATGTACCTTTTTTCTTCTCTGATAAATAAAAATAAACTACACCCACCAAGAGTCTCCGAAAGGGGGGGGATGTCCTCGGACGCTGTTCAGTCTTTGACCAATCAGCGCGCCGGGAGCATCTCTGGCCACTTTTTCAAAACGCGATTGGTCCGATCGCTTGGGAAAATCCATCTCCTACGTCATAATCCCTTGAACAAAGGAAATATCGGGTATAAATGGAGGTGGATTTTTCTCATTTCTTCAGTTCGAGATTTACCTCGTAATCGAAGACTCTTGGGTTCGGTGTAGTAATACATCCACCTAGAATCTGCCTTTTTATTTCTTTGCTATTTTATAAATGTGAGAAGACTTGAATATTTGTTGATATTTTTCTATATTATTTGTCTTTGGTGTTTGTTCAGTGGTATCTCTGCTTGCAGACCACGCACTTGAAAAACACATTTATTGTGCCATTTTATAGTTGCACGCATTTTATTACTGTCTGAAAATTGTCTCTTATGGTATTTCTCTTGTAGATCACGCATTCGAGACGTTTTCCCATTTACTTTATCATTTACTTTGATATATGTATTTTGTTGCTCTAAGTCGGTTCCTTCCGTAAGTTAAGGAAAAACTTAGAATTATTTTGCCATTTTATAGTTGCATTTATTCTATACTTACTGTTTGAAAATCGTCTCTTATGGTATTTCCTTTGTGGATCACGCATTCGAGACATTTTCCTATTTACTTTATCATTTACTTTGATACATGTATTTTGTTTCTCTAAGTCGGTTCCTTCCGTAAGTTAAGGAACAACTTAGAATTATTTTTGCCATTTCATAGTGCATTTTTCTATACTTACTGTTTGAAAATCGTCTCTTACGGTATTTCTCTAGCAGATCACGCGTTCGAGACATTTTCCCATTTTTACTTTATCATTTATATTGTGATATATGTATTTTGTTGTTCTAAGTCGGTTTCCTTCCGTAAGTTAAGGAGAAACTTAGAACTATTGTGCCATTTCATAGTTGCATATTATTTTCCTGATTCTTGTTTGCCTCTAAGCCTTTCTTATCGAAAGTACTTAGAGATATTTACCGTGTAAATATCCGAATATTTTTGTACCACTGCCCTAGTGATATTCCTACTACGGTAGGTCACACACCTGAGCAGTATCTCACTCAAGGCAGCGGTATTTTCCTTAAGGAATCAAGTGCTTGCCTTAAATAGCTTTCTAGTGCCAGCATACGTTCTGTACGCACTCGAAAAATTAATAACACTATGGTAGATACTCGTAGTACATCCCGTTCTAATTCTCAGGAACGGAAAGCCGTCCAGGAGTCCGGTACAGCCAATTCCACGCCGTCCAGCGACCCTAGGGAACACAACACCCCCAAAAAACAACGAAAAATCTTGAAAAATGATTTTTGTGATATAGTTGACGGTTGATATTTAATTGCTAATTTTTTGCTGTCATTAGCCGTAAAAAACAAATTTTTTGCTCCACCCCTATCCGAGAAACAATGGTTGATGTAGCTTAATATTATGTCACATCATCGATAGCCATATCTCGCGAACCTAAAGAGCTAGAAAATCGTACGACGCGGCATATTTTTTTGCTAATTTATTGCTGTCGATCTGCATATGCAACATACCCCAAAACCACCCCTGCTTCCCTTACAGCTAAACAACACCCCCAAAAAACAACGAAAAATCTTGAAAAATGATTTTTGTGATATAGTTGACGGTTGATATTTAATTTCTAATTTTTTGCTGTCATTAGCCGTAAAAAACAAATTTTTTGCTCCACCCCTAACCAAGAAACAATGGTTGATGTAGCTTAATATTATGTCACATCACCGATAGCCATATCTCGCGAACCTAAAGAGCTAGAAAATCGTACGATGCGGCATATTTTTTTGCTAATTTATTGCTGTCGATCTGCATATGCAACATACCCCAAAACCACCCCTGCTTCCCTTACAGCTAAACAACACCCCCAAAAAACAACGAAAAATCTTGAAAAATGATTTTTGTGATATAGTTGACGGTTGATATTTAATTTCTAATTTTTTGCTGTCATTAGCCGTAAAAAACAAATTTTTTGCTCCACCCCTAACCGAGAAACAATGGTTGATGTAGCTTAATATTATGTCACATCATCATTAGCCATACCTCGCGAACCTAAAGAGCTAGAAAATCGTACGACGCGGCATATTTTTTTGCTAATTTATTGCTGTCGATCTGCATATGCAACATACCCCAAAACCACCCCTGCTTCCCTTACAGCTAAACAACATCCCCAAAAAACAACGAAAAATCCTAAAAAAATGATTCTCATGATATGGTTGACAGTTGATGTTCAATAACAAATTTTTTTCTATGATAAGTTCTATCGATCCAAAGCTTATTTTAAATGTTTTTTAATGATACTTATGCACGTATTATAAACATTGAGTTATCCATCGCATTTTTTCGGTATGTCAAAAAAAAGTGTTTCATTTTTTGTTTATTAAATTTTCTGTTATATGTATCTCGAAAACTGCTCGATGGATTTAATGATCCTCATCTCTTTTTATTTTGTTAAACGTGCAAAAATATGAATTTTTCATTTTACCATATCAATGTATATCGAACCATATCTCCGAGATTTATCGATCGATTTTTGACTATTATTAAATATAAGTCACTTCGATACCACTTCGGCTACAGTCATAAAAAAAGTAGTTACTGATCTTAGAAAAAGCGTTCTTGAACGAAGAAAGGCTGTTTTCTAGAGCCAAGAGTAAAATAAATTACAACCAAGAATTTTTTTTCAATACATTCTTATGAAGAATAATTCTTGGCGATAGTTTATTTTACTCTTTGCTGTAGAAAACAGCCTTTCTTCGTTCAAGAACGCTTTTTCTAAGATCGGTAACTACTTTTTTTATGAGTGTAGCCGGAGTGGTATCGAAGTGACTTATATTTAATAATAGTCAAAAATCGATCGATAAATCTCGGAGATATGGTTCGATATACATTGATATGGTAAAATGAAAAATTCATATTTTTGCACGTTTAACAAAATAAAAAGAGATGAGGATCATTAAAATCCATCGAGCAGTTTTCGAGATACATATAACAGAAAATGTAATAAACAAAAAATGAAACACTTTTTTTTTGACATACCGAAAAAATGCGATGGATAACTCAATTTTTATAATACGTGCATAAGTATCATTAAAAAACATTTAAAATAAGCTTTGGATCGATAGAACTTATCATAGAAAAAAATTTGTTATTGAACATCAACTGTCAACCATATCATGAGAATCATTTTTTAGGATTTTTCGTTGTTTTTTGGGGGTGTTGTTTAGCTGTAAGGGAAGCAGGGGTGGTTTTGGGGTATGTTGCATATGCAGATCGACCGCAATAAATTAGCAAAAAAATATGCCGCGTCGTACGATTTTCTAGCTCTTTAGGTTCGCGAGATATGGCTATCGATGATGTGGCATAATATTAAGCTACATCAACCATTGTTTCTCGGTTAGGGGTGGAGCAAAAAATTTGTTTTTTACGGCTAATGACAGCAAAAAATTAGCAATTAAATATCAACCGTCAACTATATCACAAAAATCATTTTTCAAGATTTTTCGTTGTTTTTTGGGGGTGTTGTTTAGCTGTAAGGGAAGCAGGGGTGGTTTTGGGATATGTTGCATATGCAGATCGACAGCAATAAATTAGCAAAAAAATATGCCGCGTCGTACGATTTTCTAGCTCTTTAGGTTCGCGAGATATGGCTATCGATGATGTGACATAATATTAAGCTACATCAACCATTGTTTCTCGGTTAGGGGTGGAGCAAAAAATTTGTTTTTACGGCTAATGACAGCAAAAAATTAGCAATTAAATATCAACCGTCAACTATATCACAAAAATAATTTTTCAAGATTTTTCGTTGTTTTTTGGGGGTGTTGTTTAGCTGTAAGGGAAGCAGGGGTGGTTTTGGGGTATGTTGAATATGCAGATCGACAGCAATAAATTAGCAAAAAAATATGCCGCGTCGTACGATTTTCTAGCTCTTTAGTTTCGTGAGATATGGCTATCGATGATGTGACATAATATTAAGCTACATCAACCATTGTTTCTCGGTTAGGGGTGGAGCAAAAAATTCGTTTTTGTGGTAATAAATTAGCAAAAAATTAGCAAAAAAATATGAAACTATTCCAAATATGGACTTATGAAATGGATGATCTGGCTTAATAGACATCGGGCCTGCGTTAAATTATCTTTTAATTTACATACACAACAAACCATATGTGAAATAATTGTTCTATTTACTGGTAGTTCAACTGTAGGCTGCTTTTCTTTAGGTGGATTAACTACAACCTCAAAAATACTACCAGAACTTTGGGATGAAAACGGTGTGTCGGAACTTAAATGAGAAGATAAGGGTTGGCTCTCACTTGATTGACTGGCTGAAGATTGTGGTTCAAATACATTGGGCTTTGATCCAAAATAAACGCATTTTCTGCATACATCACAAAGCTTGAATCCAGTTTCAGCATTAATATCTAATTGCTCTCGAACAGCCTCGGATTCTGATTCAGTATTAATAATTTTTATGCGAGCAGCGGATTTGTTGATTATCCGGAAACATTTGCAGCATTGAGTGTTTGCATTAAAAGCAACAGAATCCATATCGAGTTACTAAAAAAAATAATAAATAAATAAATCACATTGTTTATAACGAATACAGAAGTAAATAGCTTTTAGCCTTAAGTATCTATTTATTTTACCCTACGATTCATTAATAACTGTACAAAAATAACACATGTAAGGACACGTGTGTGGACGCATGTTAGGACCATATTAGGGCACATGTCAGAAGACATGCCAAGTCGCATGTAAATAGCGCTTCTATTAACCTATGAAATATCATGTGTCGTAACATTTTAATAATTATAATTTTATTAATTATTTAATAATTATGATTAATATTTATATTTTCAAAGTAAAAAAAGATAATTATGTAAATTGAAATAGTTATAACCTTTTTAAATAATATTCTAAATACGGCCTACGCCTCTAAAAATTACTGAAAATTGTTTTTATAGGTACTGTTTTGCCAGGGAGTAACAGGTATAATACAAAATTGACAGTTGCTGGACAACCAGGACTTATTTTTGCCACAATGAAGACATATTATTTCCTTATTACCTAATAATATATATCATAATAGTGACGTCATCAATCTGGGCGTGATGACGTAATCGAGGATTTTTTAAAATTAGAATACTGCCCTGCTTATAAAGAAAGCCTTAACTCCAATTTACTTGAAACGGAGATATTCAATAAAACGTGAAATATACTTTTTCACAAACTTTTTTCTCTAAAATGTACGTTTAAAGGCCTTAATAATTTAATAAAAATAAATAAAAAACAAGTTTTGTTAAAAAAAATTGTTTTTGTCTTTTTTTGGGCATAAAAATGGCACTTAAGGCCTTGTTTTAAATAAATAAATAAAAATAATTTTATTTCAAGAAAAAATCAGTTTACATGCAAAAACTTAGATGCTAAGTACACGATGAACATATTGTTTGTGTGTGTACTTATTCTATTTATTATAATCAATAAAATTAATCTAATGGAGGTAACTGATTATTAAGAAAACAAGAGAAAATTCACTTAACCTAATAAAGATTTACAAAAGACTATGTCTATGTTCTATAAAGTTTTACATTATTACTAGAATATGTTATTTATTTTTATATTTTTTATCCAGCTAGAAAGTGATTTCTTTATCTTAATAAATTTTTTATTTTTAAATTCTTGAGGTAAAGAGTTAAATATTTTTGGAGCTGTGAAGAGTAAGCTTTTTTGAACAGCCGTGTAATATATTGGTGTAGTAGTCGTTAACATATTATTAGTAGTAAATCTAGTTAGAAATTGATGGTTTGAGCTGGGTTTTGGTAACTTATTATTACAATAGAGTCTGACAATGGTTTTAATATAAAGTTGAAAAATCTGCATTACATTTGCTTCTATAAACAAATCTTCTGAAGAAAAACATTTCTTTTTAAATAAAATGATTTTTAAAATTGTTTTTTGTGTTATTATTAAGGGGGATAGAACGTTAGAATAACCTGCACCCCAGGTACATATTCCATATGTTAGGATAGATTCGACTAGGGCTTTATATATATTTATGATAGTATCCTTTGTTAAACATTTTCTTAAAATGTAAAATTTGTACATAATTTTTCTTAATTTACCACAAATATATTCAATGTGAGGTTCCCACTTCATGTGTTTGTCAAAAAATACTCCTAAGTATTTAATTTTATCAACAACTTTAATAGTTTGACAATCACATTTTTTGTGATCCTTACATGTGTATTTATGTACTTTAAGAGCTAAAATTTCTGGTGACGTGGCTTCATTCATTGTGAAGCACATAAAGTGGGACTTCTCGATATTCATTGAAAGCAGACTGACATCAAACCAACTTTTAATTTTTTCCTCTGCTATGGTAAGAGTTTTTTCCCAAGTGCTCTCACAAACAACAATGGCTGTGTCATCTGCATAGCATATAATATTAGCCTCTTTGAGAACTGAAAATAAAAAGTCCATGTATAACACAAAAAGCACTGGACCCAAAACCGTCCCCTGTGGCACACCGTACGTTACTGGAGCTGATTCACTTAAAGTTTCATTTATTTTGACCTTCTGGGAGCGATTTTCCAAATAAGATTTGAACAAATTATAAGGAAGACCTCTTATTCCCTTTTTCTTAAGTCGCTCCAGCAATATACGGTGTGACACAGTGTCGAAGGCCTTGGCCAGATCAATAAAAATGACCATACATTTCTTTTTATTGTTGAAACTATTAATAATTTGATCTGAAAGTTTAATTAAGGCATCTTCTGTGCCATAGTTTTCTTTAAAGCCATATTGATTTGATGATAATAAACTATGCTTCTCCAGGTAATTACATAATCTTAACTTAATGCATTTTTCTATGATTTTACTTATCTTGTTTGTGAGGGCAATTGGACGATAATTGCTAACTATATCTTTTGGACCACTTTTGTGAATAGGGACAATTATTGTTTCTTTCAGTGCGTCCGGAAAGATGCCTTGCTCAAAGATAAGATTTACTAAGTATAATAAAGGTTTAATGAGAAATTTACTGTAGTACTTAATTCTATTATTTGAGATACCATTACCTATGTTTGAATCACTGTTTTTTAATGTGTTTATAATTTTTTCCATTTCACCACTCGAAAAAGGTTTTAAAAACAGGCTATTATTTATATTTCCTTGCTCTATTAAAGAATTTACAATGTGATCTGGTGGTTTTTTTATTTTTGAGGCTAACGTCTCTCCCACATAACTAAAGTAGCTATTGAATTTTTCTGCTATTTTCCTGTCATCCTCAATCAAACTCCCATCCTTACTTACTATATTAGAAATACTAGGTCTATTGCAGTTTTCATTTGTGGCATATTTTATAGTTTTCCAGATTTCCTTAGCATTCTTACAGTTTTTATCAAATAGATTTTTAAAATAGTTTTCTTTTGCCCTACCTAAAGTTTTGCTTAAAATATTTCTATATACTATATATTCTTTTTTGAAATTTTCATTAAATGGGTTTTTAGCACAAAGTTTATTTAGATTGTCTCGTTGCCGAATAGAGTTCAACAGCCCCTGCGTAACCCAGGGTTGTTTCACTCTATTTTTGCATTTAATATATTTTACCTGTGTTGCTATATTAATAAACTGTGTAATTATCCTTATTAAACTATTGGTGGCAAGATTCGGATCCTGCTCCCTCATAACATCATCCCAACTCTCAGTTTGAAATAATGTTAGCAATCTATTTTTATCTAACACTTTACCATATCTTCCTTTTTTGTTATTATTATTAAATTCATTATTTAGAGTTATATTCAAGAGTATGGGATAGTGGTCCGAGTGACTACCTCTTAAGACTACAGCATTGCACTTATTTACTGACCGCACAAAAAAGTGATCTAAACAGGATCTCGAGTTACCATCAATTCTTGTAGAACAATTAATTTTACTCTTATACCCTTCCACAGAAAATACATTTAGATACCTACAAATAAGCTCTTTAGACCTGGGATTATTAACATTTTTTGTTGGGGAAATATCTACATTTGTGTCACCACAGAAGACCTCAATCTGGCATTTTTTACTATAACGAGTGTGGATTAGTTCAAGGCCACTAATTAGATTAAATTGATCTACATTATGACATCTATAATAACCAGTAATACCCACTGAATACCCATTTTTACTTAAAACTATTCTAAGAAATTTACAATTTTCAATTTCAATCACTTCCAATGATTTTAAGAGTTCACATTTGACATAAAAAATAAAGCCGTCACATTTGTTTATTACACTTTCATTGTAACACAGCTGATATCCTGGTATGTTAAGATTTTGTATTTTGTTTACAACTTTATTTGTCTCTGACAATGCAATAACGTCGAAACTTTTATTAAGATACTGAAGGTATGAGATCAGGTTGTCAAAGTTTTTAGGCAAGCTTCTTATGTTAAGGTGAATTATGTTTAAATCTCGATCACAGTAATCAAAGTAATTTATATTATTTAAATTATCCAGAGTTTCCGTCTCATATATTTGTACTTCATCACAGATAGTGTTTGGTTCCATAAAAGGTTTTAAAGATACTTCAGGTACGGGTTACGTACGTACTTACGTAAAGATACTTCAGGTACGGGTTACGTAAATGGGGAGTGGATACTTATTTTCCTTCAGTTTGCATGATTGCCTGCACATGGTAGGAGCTATGTATTTTTATAGAGGAATCCCCCTCTTTTACTCGTGCATATACATTACCATTCTTACTCCATACAAAGCGATATCCATTCTCCTTGAGTTTATTTGCCTCCCTTAGCAGGTTAAGGGTGTGAACGGTGAGTTCTTCATTCACATAGATCCTAGTATCACAAAGTAAGTTACATCTCTGACCGGTTAGTGGACCAGCGGAAACCTTATTCTTTAAAATTGTTACCTCCAAACAGTAGTGCAAACCGTAACATAAAAACCTTAACTCCCATGGTGGCTCATTATGTATTTTACTTTAAAACTAAAAAAACATTTAGGGTTTAAAAAAGGTAAACACCCAGGAGTTTTTGCAAAATTTATTCATAGAATGTTACTCAAAATATACTCAGAGACGGACTATTTAAGAAAGAACACATTTTACTATTTTTAATTGAAATCTAAAACTACATTTAATAGTCTTGTTTGAAAATGTTTGTTATAATATAATGCTTTCTTAAAAAGTTAAATAGTGCTTATTTTCTAATTGAAATATACACAAACGTATTTCAACAAAAAAATCATAATATTTAGCTTGAGTTAGAGTGAAACTATTGTAATTAGGCCTATAAAATTCAAGGTATGCTACATTAAAAATACAGGATTATAAGTTATTAGAATAAAACAACTTTAGCAAGGATTTGTGTCAACATTAAAAATGAATAAAATTTTGAGACCTGTATCTATATAATATAACAATGCGTTCATAAAAAAGTTTAAGCCAAAACAAAAAAAATATGTTTTACAGTTAGGAACACACACATCCTTTTCTCAACTAGGGATGTCGTCTGAAACACACAAGTCTGGAACATCACTTTCAGGCAAGTCCAACCAAAAACGTTTCCTATTTTCAGGCATCAAGGGAAGCAGTTTTGTAATATCTTGTTTCTTCGCCGAGCAGATGCCTCGAGGTGCAGTTCGGAAAATAAGGGGGCTCTTCGCCTTTTCAGCTCCCTTTTTGGTCATAAAGTCTAGTTCCTGAAGGGGGCAATATTCATCGTAGCAAAGTCTGTACAACAATGTATCTTTGCCACGTTCGGCTTTGATGTACACTAAATCATTCAGGTAGGGTCGATTCACAAATTTATTCAGCTTGTAGTTAGAGACACAAGAAGGCTACTGCAAAATCTTCATGCTGCATTGATTTGACCACTGTTTTCCCAGAACACGTTGCTCCAACAGCATTCTCAAAGTCTGAAAAGTCATATACTTTGCCATGGCGACTGAGAGACAACTCTACTTGATGGTGAAAAGAATCGGCCGACATAAATATGTGCCCTGGTTCAAAAAAGTACAGTTCAATGGTTTGAGTGGCTGACTCCGAAGAGTTAATAATGTGAACAAGGTAGGTCATCAGGCACCAATTCTTGTTTTGTGCGGAGCAGTTGTCAAGCCAGAGTGTTATGAGGGGAACATCTCTGAAATATTTGAAAAATGTATCAAAGGAACTAATTATGTCCTCCTTCTTTCGTCCACATATGGCCTCATGCCATATTACTGCAATTGGCCTACCATTTTTGCAGTTAGTGCCAAGGGGCACAAAACTTTCATTAAATGCAACTATGCGTTTAGTAAAAACGGTAGTTTTGAAACCTTCCATCCTAGGCAACATAATAACTTTTTGCAAGTCACATGAATAATATATGTGGTCTTTATCTATATTAGTGTTTGCATGGGTTTTGTAGAGGTTTCTTGCATCATTACTTCTTGCAATATGATCAGACCACTCATTGCAAGTACTACATTCGGAGTTTAAATTTTCTTTGCTGTGGTCAGTGTTATGGTTAATAAAGACTTCACAAGTTTCACATTCTTCGTTTCCTAATTTGGTAAACAATATATTCATTTCTTTTAAAATAGCCCTATACAAATCATAGGAGCATTTCAAGTTCGGATGTCTGGCCACAAAGTTTTGATGCATGTTATTTATGGTGATATCACTAGGGAGGTAGCGCCTCAGTGGAGCGTGTTCTCTGCGGTAGTGTGCAATGGATGGGTTGTATGACTCTATATGTGCTTTTACAACTTCTCGGTCAATTTTTGTTGGCGGAGTACATTTCCCTCGACCATCAGGAGCAATATTTGTTGGATCTTTGTTAACACACAAGACATTGTGAAGAACTGTGTCGTTGTTTTTAGAGTAGCCTAAAGTAGTCAAAAAAAAAATGTCTTACACACCTGGACATTTTCTTCATTTTGGTTTGTTAGATAATACTTGAATGAAAACTTTCTTGACGAACTTTCACTGCCTCTTCGCCTCTTAACGCCATGCCTAGTTGTCGAAATCAACATAAAGTTTCTTCTCTCTAGCCAACTTTTTGCGCAATCCACAGAATTGATTTGTTTTCTTCTTACTTCTGGAATATTTTCAATGCATTTCAGTCTACAAGCTTGGCAAGGAGGATACAAGTCATGTTTTTTAATATATTTATCTTTTTTCTGTTCATGTTTTTCTTGTTTGCTTAAAACTGACTTTTTTCTAATTCTTGGTGTCCCTTTTTTAGTTACCTCTCGGGTGTCTTCCGGTTGTATATTTTCAGCAGGTTGGTCTTCGCTTTCTGGCAATAAGTTAATAGGCTGAACAATCCCTACGCCTAGGCCATCCTGAACGTCGAGGTCATGGGAACCTGAATTATTGTCGAAATTAGTAAGTTGAACTGGTGAAAGCTGAGTTAAAACATAACTGTTGTCGTGCTCCTCACTATTATTACAATCAAAGTTAGCAACAGGAGTAGTTGTTGAAGTTGACATAATAGCTGCTAGCGGCAACGGATCGTCAGGATCATCTTCGTTTCGATTTTTTACATCCTTCACTAAACTCAAAATATAACTTGATCTTGAACTACACATGTCCAATGTCACGTTGTAAATTAATTTATGTCACAAGTTACAAAAAAAAGCGTAAAACTTTCATAGAACCCACGACACCATAACAAAACACTCTTCTTGAATAATTGAGGTTAGTAACTAAGTAATCACTGTCAAAATAATATACCTAATAATGGAGGGAAACAGCTGAGCATAAAAGAAACACTTGTTAGTTTTAATGAAAAACAGCATCAAAAGCCACTTGTAAAGAAACTCATCAGAGAAAAGAAAACCTTAACTCCACTGGCAAGTGGATATAAGGCTTTCTTTTATCTGATGTAAGTTAAGGCGTGGTTCCAATTTCTCTTGCAATAATAGAAATTTGAAGTAAAAAAGCCTTAAGTCAAAAACGACTGTAACTTGAGGCTTTCTTTATTCAAAAGTTGCAGTTGAGGCTTTGTTCACTAGAATGGCAGACAATTTAGGACATAAGGCATATTTCATTAGCGTTTTTCTCATTGAAGAAGTGGAGCTACCGCTTTCTAACCTCAAAAAAAGGTAGAAAACCACCTATAAAACCCTAATATGACCTTATCTCAATTTTTCTTTTTGGACTTAAGGTCTTTTTCCTAGTAGGGCAGAATAGATGTCATCTGATAGCTCGTTTGAAATGGTCTTTAATTCTCTATTCAATAATATAAACATTAACATAATTATTTACAAAGGTTCTCCAAAAATTTTTTTTATTAAATTAATTTACACAAAAGAAATGTTTAAACTGCCTTTTAGGCAAGTGGGTGGCAATTTTAACATTGAATTTAAGCAAAAAACAATATTTATTTGTCGAATAAACATTTTTTTCCTGTTTGCTGATAACAGTAAAACGTATGTTGAGTTAAATAAATTTCATACCTTATTTTTTTCTCAATTAATTTAATTAAAAAAAAAAGTTTTTTGAACACCCTGTATACAAAATTGTGTTAATATTTATTTAAGTGAAAGAGAATTGAATACCCTTTCAAATGAGCTATCACATGACCCCTATTCTCATTAAAAAAAATAATCGATTACGTCATCACGCTCAGATGGATGACGTCACTAGTATGATATATACAGGGTGTCCCGAAAAGATTGGTCATAAATTATACCACAGATTCTGGGGTCAAAAATAGGTTGATTGAACCTCACTTACCTATATACAATAGTGCACACAAAAAAAGTTACAGCCCTTTGAAGTTACAAATTGAAAATCGATTTTTTTTCATATATCGAAAACTCTCATAGATTTTTTATTGAAAATGGACATGCGGCATTTTTACGGCAGCAGCATCTTAAAAAAAAATTATGTAAAATTTGTGCACCCCATAAAAATTTTATGGGGGTTTTGTTCCCTTAAACCCCCCCAAACTTTTGTGTACGTTCCAATTAAATTATTATTGTGGCACCATTAGTTAAACACATTATTTTTAAAACTTTTTTGTCTCTTAGTACTTTTTCGATAAGCCAGTGTTTATCGAGATATTTTGAATATTTGTCGAATCCACCACATATTTGTATATGGTTAAGTACGGTTCTAGAGACCTGTTATTAATCTGAAAATTTATTTATAATTTACATTTTTAGGTATATTTTGAAAAAGAAGCTACATCTCGATAAAAGGTGACTTATGGACAAAAGACTAAGAGGCAAAAGTTTTAAAAACACTGTGTTTAACTAATGGTACCACAATAATAGTTTAATTGGAACGTACACAAACATTTGGGGGGTTTAAAGGAACAAAACCCCCATAAAATTTTTACGTAAATATATTGAAAAAGAAGCCGCATCTCGATAAAAACTGGCTTATCGAAAAAATACTAAGAGGCAAAAAAGTTTTAAAAACGTTGTGTTTAACTAATGGTACCACAACAATGAATTAATTGGAACGTACACAAAAGTTGGGGGGGGGTTTAAGGGAACAAAATCCCCATAAATTTTTTATGGGGTGGACAAATTTCACTATAATTTTGTTTTAAGATAGTCCTACGATAAGAATGTCCATTTTCAGTAAAAAATCTCTAATAGTTTTCGATATATTGAAAAAAATCGATTTTCATTTTGTAACTTCAAAGGGCTGTAACTTTTTTTGTGAGCACATTTGTACTAAGGTAAGTTAGGTTCAATCGAACTATTTTTGACCCCAGAATGTGTGGTATAATTTATGACCAATCTTTTCGGGACATACTTTTCGTATGCCAAAAAATCGTAATTTAAAAATAAAAATCTACTTGTTTCGGGATTTTTCGTTAAAGTCGGATTTTTCGCCGGTTTACGAAATAATGAATTTATGCGTTACTTTATGGACGCACTGTATATGTTGGAATTACATAGGTATATACAAAAACAATTGGCGTAATATCATCTGGTGCTGACTTTTTTCAAGTTTCAGCATTAACTATTATTAACTCTGCATTAACTGAATAAACAATTTATATTTACAATTTAATTTAATTGTTGTGGACATCTATCGTAGCAAATATTTTTCTACTTCAGTAATAAGAGCAATAATAATACAAAAAGGGTGATAAACTCAATGAATTTAAACTAAAAAATGTTCTCTAATCTAATATTGTATAGGTATATTTTTTTCTTTCAAAGGAACAATCCAAACACTCAGAATTAGTATTAAAGAGGTATAAAACTTACTTTGTTTCACAGCTGATCCACAGTCAAGAATACAGAAAAATGTAGCATGAAATATTCAGCAGAACGTCCAAATGCAGTGTAAAAAAAATGCAGTATCGGCTTTCGTAAATCTCCAGAAGATGATGTTTACCTTACTTTTAACCTGCGAAGACCAACAAAAGGGCGCAATGCATAGGGTCGATGTCGTAGTAAAAAAACAATTTGTTGCTTTACAATATAAAACTGTATTGGTTACTGTGGCCTGATATTTTGGACACGACATAATTCTGCAGCCAGAGTCAATATAAAAACAAAGACAGAAAGCCGTTAGGCACAAGTTACTACTAAAAGATTGAAGCGTTTTACATGTCTGCTCATATGGGGACAGGGATAGTCCTATCCCTGGTAATATAGTGTATCCCTAACTACATAGATACTGGGGGGTCGAAATGGGGCTAGTAGAAGGAACAGACACATAAAGCCTCGTTGCGAGACGGCAGCTCATTGGTTGTGCGGTGGCTAGGTCGCAGATTCGTTAGGGGGGTGAAGGGGTGGTAAGAATACTAAACTACCATAATCAAATACAAAGGGTACTTACTCAGACTAGAGGATATTTCTACTATTTAAAAAAAAGGACGCCGTTCGAAATAAATCCTCTGGTTCACATAGGGGTACTTACTGGACATTTGGGCTACTTACGGATACCAATTGGGGGGACATTCCTCATAGATTCCTCCTTGGGGTTAAACTGGGCAATATCTATACTATCAACATTGGCTTCAATGCCATATTCCTTTTCTTCTTTTACTCTAAAACTCATTTCATTTGTATTAGAATCTAGTTAATAAATTTTCAAAAGGGTTAGAAAAACAAAAAAAGGTACATTTTACTACATTTATTCAAACCTCTAAAAACTTTGTTTTTACTATAAAAAATACTTTCAATATAAATTTGTTACAAACATGACTGCTAATTTACAAAACTTTGACTGGTTTTAACATTAATATTCCAAATAATTAACCTTTTACAAATTCTTTTTTTGTTGGGCAGTATATCGATGGTTAAGAGCACAGATATAGTATGTCCACTTTTTGCTGATTTTAAGATAACATTATAAAAATATTCAGTAGGGTCATATGAATGTTCTGCATAATTATTGCAAGTCCAGAATGATTGTAAATGGGTTAAACGGCCTTGCCAAAATATAGTATTTCCCATTTGTACTAAAAACCGACTTGCACAGATATTTTATGTCCGTTTGGAAGTGTACAAACATAGTTTAGTATGTTTTGGGACATACAATATTAGTGCTCACGCGATCAAACTTATCATGGCTGTAAATACTGTTTGTCCGGGCATGCAGTAACATACCTTATGTTGTATGTCCATACACATTTTCAAAAAAAATATTTTTTAACCCAATAATACATGATATTTTAAAAAATATCTACATTAAGCTAATAATGATACCCGAACTTATTACCCAAACATTATGATATATCGGTATATCAGCAGTATCAAACAAAAAGTAACGCGAAAACTTCAAAAGGTTCTCCTCAACAATTAAGATATTTGGACATACTATATCTGCGCTCTTAACCATCGATATGTCAAATGAAATTTGACGCACTTAACAAAATGTGACTTTGACAGATGTCATAAGTCACTGCCATTTTATTTTATTTATAAAAAAATTACCATGTTGAAAACAGAATATCTTTATAAAAAATACTTAAACCTTTTACCGGCAAACTTTAATATATCCACTTGGAATTCATTTAAAAACAAAATATCTCATACCTTCTCATTTTAACAAAATCCCATCGTCACACTTCAAACAATACACAGGGGGAAAGGGGTTCATTTCGACACAGGGGCTTCATTTTCGATGGAACAGGAAACAAAACATCGGTGTCCTTTTGACACGAGGCGTGGCGGGGCATTCAAAACGGGACAGGAAAGACATTTCTTTGGTGAATCAGGACCAGAACATCATAAAACAGGAACAAAGACTTCTACACAATGCCGGCTTATAGAACTGCGTCATACAACTCATACGGAGTACCCGATTTTCACCATACAAATCCATTATCATGGGGTAAAAATCCTCCTAGAGCACTCACTACAGGTTACTAGATCTTCATAGCTTCACAAAACGACAATACTATACTTATTACCGGCAACGGACAACGGGCAACGCCCTGTTGGGTGAGTACCGGCAGCGGAGCAGATCCTACCCCTTCAAATCTTCAAACCGGACTAAATTGCGCTTCTCTCTGAAGCCACAGATCGAGAAAAGTACCACGCAATTACAGCGTGATTTTGATCCTTAGAGGTGCTTACTTGACGAAAACTCAGTTACTTTCAGATGGAGTAAACCATTTTTCCATGGGGAGTTGGGGTACTTTTCAACGTTACGCAATATTTTGCAATGCTCTGAAACTTTCAAACAGGGACGGCTTTAAAATATTTATATACAACTATACAACTCACAAAATAAATTGGAAAATAGACATTCTTTTTGGGAATTAGGATGTAAAATTAATGAATGCTATTAACAAAACATTATAGCGGGAAATCCAACTGCTATAAGATAAAGATTGTTGCGCGTCACTAACACAACGCCATTAACACTCGGTGTGTGTATATAATTCAGAGCATACGGCGCGGCGTTTTGAAGCATGCGCACGTGCCCTTAGCAACTATATTAACCCATTCGCTACCGAACAGGTGCTACCGCGGGATTTGTTTACCTCAGTCAGGTAATCAACGGTCAGGTGCCGTTCACGCACCAGCGAGTGATATTTACTTCAGTCAGGTCGTCAGGTGCCGTTTAACAAAATAAAACAATTTTGTAATATCATGAGCAAGTAGTAATTTTTTAATACTTAATTTATTAATCCCTTTAAACTTTATTAATTAAGTAATTTAAATAATTGAATATTTTATTTAAATAATAATCCCTCATTAACGTTTAATAAAAATATTTTTATTACTTAAGCACATTAAGTAGTAAGTGGCTTTGATGGGAGGTACATACTTGATTTGGATTGACTTTTGAGTTTTTCCCTAAAACGTGGCTAGAAGCGGTTCCTTGCGGACGGCACCAAAGTAGCGACTTTTTTGAACCTAAGCTCATTTTGAAAATCAGAACCTCAACGAGCATTTTTATAAAATCTGTTTAATTTCCAAACAGAAGGAAACATTTTGTCTCTCGATCACTATAAAAATTTTATTTTTCAAACGTTAAAAAAATTGTTTTTGACAGATTTTTGAGGTTTTTAGTAAAAACGCCGGGAAAATGGGGTTTTTGAGCATACTGTAAAAAAATATATTTTTAACAGCTGGTTTTTATTGTAAAGGTAAGAATGCATATAAAAATATAAACGATAATTAAGTTAGTTGTATGTTGCTGAGGTTGTTAGTCAAAAACTTCCGAAAATCTAAAAAATTCAGAAGGAATTAATATACCACAACGTGATTTCACAATAAAAACCCAAAAAAAATTCATAAAAAATGTGGTACACCATCAAAAGTTCTTGTAGATACAGCAGTTGGATCTGATTTTCCATACAATGAATTTAATGGTGAGGAAATTCGTTTCGAAGGGGTTGTTACGAATGATGAACAATTAACAGGTCTCGCTGGTTTATCTTTTGATACTTTTAACTATTTATTAAATAAAATGAGCGTTCAAAAAATATTCAGGTATCCAAAAAAAATTAGGCTAGTTATTTTTCTGTTAAAAATAAAAACTGCCTTAACATTTGCAGAAATAAGCTCAATGTTTTCTATTCATCGAACAACAGTATCCAGAATATTTATTCAACTTTAGATAATCTAGCTGAAGCAACTGCAACATTAGCGTTTTGGCCTAATAAATTAAGTGTCCGAGCAACAATGCCAGATTGCTTCAAACCAAACTATAGCAATACTCGTGTCATTATTGATTGTACTGAATTTAAAATTGACGTGCCTTCTGCAGTACATCGCGTGTATTGTTATTCTCATTATAAAAAAAGGATTTACTCTCAAAGTGTTAATTGGTATTACTCCCAGCGGCTTCATCTGTTTCAAGTCACCTGCAGCAGGTGGTAGAAAAAGTGATTCTCAAATCACAATTGAATCAGGTTTAATTGATCTATTAGAAGAAGAGGATGTAGTATTGGCAGACAAAGGATTCCCAGATATCCAAACTGTGATTGACAGTCAAGGCAAAAAAATTCTTCTTTTTAGCCACCTTTTTTAGAAAGACAAAAAAGAATTTTCTCAAGAGGAAACTGAGCAAACATATACTATAGCTAGAGTCAGGATACACGTGGAAAGAATAATGCAAAGGCTGAAGACTTATAATATTTTAAATAAAATACCTAAATATTTGTTTGACAAAGTCGATAACATAATACATATATGCTGTGTATTAGTAAATCTACAGCCTCCAATATTTGCTGAAAAAAGTGAAAACAATAATTGAATGGGTCCGCCAAATAACGTTGTAAGCGCCACATTGTTCGTTTTTTAGAAGTCGAACAGACAGTTGAAACATTGTGATAATGGTGAGTTTATACATTTTAAGGGTGAATAATACAGTTTATAATTTGTATTTACAAACTTTATTGCTAATTCTTAAAATGTTTAAAAATGAATAACCATTTTCAATTTCGTTGCAACACGAAACTACAACCGCATCATCATTCCAGTTCATGCGGTTGATAGATGCGGTTGTAGTTTCGTGTTGCAACGAAATTGAAAATGGTTATTCATTTTTGATTTGTGTTTACTCCCATTGGAGTACGTAGGGAACCATTCTCGTTGGAACGTTACCGCGCTGAGCAGATGGGACGTGAATTATAAATTATAAAATTCCCTCATCTTCCCTAGTCTCAGCATCTGTTATGGCTTGCAAATTGTAGAAGCCTCGGAGGTGTTACCAGAGAAGGTTCCCATTGTTTTCAGTCTGGTAGGATGTAGAATGACATTTTTGGATGTTGTTTTATGTGCTATTAGATTGAAAACTTAGTTTTTTTAAAATGTTTAAGTTTCCCATTGTTATAATTTTAAAACTTCTTTTTCGATTTCTTAAAAACGAGTAATGTGGCGCTTACAACGTTATTCCACGGACCCATTCAATTATTGAAGGGTTTTCATTTATTTTTAACTTTTGCTTAAAAAACATCCTCTTTCATATTTTAAGTATGGCACGTTGGATTTTCTTCCATCAAAAATAGGTTTTTCCTCACAGCTTGCAGGGCACTTAAATTCTACTATTCTTAAAATAATACCATTCTTAACAACAACACCATTAAAACTTGCACCTAGCCATGGTTGGAACATACTGACAGTGAATCCAGTTAAAATTACTTGTACGTTAAATTGCTTTTCATACAATTCTCTTGCATTGGATTCATTGAGGTTTCCATATTTTGTTGATCTAGAAGAAAATGTTTTATCAGAAATCATTTCTGATAATAATTTCTCTATAGTTTTTGTTTTTCTATACTTTATTTCATGTGCATTTGTACTAGCCGATATTCTTTTTTTTTTCTAGATAGAAACCAATTTTTATCTTTCGCTTGTCAAAGAGTATCACAAGATAGCTTTAAAATATCTTCATTGCACAAAACTATATAATTTTTATAAAAGTGTTTTAAATAATTAGGAATATTAAGCTCAATTGAATACACTGGATATTCTGCTGCAAACAACAATAGATTTTTTATGCAAACATGACATTCTTCTAATTTTAAATTTGTTTCAACACCTTTTGTTATTTATGTGAGTAACTCTGCAATTACATATTTACTGTCATCTAAATTCATACTTGCACAGATTAATTTTAACGGTGAAGGGTTTTTTAAGGTTAAAATTGTATCTACATCATCACATGATTTTGAAATACTCTTCGGCTTTTTAGCATTCGCTCTCATTTCATAGAAAAACTTCCCCTTAGAGTACTTTTCTTTTGATATTTGACTTATACTCGGTTTACCCCACTGCTGTTCATGATTTTTCTTTATTAAACTTTCTTCATGATTTACAAAATAAATAAGAGCGGCTACATGCTTGCATTTTTTACTTTGATTGTACACACAATTGCAATACACATCCGTAATCAATCTTTTACCACCAATCTAAAACAAAGGAATAAACCATTAAATATTACAATTAGACACTTATTTGAAAAGATATAGAACATTTAATAAACAGTAACTTACATATAGTGTTGCATAATATGGTTCAGAGGTGACTGAAGTTTGTCTAATTATACGTGCTTGAATTAAATAGCTTTGCCCATTTTTCCTTAATTCTTCAACATTCTTAACATGACTTGCTAGGACTAAAGCTTTTCCCTTTGACTCGGTGGTGGGTTGAAAAGTTATTCCGTGATTTATTTTCTTAAAGCCAGTTTTGATTATTGCATCCATGTAACATTAGGATACATCCTAATACTACATTTTATTTACTACATACAATACAAAATTCGGTATTGACAAATCGTTGTATAAAATCACAGCCTCCTAAAGCTAACATCTTTAGGAGGCTGCGACAAAATATATGTTTAGGGGACACCGGGGTTAGTAGGTCCACTTTTTGGATTTTGATTTTTTACAATTACATGAAACTAGATTTCTTTTTCTGAACTATTATGCAATATAATACAAGGTCTGAGCACAATATTACTGTATAAATAAATGCTCAAAAACAAATGTTTAAAGGGATTATACATATTTTTGTTAGGCTGGTCCAGTGGGCGAACTAACCCCTGAAGCGGGGCAAGTGAGCCACATCATCGGGGCAAGTATGCCCATAGTTTTAAATAAATATACAAAACGATAATATTAATAAAAATATATTTGTAAAAATATACAATCATTAATCCGTATCGGACAAACAGTTATCGCACACAAAGAAAAGGATATCTCCAGCTGTGCAAGCTTCATGAGCCCATTCTTTACATTTAGTGCACTGTACCCATTTCTCCCTACTAACAATATTAGAGAATGATTCGAGACATATTATACAGAAGCATTCGTCCTCTTCTGAAGATGAATCTATCTTTTTACCTTTCGTTTTTTGAGAACATAATATGTGTCTTTTTACATTCTTTAAACTTGCTTTACTTTGCTTTGTCTTCTTCTTTTTTCTCTGCTGCTTCTCTAACTCAAGCTCATCTTTTATTGGTGTATCCGTTAAATGTTCCTCTCTCCTGCTTTTGGTAACGGTCTGATTTCTTCCAAAGATATCTCACAAACGGGAGAAGGAACATGTGACGGTCCGGCTTCTAACAGATCTTTCAAAGAGATGTCATTATTTATAGCACCCATGAAATTCTCCTTATCTTCAAGATGATTGTTTATTTTTTTTTGGAGTAGTTAATTTGGGGGACGCATCAATTTCTAATGTGCTTATTATTCATCGAATTTGGTGCAATCACTGTATTTGGAGGCCTATCGGTTGCATACGCAGGTAAGAAATCTTGCTCCCAAAAAATATTTCTGTTGAAGGGACATAGTTAAGTACAAACAAATCCTGATTTTATATTTTGGGGGGTACATGCTAGCGGTAAGGCTGACTTAACAATTTTTGGAATTGAATAAATCGTCATTGTTTTACCTGGGGTATTAGTAATCCATGTATCACATCCCCCATTGAAATACTTTTTTATTGGTCCATTAACTGACCGGTCTAATGGTTGCAATTTATGACTGCAGTGTGGGGGGGAAAAGATAACACCACCACACCGTTATTTTTAAAAATATCAAGGGCTTCAATGGAGAGATGGGAACCGTGATTATCTAATAAAAGAAGCACAGGTCTTTCTCTTGTAGCTCTGGTATATTTAACAAAATGATGAGCAAACTTAATGAAGTGCACTTCTACCATCCACCCCGATGGATTCGCATCACCCGAGCTACCTTCCGGCGATTCCTCAAGGAAATGTTCCCGGAAATTGACGCGAGGAGAAATAAAGAATGGAGGGGTAGTGTTACCTGAAGCCGAAACAGCTATTGCTAACGTAACAAGAGTTCCTCGCTCTGCAGATGTAATTCTGCCTATTTGCTTAAAACCCCTCCTAGCTACTACCCGATTTGGTTTTTGAACAGTAGTCACGCCGGTCTCGTCCATGTTCCAAATGTCTGCTGGATCAAACTTGTGCCTCTTTAATACTGTTTCCAAATTGTCAAAACTTTTTTAACATTCGTTGGGTTGAAGCTGGATGCACGGGCCTGACTGGTTGCTTCTGGAGTTCGAATAGATAAAGAGGGATTTCTCCGTAAGAAATTGGAAAACCAGTCCTCTCCTGCCATCTTTTTATTTTTTCAAGACTCGGGAAATATCGTGTTTATTTTGGATGCATAGTCAAAGGCAAGTTTTCGGACTTCTTTAGGGCATATACCATAATAAATATCGGAAGCCTTTTTTAAATATCCACTCAAAAGTTCTTCCTGTTCAGTAGAAAATACCTACAACTTTTAATCGGCTGAAGAACAGTGGCGGATCTAGCAGAACCCAGCATTGTCAAGAGGGGGGGGGGGGGCGATTTTCTAAATTTCTATGAAGAATAAATGAGTGTTTTTATAATTTTTATGTATAACTTGGTTTGAGAACGGGGCCATTCGCCCCCCATCGCCCTCCCCTGGATCCGCCACTGCGTGAAGAAAAAGAAAACAAAATTAAGTTAAAAATTACCTGTCGGCTTTTACCGTAACCTATTTGAATATTCATCAAATTTCCATTTTGTTCCTGAACTGCTTTAAATTTTTTGCAATATTTTTCTAACGTTTTCCTTGGTATCTCAAAATTTTTTGCAGCTTTTCTGACCGAATAATTTTCTTCGAGGACGGCCTTCACTGCTTGCTTCATAATATCGTCCGGGGTTTTACCCTTCGCTGTTTTCCTTTTGTATGTTCTCATTTTTTTTCTAAAAAGTAAAAGATTTCGTTTTGTATGTAAGCACAATAAAAGAGCAGGGTTTAGTTCGCCATATGGCTAACTAATATGGGCCAACTAGCCCCGACTAGAATATTTTACAAAAGTGGTAGTGAGTTAACAAAATAAGCGATATTTTAAAACTACAATTCTACCAATATATTACAATCGTAGCATGTATTTGCAGATTTAAAAATAAAAACTTCTAGAATACCTATACTCACACAAACATAAAAACTGTAACAGAGGTAAAATTTACTCACCAATTCGAAAAACACTTAAACAACGATGTACTCGCAACGAAGTCTCATAGATAACTAAAACCGAACTCGCAGTTGCGGGGCGAGGTAACAAAGGACTAATGAGGCCATTGGCGCACTATCGTGATTTACACCGGAAATACGGCATGTGGGCGAACTTGCCCCTATGGCACACTAACCCCGGTCTCCCCTACCTTACATAACCTTAATCTTATTATTTCTTCTTATTCTTTTTTTGGACTATGGCCTTGACAATTATCCAGTAACCAGGACTAATATAATTGGCCAATATAATTAAAAGTGCGAATAAAGTTGCAGAGCGTAGAAACCAGGTGTCGCTTTTCCGAACTTGCACGGTCCCAATACCTATATTTATTTAAATAAACCTACATTATTAACAAAGATTAAAAAAATATCTTGAGTTTTCCGTTGAAGACAATTTAAATAAAATTCCCTATATTCTCGATTAGGAATATCAGCGCACATATCCAGTAAGTTGTTGTTTTTTTCTTTGTTTACTGGCAAATGATTCTTATACAACACAGGAAGACTTTCAATAATTGGAATGGCAACTGATGGCAAAAAACGATTTCTAACTCTCTTTTTTAGATAAGAAATAAGTAATCCAAGGTCGCAATACATTGTGACTTTCTCGGCATGTAGATTTGTGGGATCATCACTGGCAATTTTGTAATAAACTGCTTCAGTTATTTTAGTCGTGCTTTTTAGTAAAGCTGACTCCTATAGTTAAGTCTTTGAAATCAGTCCTCAGGAAAACACAAAATAAGGGGCTTGGAGGGTCTTGCATTGGCTATAACTTCAGTCCAATCTTTTGGATGATACAGGGTGTTCCATTGGGAAAGTAACATACGTTAACTGTAGAAAGAGGACACTTAGGCGGTCTTAAAAATACCATACTTAATGGGTCTTACTTCATTAATACCACAGATACTGGGTGTTTTATCTATTTTACCATTTTCTTATTTGGTTCATGACTTTTGAACCACACTGTATATTTATTTTATATTTGGCACGGAAATATTATTTAAGGTGTACAATCAATTAATTTATTTAAAATTGTAACAAATCGAGGTCCGAATTAAAAAATATTGGAAAAATTTTCCGACCCAAAAACAACACCCTGTACATAAAAATTTTTTAAAATGGATTTTTTATTTGAAAAGACGATGAAAACTAAATCTATTGGTATACTTTGAATTTTTGGCAAAATTATTTTTCTGGTAAAATTTTGAATTTGAATTCTGAAATTATGCGAATTGCGAGAGCTCGAAGTAGAAAGAAAAATTGAAATAAGACTTAAAACTTGTTAAACACACTGTATATTTATTTTAAATTTAACACAGAATATTATTTAAGGTGCCCAATCAATTAGTTTATTTACCAAAAATGAATAACCATTTTCAATTTCGTTGCAAAACGAAAATACAGCCGCAACATATTCCAGTCCAATCAGAGAGTGCATCAAGCACCTCTACCGGTTTCGAAACTTATTAGTCTCTCATCAGGAGGCACATATGCTGCTCTCTCTGATCCAACCAAAACAAACCCCGGCGTGTAGTCCCGGATTGCAACGAACGAAATGGCATAGATGCCCTAGCGGCAACTGCTACCAAAAGACTAAGTTTTCACTGTAATAGCATACAGGGTGAGTCATGAGGAACTGTACATACTCCTACCTCGTATAGAGGCCCCTATGGGGAATAACAAATGACCATTAAAAAGTGTGCTCCCATTGTTTAATAATATACAGGGCGAGTTTCGCATTTTGACAGAAATTTGTATTCGTCATAATTTTTGAACGGTCAGATCGATGTGTCTCTTATTTTGGTCAATCGTTACAATATTGCCACCTAATCAACTGATTTATTCAAACTAGAAAAAATTCAGGTCCGGCTTTAAAAAATTTAGTTCGTTTGGGTCTTAAAAAAAATTTCACCCTGTATAAGCTTTTTGAAGACTCTAATATGAATTTAACAAATTAGACAAATAGGCAATTAAAATAACATATTTATTTTTTTCCGCACACGATTGCTTAATTTTTTATAAAAAAATCAAATTTGATTATGAATTAAAAGTTTGGTAAAGTGAACCATAGATTTAACAAAATTAACTTTTATTACCAAAATTAATTTTTTTTTGAACAAATATTTAATTTATGTTACCACCAATCAACTGATTTATTCAAACAAGAAAAAAATCAGGCCCGGATTTAAAAAATAAGTTCGTTTTGGTCATAGAAAAAATTTCACCCTGTATACGCTTTTTGAAAACTCTAATATGATTTTTACAAATTAGACAAATAGGCAATTAAAATGGCATACTTATTTTTTTCTCCACACGATTACTTAATTTTTTATAAAAAAAAATCAAATTTGACTATGAATAATTAAAAGTTTGGTAAAGTGAACCGTAGATTTAAAAAAATAACTTTTATTACAAAAATGAATTTTTTTTGAACAAATATTTAATTTATGTTATAACCCAATCAACTGATTTATTCAAACTAGAAAAAAATCAGGCCCGGATTTAAAAAATTAGTTTGTTTGGGTCTTAGAAAAAATTTCACCTTGTATACGTTTTTTGAAAACTCTAATATGAATTTTACAAATAAGACAAATAGGCAATTAAAATGGCTTATTTATTTTTTCCCCACACGATTACTTATTTTTTTATTAAAAAATCAAATTTGACTATGCATAAAAAGTTTGGCAAAGTTTTTGCATAGATTTAAAAAAATTAACTTTTTTTACAAAAATTAATTTACAAAACAACGTTTTTCTTAAAATTAAAAGTTTTACCATTTTTTTTCTATAACACGTCTAGATCTAAAACTTCCCATAACACTTCTTTTGGACTCTATAGTTTAACATAGACGTGATCAAATTGATAAATTTTAAATTTTTCCACCTAAATTTTGCGATTTACAAGTTTGCAACTTTTACAAGAAGAATACTGAAAGTCTACAATTTTCATAGTCTTCACAATGGTAAGATGTGTGCTGTAAAAATTTCAGAAAAAAAAATATTAAAATGGAACAGAGTTGTAGCGAGTTAAACCGTGAGTTCATTTTTCGGTTAAAATTCCGAATTGGACAAATTTGAATTTTTAATAAAAAATTAAGTAATCGTGTGGGGAAAAATAAATATGCCATTTTAATTGCCTACTTGTCTTATTTGTAAAATTCATATTAGAGTTTTCAAAAAGCGCATACAGGGTGAAATTTTTTCTAAGACCAAAACGAACTAATTTTTTAAATCCGGACCTGATTTTTCTCTAGTTTGAATAAATCAGTTGATTGGATGGTAACATAAATTACTTATTTGTGCAAAAAAATGAATTTTTGTAATAAAAGTTATTTTTTTTTAAATCTATGGTTCACTTTACCAAACTTTTAATTCATAGTAAAATTTGATTTTTTTATAAAAAATTAAGTAATCGTGTGCGGAAAAAAAATAAATATGCCATTTTAATTGCCTATTTGTCTAATTTGTAAAATTCATATTAGAGTTTTCAAAAAGCGTATATAGGGTGAAATTTTTTCTAAGACCCAAACGAACTAATTTTTTTAAAGCCGGACCTGATTTTTTCTAGTTTGAATAAATTAGTTGATTAGGTGGTAATAGTGTAACAATTGGCCAAAATAAGAGACACATCGATCTGACCGTTCAAAAATTATGACGAATACAAATTTCTGTCAAAATACGAAACTCGCCCTGTATATTATTAAACAATGGGAGCAGACACTTTTTAATGGTCATTTGTTATTCCCCATAGGAGCCTCTATACGAGGTAGGAGTATGTACAGTTCCTCATGACTCACCCTGTATAAAGCAACATAATGTTACTCTACATCTTTGCTTGTACAATTTGCAATGGCTTGCAAATTGTAGAAGCCTCGGAGGTGTAACCAGAGAAGCTTCCCATTGTTTTCAGTCTGGTGGGATGTAGAGTAACATTATGTTGCTTTATATGCTATTAGAGTGAAAACTTAGTCTTTTAGTTTATTTACAATTATAAAAAATTCAGGGCCGGATTAAAAAATATTGGAAAAATATTCCGACCCAAAAACACCCTGTACATTATTTTTTTTAAATGGATTTTGCACTTAAAAAGAGGACGAAAAACTAAATTTAGTGGTATACTTTGAATGTTCGGTAAACTGATTTTTCTGGTAAAATTTTGAATTTGAATTCTGAAATTATGTGAAATGCGAGAGCTCAAATAAAAAAAATTAAACTGTGACTTAATTTTAATTAATACCATTATTTAATCTAAATTGGATAAATGTTAACATTTTAGTGTTTTTTTATTATGGTGACAAATAATTCATAACAAATATTCGCCTTTAATTAATGAATAAATAATAAAGTGTCCACAAAAAATACATAACTTTAATCAACGAACTATCTTACAAATTAAAAAAAAAAACAAAAATTTTTCCAAAAAATAACTTATCAAAATTATAATAATTGCTCAAAATGGCCACCACCTTGTCGAAGACAAGGTCTTGCTCTTTTTGTTATTTGTCTGACTGGCTTCCTAATATCGTCAGGGTTATTCTTCATTTATTGGAAGGCGTCTCGAATCCGCTCAGGAAGTTCTTTTCTACTATTTATTTCCTCGTTAGAAACTTTGGTTACTAGATATCCAGAAGATATTTTTCAGCAATCTTGTTCTGTTTTTTTAATATTTAAGATAGTTCGTTGATTAAAATTATCTATTTTTTGTGGAAAGGTGAATATTTGTCGCCAAAATAAAAACAATACTAAAATGTTAACATTTTAACAATTTACATTAAATAATGCTATTAATTAAAATTAAGTCACAATTTAATTTTTTTTACTTCGAGCTCTCGCAAGTCACATATAATTTCAGAATTCAAATTCAAAATTTTGCCTGAAAAATCATTTTGCCGAAAATTCAAAATATACCACTAAATTTAGTTTTTCATCCTATTTCAATGAAAAATCTATATTAAAAAATTCAATGTACAGGGTGTTGTTTTTGGGTTGGAACATTTTTCCAATATTTTTTAATCCGACACTGGATTTTTTTATAATTGTAAATAAATGAAATGATTGGACACCTTAAAGAATATTCAGTGATAAATAGAAAATAAAAATAAAGTATGGTTAGCAAGTTGTAAGTCGTATTTAATTTTTTTTCTACTTAGAGCTTTCGTAATTCACATAATTTCAGAGTTCAAATTCAAAATTTGACCAGAAAAATCATTTTGCCAAAAATTCAAAGTAAACCACTAAATTTAGTTTTTCATCCTCTTTTTAAATGCAAAATCTATTTTTTAAAAATTCAATGCATAGGGTGTTGTTTTTGGGTAGGAACATTTTTCTAATATTTTTTAATCCGGACCTGGATTTTTTACAATTTTAAATAAATTAATTTATGGTACACCTTACATAATATTTGCGTGCCAAATATAAAATAAATATACAGTGTGGTTAAAAAGTTATGAACCAAATAAGAAAATGGTAAGATAGATAAAACACACAGTATCTTTGTTATTAATGAAGTAAGACCCATTAAGTATGGTATTTTTGAGACCGCCTGAGTGTCCTCTTTCTACAGTTAACGTATGTTACTTTCCCAATGAAACACCCTGTATACTGATGCTGTTTTTTCTTACACTCAATCAGGGTGAAATTCCTGTCACAGGATAAGAAGCTGTGGCCGCTGATTGTACTAACTTTTACTGGATGTACTTTTTCAGGAACAACACCTTTTCTCGAAACATATGTCTCTTAGGGTTTTTATTTTATTATCCTTTCACTCACTAAGCCTATTTTATATTTTTCGCGATTTATTCAACTGCCTCTCTGTGGCCACAGTCACATTAACACATCCTACATCCGCCATGCCTATTTCTAATGATGTTACAACCTTATTCGTAGCAGCTCGACTTGAATGGTCTCATAAAAATGAAATCAGGTGATTTTCTGTGACCAATTGCATACCAGTATAACAGAAATAATGATTATAACCTTACTCCGCTAATAACACCGATTAACAAATATTGACGGTTACAGCCTTATTCGGGGCGGATATTTAATTGTAGACATAATTAAATGTTGTAATTTCGCCCTTGCGCGTGCAAACGGAGATAAGTCCAAAATTGCCATTTTGAGATACAAGCGTTTAAAAATTTTTATGAACTTATAAGCAAATTTTAAATAAAACTACTTAAATCTGATTATAGATGAATTAAAAACTTTATTTAATTTTACAAACTAAAAGAAAATATTAAACTGAAATTTTGAAAATCATTATAACATGAGAAAGAAAAAATAGTTATATCCAAATGCACAAAACTTTAGCGTACATAATCCTATCTGCACTAATCTTCATCTGGTATATCTTCTTCATCTTCTGAACAGTAGTCTGCAACATCGCTCTGTGTAGTTAAGTTTTTATAGAAATCGTGAAATACGCCATCTATGTATGGTAATAAATCCATTAGATTATTTTTTTTCTGAAGAAATTGGATTTGGATATTTACATTTTGGTAGATTTAATGGAGGAGATGAAAAACCTCTTCTAAGAAAATTCATTGTTTTAAATGCTTCATCCTCTTTGTAACTATTTTTATATGAAAACAGTCCAAGTCTAGTTTATATGAGAACAGTCCAGTTCTTTTTGATATCTAATCCATTTAACATATTTCCAAATAAAGCGGTTACCGTCATTATCTACCTTTCTTACTTGTAATGAACTCTTTAGTAATCTTGCAAAATCAATAAAATCATTTCTAGTCATTTCTTGAACCTTAAAGGGATATCTTTTACCACACAGTCGAACAAGTTGATACCAGTCTTTTGGGTATTCAATTCGGCTTTCATATTTTTTCTTTTTTTTTTCTATCACACTCCATTCTTGTGTGTCCTGGAATTAAAAATTTATGATCCAATGTATCGAGACCAGAATTAACCATTAAACCATAAACATTGCAATGAGATGAGAGTTTTTATTTTGCCCTCCACAAGTGTCCGAATACAATGTTATTTTTCTTACTTCTGGTGGGATTTCTAAGAGCTCTTTATACAAACAAGAAGCTATTTGATTGGCTCCACGACCAGAAATGGTTTCATACCACATACAAGTAGTTTTGTTATTACCACAATCATGAATTGTAAGGTTGTACGTCCATAGTTGCCTTTTATAAAAAGCTATTGAAGTGTTTAGGCTGGGCGTGGGTCAACACTGCTGCAAATCAAATGCAAACACTCTCTGGGTCGTGTCATCTTGACAAATTATTTTATCTTTTCTTTTTGCTGCATATGCAGCTTCTGCTTCTTCTTGATGCCGATTTAGTTCGCTTCTTATTTTTTCCTTTTGTTCTTCTTTCTTTTCATTCACTATGGTGTTATGTAACTTGTCAGAAGTTTGACATGTATCCTTACTATATTTTTTTATTGAAATGTTCATTGTATGAAAAATAGTCTCATATATCTTTCTACTTACGGGACTTTAAGGTTGGATCCAAGCTTTATATTCGTCATACATTCTGGTCAAGGTGCTACCCCCACTCCTCAGCTAACGCACAGGATGGGGTAACAAGGGGTGTGACCGGCCAGCTATTACCTTGTCAGGCAGCGGGATGGGTCGTGGGCCTTAAGACGACCTCAAGAAAACCATAAAGTACGGGCGCCAGTCGATTCCTCGACGGTACAACCCCTAGGCCACAGTGATCTTCCTTCTGAACCGACAAGAAGAAGAATATACCTAAATGATCATAAGCTATAAACGTCACGATATTAAACATAAGTACATCAAAATAAATAAAACAACAATATACCACAATAATTAAATATATTATTACCTAAAGAAGAAAAAAAATAATTGATTGAGAAACAATGAGAAGACTTGAGAAAAAAAAAATAGTTATATCCAAATGCACAAAACTTTAGCGTACATAATCCTATCTGCACTAATCTTCATCTGGTATATCTTCTTCATCTTCTGAACAGTAGTCTGCAACATCGCTCTGTGTAGTTAAGTTTTTATAGAAATCGTGAAATACGCCATCTATGTATGGTAATACTTAATCGCACTTAACCATATACAAATATGTGGTGAATTCGACAAATACTCAAAATATCTCGATAAACGCTGGCTTATCGAAAAAGTACTAAGAGGCTAAAAAGTTTTAAAAACATTGTGTTTAACTAAAGGTGCCACAATAATAATATAATTGGAACGTACACAAAAGTTTGGGGGTTTAAGGGAACAAAACCCCCATAAAATTTTTATGGGGTGCACAAATTTAACTTTAATTTTTTATGTTAAAATGAAGCTGCCACAAAAATGCCAAATCTCCATTTTCAATAAAAAATCTTTAAGAGTTTTCGATATATGAAAAAAAATCGATTTTTATTTTGTAACTTCAAAGGGCTGTAACTTTTTTTGTGTGCACTATTGTGTATAGGTAAGTGAGGTTCAATCAACCTATTTTTGGCCCCAGAATCTGTGGTATAATTTATGACCAATCTTTTCGGGACACCCTGTATGGAAGCACGTAGTGTGCTATGGAAAAAAACAAAGGAACATTGTCCAGATGTCACCGTATGTAATGAATCAAAACAACAATAAGACAAATAACACTATAAAATATAACAAAAAAAGAGTGTGTGTACTTTGTACGCGAGTAAGAAGTTATACTTCTATTATTATGATTTTAACGAAATAAATATATTTTAAACAGTTTAATTTTATTTTTATTTAAATATTACACTAATTTTAATATTTAAAATAATACCAAAAAATAGCGTTAATATGTAAATTTTTATGAATTGTTGCCTCCGCATTTTCTTTTCTCTCGATGAATCGTAGAAAATGTAAAAACGTCAGATTTTCTACACAAATTTTTAATTTTTATTTAATTATATTTTAATATCAATTATCCTATTCCCAACTAAGATAAATACATAACTGTTATTGTCACCGGTAAACTAAGTTAAGGAAGTCAAAGTGGAAACAAGTAGTGTGCTATGGAAAAAATAGAACTATTAGAAGTATTAACTTCAAAAAGTCATCATGTGTCAAATCAGTAAAACATAAAAATTTGTTCATTGATGATTTGTTGCGGTTTGTTTCTATTAAATTTTATATAAAATTTATACAGAGTGAAATTCAAGATGATTCTTACAAACGAAGAAGCATTTGACATGATAGCCACATTCTTTGAATGCATAAGAAATGCAACTGTTGCGGCTAGAATATATGCAATGAAATAGCCCCAAAGACGTCACCCCCAGTAGTAGAGTTTTTCATATTTTGTTTTGATTTATTATATACGGTGACATCTGGAAAATGTTTCTTTGTTTTTTTTCATAGCACACTAGTGTTCCCTAGGGTTTCCCGTTGATCCAGACGTGGACGTATTGGGGTCCTGGGACTCTTTCCGTTCCTGTGAAGTAGAACGTGATGAGGTTCTGGTATCTACCATTTTTATACAGTAAAATATTTCGTGTGTAAAGTGTTAATTTGCGATGAATTATATCTTACACGAAAAGGTTACGGTCAGTGCGTGATTTCACTGGGAAAAATACCACTGGTTCCGTTATATGTGAGGTTCGCAGCGTGTGGTCTACGTGTGTAGAGATATCGCTCCGATAGCTCGAAAATAAAATGCAAAGTATGCTTTATAAATGGAAATAATGAAGGACACTACGAGTGCGTAACCTTCGAGAAGGAGTTCCACAACGTTAGAGTCTTTCGACAGAAAATAAAAGACAAGAAAATAAGAAAATGTTCTAAGTGTTTACGGAGGTAAACGACTTAGAGAAATGCAACAATAAAATGGCAGAAAATTCTAAGTTCTTTCCTTGACTTACGGAAGGAATCTACTTAGTATGAAACACAACATAAATATCAAGTAATATGATAAAAGAATGGAAATTCACGAAAGGAATTCCGCTAGGCGATATTTTTCAAACAGTAAATCAGAATAAAATAATGCAACTATAAAATGGCAAATATTCTAAGTTATTTCCTTAACTTACAGAAGGAATCTACTTAGAGAATAAAACACAACATAAATATCAAATAATATGATAGAAATGAAATGGGAAAATATCTCAAGCGCGTGACCCACGAAAGGAATTTCGCTAGACGATATTTTCAAACAGTAAATCAGATAAAAATAATGCAACTATCAAATGGCAAATATTCTAAGTTATTTCCTTAACTTACAGAAGGAATCTACTTAGAGAATAAAACACAACATAAATATCAAATAATATGATAGAAATGAAATGGGAAAATATCTCAGGCGCGTGACCCACGAAAGGAATTCCGCTAGACGATATTTTCAAACAGAATAAAATATGCGACACTAAAATGGCATAAAAATGAGTGTTTTCTAGCGCTTGGTCTGCAATCAGAGATACCGCTGGAATAACACAAACAAATAATATAAAGCAATAAATATCAAATATTTTCAATCTTCTCACATTAAAATGGTAAAGAAATAAAAGGCAAATTCTAGGTGTAATATTACACAGAACCCAAGAGTCTTTGATACTACGAGAGCAATCTCTGACTGAAGAAATATAGAAAATCCACCTCCTTTTATATCCGATATTTCCTTTGTTTTAGGGATTATGACGTAGGAGATGGATTTTCCCAAGCGGTTGAACCAATCGCGTTGCGCGATTTTGGTCAGAGATGCTCTCCGCGCGCTGATTGGTCCGTGACTGAAGCGTCGTTTGAGGACACTAGCTTCTATATATTTCCACTTATATGACAGCAACAGTTATGTTTAAATTTTAAAGTCAAAAGGCAGATATCGAGCACTGAATTTAATTTAATCTTGCCCAAGTATACTTTCGCTCACAACAGCATCCTCAGGGGCATCTGAAATAAGTAAAGAAAACGCCATTGTAGAAGACGAAAAAGTTACAGACTTCGACAAAAAATCGAAGGTGATATGATAAAAAGTACAAAAACGTTTCTAGACTTACTTCGTCAATAAAAAGAAGGTATCCTCGAATGTCATTTTATTAATAAATAATTTTGGTGGCAAACTTAAATTAACATCTAACTAAACACTGAACAAGGGACAAAACAGATAAATTAAATTGCCAGTAGGTTCTACATTTTACAATTTGGAGGCAGAATGAAGAATGAAGTAATGAAGTATTACTTTTTCTTGACGTAAATGATCAAGTGATGGCTGACAGATGACAACTTGGTGAGACTATGACTGTGTAATATGTACAGTCACTACACATTTGGGCTATACATTCAAAAAACTGTAAACGATCAAAGGCCTCAAGCAAGACAAAACAGTATCAGTAGCAAACGGTGAAATGAGAGGTTATTAGAATGTTTTGTTAAATTATTTATTTGTAGTTAAAAGTGAAAGCCAGTTACCACATTCAAACTTGTCAGAGGTGGGCTAAGATGTTGGTTGGCGACAATGTTTCTGGACATAGAGATTGGATGTGGCACTGGTTGAAATATGAAGAGTAGTGGGTTGCATACTCTGTAGTACTAATTAAGTGTCAGCTGTTGAAAAAATTGAAATAGACTTATTGAAATGGACTGAGTAAAATTTGAGATTTAGAAAAATTTAATGAAATATTATACCAATGTTGAGTCAAACTTGAAGTCAATGATCGGAATACAAGATTGAAGTGTCAAGCATAATCCAAGATCAAATGAAAACAGCGAGGGCCATCTAAATACATGATGTCAATGAAATTTTAAAATTCCAAAAAAGAGTATATATAAGTTTTAATTAAGTCCAGCTGTGAAACAGTTGACCTCAAATGAGCTTGGCTAACATGTAATGTGTTATGGATGATACAAATTTAAAGAAATGTAAAACTATTAATGAATATAGACTCAGTGCTGGAAAACCTATACAGCCGAGCTGGGACTCCTGCGAGGTGATGCTGTAACAAAGTTTTTGAAAATTGGTTTAAATTTAGTGCAATTTAAATTGATTTGAGTGTTAAGGCAATGTGAGTTTTCATTTGATTCCCTGGTAATCTCTAAATCCTCCAACAAATCCAACTCGCAAGTAGTTTTTCTTCCTACTGATATCATGTAAAATGGACGAGCCTGTATTAATATTGAAATTATGTTTGCTGGAATCTAAGTGTTGACCGAAACTTGAAGAATTTGGTCTTTTCAAATGTTCTAATTCTCGTTGACAACTTACGAATGGTTCTACCTACATAGGAAGCATCACAATCATCACATCTCAATTTATATATACCACTCTTATCCAAGGTGTTCATCCTATCTTTGGTGTTAATTAGAAAGGAGCCTAAAGTATTATGTGACTTGAAAGATATTTTGATATTGTCAATTGTGGAAGTAAAAAGTTTGGATATTTTTTTAGAAATGTCACTAATGTAAGTGAAGGAGAAATATAGTCTGTTCGCTAAACTCAGACGCAACTTTCTAGATATTTTAGTCGGTAATTTTGCCAATTTTAGTAAAATTGGCAAAAAATAATTTTTAAATAGTTAATAATCACTAAATATTTAGTAATTTTGCCAATTTTTGCAAAATTGGCAAAAAACAAAAAAATATCGACTAAAATATCTAGCCAATTGCGTCTGAGTTTAGCGAACCGACTATACTTGGTGTTATTATTAATATTGAGGGTAGTGGATGTTTGAGAGTAAGCATGCTTTTCTGCAAGTTTTCGTTTTGCTTTATTGAGAAGTCTATCTATGATATTGGGATCATAACCATTGTTGTGAGCAATTTGCTTAAGAGTACAAAGTTCTAACTTGAAGTTGTCATTAGAAAGTGGATATTTGAGAAGTCTATAAATGAAACTATTGAAGGCTGCCATTTTGTGTTGTATTGGATGGTTAGATGTTTCATGTATAACATGATCCGTTTGGGTAGGCTTTCTATATATGTTATATTCTAGAGAATCTTTATGACGAGTTATGGCTATATCCAAGAAGTTCAACTTATTGTTAGACTCTGGTTCAAGTGTAAAAGAAATGTTAGGATGAAGTTCATTAAGATGATCTAGGACCTGTGTGGCATCATCTTGAGATCCCTCTATGATGGCTAGGCAATCGTCAACATATCTAGACCAGAAGACTATTTTGTTGTTGTTATGAACAAAATTCTGTTCCAAGTTATCTAGGAAAAGGTCAGCTAAAAATGGGGATAGTGGAGATCCCATCGCTAAACCTGTTGGTTGTTTATATATTTTTTGATTGAATTGAAAAAAGTCTTGGTCAAGACAAGATTTAAGCATGGTTGAGATTGCAACTTGGTCTTTTGTAGTTATGTTCTTCTTCTTCAAGTGCCGTCTCCTAATCGGAGGTTGGATATCATCATCACTATCTTTACTCTATCCACCGCTGCTCTAAAGAGTTCTATAGAACTGCATCTAAACCAGTCCCTTAAATTCTTTAACCATGACACTCTCCTTCTTCCTATACTCCTTCCGCCTCTTATCTTTCCCTGTATTATCAGTCTTAGCATTTCATATCGCGGTCCCCTCATTACGTGTCCCAGATATTGTAACTTTCTTATTTTTATTGTGTTTATTATTTCGCATTCTTTACCCATTTCTCGCAGTACTTCCGTGTTCGTTTTCCTCTGTGTCCATGCTATTCTAAGCATTCTTCTGTACCACCACATTTCAAATGACTGTAGCTTATTTATGTGTTCTTGCTTTAATGTCCAGCTTTCAAGTCCATATTGTAGTATCGAGAACACGTAGCATCTCAAAGCTCTTGCTCTCAGTTCTAAGCTAAGGTCTTTGTTGCAGAGAACTGTATTCATTTTTACAAACGCATTTCTTGCTATTTCTATCCTGGTCCTTATTTCTGTTGTTTGATCATTTTTCTCTGAAATCCAGGTTCCTAGGTATTTCTATTTATCAACCCTTTCTATCGGTACATTTCCCAAATATATGCTTGTTTGTATGTTTGTTTTCTTAGTTATTATCATGTATTTGGTCTTTTTTATATTCATTTTTAGTCCATATTCCTTACAGAAATTGTTTGTTTTGTTCAGTAGTAGTTGGAGTTGTTCAGCAGAGCTTGCTATAATCACGGTGTCATCTGCATATCTTATGTTGTTAATAGATCTTCCGTTAATTATTATTCCTTCACTTTGAGATAGCAATGCTTCTTCAAAAATGGCTTCACTATATGCATTAAAGAGTAATGGAGACATAATACATCCCTGCCGAACTCCTCTCCTGATTTCAATTTCTGGACTGGGTTCGTTATCTATTACAATTTGTGCTCTTTGATTCCAGTAAAGGTTTGTTATTATTCGTAAGTCCATTTTGTCTATGTTTTTTGTCTTTAGAATTTGGACTAATTTTTCATGTCTTACTTTGTCAAAAGCCTTCTCAAAATCAACGTAACAAACATGCACATCCACATTCATGTCCATGCATCTTTGAGCTAACACATTAAAAGCAAATAACGCCTCTCTGGTTCCTAGTCCGTTTCTGAACCCAAACTGACTATCATCTATTCCTTCTTCTAGTTTGTAGTTATGTTACATTTATTTAAAAGGTTTTGTACCAGAGGTAAAGTTTCATCTCTCGGTACAGAAGTGAACAGATTAGAAACATCAAATGAAACCAAATGAAAACTCTCCCTGATCCTGATGTTATTTAAACGTTGTATTAATTCTAAAGAATTTGAAACAGAAAACTTAGGTTTAAAGTTAGTGATAGATTTAATTGTGTTGTAAACGAACTCTGATAAAAGTGAAACTGGAGTGTTACAGAAACTAACAACAGGCCTTATAGGGCAATTATGCTTATGAATCTTAGGAAGTCCATATAACCTAGGTGTTATAGGATTAGATAAAGTTAACTTGTTTGTAGTATATTTAATGATAGTGTCACTGTACAACTTAACCATAGCTTTTGATTTATTAATAAAAGTGTTAATTGGATTTTTTTCCAAGATTAGAAAGTTGTTATCTGAAAGGAAGGACTCTACTTTGTCTATATATTGAACTTGTTCCAAGACTACAACACAACTACCCTTATCGGCTTTACTCAGTAGTAGAGAATCTCTATTGAGTTTTTCTTTTATAGATTTAAGTAAAACATTTTGTTTTTTAAATAAATGATGGTTTTTTCGGAAATTGAGTTTGTACTTACATTGTTGTTGTTGGAGTAAGCTTATACATGAATTTCTCAAATACTGTTTTGTTTCAATATGTTTTGTCATACCTTCTATAAGGGTATCCAGCTCCACTGCAAAGGTTCCCAACACTGAGTCCGTCAACCTAAAATTCTGACAAGAAAACTTAAGACCTAGACCTAAAAATTGTAATTCTTCCTCTGAAAAATTGGTGTTACTTAGATTTAAAACCCTAGGGTGGCATTTATGATCTGAAAAGCAATGTCCGGGTGTTGAGGTGTTGGACTGTTGTTTTTTCAAAATCAAACGGTTTAGTTTGCTGATCAAACAACTCTTCTTGGTGGATTGTAAGCGAGAAACTTCATCTTCTATATCAGTTAAGGAATCAGTAACGAAAGACCACGGATGTTGTTGTAGAATCTTATCATAGGTTACTTTGAGGTCAACATTGATTTGATTGAGTTTTGAGTAGTGTTTCTTAAGTTCTCATTTCAGTATTTTCTTTTCCAAAATATGTTTTTCCCTATGTTATGTTTAAATTTTACACGTTTCTTAAGATATCTCGAGATAGAAAAAAGGTATCTACATGCGGTTTTCGGTATTCTGTTGCTAATTTGGTCTAATTTTGTAATACAGGAAAAAAATACATACTTGTATTTAATATTTTGAAAGAAAACTAGATTTCTAAAAAGAAAATAAATAGCGCCTCCTAGCCGGCATATTACGTAATAGGCTGTTTCCAAATTATAACTATTACATTGACGAAAAAGAGCTGTTTTCAACAAGACCAAGTTTACAAAAATCGATTAAGCAGAACCGGACTTACAGCGATTTTTTCATAACAAGGACTCACCCCCACCTCTTATTTGCACAGGTAGACTTAAACTTGTGAAATAAAATATGCGCAGAATTTTATGAAGAATACGATAATCGGATTTCCAGTGCCCTTTCATTAGGCAAATTTTGTAAAATTTCGATTTTTTAATTTTTGATATTCAATTACGCCCTCTAGCGGTGGACTTACAATTATGAAAATAATTTCCAGGCTTTTCTCGAGGCAACTTTTGTTATAAATTTTTTTCCCAAAGCTGTAATATAAACGGTTCCTGAGATATGGCCGAGCGCCATTCTTATTGGGACACCCGGTACATATGTTCATGCATGTACATGAATACCCACATGTATGTGCGTATGGTGTACAATCCTCACACTCACAGACATCCACGCATTCAATATGCAGTGGCAATCAAAAGCATGTCAAGTATAAGATATATACTTACTTTCCGGTATAAGGGAAGAATATAGTAGTATTCAATATCATACTTTTCTCTGCACTTTGCTAGAGGGATGGTTGGTAAAGGGAAAGATTTGAATGTAATATATTTACTAAACATCGGTAGGATCTTGAGGGGTTTAGTAGGGAAATACGACATTAAACCGATAATCTAATTTGTTAGTTATATATAGTGATGTTATTTTAATTATATATAGTGATGTTGTTCTGGGTGTGCAACTTTTAGACCAGATTGGTCGTTTATGTAATTAGTCCAATCATCTGGTCTTTCAATAGGGGTTAGCCGGGAAAGTTTAGCGGAAGTTTTGCAAATTGGTAGTCTTATAGATTTTGAGGTGCTCTATCCGAATTTTCACCGTGCAACCTCTTTTTGACCTAGGAAATGGCACCATTTTGGGAAAAATGGTACCAAAAACTGGTTTTTTGCAAATATCTTCTTACCAGTCGATTTTTCGACAAAAATAGTTCTATACAAAATTATTCTGCGGAAAATTTGCAACATTTTATGTTCAATTAATTTTTTTCGTCAGACGAATAGTTTCGGTGTAAGAGCGCCGCGAATGTGATCACGACACTCCTATTGGCAGAAAACTCATTTCCACACCACCATGAGGTAGAGCAATGGCGCGTTTTTTTTTCTCGTGGTATCCCCAGTAGGCCTAGTCCACCTGACGCACTTATCGTGCTATCTAACGCATCTTTCTTCTGCGTTTTGCTGTCCCTGATGGACCGGGTTCACCAGGTTCAGCAGTTTCAACAGGTTCTTCGACGTTGGAAGTGCGCGATTCTTCGGTTATTTCTTCTACGGAATCCGCTTCCGCTTCAAGTTCAGCCTGAAATGTTTCAAGAATATTTTCGGTCTCGTCCTCTTCGTCGCTGTCTTGTACTCGAGTCTCTAAATTCGAACACGCCTCATTACAATTTATGCACATCGTTGAGCACTTTAGCCCAGCCTTTCTGCATCCGCATGCTCCTTGACATCCTTTTTTGCATTTGCAAGAAATAAGTTTCAATAAACTTTCCGGAGCAGGAGGCCGCAGTGTGGTGACAGGAATCAGTCCGTTGATACTTTTTTTCCATCCCCATTGTTCGGCATTCTTTTCCACCCCATACCACTGCTGGACTTGGTGATATGCGCGGAACGAATGTTGTCTTGCTGCCGCTTTTGTTGGAGGTAGTGAGGCGATATTGAATTTATTTTTATATGCTGATCTCATAAAACACTGATACCTATAGTCATTCAGCGATATAGTCTTCTTGTTACTGTAACCGTATACAGCTGTAACGAGAAATTGTTCTCCTACTTCAGCGATAGTTTCTGGGTCGGCATCTCGGTCTTTGAATACTGCGATAAGCTTCGCCAGTTGCGGATTCTTTTTCAATGCAGGCATGTATTTGATTTTTCCTTGATTGAATAATGCTGATGTGGTGTCACATCCACTAAAAGCGTGCAAAAACAGTATGTTATCGGCGGTTGATTTGTCTGTGATGCATTGTGCTGAATAGATCTGTTGCAACGTTTTTCCTCTTCCGGGTTTTAAAAGATATGTGTTTGGGCGTGTGCATAATGCAACCAATAAAATAAGAAGGTCCGTGTCTTCACCAACAACTATTGCGGAATCGAATGCAGATGAAACGCTGTTTGCCGTTGTTACGATTAATACATCTGCATCTTCTGTGGCTTGCTTGATCGTGAAGTTTGCAGCTTCAAATTTTAATTTCAACATTTCAATCAGGCGGTTTTTGTTCTTATCATTGGCCAGAAATTTCTCTTGTGACACGGTCGGAACCATTGTTTCGTCGAAAAATATGTCCACCGCAGCATGCATCCGTGATCTTCGTGATCGCTCCGCGTATTTCGTACCACGATGACGTTTGATATCCATCAAACACGATGATTGCATTCGAAGTATAGTGTGATTGAACGAATGCGACATAATTATCACAAATGGACGAAAATGGTTCGCCACGATTCCAAACAACCCGGTGTAATAAGTAGCCTCCATCGATAACACACATGGCGGATCCAAAGTCGATATCATTAGGGCATTGATTAAATGCCTTGTACAGCGCAGATTTAACGCACTTGCGCATAATGCCTTGTTCATTGAAGAGCGACAATGGAAATGGAGCAAGTTCGAAGGTGAGGAAGTTTCGCAGTTCTTCATCAGATTTCTTCGTTATGCACATTCTCTGAAAAATTGCTAATGGATCAATCGTGACTACGTCTTCTTCTATCCGAATGCTAGCATTCATGACGCTAAGTGGAATTACTCTGTCATTTCGTTTGAATTTAACAGTGTTGAAGTCTCCACCAATGATTTTTGAAAGACCCGCTCTACCGAGTTCTTGTGCCATATGAGGATTAATTTTCTCAGTTCCGGAAATTCCGGTGCTGATCGACATGATTTCTTCTATTTCAGGAAAAAGATTATGTTGGGCGAACCAATCCGTCAATTTTTCGACGTCAATGTTGTCACGACTGATTCGCGAGCCTCTCAGATCAACATGCTGCTCGGAACTTGCAAAAGCTACATTGCAGAATTGTTCAATCCCTTCACAAACGTTGTGTAGAAATACCATCCCTAAAGTCCACATTGTAAGCACGCTGTCCCTGACTCCTCGGCCATGAGTAAGGCCACCGATGCACTTCATTGTCCTCATCAGCGATTGTTCAATAGTCATATCTGACCACGTACCACACCAAAACTTATCGGATCGTCGGATTGTAAACCATCCTTTGGTAGTAAATGACTCATATTCATCAGCAGTCATTTTTTCTTCCAAACTATACATATCTTGCAGATACAAATGGCAAGACTTGGCATATAAAAAGTGGCCACTGGCATGGAAGTAGGGCAACATTTTATGGATGGTGTCAAGATGTAGATGCCAATTACCCATTCTTTCTGCCTCGATGAATTGTTTCAGCAGCGTAACCATCCGAAAGTATTGAACCCATAACTTTGCCGTAGCGCCGCGTTGTTCGAATTTCACCAGCTGCTCTTCAAATTTATTAGCAAGTTGCTTGTAGCATTCTTCTTGATCTGCCTCAAGTACCACTGTCCTGTCCAAGTTGTATAAAATGTCTTCTAGTTCTTGACGCTCATCAGGTGTAAAATCAATTGACTGCATGACAATTTTTGCAATCGCAAGATGAGTCAACGTATGTGCTCTGACTGCGCGTGCATATGCATGTCCAGCCATAATTTTATCGATGGAATTAAGGGTATAAATTGTGTTGAAAAGCTCTTTCAAGCCGCTACCAGCCATTATGTACCCGATAGATCCCATGAACGACATTAACAAATGAAATCCACCAAGTCTCACAACGACGTTACTTAATTTTGTATCATCACCACTCGTTGAAACAATGTCTCGCGCTTTAATATATAACGGCTGGTCAAATGTAACGAAGCAAGTTTGCTGATTCAAACACTCAGATTTCTCGGCAGCAGAACAAAGAACCGTGTAAATTGTATCGTAATTCCCCGGAGGAGCATTTATAAAAGGCAGACATGCTACGAACGATTTCTGGAAAGAAAGGTCTGCAGTGGCTTGATCCATGAACCCGCCCCATCCAGGTATGTTACCCAGATTAGCCCATTTCCCGTATAACCATAATAAGTCTGTTGCGGACGGAATTACCACGTTCGGTACCAAACGAATGCTGTCCAGGTTTCGAATTTCGATAGCTTTCGAACCTAGAACACTTTTTTTTTTCGAATGTTTTCAGTGCGACACTACCAAATTTTCCAATTGTTTGAGCAGACGGCATTTTCTTCAGACGTTCGATTTTTTGATCCGGAGCGATAGCGGTTGCAGGAGTTATACATTGAATGCCCCCCATAGCATGAAAAGTGTTGTAACCATCTAGTGTTCGTGTGTTAAAATCTGCGTTATCAAAAACAAATTGAGAAAACGCAAAATCCTCGATACCCAACGATGGCCGCATTATAGTAGAGACTTGAAAAAGCATTGCTTCGGTGTATGAAGCACAATAGCCAAGAGATGATAACGTGTCTATTAATCGCCGTGATCCATACTTTTGGTACAAAAATGCCGCTACACCAATTTGCATCGGCGATAAAAAAGATTTTGGCCTTACTGCGGCAATCACGCAATGCGCCAGAGCAGTACTTTTAGTCTTCCATTTTTCTAAAGACGAACGTTTATTTTTCAATATAACGTCGTCCAGTAGGGTGCGTAAAGTTTCAGGTACATCCGAAGATACTCCCTGAAGAAAATTATCTGATGGCGGATAATGCGTGGTATCGTAAACCTTAGAGCGGATGTCCTCTACAATGATTACCGCAGCAGTTTTTACAATACGCATCCGTTCTTCTTCCTCGTTGAACGATTTTTGGCTATACCAGGCATCTGTTAATACTTTGTATCCTGTGTTTCGAAAGCAGACCACAGGGGACTTGTTCGCAGAAAATGCAATAACAATATCGTCACCATATTTCTTCAAAAGTTGCGCCTTAACAGTCTTCGTGTGCGGACGATAATCGCCTTCAATTTTGTCCATGAGTTCGTCCAGAGAAAACTGACATTCTTCATAATTTGCCTCAAGATGAGAGTAAATATACTGCATCGCAGTATCGATTTCGCTCGCATGCGGACCTCTTTTTCTATCGGTTTCTCCAGAAGATGGTGCGTGATACAACTTTTTCATGCATGCGATATGATACAGTCCATCAGCTGCGACTAGATCGTGAATTTGTTCAAGACGCTCAACAATCTTTCGACCCCAATCATCGTTACGTTCTCTAGCGAGTTGTATAATAGTGTCTTTCATCGATATCTTGCGCACATTGTACACCATCTTACGAGCACGCTCACGAGGGCCTAGCTTCTGTAACTTTTTCATTAGTTCTGTTACTACAGCCGCACACAGAAAACAATGATTTTTAAATGAAAATGTCGAGACACTAGATCGCCGTTGTGGAGGAGAGTAAGCGCTAACACCTCCTCTACGTAGCAATGCAGCGATTAATTTATCGTTATTATATTGCCTTCGACACGCTTCGTGAACCTGTATCGAAGTTAGTCCTTTGAGGAGGTCCTTTTTACCATCCTTTCTTTTAATACTGGATTGGCGAAATGGCTCCAACCCTTTTTCCTTAACTTGAGTCACTGCAATTTCAGCTAAAGGATTCTCGCAAATAAAACAGTTTTTTTTCTCGGTCGCCATGTCTCTGAAAACGATACACACGCACAGAAAGACGTACTCGAACTGAGGCCCAACGGCAGATGTCTGCTAGAGAAGGGGACAAGGCCGAAGGGAAGGGCCTTTTATACCTGCGTTTTAACAATAGACCGTTGGGAGCGCTCAGGGGTCGGTTTATGACGCGGAGTGGAAGATTTTTCACCAATGCGTGTATTGCGGTTACATTGTCCGCGCTCTTACACCGAAACTATTCGTCTGACGAAAAAAATCATTTAGACATAAAATGTTGCAAATTTTCCGCAGAATAATTTTATATAGAACTATTTTTGTCGAAAAATCGACTGGTAAGGATATATTTGCGAAAAACCAGTTTTTAGTACCATTTTTCCCAAAATGGTGCCATTTCCTAGGTCAAAAAGAGGTTGCACGGTGAAAATTCGGATAGAGCACCTCAAAATCTATAAGACTACCAATTTGCAAAACTTCCGCTAAACTTTCCTGCTAATACTGCCAGATGATTGGACTAAATAGACGTGATCTGTTTGTGAATATTTATTTGCTATGTTTAAAATTTAAGTTGAAGATGAAATTTAACAATAGTAATTTGTTAAAAAAAATTTTTATATAAAAATATTAAAATTGTCATACAATAAAATCATTCATAACTGACTCAGAATTAAAGCTAAGTGTTAAGGTAATGTAGTAAGTAAATTAAACTTATTGTAATGTGAAGTTATAATTATCTATAGCACAATGAAAAACTGTGAAATATCACTAAGAAGTTTAAAAAGTTAAAGTGTGGAAAAAATTAATAATGATAAATGAAAAGTGAAAAAGGCTTTGTAAAAAACTTTTTTCTATTGTATGGTAATATTTGTTGAGTTTAATAAATAGTTGTGTAGATCAAAATTAATTTTAATTTAAAAACTTTTGTGAAACATTACCTGTATTGTTGCATTGATGGTTTCTTTTAATGATAAAAAAATCTTTTGTTTTTTGAGTTGATAAATAACACATAACAAAATTCTTGAACAAATACATAGGAGATAGACAAAACAGGAGTTTGGAAATTTTGAATAGGAAAGCAATTTTAAGCACTACATCTTATTTTATTTCTTTTGGATTTTAAGAATTACTAAAATTCCTCTGAATTTTTATGAGGTGCCAATGTCACTGTCACTGAGAGTGACCTTAAGTCAATGTCAAAATTCTACTTCTATTAGTAGTGAGAGTTGCCTGCTTAGTCATTTTAAAATAAATTAATTTTTGCAACTATTTCTGTGAAAATATTATTAATATTATATTGACCGGATCTAATACAATTTTGTGCAACAGTAATAAAATACAATTTAAGTTTTTTTTTTTGAAAAGTTACATTAACGAAATTTAACTATGATTAAGACAGAAATTTCAGATGTTTAACAATAATGAGGTTGATATTCAAATGAGGAACATGTTGCGGATGTAATGTTTTGGTTGAAATATTCAAACAATCAGATGGATTTATTTGAATATAAATTGCTACTGTATAACTGGAAATTTACTCGAAACAAATTTAAATTAACAATTTTTTCAAAAATTCAAACAAATTATGTTGGTATCCTCTATCTGTCAAAATTATTTTATTTTATATGATAAGGTTGGTAAGAATGTTGTAACACCTGTATTGAAACGGAAATGAATGGTGGGGGACAAAAGTTATTTAAAAATCGGTTTCAAAGGGTTGTTCCTCATTTGATAAACCCCCGGCAATTGAGTTCATATTACAAACAAAACCGGTAAGTTGAAATATTAACAGTATTTAAATTAGCAAAATTGTAGATTTTAGAAAAATTTTGAATTTTTAGTCACGTGTTTAGCGATTAAGTTATAAATTTGTGTTAATACAGTCTGAATGAGGGTATTTTGTGCTTAAAAAGAAATTCCCGTAACCTCTTTAGTGTTAATTCATATAATTACATCTGATATTTAAGTCTGGTCAAGCTCTGCCTCAAAATTCTGTTAGTTCAACCATTTGGTTTGCAATATGGTCACTACAGATCAAGCTCCCATATCAAGGCTTTCAGTCTAATTTAACATTAGTTTGTAGATATCGATGGATAAATTAGTTAAATGTCCAATGCTCAGTACGTGTATCTCATTCGATTGATGTAAGGAAATTATTTGATGTAAAGAGAAATTCAGAAAAATCCAAGTAGCCACGTGGTCATCTGTATAATGCAGAGTACAATTGCACTTACCAAGGCGGGTTCAAGTATTAAATTTATGCTATTTGGTGGACTGTGATATGAAGTAAGGGATAATTGAAAGGGGGGTTGTTGATTGAAAATTAATTAAATTGAAGTAAAATGTACAAATATTTTGGTTTAACTGACCTAAGTTATTGAAATTTAATTATCAAGACAAAATATATTTTCAAGAAAAATATTTTACAGCGTTGAAGTGGTATAGTCATAAGCTATTGTGAAAGTTTATATTAGAACCGGGTATGCTGTGATGTAATCTAGAAAAATAGTTTACAGCGTTGAAGTAGTATAGTCATAAGCTATTGTGAAAGTTTATATTAGAATCGGGTATGCTGGGATGTAATCTAATTACAGCTGTGCATTTAAAGTTTGTGTTTGAGGATTATTATTTGATCTTAAATTTCTAAATGTTCCCAAAAGTTTATATTAGAACCGAGTATGCTGGGATGTAATCTAATTCCAGCTGTGCATTTAAAGTTTGTACTTGAGAGTTATTATTTGATCTTAAAATTTCTAAATGTTCTAGGTTATTCAATACAAAGCCTTTATTGCAAGTATGGAGGATGGAGAGACCTGTATGTGGATCGAATGTATGGTTTGGACGAAGGATATGCTGGGAAAAATGTGATTGGCCTGATGATGGGCGATCTATGTAACGAAGATGTTCCTTTAATCTGATGTTAAATGACCTAAAAGTTCTACCTACGTAGCATGCGTTGCAGGTATGGCAGCTTAATCTGTATATTCCGCTATATTCGAGTATATCACGATTGTCCTTGTTATTCAGGAAAACCAACCCTAAGTTCATTTTTGTTCTCAATGAGATGTTGCAATAGTTTTTAAAAAGATTAGCTAATTTGGTAAAAATCTAGAAGATGGGAAAACGCTAATTTTTGCAATTTTTTTTGGACAGCCAAAAAAGTGGAGAAAACGTGTTTTTTTCATGAATTTTATTACGGAAAATGAAATAAAGACTAAAAAGTCCTTGGAAAACAACAAAATTCATGAAAAAATCGGAAATTAATTTAAAAAATTATTATAAAAATAAAAAACTGCTTACAAAATATAAAAGGCATTGAAGTAAACATAAATAACAGTATTCATACTATTAAATCATGGAAAAATAAAAAATATCCCAAAAAGGAATCATTTTTCAAATTGCAAAACGAACTCCCGCGCAGATGCGTAAAAGTTCGAATTTGACATACATGCACAATGTTGCCACGTTGTAATATATAGAATTTGGCAATTGGAAGGTAGAAACACAAAAAAAAATCTTAAAAACTTACCCTTATTCGGCTGGGGGAAACAGCTCGGCGGCAGCCATGAAAAAGTGATGCAATCTTTCGGACTTACTTGGAAATGCGCGTTTAAAGAAAAATTCGGCAAGGTAACCTACAAAGTGGCTTCGTCGTACACCGTACTTGGGAACGGAGGCCCGAACTTCCCTCCAAAGCCGTTCAATATTGTTGGTGTGTGTGCCGGTAACGGGATCGACAAAATGTTTGGAATGGTTAACTGTTTGGTGAATAAATCCTTCATGTGACAAACAATCGTATGCTCTCCAGCAATCAGAATAAATTGTTGTCCCAGGAAGAATCCATTCCTTAATCACTCCAAGCAAAGTGTCTCTATCTCTTTTTTCGACCGGCACTAAAAAGAACTTCTTGGAGTTTCGATCAATGGCTCCCCATACCCAAACCCCGTCAACGATTCTTCCGACATTGTACTTTCGCTTGCCGAATTTTGCTTCATCCAATTCAATTAAACTGCCTTCCACCCAATTTCTCTGAGTGTTTCATTGCGAAACTCACAAAGACCTCACGTGAAAAAGAGTACCAATCGGTAACAGTTTGTTGAGCAATTTTCAAGTTATCCCGAATGAAGCCATACCTAGGAGGATTTAACCATAGCAAAATCGACGCCAAAGTAAACACTTTCTCTATCGGCAATTTAGCTGACTCAAAATAAGTCCCCTTCCTTGCCGATACAGTAAAGCCGCAACGCTTTTTTGCCTGTTTATTTTTGGAGACCATTTTGCTACACTTAAATTTTCCTTCCGTATTCACTTTTAATACGCTGCCGCAACCACCACACTTTCTCGTACTTTTTAACACCCCGTGTGCATATAAAAACGCGAGAATTGTCTCCCTATCCACAGCCATAACACTGCCCTCTAAAAATGTTATGTCACATCCAGTACACGGGGCCATTTTGTACGCTTGGCTTCACTTTCACTTAAAACGACAAACGACACTAAGACGAGTTCACTCCGTGAAAGTTAGGGACAGAAAGGGCTTAAAAAGACAAAGATCAACCCTACGTCTTAACTGTCGGTGTATTCGTACATTTTCGGCAAAACAAGGGTTGATTAGGATGTTGCCAAATTTAAATTTCGGAAGACTTCATGGTGGTTATTATCTAGCCATATCAAAATAACTCTTAAAATAATCTAATAAAACACCAATCTGTAAAAAAAATATCTAAGCTAATATACGATGAATTAAGAAATAAAAACCATAAATATACGATGAAGTACCAAATAAAACAATGTACCTATTCAATTAGACGGCAACATGGCCAACAGGAAACGGAAACTGGAAATTTGTCGGTTATTATATATTCTTAAAAAATTCTGTAAGAATCAATATTTTTTTTAAATATGGCAACATTGTTAGAAAAGTGACATGACCTTAAACACAGAATGTGACAGAACGACAAATGAAAGATCAAGATGGAGGATATATTTGAAAATTAATGCCAAAATAGAACATTTTGAAATGAGAATTATAAAAAAAATAGGCATTAAAATCTAGAAGCCGTGATTTTTTTAGCATTATAAAGTGAGTACAACGACATACATAAGATTTCTTTTGTGTTTCCACTTTCCAATTGCCGAACCCATCTCCTAGATATTATCCGCTAATTTATATGAAAAATCACCTACGTATGTGAGAGATCTATATGGTTTCTCCTCAATTTGTTCATCAGTCGGTTGCATACTTGGTATTCTAATAGCCTATTTGTTTTTTTGTGTAAGATTTTATTAATCAAATCAATAGGATACCCATTATTTACTGCAATTTGCTGGATTATTTTAAGTTCTTTATTAAAAGACGTTGGTGTTAATGGGATTGAAATAAGGCGGTTGATATAGCTGTAAAAAGCAGCCAACTTGTGTTGTATAGGATGATGTGAATCAGCTGGGATGATAGTACCAGTATGGGTTGGCTTTCTATAAATCTCAAAGTCAATCGTGTTATTTTTAATGGTCAAAGTCAAATCTAAAAAATTTAGCCTTTTTGAACAATCTTGAATCTCCAATGTGAATTTAATTGAGTGATGGAGAGTGTTAAGATACTCTAAGAAGTCATGTAGTATATCAGTTGTTCCACTCCAAATTATTAAAGTATCATCTACATATCTGGTATAGAATTTAATATAATCCGTAAATGGGTTATTTTTCATTATTTTATTAGATTCGAGATCATTCAAGCAAATGTCGACTAATATTGGTGATAGTGGGGAACCCATTGCGAGTCCATCTGGTTGAACATATGTAATGTTGTTAAAATTGAAAAAGTTTTGGCTCAGGCAGATATTCAAAAGCTTCCGTGTATTCAATAATCTCGCCTGGGGTGTAGCCGTCATTCCAGAGGTCTAGGGCTATGATATTAATAACTTATTGTATGGGGATATTAGTAAACAGATTAGTTATATCTAATGAAATTAGCATGTCTCCGGTATTGAGGGTTACTGTTGTTATTTTCTTAGATAAATTTAAATTGTTTGACACCACGTAATTGAGCTTGTTAGTATATACTGATTTTAAAAAATTATTTAAGTGACTAGCTAAAGCATATGTTGGTGAATCAGAAAAAAAGACAACTGGTCTGATCGGTATATTCTGAAAAATATCTGTTTTGTGTATTTTTAGGAGACCGTAGAGTCTAGGAATGATATTTTTGGTCGGTAACAGTTTTTTCTTAGTGTTATTATCGAAGATTTCAGTTACTTTGTTGATAGAAGTTTTTACTTTGGTAGTAAATGAATTGATATTAATGGATTTTGTTAGAAAATTGTTGTCATTAATAAATTTAGTCACTTTCTGAATATAGTCTGTGGTCTCTAGTATTACTACTGTGTTACCTTTATCAGCTTTGGTGACTGTCAAGTTGTTCTCATTTATTTTCTGTTCTATTGATTTGATCGTATCCTTAAATGATCTTTAAAAACATTTTAAGTGTGTGAGACATCAGGCTTATGGTGCGGTGGTCGGTGCATTCTCTAGCATTTTTCTTTTTTGGGAGACAAATAAATGTTGAGGTCAACCATTCGTTGGGTATGTCACCCGACTGATAAATTTCATTAAAGAGCTTTAAGAGGACATCTATGTACTCATTTTCTATTATTTTAAGGATATCGATAGACAGTTGATCTGGCCCCGGGCTTTTTCCGTTACTGGTGTTTTTTAGTGCATACAATATTTCTTCCTTTGTAATTTCTACACTTGTTTCTCTGTTTTCGAAAGATATGTCTTGTAGGTTTCCTCTTTCGTCGTCGAAAACCTCTTCCATATATTCTTTCCATCGTTTTAGCTTTTCATCAGTCGTTATAATAGTGTTTCCATTTTTGTCTAAAAGAGTTGTGTTGTGGTTTCTTTTTTGCAGCCCGGCCATTTCTTTAACCTTTTTATGCAGGTTGACTAGATCGTATTTGTTCTGAAGATCTTCTATCTCTTCACATTTTTCCTCATAGTAAGTTTGTTTTGTCTCTCTTATCTTTTTTCTGATTTCATTGTTAATTATTTTGTAATTGTGATTGTCTTTGTTCTTGGCTTGTCTTCGTTGGTCCATCATGCCGAGTATCTCGTCGGTCATCCAGTTGTCTCTCTTTCTTATCGGTTCTTTTAATATCTCTTCGCATGGAACAAGTAGGCAATTTTTTAGTGTTTCCCATTGATGGTTTATCTCGTAGGTGTTAGTATCTAATTTATCAAGGTTTTCGTACATTTTCTGTTGAAGGTTGTTTTTTATATTAACTTCTTTCAGTTTTCAAACATCTATATTTGGAGTTCTTTTTGGGGTTTTCTAATACGTTTAAGCTTAAGCGTGACATTGCTCTCTATTACTTTCTATTAGTGCTTTCTATTACTTTTATATTAATTATTATTTACTTGATCAATTATTTAATTAACGCAAATCATACATAAAAATTAAGAAAGAATCTCAGGGTGCCTTTTTATAATATAAAAACATGTCTAAATTATCTTATGTTATACTTATCTTCTCTCGTGGTTTCAGTATCTCTTAGTTGATCCTTATCGGGATAAAATAGGAAAAGGAAATAAATAGAAAAATCATAAATAAAAACATACAATTACCTTTATTATCAAAAGCAATGTTCTGTAAATTTATTAATTAAATCCTGTGGGCATAACTGCCCAAAAGAAACTTTTACCATATAAATTAATCTAATTCAAACAAATATTTATCGCTTTGTTCTTGATACTATTAATAAAACAAGCTAAACAAACAAATTTGGTATTCGCAAATTACTTATACTTCCTATTAAATTTTTGAAATGTTGGAATCTTAAATGCATATGCTTTTACGTAAAAAAATTTAACTTCTGATTATAAAACAAAATCTATCACATAGGTTATTGACTGACCTTTTTGATTCACACACAATGATGTCTCCTCTTGACCCAAACAGTTCCTCCTTGTTGATTATGTTAGGCTACCAATCAAAGCCCTCTCCGTTCTCAGCAAACAATCCAGCAGGATACCAGCAACTATTTTTCCAAAACACAAGCCAGGCCTCTTTTTTGCCAGTACTCGTTCAATAAACTCCAAAACTCTTTCCTCTCTTTCTCTCAATAATCTCCTGAGCCCCAAGTATCTTTTTTACTTGGTGTCACAAATAATTTTTATAATAATAATTCTTGTAACTTACTCTCTTGGACTGTACATAATTAAAGAGATATTTCTTCTCGATTTGATTTGTCTCTCGTACCACTTTTCGGCTACTCCCACTATCAAAACAAAACACTAGTACTTGCTGCTGAACTACTCACGAAAACTTTTGACTGCCCCTTTTGGATGCCGGTAACACAATGAATTCCTCTTTCCAAAACTATCTCAACATTCAAACAAAACTTTCCCCATTCCAAATTGCCAAGCCAATCAGAAACATTTCTCTCTCCACCTCCCTCTGTTTCAATCGAAAAACCCAGTCATTCCTTCAAACAATACTTCTACTCAAAACTAATGACTTTTCGGAAATTATCTAAATATTCCTGTCATTAAACAAACATATTTAAAATTCCAATTCTCTTTACCTCTATTTTTCTAAAAACTAATAATTACATCTACCTGTGGATCTCCCTTTTCCGTAATAAACAATCGGTTTAAAATTATAATCCTAAATAATTAACTTTCACTCCACTTTTATTTACAAAAATGTTTTTAATTCTTCATGGAAAATTTCATTAAGGAGAAACCACCTTGCGTGACAGCTAACTTCTAATAAATATTTACAAATCAATATACAGGGTGTATCAAATTTATGTGCCCGCGTTATATTAAAAAATAAAATTTTTATTCTATCTTTGATTGATAAATTGTTACACAATAACATCCCCGCCTTGTTTTGAGATAAAATCGTTTTTAATAAGTGCAACGAAAAAATGATTTTCTCTCGACAACAGTTTTCTCTTATGTCAAAATATTTATTCGCGCCTGAAAAACAATTGTTTCCTTTGTCCCAGTGTCTGTACTTATATGGGATTGGGTACGTTTTCGATCGAAAATTTCCTACATCTTTAACCTCAAATGAATGTTCATACTTTTTGGCTACTCTGTTTTCTTCATTTATTAGATTTTCATACTCCCTCAATATTTCACGCAGTTCCTTCTCCTTTTCTTCTCCACATGCCAATTTTCTTTCATTTTCTTCCGACTCTTTACACATGTTTATTGTGTATTCTGCCTCCTCCATTTTGCATACTTCTTCTTCAAATAACACAGTTTCAATGGTATCTCTTTCGCCTTCTGTTTCTATTCTGATCTCTTCCTCTTCTGGGCTCATCTCTTCTTTTGAGGAATCACAAGCTTCATTTTCTTTTGTCACTCTTTTTTCTTCTTTTTCTTCTTCTTCATCTCTTTTTTCGAGGAATCCCAGGCTTCATTTTCTTTTGTCAATCTTTTTTTTTTCTTTTTCGTCTTCTGGGCTCATCTCTTTTTTCGAGGAATCCCAGGCTTCATTTTCTTTACTTATCTTCTGCAGCTTTCTCCTCTTTCTTTTCTGTCCTTGCGTCATTGCCAAATTCATTTCCACCGTTTGTTTTTTGTCTAAATTATCCTTTTTCCGTTTCTCATGTTCCTTGTCCATTTCCAGAATGTCCTGTTCTTTTTCTTTTGCTTGTTTTGTTTCCTGTTGATTGTCATCCATTTTTTGTTGTGTTTCCTTCATGGTTCGTTTTGTTTCTTCCTGATTTTCTTGCATTTTATCCATTTTCTTTGATGTTTCTTCCATGGCTTGTTTCGTTTCACGTTGATTTTCATCCATTTTTTGATCCATTTTTTGTTGTGATTCATCCATTTTCTTTGATGTTTCACCCATTTTTTGATCCATTTTTTGTTGTGATTCATCCATTTTATCCATCTTCTTTGATGTTTCTTCCTGATTTTTATCCATTTTATTTAATATTTCATCCATTTTTTGTAGTGTTTCTCTTTGATTTTCTTCCATTTTCTTTGACGTTTCTTCCTGATTTTTATCCATTTTTTGTAACTGGAGTTGCATCAGTTGTAATAATTTATCTATTCCTGATAATTCCTGTTGTTCTGATGCCATGATTGCTGTTTCGAAAATGTCTTCTTGTTCTATATGTTCTTCTTGTTCCAAATGTTCTTCTTGTTTTTTTGTTTTCTTTGCTTTTGCTTCTGGTGATCTGGCATGTAGTTAAAATTTATCCCCGCCTGATACGAAATTCGAAAATACCTTCTATGCTGTAGAGACGAAAATTTTTCTCTCCCCAAATATCAAATGTAGGGTAGGTGGGGGTAAAAGTCCGCACTTTGTATATATGCAATATTTGCCACACTTTTTATTGCAGTATACATATTAAATTTGTCAGGGCATTAGGATAACTAATGCCCTTAGCTATAAATATAAAACGAATGCTAAATAGCTGTAAGAAAAAAAACTATAGCGCAAAGTACAATATTTTACAAATATGATTTTTGCCCCATTAATTGGGGCAAAAGTCCGCGTAGCGGATCTTTGCCCCCTTTGAACAAAAATAATATCATAAAAATAAAAACAAACAACGTATCAAATAGAAATCCTTTATTTTGTCAAAAAACATTATCTGAAAACTTATAACATATAAACAAGTGGATATATGGCCTAAACTCAAAAAGATAAAAAATTGAAGAAATTTTTGAAAGCTGGAACACTTTTTAGGTTACATCTAGTGCAACATTAAATCACTTAAATCGGTTGAAAAGCTCACAAAGCCCTTAAATCTAGCAGAACTGCCTAGCAATGGCTTGGAAAGTTTCCTTATAATGTCTGTCTTGTTAACAAAAAACTCTTCGTCAGTTTCTGAAAAACGCATTGTATTTGGTGCCTTTCTATAATAAACACCATTGTAACCATCATCTATCATTACAGTAATTCTCATAACGTACCTTCGAAATGAGTCCTTGGTTTTTCCGTAAACTTTTACTACAGCAAACTCTCCTGGACTTAATTCGGATAATTCGTTTTCAGCATCACTTTCAGAAAAACTTAAATTGCTGCTACTATCGTGAAGTGACATTTGCGCCTCCGAGTCAGAAGAATAGTCATATTCCTTTTTATTTAGTATATTTTGGTTTTCTTCAAATACTTTTCTTACTGTATTTTTATTTATCTTGATGCTTTCCTTCCTGTTTTTCTCGTTAATTTTGTATTTCTTTTCCAGCTCTGAGATTTCCATTTGCTCTTTATGTGGAGTAGATGTCAGAAGTGTAGATTTTAATCCTTTTCTTGTTCGTTTTCTCTTTTTGGTTAGTTTTGGCAACGGAATGATATCTGACGGTAACGTAGTAGACATTTCATCTTTGGAGCTTCCGGGTTTTGATTCCAGGTTACTTGAAATGCTAGCTCTATTTGGTAGATTTTCAACATTTCGTTCTTCTGCATCACCACTTGGTTCTTCTGCTCTACTATTTTGTTCTTCTGCTTTACTATTTGCTTCTTCTGCTTTGTCATTTTCTTGACTTTTGTCTTCGTCAAATACAATCATTAATTGTGCATCTTTATTATTTCGGTCAAGATCATCTACTTCTTCTTGCTCTTGTTCAGTTACTGAAGAACGTTAAAAATCTTCTTCGGTAAAGATATTTTCATCTAAAGGGAAAATACCTGTCATTTTAAATCCATTAACAGCCTTTTCTATAGTAGCAGTTTTCTCATAGGCCTGCTTGAATAATCCAGCGACGTGGTATTCTGTGACTACTTACCCGGGATTAGATGTGGTCCAATTATCACACAAATCATCATAGTAAGCTTTTAATGGCCTAAAAAAGTTTCTGTCCAGTGGTTGAGTTCGATGGCTGCTATGAGGTGGGAGGCTGAGCAAATGGATGTTATTATTTTTTGCGTAAGTGATGGCCTCTAGAGTGGTATGGGATATGTGGTTATCCAAAATTAATAGCACTGGGCTTTCAGCGGTAGGATTTGTATATTTGCGAAAGTGCTCCAAAAATTGAAGAAACTTAACTGAATTCATGTACCCAGAATCAGTTACAGCCAAAAAAGAACCAGTTGGAGCGTCCTTTATCAATAGAGGATTTAGTCTTTTGCGTGCGAAAATAAAGAATGGTGGAACATAGTGTCCTGTTGCACTCATAGAACATGCAGCTGTCACAGTTCTTCCTTGCTCTGCAGCTACATTTTTTGCTATTTCTTTTTTTCCAGTGGGAGCAACATGTTTAGTTAATTTATTTGGTACTGTTTGTAAACCACTCTCATCCATGTTATAGATTTTATTCGCAGGAAATTTATATTTCTCCAAGACAGATTTTAAATTTTGAAAATACTGTGTCAATTGATGTTTGTTGAACCCCATGGTCCTAGCTACACTGGTTTTTCGTGGTGTACGTAGTGAAAGGCGGTTTCGTTTCATAAAATTTCTAGTCCAATCTCTACCTGCTAGTTTTGATTGCTTGGAAAATTGATGCTGGATACCATTTCTTTCTGCAAACTGATATGCCAGAAAACGAAGCGATTTTAGGGTAAGCCCATAGAAACGTAAGTCTAAAGCTTTACAATGGTCCACTATTTGCTTTTCCTGCTCTGGAGTAAATACACGTCGAAATCTACCCAAGAAATTAACGCTGCTGTCAGCTTTTAGCCTTTTTCGAATGGTAGATTCATCATAGCCAAGAGTTCTACCTATTTCTCTTGTTGATAGACCTCTTTCCTTTAAATTTTTAGCCTGCATAAAAACATCCTCTGTAAATGGCCTCATGTTCTCATTTTTTCTCTTGTAGGTCCTAAAACAAAAACGTAATTTTTACAAACAAACAAAAAAACGTAATTTATACAAACTTTGCAAAAAACTTCATGAATTAAGCAAAATTCTAGATAATACACACAAACGTACCTAAATCCGCATGCGGATTTTTGCCCCTTCCGGCATGCGGACTTATACCCCAAAATTCACTATTAATTTTAGCTAAACATATTTTGAACAAACTAACCTCAAATTAAGGATTTTGTTCCTAAAAATTATTTACAATAAACCGGCTTACTCAAATTAGTTAAAAGACTTTTTAGAAAAATAGTTTAACACATACAATATTCAAAAGAATGATTAAAAATATTAGATCAGAACACCAAATTTTAAAACTTACCTCATATTTTCGTTAACTACCGCCGCACGAACCACGTGTATAGTCTGTAGCGCTGTTCGAAAGGTACTGACCGATCCATGAGTGAATCAAGTTAATATATTGTCTCTGTCATCTAGAAAGCGTGTGCGGATTCTTGCCCCATGCGGATTTTTACCCCCACCTACCCTATCAAACAAATTTTTAAATTTATCAAAATTCAAATCAATCAAAAATAAAAAAAAATAAGTCGAACAAAATATTTCAAAAATTTTAAATATATCAACTTTTTCCGACGGGCAAATAAATTTTCCTTCACCTATCCCTTCAAATTCACAACCAGAGATACTTTCACGCCTTACGTTGGTTCGCCATGTTGTTATGATCTGCTTTCTATTACTTTTATATTAATTATTATTTACTTGATCAATTATTTAATTAACGCAAATCATACATAAAAATTAAGAAAGAATCTCAGGGTGCCTTTTTATAATATAAAAAAATGTCTAAATTATCTTATGTTATACTTATCTCCTCTCGTGGTTTCAGTATCTCTTAGTTGATCCTTATCGGGATAAAATAGGAAAAGGAAATAAATAGAAAACTCATAAATAAAAACATACAATTACCTTTATTATCAAAAGCAATGTTCTGTAAATTTATTAATTAAATCCTGTGGGCATAACTGTCCAAAAGAAACTTTTACCATATAAATTAATCTAATTCAAACAAATATTTATCGCTTTGTTCTTGATACTATTAATAAAACAAGCTAAACAAACAAATTTGATATTCGCAAATTACTTATACTTCCTATTAAATTTTTGAAATGTTGGAATCTTAAATGCATATGCTTTTACGTAAAAAAATTTAACTTCTGATTATAAAACAAAATCTATCACATAGGTTATTGACTGACCTTTTTGATTCACACACAATGATGTCTCCTCTTGACCCAAACAGTTCCTCCTTGTTGATTATGTTAGGCTACCAATCAAAGCCCTCTCCGTTCTCAGCAAACAATCCAGCAGGATACCAGCAGCTATTTCTCCAAAACACAAGCCAGGCCTCTTTTTTGCCAGTACTCGTTCAATAAACTCCAAAACTCTTTTCTCTCTTTCTCTCAACAATAATCTCCTGAGACCCAAGTATCTTTTTTACTTGGTGTCACAAATAATTTTTATAATGATAATTCTTGTAACTTACTATCTTGTACTGTACATAATCAAAGAGATATTTCTTCTCGATTTGATTTGTCTCTCGTACCAATTTTCGGCTACTCCCACTATCAAAACAAAACACTAGTACTTGCTGCTGAACTACTCACGAAAACTTTTGACTGCCCCTTTTGGATGCCGGTAACACAATGATCCAAGTTGGGCGCCAATTTGTAACCCAATACTCTAGGTATTGAGATTTTGAAAATGGAAAACTGACGAAATAGGAGAAAGCTGGAAGAGAAGAGGGTTAAGATACTAATGGAGAGTGGCTTAGCTTAGACGAACAAATCAAATAGGCAGAGAGACACTATATCTCAAGTGAGGATTCTGGCTAGCTTTCATACACTGAAGATTGGCTTTGAAATATACAGAGATATGGGATAACGAAATGGTAGAAACAAGGAAGAAAATGAGACCGGTTAATGCGAGAAGGGAACGCAACTAGATAAGAACGCTGGAGATAGAATAATATGAAGATACGACAAGGAAAGAAGAAGAAAAAGGGCGCCAACTCGAACGAACAGCTCAGATTTCTGAACCGAGAATTTGAAAGGTTCGAGATTTTGAAATAAAGAAAGACAGGAAATAAACGACCGTTGATACAATGACCTGAAATACAAAAAAATATTCACTATTCACCTTGTTCTGCTATATTTTTAACTGGTGATACGAGACTGAAATAAAAATCAACCTTACTAATAACAAATATATTTATAATATTTATCAATTTAAAATGTATCCATGATACCTATAAATACATGTGAGATAAACAATAGTGGTGGAGTTGAGAAAAACAATCTAGAACCAAATGGTCACGCCAATTAAATTACCACCACTATTGCGCAATATAAAAGTATCAATAACAAAACCAGGTCACTGTCCGTGAGCGTAGCAAAATCCTATACTATGGTTAGTATACTAATATTAATTATTGATCCTAGACTAGATAAGGTATAGTTAATGCTAGAACAACTAATGGTTACACAAAAAAATGAATACCTTATCTAGCAGAGACTTAAAGGGTGAAGTACTCACCAATCGAACTATTAAGTGTCCGAAACAATTGAAATGCCAGATCTGTCTAAGTACTATACTTAAGTAAACATAGATGCTGGAAGCTATATAAAACTAACAAAATGAGTTTGGTTAAAGACTTTTCCAGAAATATTATTTAAAAACCTACCGACAACATTTATATATGTCTTAATTCCCCTTTCCCTTATCGATTAATTTATTTTATTTGAATAGTTACTAATTATTTACCATTACCTAACTTTATTTAAAATCCTACTTCAAAAAAAAACTATTTTCAATTTATCAATGTAAAGTAAAAACCAAAATATTTATACTTATGAATTGAAACATAGAAAAAACTCTTATCTTTGACAACTCCTGGGTATATTCATAGGGAGGTCCACTAGATTTGGGAAATCTCCGGGCACTATCACATCTGTGTGGAGCTGTCTAGAAGTCGAGAGGTTCTGTGGATGTATTTGATGAAACGGGTCGGTAATGGTCTATGATGTCATACTTTTAATTATATAAGGTATATTTATCCATAAAAATCCAACTAAGTATCCAAATTAGTTATATAAGGTATATTTATCCATAAAAATCCAACTAAGTATCCAAATTATGTAGTGGAATGTAAATATGGTGTTGTAGAATGTAAAAGGAACCTAAAAATACACATTTAAGACCTCTAGCCACTCTCTATAATGCAATTACATCCATTTCACTGGACCCAAACAGAGCATTACGGTTCCAAAACAAGTAAACATTAGGTTATGTCCCGTCAAACTTGTCAATCTAATCAACGTCACTTTCCGACATTTTCGCAGCTGCGCGTTGATAGCAAAAAACAATATGAATGCCACACCTTAAACGCACTAATAATAAAAAAAATATCAAAGCAATCTCCTAACAGGACATAAAACCATCATTAAATGTTGGGTTACGATGAAACGGTAACAATATGTATATGTACATATATCAGAACAGAAGGACAAATAATTTGATTTCGCTTACCCTGGGATCTCTGATATGTGACCACGTGATATAATTACTTGAATTCTTGTTCTTTTTTCCTTTGGATATTGTCTGCTGAGTTTCCTGATGTAATATATTTAATTTCAATCCATTATTTTCCCAGAGTTCGTCTACAGATAGCAAGAAGCTCACATATCACAGAGGATGTCTTTTAACCAACTGATTTTCCTATTACGATTTTCGCCTGTCCACCTTCTCGTCCGTCGTTCGGCCTGCGCCGACACGTCGAAGCACTAGGAAGTTATAAAGATACATATGCGCATCAAATAAAACACTTATATTTTCTTAAAAGGCTAATTTTTCTATTAGACTTATAACTTCGACAGAATGTTTGAAATCGTGCTGTGTTGATATTTGATACATTTTTTGTACCATAAATTTCGCACACAAATTCTTCCAAAGTTTCGAAAATTTCATCGCGGGTACTGCTGCAAGTTGAGTTGTGTGTGTTCCAAGTTCAAAGCGAATAGTAATGAATATTTTATGCTCAACAATTTTATTTTTACTGAATTTACTTTTTTTTTAACAATTTACCTCTTTTTTTTCATAACCAGTTAACAAAAACTGACTGCTTTCGGTGTGTTTATTGTAACTTGATGGCTTCAAGGGGGCATTTATGTTTATGCTAATCATATCTGAAGCCATTATAAAGTGCGCGAGTATGGCTGATGTGTTTTTACTACTCTCCGACTTTACTATACTCTGTTTTTAAACCAGGAGGAGTAACCACTGTTTTGAAATATTGACACTATTGACATTTATGAACTTTTGACAATATTGGCATTTCATAGGTTAAGTAAGTTATATTGGCGATTTTTTTGTGTTTTCCGCTTTTTATGATTTTCAGCGATTCTGTGATTTTTAGTCTAATTTTATATATAAAAAACATTGTTTTGATAACTCTTCCGCGAATTATTACTATAATGCAATATATATGGATTACGGTCGAAGGCCGATATGCTCAATCAAAAAAGAAGACGTATTTGGTGATTTTTGTAGTGACTTTCTTGGGTGTGAATCTGTCTTTTTAGTTTACTCCTCCTGGTTTAAAAATAAACTACAGGGTGGTCCAGAAACTCTACCGATAAACGAAGATAGGAGATTCCTCAGATAATTTTAAGATATTTTAACCCAATTCACTTAGTCCGAAAATGCTTCCTAAGGGAGCTAGAGCTCTTTGATGATGGCTTCTTGTAATTAGATTTTCTTAAATACCTCCAGAACGCTTCTATTGAAAAAAAAAACAAAAATTGGTATACATATTTATCTTCTAGAGATAAATCGATTCCATGTATTGCGAATTTCTAGTACCTGTCATAGGCGTCCGTTTTGGGTAGGTCAACAGTTATTTTATCGTATAACATTTTTATCTTTAATTTTTAAGCCTGTTTGATTCTGGATTATTAAATTGTGAGATATTCTACAACTAAAAGTTACTATCGTTTTAAGTCGATTGGAAAATTTTTCTTGTTTTGAATTTCTAAAAAAAATAAAAAAAAAACTACATATTTAGAAATCCGAAAACGGGTACGTTTATATTTCATAGATGAATTTATTTCATTAATTGCGAATTTCTAGTACGGTCATATGTGTCCGTTTTGAGTACGTCAACGGTTATTTTATCTCATAACATTTTTGTCTTTAATTTTTAAGCAGTTTTTGACTTTATATTATTAAGGTATGATGTATTGTAGTACTAAAAGTTACTTTTGCTTTAAGTTGGTAAAATATACCGTATTTTTAAATTTTTTCCGATTAAAGGAATTATTCTAAATTATCTGAAGAATCTCCTGTCTTCATTTGTCGGTAGAGTTTCTGGACACCCTGTATAGTAGATATTAAACACTATATTCACAATATATATGTTACCGTTAAAACCCGAATTTACTAGGAAAAACTAGTTTTAACTATGCGCTTTAGACAATTCTAGTTTTAACTAGTCAAAACTAGATTTGACTGCTAAATTCAGTTAAAACTAGAAATCCCGAACGGATTTCATTTAGAGTAGTTTATACTAGTTCAAAGTAGCTTTTTTGGAATTACTGGTGAATGTTGCAAGAGACAAGTATGTAGTACGGCTTGTTCGGGGTAGTGTTAATGACGAAGGCGGCCGGTCGGTGGCAAAGTAGTGTGTGAAACTGTTGATTGTTTTTCATCGTTTTTATTGGTTATATGACACCACTGTGTATTATTCACCATTAGTAATAATATCGAAGATCAGATTGAGAGCAGAGATATAAGAACGTGTTTTGGAAATGATTTTACAAATGGAAGAGACAGATAAGAAAGAAAGTCACTACAATGCTGTGACCAAAAGCATATGTAATAAATTAATGGTCGAAGTACAAGATGCGGAACTGTCTGCCAAGAAAACACCATAACAAGATCAAAGACAAAAATGATTTAGAATTGTTGAAGTTGGCGAAATAGAAAAGTTAGCTTCTAAAATTGATCCCATCAAATATTATGTACCTGTCGAAAATATTTTTGGCATAATTGAAGGCTCATGTTGCTATCTTTCATGGAAATCGGGATAGCTTGAATACTGAAACCGCCAGGAAATAGGCAAATATAACTCTTTATTGATATGATCAATACTTTTATACCAATGTGTGAAACCTGCCAACGGAAGAAGAGTAACAATATAAAAACGAAGAGAGGTCTTGTGTCCAAACCTATATTACATTCAGAAATGAATAGTCGCTGTCAGATAGATTTGATCGATATGCAATCACAAGAAAATCGCATATAAACTACTCTAAATGAAATCCGTTCGCGATTTCTAGTTTTTAACTGAATTTAGCAGTCAAATCTAGTTTTGACTAGTTAAAACTAGAATTGTCTAAAGCGCTTAGTTAAAACTAGTTTTTCGTAGTAAATTCGGGTTTTAACGGTAACATATACAATATATAGCACAATAAAACAGGACAGAATAAATACTATGCGAAAGTTATAAATAATTACTTAAAATTATTAAAAAACTAAAGATAAAAAAATAAAACATATTTATATTGCGATTTTTTTTTTAAACAAATACACTTATTATGATGAAAACCAACGGAAATTTCTTATAGAAATTGAACTTTTCTTGCTTTACCTTTAACAAATTCATTAATTATATTTTCAATATTCAGGTCCTTTAAAAACTCAGACTCTTTAGAAATTTCTGTAGAAATCTGTAGAAAGCATTATTTTCTGGCCGCTCCTGACCCATTCTACGAGGGCCTTTTTTTTTTCAACCTCCGATTGGTCATAAAAAAACACCAATAAATATTAAAAATTCGTTTTATTATCAAAATAAAGGGAATTTCTTAACCTATTTTTCTACATAATTGCCTTGAAGATTGAGACATTTATCGTATCTGTGTACCAGCTTTTCAATGCCTTCTTCGTAGAACTCTGCCGCCAGTGACTTGAAATGTTCATTAATGGCAGTTTCAAGTTCCTCGTGAGTCTCGAAGCGCCGTCCTCCAAGCCATTTTTTTCAATTCTGGGAAGAGGTGGAAATTGCTCGGCGCTACATCAGGACTGTATGGCGGGTGATCGAAAAAATCCCAATTAAACTGCCTAAGAAGGTTTTGGGTTACTCGAGCACTATGAGGACGGGCATTGTCGTGGATCAGAACAATCCCAGAAGTCAACAATCCTCTTCTTTTGTTTTGGATCGCTCGCCGCAACCGTCGCAAGGTGTCACAATAAACCGCTGCATTTATCGTCGTCCCCGGCTCCATAAACTCAATAAGCAACACACCTTTGTGGCCCCAAAAGACAGTTGCCATAACCTTTCGGTTGTTAAATGTTTTCTTGAATTTTGTGGGTTTTTTCGGCGAACTGGGATGCATCCACTGTTTGGATTGTTCTTTTGTTTCGGGTGTATCATACAGAATCCACGTTTCATCTCCCGTCACAATTGACTTTAAGAACCCCTCTCCTTCTGTGGAATACCGGTCGAGGAAAGTCAGTGCTGCGGCTATTCGTTGTTTTTTGTGATTTTCGGTCAACATCTTCGGGACCCATTGAGTACAAATTTTCCTATAGCCTAACTCGTCCGTAACAATGGAATAAAGTGAGGACCGAGAAACTTGTGGAAATTCCATTGCCAACGATGTTAAAGTGAAGCGACGCACAGAGTGGTATTTTCCACAAAAAGCTGGCCAAACATATTTTCATTAGTCTTAATACTCTTATAATAATTTTGGTTGTATCTTCTACAATATAATATTATTATTAATAACAAACACTTGCTAATATGTAATAATAATAATATTAAGATAAAAATAATGTATGATAATATAAATAAGTAAAGGGTACTTACCCTTTAAGATATTATATATTATACTGTTAAGATAGGCAAAATGACCTCACTCCCATAATTCAATTTTTTCTTTTTTTTTACGCTATATGTGATAAGAAAATAAGACTCAGCGCAATTTTAACCCTCCACCCCTTCCACCCCCCCCCCCATCACCAAAAACGTCATTTTTTGTGGGAGGCAATCTATTGCTATTTTCACACACATAGCGCAGGCTTTTTTAAAACATGTCTATTTTTTATAGACCTGTAGGTTTAGTGTGCCTACATAACCTCAAAATGCATTTTTATTATTACCTACTATTTTTTTAAAGCTACAATTTTATTTGGATTTTTTATTTTTTTAGGTATTTTGTGTATTTTAATAAAAATTGTATTTCTAATTTTTTCAGTTCTGTAAGGTGCATCTCCTTCGACAATCCAAAAAACTGTTTTTTACGGGTTTTTGGGGATTTTTTCCATATTATAGAGTTTAAAATAGATCAAATCAATGTTTTTTTATAGGTTATATATAATTTGAAGTAGAGTCCCTTAGGGTATTCAGGAATGAAAGTAGCACGATCAAACTTCCAAAAAGCCCCCCCCCCCTATTTTTAGTTTTGTCTATATCAACGGGGGTAACTTAATAGCATATACATCTAAAAAATAATGCAAAAAATATTTTTGTGTATTTATTTATTTATTTAGGTTTATTCATTTGCTTCTTCATCTTCAGATTCATCTTCCGATTTTTCACATTTTAAAAATTCTAGAGCTGTTTTAGAAATTGCTTTTTTTGGCCGTCTATTATTCCGTCTAATGCTACTAAGGTACGGATCAGAAGTAAGTAATAGCCTGTTTATCACGTCCTCATTGCATTCCTTTCGGGAAAATTTTCTAGAAAAATTCTCCCTATATTGACGAAAGTGTTTATTTCGCGCTTCTGCTGCTTCTTCCGATAGTTGCCCAATCGGCAACAGAGCATGAGAGATTATACTCGGGGCATGTATCAAAATTTTATGAACTGTTGGGGACATAGGTTGCCAGGCATACAACTGCACGTAATATTTTGCAGTGTCCATTGTGTACCTAGCAAATTTTTCCACAATTATATGGAATCCTGAAGATAATACTTCTAATATTATTTTAAACCGTTCAATTAGTTTAATATCAATTCCTGTGATTGACGCTGCTTCTTTGATGTTGGTGAAAAATCTGCGGGATGTATTTCCATCATTAGTATTACCAAACCCAGCCTTTGGTATATCGACTAGCAATCCCATTTTTTCCTTAAATTCCTTTTGAATGTGTTATTTTGCCAATTTTATTTTTTCTTTATCGTTTTTCAAAGTAACACGACCTAGTTTAACTTCTGCTTTTACTTTATAGGATAAGTGTAGAAGGAATTCGAAAAATCTTATTCGAGCATGTAGTATTGATAATCCAAACTTGAACGTTTCCGGATTTTCACTTTTTTCTACATCTAAATTATTAAACTCCTTCGAAGTTTTACTGCAAATATAGCAGCGTTGTGTGGATGCAGTGTCCGTAAGTGCATTACAAACCTTTCCATCCACCATTGTTGGTACTAGGACATGTTTAATAATTATATTTTCTGATATAATTGTCCCTTGTAAATTCTCAGTTTGTTCCTCAATGTATTTTACTTCTTCATTGGAAATGTCCCTAGTTTCTTTGATATATCTCATCCTAATTGGTCTGCAAAATCTAGGTGAAGAAGGATGTGGATTTTGCCAAATAACTTTTTTTTGTGCCATTAATCTTAATGGCACAAGAGAACTAATAAATAGGTTGGCATCACTGTCTTCCGAGTTATCAAATTTTTGTTTGTATTGACTTTGCTGCGAACCATCACATCCCCATTTAAAAAGTAACACAAAATCATTTTCTTTACCGCAATATGTTTCTAAAACTTCTTCTAAATATTTACAAATTCTTCTTGCTGTATGATCCACCAAATCTTGCAATTTTACTTCAGCATACATTTCACTAACAAGGCGTGGTGGATAGCATTCTTGTTTTGCTAGTTGAACATATTTATAGCAGGGATAAACAGCTTTGTTAGCTTGCTGAATTACCTTGTATTGAGACATCGATAAATTAGCTTCTACAAATATTGCCAAAGCTTCTTCTGCCGTATGTTTTTTTGTAATAGTTGTTTGACTACTAGAAGCGATAGCTTTACGAATTTTAGTCGCCCTAGTTGGAGACTTTGTTGCCTCTTGAATTACTTTTGCTACATCTTTATTTCCAACGGCCCGTTGGCTTATTTGTGCAGCATAGGTTAATTCCTCAGCATTTACATTCTTCCTAGAAATAAATAAAATAAATGGTTATTGTTTATTTATTTTTTAAATCGAGATTGTATTAGCCAAATTAATTGGTTATTTATATATCTACCTAAGTTCCAAAGTTTTTCGGCGCTTTGAACGTTCACTCAATTCCATGAATTCCTTTGTCGATCTACGTGTTGAGCTTTGAGTGTCTGATCTATAAGGTAAAAAAACTTCTTCCCTTAACCACTCTTGATTTTTTTTGAGGAATCGGTCTTCCATGAAATTACATGCGATCCACTTCCTTTTATAAACATTTTTAAAATGTTTAGTAACATTTACCCATTCCGGCAATTTTTCAGACGGACATTCCGTAATTTCCAATAATCTTACATCTAAATCTTTCAGTTTTGCATCAAGTAGCTTTTCTGTGCTACTCCTTATTATTTCGTGCATTTGTTGTCTTGTAATAGGTATTGTAGTCTCTGAAACTTTAAACAAAAGTTTTTATAAATACCTTATCTGCATAATTAAATTATTTTTTTTTTAAATGTATTTGAAATACATTATTAAAGTAAGTTTTATGACTGACGCCATGCAAAAAAGTAAGATATTCAATGATTTTACCTATCTTCAATAATAATTAATTATAAATGTAGGAATTAAGAGCAATACAAGGAACAATACAAATGCAAAAAAATAATTTCAATGAAAAATTAAAAAAAAATTGAAAGTTAAAATTAACCAAGATAATCGAATAATTCGGTATAAACAAAAGTGGTAGAAAGTGAGGTTATGTTAGGTTACACCTATTAGATTCAAAGTGAAAGTAACAAAGCATACTTAAGTGCTACTATTTTTTTACATTTGGATGCATGGGGTTTACTTCAATTAAAAAGACAATAATTGAAGATAGTCAAAATTAACCAAGATAATCGTCACTTTCGGTATAAACAGAAGTTCTAGAAAGTGAGGTTATGTTAGGTTGGGTTTTTAGATTCAAAGTGAAGGTAAAAAATATAGGTGCTATTAGGTTTTTAAATATTTTTGTACATTTAGATGCATGGTGTTTATTAACAAATTCATAAATTATCTTGTACTACTCATAGTGTTTTCGATTTTACTTAAATTGGGGGAAACATGGGGAAACGTTCAAAACTGTTTATCAAAATAAATAGTCTAGTCTTTATAATAAATCAACTCTTATGTAGTATCGATGAGTAGACAGTGACTAAAATCATTCGTTTATATCGAAAATTATACAAAAAATTTGATTAATTTTGATTGAGGTTCTAGAAGGTAATATTTAAAAAAAAATGTTTATTATTCAGTACTTACCTTCCTGTAGCATATTCATAACTGCCGCTTTCACAAAAATCACTTGAATAATAAAATACAGGTATCGCAAATCGTACAAAAAAGTATAGAAAAATCCAAAAACTAACCGCAGCCAAAACGTATTACGAAGTGACAGCTGCCAACATTGTTTGGAAGAGTTATTTGGGGAGGGGATAGCGTCATATGACGTCACATATAACGACCTGCTTTAGGGACAAGAACCGGCCCGAAATGCTATTGTGTGAAATTTGCATTTTGGCCAGCTTTTGATATAAAATACCACTCTGTGCGACGGTTGTTTCTCACCGCTTCATCAACACGTTGAACAAGCGCATCTTGACCCCCTTCGTCATGCACATCATTTCGTCCTTCTTTGAATTTTCGGCACCATTCACGCACAACTCCATCACTCATAAACCTTTCTCCGTACACTTGACACATCCTTCGATGAATTGCAGCTGCACTATTGCCTTCTGCCTGCAAAAAGCGAATGACAGCGCGTAATTCACACTTGGCGGGAGAACTAATTGTCGCGGCCATGTTGTTTCGTGTGTAGCACAGTACAGACTGATGCCTGGAAGTCGGGATTAATGTAGAGTGTAGCGGGGGAGATGCGCTGTCGCCCACTGCGCACCGCAATGGCGAAACGCTTCACGGGAATTTTTTATGGACAAATGGAGGTCGAAAAAAAAACGACCCTCGTAGATCTTAAGTAATTCTTAATTAGTTTTAGTCTAGAAAATGATCTTTCGGCTGAAGCTAAAGAAATCGGTATAGTTAATAATATACGTAACGCAATAGTAATGTTTGGGAATGAGTGGACTAAGTTATTTTTTGCAATGTTTTTTTTACTTCAAAAAATATTTAGTTTTGAATTTGATATTTATTTAACTTTGACGACTCATAGGGTGCCTTAACGCCTTGAACGATATTTGATGCAAGATGTAAGAAGGTAATAAATTGAATTTTTTATAGACACACAAAAATACGACGGCACTTGTTCAATTCTGGAAGAGAAATGTCAAACATTTGTAAAACTACTAGATAATTATTACTAGCCTACTAAGTAACGTAACGTATTGAGTTTGATGTTTTGAAAATTTTGAACATTAATGTATTGAAAATTGTTCCTTGCTACTTCATTTTTTATTTGAGCCCATATAAACTCTATCGGATTTAATTCGCAATGGTATGGCGGCAATCGAAGTACAATTACGCCTCGTTCTCGCGCCATTTCATCTACTACATATTTAATATATTTATCTTTATGACACCGTGCTAAGTTTAGTAACTCGGTCTTCAAATTTTGTTCATTGAATTTAATATATTTTTTAGTAAGCCAATCCGCAATCTCTGCTTTTCTCCATTTAGTGGTTGGTAACTGTTCTACACGCCGGGAGTGATATGGAGCGTTACCCATAACAATAACAGATCCTGGTTGAATTTTTAATAGAATATCTGAAAACCATTTTTCATAATGATCTGCATCCATTTCCTCATGGTAATCTACAGTCTTTTTAGAAACAAATGCATTTAAATCTCCGTCAACAAATCCAGTCGCTACTAATATGGGTAATATTAAGGCGTTTTCCCTTTCCAGATGGGGCTTTTAAACCTGTCGACGAATCATCTAGGAAAGCTTGTCGTTTGTTTTTCACAAAATCTTGCCAATTTTAGTCACTGTATGTCCTTCATTTAACCATATTTCATCTACAGCGTGTCTACATAAGTTGGAAACATATGGGAAATTTTTTGTTATTCACTTTACGAAAAAAAGTTATTCTTTATAAAAAGTTCTGCATGCTCTAAAACCTAAGATACAATCATCAGATATAAAATTTTTTCAATATTATACGAGGTATGTCAAAAAATATGAATTTCGTTCAAGAGTAAAGTACAGTGGAACCTCGATAAGTCGTCCCCCGATAACCCGGAAGTCCGGCTAACCCGGACCAATTTTCATCAGACAAACATTTTAACAATAGAAACATATGTTATATGTTAAAACATTTTATCTGTAGCCGCTTCTGGAATGTCTTAAAAATATCGAGTTTCATTGATAAAACTTGGCTTGACCATAATATAATATTTAAGAGATAATGGGTATCATAATTTGAACTATACGGTAAAAATGACTCATGGCACGTCGCAGAGCGGCGTTCATTATCCATTATCAGGCTATCGCAAACAACAGGCACCTTTTATTCCTTTATTTATTTTCAACTGTCTTTTAAAAAATTATTTTTAGAACAATGGTCTTTTAAACTTTAAACAATGAAAGAGCCACTGTTCTTAAATAACATAACATCGCTCCGATGGCAGACGAAATTGACACAACCGAGAACCGAAACTGACTGAGTTTTTTTTTACCTAGAAATGAACAATACTCTATCTATACTGTCTATACTACAACTATAATAGGTAAGTTAGATGTGTACTGTGCATATATATTTCATGTTGTTTTAATTATAACGGACTTTATAAGTATACCGTATTTTATTAATTTTTACAATGCTCTCCGGCTAACCCGGATTTTCGATAACCCGGATCGGCCGCGGTCCCGATTAATCCGAGTTATCGAGGTTCCACTGTACCTTTATTTCTCTCGATATCGAAAATTCTTATTATGAAAAGTTATTTGGAAATAAAAACTAAGATCAAATATGCAATTACATGCTTCTAATTGGAAAAAAATATTTTCCAAATTTTTCTCAAATTTATTGATACTTAACTTCGTTTTTATTTATTACACATACAATAACTCTTTTATTATTACTTTTACGAAAAAAAGGTATTCTTTATAAAAAGCTCTGCATATCCTAGGACCGAAGATGCAACCATCAGATATCATATTTTATTAATTTTATACGAGGGATGTAAAAAAAATATGAATTTCACTCAAGAGTAAAGTACCTTTATTTTTCACAATATTGAAGATGTTTATTAAATAAAGTTGTTTAGAATTAAAAACTATGTTTTAATATGCAATTACATCCTTCTAATTGAAATATTGTGAAATATAAAGGTACTATATTCTTGAGCGAATTTCGTATTTTTTGACACACCTCGTATAAAATTAATAAAAGTTGATATATCATGGTTGTGTCTTAGATTTTAGACCATGCAGAGCTTTTTATGAAGAATAACTTTTTTTCATAAAATGAATAATAAAAGAGTTATCATATTAGTAATAATTAAAAAATATGTTAGGTATCCATAAATTTGAGAATTTTTTTTTTCAATTAGAAGAATGTAATTGCATATTTGATCTTAGTTTTTAATTCCAAACAACTTTTTATGCTAAGAATTTTCGTTATTGAGAGAAATAAAGGTACTTCACCCTTAACCGAAATTCATATTTTTTGACATACCTCGTATATTATTGAGAAAATTTGATATCTGATGATTGAATCTTAGGTTTTGGGTCATGCAGAACTTTTTATAAAGAATACTTTTTTTCGTAAAATTAATAATAAAAAAGTTTCCCATATGTTTCCAACTTAAGTAGACACGCTGTATATAGTATATCTTTTTTCCATCTCTTCGAAATTCTGCAATTTTTTTCAGGTACCGTCTGCGCCATAAAATTATTTCTTCTTTTTCAATAAGAGTACTATTCCTCTTTCTCTTTAAATGCCTAAAGTTCATTTCACGTAAAGTACATAACAAAACACGTCTTGATATTTTTGGAATATTTTCATTAGATTGAAGGGAAAGAGCAATTTTTTTTAGTCGGTAATTCGTTTTTAGAATAAAATTCATGTACTGCACGACGAATGACCTGTTTCGTCGTATCATCGAATTTTATTTGATTCCTTCCTCTTGTCTCAATCTTTAAAGTATTACTATCGTTTGTTTTATCGACTGTTTTAATGACTGTACACACTAGCTTCCGAAACTTCAAGTCCTTCAAACACATTTCCGATCATAGTTTTTTCTTCAGGTGTTAAATTGTGGCGTTTCTTTTTGATACACGGTTCACTACTACTACTGTCAGACATGTTTATTTTTTGTCACTACTTCAATTGAATTAAACTAAATTACTCTACAGTTCAGTAAATGTAAAATCACCTTCCACTAATAACACTACAAATAATTTTGTTTTTAATTATTATTTGTCACTACTTAAATTGAATTAAACTAAATTACTCACAGTTCAGTAAAGGTAAAATCACCTTCCACTAATAACACTACAAATAATTCTGTTTTTGTCACTAAATTACTCACAATTCGCTATACGCAAAATCAGCTGTCTGGTTTATGAAATACCTTTCAGTACGCTCATGAAATTGACTTGTAGAAACACATGTAAATACTCGTACTAGTAGTACCTTTGAACACTGCCGTTGTTGCCAGTTACATCGCCTTAATCTGCGACGACATTGTCGATCTCGGACAATGCCTACCGTTAGAGAAAGATATAATAAACTACGACCTTGCAGATAACGTTCAGTGGAATTATACACTGTGTCCGTAAAGTCTGGAACAAATTCTTTTTTAGCTAAACAGAGCATTTTAAGAAATAATCCTGAAACACGTCGATTTTTGATTTTAATTTACCGTATTTTAAAATAATATTCTAATATACAGGGTGAATTACTTTCGAGTAATGACGTCACCGTCATTTTTTTTTTAATGGAACACCCCCATTTTATCTCAATTTTCGGATTACTCTAGCTTAGCTGATTCCAAAAATGTATCACGTGTTGATTCAAATTGATACAGGGTGGACAAAAATACAATAGTTTTGTGTGTGCTCATAAAGTAAGGCGTTAGTTAAATTAACAATATCAAAAATAGTTATTGTCTAGCGGACAGAATATGAAAGAAATTATTTCTTATCAATTTAAAAGAAACATAGTAGGCTATGTTTTTGTTAAATGTCATTATTTGTTTAGTAATTTATTGATGTTCAGTGACAGTTTAGTACTACAATATTTTTGGTATTTATGAATGTTTTAATTATTGCTTAGATTTAATTTAAAGTAGAAATGGAGTTAAGTGTAAAGCAAAGAATTGAAATACTTGTGATGATTGGGTATGGAGACAGATCGATAACTCAGATGGAAGTGTGCAATTTGTTTAATGATAAATATCCAGAAATACCTATAACGCGTTCAACAGTCAGTAAGATTGAAAAGAAATTTCGAGAAACTGGTACGGTTGAAAATGCACGGAAATCAGGTCGTCCCTCTGCAAATTCTGATACAGCATTAGATGTTTTACTTAGTTTTGAAGAAGATGCGCACACTTATGTATGTGCGTAAAGTTAGTCGCGATATCGGTGTTAGCAAAACAACGGTACACAAACTATTAAAGCTTGAAAAATGACATGCTTATAAAATCAAACTTGTGCAGGAATTAAACGAAGATGATCCCGATAGAAGAATTTTGCGAAGCAATGATGGATAACTGCCACCGAGACCCTCTCTTGGTACAAAACATTATTTTTTCTGATGAGGCCACTTTCACGTTAAATGGCGAGGTTAACCGTCAGAATTGTAGATACTGGGCAAAAGAAAACCCCCACTGGATGCGTGAGCATCATACACAATACTCGCAAAAGGTAAATGTATGGGCTGGAATTGTAAGAAATCGAATCATCGCACCCTACTTTATCGAAGGTAATTTAAACGGGGCAACGTACCTTGAGTTTTTAAGGGGGTATCTCGTACCTACTTTACGTAATTTGTTTTCCAGCAGACGTAATCCTGGAGGTTTTGATGAAAGTTTATGGTTTCAACAGGATGGTGCACCTCCACATTATGCTGCAAATGTTAGAAGGTACCTAGATGAAATTTTTCCGAACAGGTGGATTGGTAGACGTGGACCTATTGAATGGCCAGCCAGGTCATTAGATTTCAATCCTTTGGATTATTTTGACACAGTGTATATGCTGGCAACGTTCCATTTTCCTAGAACTGAAATCTTGTCTAAAAGATTTTAAATAGACCAGTCAAATTATTATTGAAATGTATTTGATATAAAATGGGATCTCTTGTATCGGAATGTATATTCTGAACAATGAGACGAAGAAGGGTTTTGTCAATATTTAAGCAATTAAACAGATTCTGCAATAATCGACTAATTTGTTTATTAAATAGTAATTAAATTTTCTTATTTTGTCGGTATTCCAACAACAAAAATATTTTTTTCAAAAGGGTAAACGTCTAATTTTACCTGGTTATGAAAAGTTATTAAAACATGACTCACTTTCTACAATTTTGGTATTTGAAAGTAATTTCTCTCTGTGAAAGTGATTGTGAGTTATACTATTCGTAAAAAATGCCTGCATTGTGTTTGCAAACGTGCTTTAAAACAGTTTCACGAAAAACTAGGTGCTCCAAATTCGTTTCATTTATTCATTCTAATGTAAAAAGTGTAAACATTTTATTATTGTTTTTTATTAATCTTTACTTATTTTCGACTTTGGCAACGTTTTCAAAATTTTAATTATAGACAAAAAATTATAAACTTTTATATAGTTATTTATTATTTTAATAGAAAACAAATTCGTAGACATGATAGTGCACTGATCGAATATAAAACACCGTTTTATGTCGTATGCCAGAAACGCGCTAAGCGCGTTCTGTTTTTAAATTTAATTTGAAACAATAAATATATATTATATTCTACATAAACAAACATCATGTAACCGAAAATCAATATTAATTTAAATATATATTTTATAAAACTAACCGGCACCATATTTTATGGGAGATGAACTTCCGAACGTGTTACAATAATAAAAATAATGTGGAAACAAACAAAAATTACTACCTACTACTGAATATATTTGGTTTTTAAAATGATGATTCAGTTATTTTTTGAGTTCTGGATAAAGACTTTAATCTTTTGCCAGTTTTTATTGTGCAGTAGATCGGAATGTTTTGAAATTAATTGTTCACACTCTTTTTCTTTCGGTGCTTTTTTATTCTTGTTGTGAAGCTGGAAGTATTCTCTTACGGTGCATTTTTGCTGTTCCTCCAGCGAACCCTCCCAATTCGTTTATAGCTTTTCTGTTTATCGCGGCCGCATGCACTGGTGCTAGGTTCAGGTATAACTATGTTCAGGTGACCCTTGAAGGTCTCTCAATGCTTCTGTTTCGTCCAGTTCTTCAGAGATTTTTTCGGAAGTAAATACTAATTCCTCTTCCATATCTACTTCTATTTCGTCCAATGATTTTCCTTTGAATTTTGCCGCCTGTCCCTTCTCCATCAGTAGTAATATTTTAGTTATTTTTGCCGTTTGGTACACATCGTCAGGCAGTCTGTAAGTTCTTGTTTCTATTGTCACCGAATTGAATATTTCTGGCATTGAGATCGATCAGGAGAATCGCTTTATTGAGTGTAGAGAAATATTCAAACAATTCCTCAGATAGGGGCTCGTTCGGCAAGCTGTAGTACGAGATGATCGTATTATAAGTTTGATTATTAAGGTATATGTCTACTGCCAAGTAGTCCGTATCTGGAACATTAATGTTTTTAGGAATGTTATGGTGTTGCGCGGGGTATGCTATCGTGTATAAGGATACCGTTCCCTCGAGATGTGAGACTTTTAGGACGGTGGTAGGTGTTATAATGCGGATATGAAGGTGAATATTTGGTGAGGGTGTCAGTAATACTTAAAATTTGAATATTATGCGTATGGATTAGATGTTTAACTAGAGTGTGTTTATTACTGACTCCCCGGCGGTTAATTGTACCTATCAGACAGCTCATTATGATTTCTGTTGTTAGTGGATATCACATTGTTCTCTTTCAATAGCATGCCGGCCCTAAGATTAGTACACAGGTACGAATCTGAAGCCCAGGTGGTTCCCGACTTGCATCGGGTTAATGACATGTCCAAATAAATATTGGCATGTTTGGTTAGCGTGATGTATCACATTGTGTCTGTGAGTGGGAAAAATATTCATGACTAACATGCTACTAAATGAGATCAGGTATTTCATGTCCTCGCTTAGAGGATAGGCAGGGTCTTGTCTGAAAGTATACAATTGTTGCATACTTTCTGGGTTTTGAGGGATAGTCCTTCTGGCCGGGCAACGGGGAGTGTGCTTGGTGATTTCCCTGACGGTTAGGGCACATGGGATTTTGTGTGTTTGGACAGGAATTTTGGTTGTGTTCCTGCCCACAGTGGAAGCATCTTGGACAGTGGCTTGACAGGAATGTGTCAGATGTCCGTTGTTGCTGCACTTCTTACAGAATTTCTGTCTTAGGGTGGCGGTCGTGGCTGAGAACGGCAATTCGTATATAAGGGGTTGTCCGTTGATGAGGATTCTGTCCCTTAATGCTGCCACGTAGTGATCCTCAGAGTTCGTGAAAACTCTGACTAGGGAAGTAGAGTTATGCGTTTGTTTAGATATAATGCGTATAACCCTTGTGAACGGGAAAGACGAGATAGTGAGTTGGTCACCTATCTCGGTTTCGGAGAGGGAACGGTCTACTCCTTTGATGACTAGGTGGTAGTCAGTCTGTGTAGAAGGCTGTGGGTTTGTTTTGGCTATTCTTTGGCGACTGACAAAGGACGTTACCCGTAGGTCTCTGCCAGTGATTCGCCGGAGTTTTTGCTCAAAATCACGTGAGTTGATTGGCACCTTTGAATTGAGGTAGGCTATCTTAAGGTGTGGCTTTACCACAAAAGAGGCATAGTTAGTGAGTAGGCCATTGGAATATAGAATGTGAAATGAATAAGAATAAAATAAAATAAAAATAAAAAAATAAAAATAAAATAAAAACGTTTATTGCCCTTACTTATATGTACATTTCAACCTTAAGATATTTTATTTTCTTCTTAGAAGTTCCGCGATTGCACCATCTCCTTTGATCTTCATCCTCTCGGTGTTGGTTCTTCTCTTGTTGTGTCCTGGACGTCTTCTTCTGTAGGTACTTTATCTGGCTCTGTACCTACTTTCCTGACCGGTTTGCAACCACCTGGCTATCGTCTGATCATATGGTCGATCAGACGATGTGTTTCTCGAAACATCCTCTGGGCCCTGTTATTCTCGAGGATGTTCCTGGTCTTTAGGAGTCTTCTTATGGCCTGGTGGAAGAAGTACTGGGTCCTTTTCTCGGCCACCCCCCTTAGTGGTGTATACTGGAGCCTTTCATGGATGGTTGCATTCGTCACCCGGTCCTGCCATGCTGTACCGTCGATTATCCTGTAGCATGACGTTTCTGTTGCTTCTAGTCTCTTCCAGTTGCTGTTGGCGGTTGAACTCCATACTGGGACTGCATAAAGCATAGTCGACCTGACATATGCTTGGTAGAGCTGGATCTTCTTCTTCTTCGATAGTGGTGATGACCTGAAAATGTAAGGCAGAATTAGTTTTTTACTGACTGTGGCTCTCTTCTTAATTTGCTTTGTATGCAGATGGAAGTTCATTTTTCTGTCTAGGTGGACTCCTAGGTACTTCACTGATGGTGTGGCTGGTATAACGTTTCCTCTCATCGTTAGTTCTGCCGCTGGTGGGTTGGGTTGCTGCGTAAAGATGGTGAACTGTGTCTTCTCCGCGTTTATCTTGATTTTCCATTTATCCGTGAATTCTGCAATCCTCTCTAGGTGGCCTTCTAATGTTTGGATGATTCTTCTTTCCTGTTTGCCTGAAGTGTAGATTGCTGTGTCATCTGCATACAAAGCTGTACTGGTTCTTGCATCTGTTGGTAAGTCTGAAACAAAAATGTTATATAAAATAGGAGATAAAATACTCCCTTGTGGCATCCCTTCTTGAATTTGTTGTATCCTGGACATCTTTTTGTCAGCTGTAACATGAAAAGTTCTATTAGTTAAATATGTGTCACAAATATTAACTATATAATGTGGTAATCTAGCCTTGTCCATTTTGAAGATGAGTGATTTCTTCCAGACCGTGTCATATGCCTTTTCGATGTCCAGTATTGCCATCCCTGTTTTCTGTTTTCTGTTGAACCTGATTTTGGTGTCGCTGACAACTCTTGCGAGTTGTAGTTCACAGTTTCTTCCTTTTCTGAATCCGAATTGGTCTTCATGGATGATGTTTCTTCTTTCAGCGTGTTTGATGAGCCTCTTGAATATGATTTTCTCCAGGATTTTTCCAAAGGGTTCCAGCAGTGAGATTGGCCTGTAGCTTTCTGGTCTTCTTCCATCTTTTCTTGGCTTCAGGAGAGGTATCGTCTTTGCGTGTTTCCAGTTGTTTGGGAAATGAGCTTTCTCAAGGCAATACCTGAAAATGTAGTACAGTTGTACTATCATTTTCTTCGGTAGTTCCTTGAGGACGATGTTGTGGATGTCTTCCTGTCCTGGAGCTCTGGATCCTTTGAGTTTCTTGATGATCCTGTGGACTTCTGCGGGGTGTAGTTGGTCTTCTTCTTCTATCACGAATTGATTTCTTTCTGAAATCCTGTTGTAGGCCCTGTTTACTTCGTCTATGGTCTGTTGGTCCGACATGTGTTGGTTTTGCCTGTGTGTGGCTTCCAGTTTTCTTGCAATTGCGTCAGCTTTTCTTTGGGCCTCGTAGTGTGTTCCTTCTTCATCCGTGATAGGTGGCATTTTTTGTTTTCCTCTTCTTCTGGCCTTCATCATTTTCCAGACGTTTCCCTGATTTTCTTCGGCTTTTCTGATGATGTTGTGCCATTTGTTCTCGTTGATGCTGGTCAGTCTTGTCCTTATTTCTGCTGACAGTTCATCGCTGTAGTCCTTGTACTCTTGTCTTCTTGTCCTTTGGTAAGCCCTTCTTGCGTTGTTTCTGTCTCTGATTAGGTCCTTGACTTCGTTTGGAATGATGAGTCCTTTGTGGTTTGTCTTCTCTCTTGGAATGTTGTCCTTCATGGCCTGTTGTATGTTCCTGGTGATTTCTTCTATTTTTCTTTCTATTTCTTCTGTTGTTTCGAATTCTCTTCTCATCTGGAATTGGTTGATCTGTCTTCTGAAGTTTGGCCAGTTTGCTTCTTTCCATTTCCATCGTTCTTCTGGTTCAACAGTAGGGAGGTCTGTTCTTGACGTCGTGGTGCCTGTTACTGGTTTGTGGTCAGAACTGCATTCAAAATGAGTTCTGACGTCTTCTACGATGATGTTCTTCGTGATGAATAAGTCCAGTGTGTTGTCGCGTTGTCCTCTTATTGGGTTTATCCTTGTGGGTTCGTCAGGTGCGAACAACATTTTTTCTCTGTCTTCACAGTATCTAAAAAGTTGTTCACCTGCTCTGTCCGTGTCTTGGCATCCCCAGTTGATGTGGTGGCAGTTGAAGTCTCCAGCTAGCACTACGGTCTCTTCTGAGTTGAACATCTCTTCTATTTCTTCAAGGTCTAGATCGGCTCTGTGAATCCTGTAAACAGAAAAATATTAATATTTCCAATTTTGATGCCAATGGTTTCGAAGTTTTCAGTTTCGGTGTCTACTTGGTTCCATTCGATGCTATTTTTCACGTAAATAGCCACTCCTCTGAGGGTGTGTCTTCCGATTCCTTGGTAGTTCGTTATCCTTGGAAGTTGTGTAGTCGTCTGGAATCTCGTTTCGGACAGGCATATGACATCTGGTTGGACTCGGATCACCATTTCCCTGAGTTCATTTGTTCTTATCCTTAGGGAGGATATGTTGAGTTGCAGCAGCTTTAACTTCTTATTTGGCATTGTAAAGAGCTTCGTATTTGGCAAAGATTTCTCCTCTTGTCCTGAGATCGGTGTGTGTCCTGAGTTCGTCCCTCATTTGCTTGAGTAGTTGGATCATCCTGTCGTAGTCACAGATGTCGTATATTTCCTGCCATAGATTGTTGATTTCCTCCTGTTTTTGGCTGTTGTTCCTCGGTTGAGGTTGTTGAGGTACGCTCTTGGTGGTTTGGGCATAAGTTCTTCCACTTGTCGTTGTCCTATAGGCCGAAGGGTGACTTCTTGGTGCTGTTGGTGGAGCCGTTGGTTGGGTTCTTCCGTTCTTCTGCGCTTGGAAGTCCAGGAATTGTAGGTGTTTTGGGCACAGCTGATAGTTCGATGTGTGGCTTTCACCACAGTTGCAGCACTTTACCTTGTTGATTTGTCCTTTTGGCAAAGGACAAAGTCTTGTGCTGTGGTCTTCTGCGCACTTCATGCACCTTGGGGCCCTGTAGCAGTTCCTGGCACTGTGCCCAAAAGTCTGGCAATTAAAACATTGCGTAGCACGTTGTGGTCTACTATAAGTATCCCACCGTACACGAATGTTTTGTATGCCAGTCAGTTTTTTCACTTCCTTTAGATCTTGTGTTTTAGGTACCTGAATTAAGTAGGTACTTCCATCCAATCCACTTTTTGGTTTTAATGCAGATATTTTTGCATCAATTCCGGCTTCCTTCATCTCTTCTGTCATCTCTTTGATGTCCATTCTTGGGGCTGCTCTCATGATAATTTTCTTGGTGATTTCCTCCTTCTTCGCGTATGTGTGAAAACCTTGTTTTTGTGCTACTAAGTTTTCTTTCACCTTGCTAAAGTCTTCATTAGTGTAAGTGAACACTCTCGTGCCACTTCTACCTGCAGGTGCTATTGAAAAATTTTTATGACCAAGTAATTTGGTCAAATGTTTCACAAGGTTTGTGTAGTGCCCAATTTCGTGCTGTAGTACAATTGGGGCGATCCTGATTTTCTTCTCTGGTTTTGTTGTTGGGTTTTCATTTCCTTTATTCTGCATATCGGGTCTCTTGAATATTTCGAACCTATTTTCAGTCGCAATGCCGGACGAAGTTGAAGCTTGTCCGCGTGCGTCCGCTAAATTATCGATGTTAGCTTTTTTCGAAACTTTTGCAAGTTCGAATCCGTCCTGGTCCATTATTTCGTTGTGGTAGTTGTCCATCTTGTCCTGAATGTACTTGTGTTCTTTGTTTTCTTCCTTTTTCTCTGTTTTTCTTTTGTTTGAATGCGTCGTTACTACACCTCTATTCGAGGTTGACCTGATGTTTTTGGCTACTTGCTTCACTAAATCTTTTCTCAGATTAGGAAGATTATTTGCTCTAGGGGTGCTAGAAACCTTGATAATTCTGCAATGTCTTTTCGATGTTCCAAACGCTGGTCCTTTTTTAGTCTTAACAAAGACTATTTCATTGGTATTATTCACGGATTTCTCCGATTCCTGAATTTTCTCCAAGTCTAAAAATTCCAAACTGCTCGGTCTACCGTCCGACCAGTTTGATATACTCCAGCACTTAGAAGAAATCGATCGTCAGTTCTCTCTGAGATAGAGTCGAGTGACAGGGTTAGAATGTTCGGTCAAGTACGTGTTGCCAGTACGAGTCGTCACTGTCTAATATGTGAAATGGCCTGGCTTGTGAGTTTAAGTCATCCGTGATTTGTTCTATACGGTAGGTATCGATTTTGGGAGGAGGGGCTGTCAGGTTTGGGGCATTTTGGGCGGTGCCTTGGGCTTGAATTGGCCTTTGAATATTATTTCCGCCAGAAAGAATATTGTTGTGTGTGTTATTATGAGGAGGGCTTTGTGAAGTATACTTACCACTAATACTATTTCTGCGACTATTAACAAGGATATAATTATCTAATAAACTATTTACGCTATTTCAACTATTTGTCCTTCTAAGGGGGCAACTACTGGGCCTATCTATATGGGTACTAGTGGTAGGTGTAGAATTTTGTAGGGGAGTGCCGGGCCTAGAGTCGCCTGTACTGACTCTAAATTTGGGCCTGTGGTTTCCTTTTTTTGACGAGTTAGGGTTCTTAATTGAATTAAGGCGTTTTTGGTAATTAGTAAATTCGTTCACTTTTCGTGAAATTTCGGATTGCCAGTCTTGTAAAGCACGAACGGTCACGGTGATGTCGGTATTGTATGTGATGGTTATATTTTTAATTGCTGAAGTGTTTAGAATGAAGGCAACTTCGTTAATTTGGGACGCGGATACGGATTTTCTCTTGGAAAGGGGAGGGTAATTATCGTCGGAGAGGGGCGGAACCGCGTCGCGGTTCCGACTTTGGGAGCGTGTGACGCATCCGCTATCTTGCATTGTGATTAGGACGGTAGACGACTGTGTTTTTTCCACCGTGACCACGTGGTCGACGGCTTCGGGGTGACCTTCCCCACCTACACGGAAGCTCATGCGCTCTCTTCTCGAGCGTGAGCTCCTCTTGAGGTTCTCAGACACCAGAGCCAGGGGTCGGAGTTGTCTAACCTTTTTACAGGTTCTACAGTGTCGAATCCTGACGGAACCACTGGTGTCGTCCCGTATGCTTCAGTCTGTTGTAGTGTACCGATGACCTGAAAGAGAATTTCTTAATACCCTTGTACACTATAACAGACGCCGCTCCTCGTGACTTTTCGCGCTCTTTTTCTCGTTTCTTTGTTCGCTGCGTGAGTGACGTCACACAGCCGTGCCGCAAGATATAAGCAGGCTCCGCCTACTAGCTTGCTTGACACCGGCTTTGGCGCTCTCGCGGCTTCCGTCACGTACGTGTTGCTCGTTCGCTGGCTTCTGACTAGTATGTCGATAAAGTCGCAGATCATTAATGAAAACTCATTAGCCGTGAGTCCACCTTCAGATTCGTGCCAAACATAACATTTTACCTCTTTAGTGTGTAGGTTAAAAAATGTAAGATTTTGTACTGCAAGCTTTGTTTTATAATATAAACTAGATACATTTGATTTTGGACACAGCAATACACTTTGTAAGTCCATTGTGAACACATACTTTTTGTTTGCTTTGTCATTTTCCTTTTTCTGTTCTGGTTTCTTCCTTTTTCAAAAGATGAATATCGTAAATTTCTTTTGAAATTTGGCCCCCTTTGTAACCAACACAAGTTTCACATTCATCTTACTTAGGTGTAAATAAGCCTAAATGTTTTTCCTCAAATGTATTTGAAAATACAAGATAGGACAGTGGTTTTGTATCTTTCTCTTCACTACGTCTACAATATTCCCTGTAAATATCTTGTTTACATGTCCAGTTGGGCTCGTAAATACATTTTGCTTGAAGACTGTCTATAGTAATGAGAGTCCATTTTCACCAAGCTATCAAAAAAATCATGTAAATAGACATTTGATTCTTTCTTAGTTGATTTTCTCTTATTTCTAGGTTCTAAACGTTGTGAATCATTGTCATTTAAGTTTTCAAACTCATGAAAAGATTTTTTTCCATAGTCGGATTGCTTTTTCCCCCAAATAAAGAGTGGTCAAAAACATCCTCTTACACACCCTTAGTGTTGTCATTCCACTATCAAAAAACAAAGAAAAGTTGACTGTCTTCGACTTTTTCCTATTTCTTGTCGATCTGTTGCCCTTTCTGACGGTTTGACCTTTACGAGGATACTAAAAAAAACTTTCTTTTTTACCGTAAAGATATTTTACGGAATGCATTCTAAGTTTTTGTGTGTCTCATGATAAATTGATTTAAGCATAAGTTACTTACTTACTTACTTACTTAAGCCGTCCTCTTGTACCTTACGGTGTCGAGGTAAGTGGAGAAATCAGACGTCTCCATGCCTTTCGGTCAGTAGCTAGTCGTTCTGCTTCTCTCCACCCAATATTCCTTTTTACGCAAGCTTTTCCAATATCTGCGTTCCACGTTCTTGCTGGCCTGCCTCTTCTTCGTTTGTTGTCGGATGCCGCTTTCCATACCCTCTTTACAGTTCTACCTTCACCCATTCTCGTTATATGTCCGAACCACGATAACTGTTTCGTTTCAAGTCTGTCTAAGGTCCTTCCAATACCACACCTTTCACGTCTGTCTTCATTTCTTATACGATCACGTCTGGTCACTCCAGATACCGCACGTAAATATCGCATTTCGCATGCTTGAATTTTACTACGGATGTTGTTATTCATTGTCCACGTTTCACTGCCGTAGAGTAGCACCGGCTCGTATACAGTTTGGAACACTTTCATTTTTGTTTTCAGGCTTACTTCTTTCTTCCTAATAAAACTTTTATTTAGCGCATAGTACAATTTTGTTGCACTCATTACCCTGCTGTTTATTTCTGGTTCTATATTTCCTTGTCCATTCATTGTTGATCCTAAATACTTGAAGTCCTCTACTTGTGTAATGGTCTCATTATTCAGCTTTACATTTATATTTTCTTGAGTTTTCGATATTACTAAAGCTTCTGTTTTTTCAATATTTATTTTCATCCCAAATTTCTTAAAGGCTTCATTCCAAACATTTACATTCACTTGCAAGTCTTTTTCTGATTTTGCCACAATTACCAGGTCATCGGCATATATCAACTCTGACACGTGAACTTGTTGAAGTTTATACACCCCTACCCTAGTTCTTTTTATCTTACCCCTGCATTCTTTTGCAATTTCGTCCATTAGAGTGATGAATAACAAAGGACTCAGAACACCACCTTGTCTTACACCTGTCCTTGTGTAGAATTCTAGAGATAGCGATTTTTCGTTCTTACATTATTACGTGTACATTTATATATACTCTTTATTGCTTGGATTAACTTCGGTTTCACATTTCTACGGTTTAATATTTCCCAGATCTTGTTACGTGGCGCCCGATCAAATGCTTTTTCCAAGTCCACAAAACATAGAACCAACTTACTGTTATGTTGTAGGGCTTTTTCTGTTAACTGTCTCACCGTGAATATGAGATCGGTTGTACCTCGCCCTGGCCTAAAGCCGCATTGGCTGTCATCCAGTGTGGCCTCGATATTTTCTCGCAGCTTTTTTTCTAGTATTATTTCGTAGATTTTACTAGCAACTACCAACAATGATATTCCCCTGTAGTTAGAACACTTATGTTTATCACCTTTTTTGTGTAATGGTAGAATAGTGGCAAGAGTCCAGTCTCTAGGTATGCATCCGGTATGCCAGCAGCTCCTTATGATTTTCCATAGTAACTGTAATCCTTCTCCTTCCATATATTTAATTAGCTCAGCCTTAATATTATCGTGTCCTGCAGCCTTGCCTTTTTTTAATTTTAAAATTGCTTCCCTATATTCTTCGTATGTTATGTCATCATTATCTTGTTGTTCATTTAAATTGTACTCCTCCCTGTCATTTTCTTATTTCGTTGTTGTCTCCCATTAATAATTCCATAAAATGTTCTCGCTATCTTTCGGTAATCTCTTCATTTTTTAATAATATGTTACCATCTTTGTCCTCTAAACCTGTTACTCCGTTTGATTTCTTTTGTCTTAGGTTTTTTAGGGTCCTATAGAGCAACTTCGCGTTACCCTTACTATCACTTTCCATTTTATTTCCAAATTCTTCCCATTGACGATTCTTAGCTTCTTTAATTTTATTTTTAACCATTATTCTCTGTTCCTTATATTCTTGATAATTACCTTCACTTTTATTACTTATATACTTTTTCCACAATTTTTTCTTCTTCGAAACTTCCAATTTTATGTCATTATTCCACCAAGCTGTACCTTTCAGATATCTTCCTTTCGTTACACCACATACTTTACTCCCAGTTGCATACACCAGCTCCTTAAAAATATTCCATAATATTTCTATATCCTCATTTTTCCAATTTGTTTTTTGTATTTCTTCATTTAATTTACGACAGTTTTCTTTTCTAATATTTTCAGACTGAAGTTTGTATACTTTAATACTTGGTTGTTCATAGCGATTTTCTTCATTTTTAATATTAAATGTCTGTTCTCTCCTTGTCTTTATTTTAGCTTCAACGAGAAATGATCTGAACTGATCTCATAACCTCTTTTAACACGAACGTCCGCTATTTCATTTTTATATCTGTTCTGTACTAATACTAGGTCAATAACGGATTTTTCGTTCCGCGAATCCATCACTCGTGTGTATTTATGAATCTCTTTGTGTTGAAAAAATGTGTTACTAACTTGCATATCATTCATGATGCAAAACTCGATAACTCTTTGTCCATTATTATTCCTGACTATTTCTCCATATGGTCCTACAGGGTAGTCATATTCATTGCTTGACCCTACTCGCCCATTAAAATGGCCTACTATTATGACCTTATGACTTATTTGGTCCATTTCGTCCTGCAATTGTTCCCAGAAGCTGTCTTTGAGTTCCTTGGCTTGATTTTCCGACGGTCCATACCCTACAATAATTGTTGTCTTCTCGTTTTTACTGAGATCTATTCTAAGGAGTCGTTCCGAAATATTTTTCCATCTGGTGATATTTTTATGCTCATTTCTGTGAACCATTAGGGCAACTCCTGCCCTCGCACGTTCTGACTCACCTCCAAAAATCATGTAATGCTAAAAAATCCATTTTTGTGTTTTCAAACTCATCAATAAGTTCATCTTCTTTACCATTTAGACTTTGTATATTCCACAATCCAATTTTCCAATACTTATTTTGCTTTTCATTTTTTGCATTCATAGTTCTTTCATTGTTTGTATCTTTACGGTTTAGTTTTTGTATATTTTTGTCAAGACTCGTATCGATTTTGTTAAATTCTCTCATGTCCATAACCTGTGCCACGTTCGTATCCATATCCATCCTCGAATTTGCATTAACTAGTAGTTTTTTGAACCAGTTGCTGCTACATTATCTCTGACTATTTCTATATTATTCGTATTATGGTTCCATCTCCATTTGGTGTCTTCAATAACGATAAAACCATATGTGATATTATAATACCACACCTCCCCGTTTTGTTAAAATTACATATTTTTAAAATAAGATTGATTGTCTATCATCGCCGTTTTTTTTTTTTAAAAAGAAAGTCCTAAGAAGAGAAGAAGAATATCTGAGTGTATATCCCTCTTTCCCTTTCACAGAGTGTTTATGATTACCTAATACTATTTTCAAAAATTAAATTTCCTAACTATCCTAACTAACTGTAACATGGTACATTTCAGATCAATCAATTTTTCCCTAAACTAAACTGGTATTTTATAACCTATCACTAGTTCACGTACTTTCACGTCGTGTCTTTTCGTCCTTTTTCCCGTTCACTAATTCACTTCATCAAAACAGTGTCCACAGTGAATGAAATTGATCCTAACTTTTAAATAGTCTTTTAGTGCCTATAGGCATCTCATATAAGCGGGGGAATACCTAACTAAAAATCTCGTATCTACCTAAAAGTCCTAAGCTAAGCTAATATTACTCGAATAAGTAAAAAAAATGTATCCTTTACTCTATTAATAATTCCTATTTCAGTCTTCTTTTGATTTATTTATATACGCCTTACTAACTTTAAAATATTGTACCTATAATAAAAATGTAATCTCTCTAAAAACTTCTAATATGTCTCTAAAAACTTCTAGTAACTCTCTTGTACCTATAATAAATATTTAATCTCTGTTGCTGAATGTCTAAAAATTTCACTTTTTGTGTCCCTTTGCTTACTATCTACTAACACTATTGTAAGATATTGTCTATCCTTAATTCAAACACTTCCATTTTCCGCGAAAATTTAACCTGAATTCATTATCTACCTTTAAAAATAAGTTATTTATAATTTACGTTACTTTAGAGAAAACAAAAATTTACAACTTTAATTCTTAGACATAATTCAATGATTAGCTACTTACTTGCTTAGTATCTTCTTAATTTTGCTTCTTTTCTTGCAATTTTTATGTGTCTTCTTTCATTTTTCCCACATATTTTAATAAAAAATTATCTTTTTTTCTCTTCTTCTTCTTGTCTGGTACTACAACTATATTTCTTCATTTTTCTCCACATAATAACACTTCTACAGTGTACATAATTCATCTTCATATACATATTTCATAATTACAATCATATATCATTTATCTCATATATCATTTCATATATCATCATAATCATCACTTCATATACTAGCTCCGATACCTTCGTTTTACCTTAATAAAAGAGGTTTCACTCGGATGTCTTAGTTCTCCGCCAATATTAACCCGAATTTTCGCCCTGATCTGTACGCACCATTAAGGTGGTATAGTTAACTCAAAGCACGAAATAGGTATTTTATGCGGTTCAAATTCTTCTAAAAATATCACAACCTCAATCCCTTGCTTTGAGGCCGTTGTTTATTCACGAATAATCATGAATAAAATAGGTACTCTCAAAACACAGAGTGGGTCTCTAATAAGCTTCCAAGCTTCTATAAATCACTTAGTACCTTCCCAATTTGACAAGAGCAGTGGGTTTCTTATTGTCTCAAGTTGTCTCATAATATTTAGCTTATACTATTGTTAGTTCTTCTTCTTATCTATATAGTTCTTCTCCAAATTCCTTATCTCGACGCATCAGGTCGGTTCGTTAAAAATAAATCTCTTGCTTATAGCAATGTTTGTCTTAAGCTCTTATATTAACGTATGTCATCACTAATCATTATTCATTAAAAAAAAAATCATTTATATATCATTTATCACACAAAAATTATTAATTCAGGTTCATATCATACAAAATTTAACACAAAATCGATGAAAATGTACTAAATATACTCAATAAATATCAATATGTAATAAGATAACTGGCTAATAAAAATTCAAGAATAGTATACATATTCGACAAAAATTCAATAAAAATTCAAAAATAGCATATGCAAAAGTTAGATAAAAATATTCAAAATCAGTTCATATCTCAAAATTCGATAGAAATTTTTGAAAAAAAAAAATTCGAGATTCCATAAAATATTCAAAAATAACCGGACTAAAAATCGAAATCGGATAGAGATTTTTCAAATAAATTCAATAAAAATTCAAAATTCAATAAAAATTCAATAATAGCATATATAATAAACTTCTATAAAAATATTCAATTCAAAAATCACTTCATGTTTCAAAATTCATAGATATTCTTAAAAAAAATCGATACTTCATAAATTATTCAAAAATCAGCAAAGATAAATATTCAATGTTCAATAATAATATAAAACGAGGGAAGCATTTTTAATAAAGATAGACATTCTTACTTACATTTTATCACTTTGTCTTTGTTCCCTGGGTTCTCTGCATCTTCGTCCTGGTCCGTCTTCGCCGTCTCCGTTTCCAATTTTTGTCGCCCATTTTCAGAAGATTCTCCCAATTAATTTACAGGAGCGCCATGTAAGGAACATCAATCAAGACAATCAATCTTATTTTAAAAATATGTAATTTTAACAAAACGGGGAGGTGTGATATTATAATACCACACATAATCCATTTTTATTCTTTTGCCATTTGCCTTTTCTTTTGCTGCTATATGTCTAAGGTTTTTCTGCATATCAATATCTTTAAGTGTTAAATCGCATTCAATGTATACGCGGTGTTGTTTATAACTTCTTAGAAAACTTTTTGCTTTTAGTACTCTTAGTTTGTCTTCAAACTTATTAAACTCAATAATGCACATATTGTCGTTGATATTTTGTACCTTATTTAACTCTGCCATTATTCGTAACTCTTTATTTAAAAAGTTTCATATTTCATTCTTAAGCTGTTCCGTATCAGACGTACTTATTGGCAAACCCTTCAATATTAAATTATTTTTCTTTCTTTCTTTCTGACAGATTTCTAAAGTTAGCTCTAATTTGTCCATTTTTTGTTTTATACTCATCATTTCCTTTTTTAAATTTTCATTTTTTTGAATTATTTGTTTAAGCTTTTCTTTGTACTCGCTATTCTCTTTTCGGAGTTCCTTCATTTCTCCTACCAACTCACCTACCATGTTTTTTATATCCTCTAGTTCCTTATCTTTCTTTTTATTATCAGTTATTAGCGTTTTCATCATTTCCGTAATTTCATTCTCTCTACCTCCAGCATTCTTTTTATCGGGAGATCGATACACTTTTCTGCTCTTGCTAAAGATTTCGTCAAATTCATTTCCTTTCCTTTTACCCTCCTCTGATAGATACGCATCGCTGCCGCTGTCCGTCATCTTAATTTCAATTCCTCTACTATTACAAATTACTAGGTATTATAATTAATTGTTTGTCTGTATTATACTCGTATTTCTATTTCTACCTGAATGTTGTTTATTATTATTTATAAAATAAATAAATGTTTTGCAAACCAGCTACTTATTTACAGTAAGTTTTAATTCCAATTGTTTATGCACGAAAAATTTGACACCAATTTTAAACAAGGTCAAATTTATAAAACAGCAATAATTAAAAATCACTTACCGATCGCAAAATGTTAAATCAAAATACTTCTGTGTTTTTGTACACAAAACAAAATTCACAACACTAAATAATCCTAAATCAATTTACATCGAATATCTAAATGGTTTTCGTGATAAATCCCGGATTGCGAGTTGTTTATCGCCGACACCACATAGACACGACATACACACGCCCGTGACCGTCCTCCTCGCTTTCTACTACTTAACTCCTTAAGCATAAGTATTAACTTAATATGTATTTCGATTTTTCCCCTTGCAAGATTCACACCTAAGGGTAGGATGTTTGACTTCTGGAATTAATTTAGTTGTTACATATTTTATAAGACAAGAGCCTATTTCTTGGGCGCCTCTTCCAGCTGAACCTTCTGACCAAATGTAGCAATATCTTCTATTTTCTTGAGCACTGTGTATTTCTACATTATACACCCCTAAACGACGTTTATAAAAAACGATGCCTGTAGGTATTCTGGGAAGCGTTAGGGTTTTTCTAAGTCAAAACTTAAGCACTCTTGATCTGTTTGTTCATTTGTTATCTTGAAATATAATCTTTTCTCATTTCCTGTGTCCCCCTTGGGTGCAATTGGCGATTTATTAAAGTATTACCAAGTAGGTTGGAAGGCTTCTGTAAATTAAAAGAATAATACCAAGTATGTTGGCAGGTTTCTGCAAATTATAATGTCAGATAAATTTAATATGTGGCTTAGCATTTTTATAGTTTTATCGGTTATACATTAATCTAGGGGTGGCAGGTTTTTACAGAATGCAGAACGCGTATTTTGTCCAAATGTGCATCTAACCCAATATCTCATATATTGAGGGTTGGTGGTTTTCTACATAACGCCGTCCAATTAGAGAAGTATAATATTATTTATTTATTATTAACTGTTTCATTTTGTTTACTCTCAAAACGTCCAAGTAATGATAAAAGTGCCTGGACTTCAATACTGACATATTGTTAATCAGAGAACAATAGATAATGCTTATCGAAAGTACTTACGGGCAGGGGACGAATGCGCCGAGTTTACCTGAGCTACGTTAAGCTGAGGACATAAATGCGCCGAAGGGTCGCTAATCCCTTGGTATGACTGCGCCGCCACCCGTGGTGTTGTAATAATGTCTTCCTTTTACTTTTTATATAATTTACTGTTTTAGGAGGAATAAGCTACAACTTAAGTTTAAAACTAAATTTATTTGACGTTATCACAATACAAAAAAATAATAAATTAAACAAATTTGGTTTTTGTTGCTTGGTAAAAAATTCTTATAATTTAATTTTATCTGACTCATTCATATTGAGAATTCAGACATACATGATATTGCCAGTATTTATGTGTTGCGTTCCTGGAACATTATTGGAAGATAATTCATTCGATTACATGAAGTTAACTTTAACTTAAGAATATTCCTCAATGATGGCAGTAAAATTCTCGTGTTAGTGATCCCATAGCAAATCACGAGGAAAAAAACTTAAGGTGATACAGTAGCGATCAACAGGTAGCCAAAACGCGTTCCAAGATTGCGGCTGTAATTTTGAATATTTTTTCGAGATATTTGGCACACGTATTCGTAATATAATAAAGAATGGCGGTACAGAGCCCAATTTGAAAAATATATTAATATGTAGAAATTACTCTGTAATTAAATACAATATTAAAAAAACGAGCCTGTACCGCCATTAAGAAGAACAAAAAAATACACTTTCTTCAAATAAACTTTTTTATCCGATGCCTAGATTTTGTGTCATTTTGGAACTACTAATAAAATAAAAAAATTTAGTAGTTCCAAAATGACACAAAATCTAGGCATCGGATAAAAAAGTTTATTTGAAGAAAGTATATTTTTTGGTCTTCTTAATGGCGGTACAGGCTCGTTTTTTAATATTGTATTTAATTACAGAGTAATTTCCACATATTAATATATTTTTCAAATTGGGCTCTGTACCGCCATTCTTTATTATATTACGAATACGTGTGCCAAATATCTCGAAAAAATATTCAAAATTACAGCCGCAATCTTGGAACGCGTTTTCGCTACCTGTTGATCGCTACTGTTTCCTCTTAAAATACTACCCCGACATGGTAAATATATGGTTATATAATGTACATTTTTTATTTTAGCTAACGTACGTTAAACTGATCAATAACATCATTGCATGTGGTTGTCTTTTTAAAGACAAATCAGATGCCATGATTTTTCTAACGGATATTTTTAAGTTAAAGTTGATTTCATATAATCAACTGAACTATCTAAATACCAATAAGTCGTTCCAGGAACTCAACTCATAAATATTGGCAATATCATTTTACAGTCATCTACTTTAAAATGCATAATTTAGACAGACATATGCCTATTTCTGAATTGTCAATATGAATGAGTCAGATAAAATTAAATTGAAGGGTTGTAAGTCTAAAGGGTCTAAGTGCCATTTCTTTTATTTTGAGATATAACAAAAAAACATCATTAAATAAACAATTTAATGAAATATTTCTTTATTTTTACATAAATCAATTAAAAACATATATTATAGCAAACCGTAAAATATTAAAAAAAAAAGAAATCCAAGGAACCAATACAAAATGAACATTCATTGTGTTAGAATGACTTAAGTACCATTTGAAGCGATATTGAAAATGAGCTAAGTGCCTTTATGGAAGATATCCAGAAAGTTCTCAGACTTCGGTTTGGTTAATAAAATGTTCATAGAATGCTTTCTTTTCGGCGGGTATGTATGGTAGCATGTCCTTCAAATCTTTCAATTTTTCCTTGGAAATATTGTTTCGAGCTTCTAGCACTGGCAAAGTGTAGTTTTTTAATTGATTTGGAGTTTTGTCTTTTTTGAAAACGTTGACACTGTCCCACGGTATTGAGTCATTGTGTGATTCCATTAAATCAACACGAGGTAACTTGTCTTTGCTTATGTGAATCCAAGAAATAGTTGAAATTTTTAAGTTTGTCGTATTCAAGAAGTCTGTGGAAGCCTTATTCAGGTCCTTAAAATCATTTTGGTCCAAATTAACAACTTCAAATGGATTTTTGTGACATGATTCTCGTATAATTTTTTCAACATCCTTTGGATCAAAACATTTAACTACTCTCTTTTTTTCAATTTGGGCAAAATCTCGATCGCAGGACATAAAAGAGTGACCACTGACCAAATACTTATGATCAATAGTGTCATAAATGCCATTAGCTACTAAATAGATCAAGGCAAAAAGAACCATTCTGTTTTTATTCTGGCCTATGCAGTTATCACTCCAAATAACTGCATGCTTTTTTAAAGTTTTAGGTGACATCATGTTTAGTACCTTAAATATGGAAGAGCCGACTTCGTTACCACCTCTTCCTGCATATGACTCATTCCAGAGGCACATGTAAGCCTGTTGGTTATCAGCAATATGAACACATAGATTATAGCATGATACTTGTCTGCGGAGCCGGACATTAGGGCGCGGCCACATAGGCGCGACCGTTTAGGCGCGGCCGTTTAGGCGCAGGGACATTTAGGCGCAGGGACATTTAGGCGCAGGGACATTTAGGCGCAGAGACATTTAGGCGCAGGGACATTTAGGCGCAAGGACATTTAGGCGCAAGGACATTTAGGCGCAGATACATTAGGAAAATTATTGAATAATAAAGTAGAATTAGTTCATTTCAAGCACAAGTTTATTATTATTCTATACAATAAAGGTCACAATCATATTCAACACAAACTATTCGTATAGGTATGTACATAGCAAGAGTAATCCGCACTTAGTAAAACCTAATTAATAATTAATAACAATCTATTGTAGCAATAATAATATTTAAAATAATGATAATAACAGTACTATTATGCGTTCATCTCGTAATTATGAGAGATGCCCCTAAGAAATTCAATAATGTTTCTATTTTCGTAGTCTCGTACAAGATTCTTTATTCTTACGTCGGCAAGAGTATATTTGGATCTTTTCGTTGGAGGTTCATTACCAGCAACCAGTTGCTCAAAAAACATGTCCCTACCTCGCTGTACTGTTTTTAAGCCATCAATCAATTTCCAAATACTAGGATGATTCATACTTAATTCTATTTGTAGTCGCCTATGTGCCGCCTCGGCATGATTATTTGTTCTGTCTGTGTCAGACAAAACACGATTGTGAACGGACCATAATTCTGGGCCAAAAATGGCAGGCCGCCTTCCATTCCCGCGGCGATTTGGACGTCCAACATAGGTATCTTCAAACCACTGCAGCAACGGTTCTAATTCTGGAGGCAATGAATGGGATAATTCCTCAATGGCGTTATCCAAATCATGTACTGGAATAAACGCTAACGACGTTATCATACGCGCGTGCAGAGCAAAATCAGCATCATTATTATAACGACCCATCAAACCACATTCGCCCAAATGTTTTCTTAAGTTTTTCGTAAGGTGGAACAAACAACCCAGCATCTGAGCATTTGGAAATGCATCTCGAAAGGCATTTATGGCTGCCAATTCAAAATCGCAAGAAATTTTATTTGGATTTAAATTTGGCCCTATGTTTTTGAGCAACTCTATCATTCTTCTATAAGTGACACCTTGTTTGTTTGGCAATAATGCATATGCTACAGGATGAACTCCACCAAATCTTTTGGCCATTATTACATATATTTGTGAAAAAAAAGGCGGTGCCGTTGAAAATGTGCCATCCACAAACCAATGCTGCGATGGTACCAATATCTGTAACAAAATAAACACTAATTGGTGTGGTACTTGACAAACTCGTGCCATATAATTAGCTCACGCATATACGAAGTATATATAGTGAGGTTTACGAGATAAGTCCACTTTTATCATTTTTAGCGCACTTACTCGTGTAATTTTTAAGTTTTTTTGAAATATCCTCTTAATTATTAAATATTTTAAAATAACTTAAGTAGAAAAAATCTGATGTGGTCCAACACATGAGCTCACGCATATTGAAAAAAAGGACAAAAGTGTACCTATCTCGTAAAAAATGTTAAACAAACAAAAGTTACTTCTCTTTATAACCTACATTTTTTATACTAAAGTTTTTTAAAAATATTTAATAATTACCAAGATATTTCAAAAAAACGGTAGAAATTTGACCATTCCAAAGCACACTTTACTCCTGTCATTTTTTCATTTTTTTTTTAAATATAAAGGTAATTTTTTAATTTTTAATTTACCTCCCGACAAAAGACAAAAGGATAGTCCCATTAAGAGACAAAACCTTAACAGTTTTTCAAAATATCTCACCTCATCGATATTCTTTGCTCGGCCAAATATTAAAATTCTGTCTGCGTCTGGACCGCTATCGGCTAGCAAAAAATTTTCTGCCGCTCCATTTGTTGAATAGGTTCTATATTCTTCGGGAATAATCAAGTTTTCTATCCGTAGAGGAACTGGAGGTGCGGCATTTATTAGATTCCTCTTTCTTCGTATCATTTTCTTCAACGATGTACTTTTAGGTAAAGCTGCTTGGGCGGCTTGCGACAAGTTAACTTCATTTAGACAAGTATTAATAATTTGAGATGTTTGTTCCATTGTTTCTTCAGCACGTATTCTCATTTTTGTACGCACAACATCAGCCTCAACCTTAGCCGCATTACTATCATGTGAATGTTGATGAATTTCCTTCACAATCACATTTTCCAATGTATGAATACGTTTTTTACAACCGTTGTTTTTTTGCTCACATCGCCAAAATTGTTTTGTTTCACATGCACTAAGTCTATCAAAAATATAACAATACCCATTGCTATGAAATTTCTTGTTTCCTTTCTGCGAAACTACTTCCATTTTTCACAAAACACCACAATAATCACAAAAAATATCACAAACAGCTATACTGTCAGAAAGCTAGCACACTAGTAACTAAATGAGAGCATGTTTACCTGTATTTATTATAGTATTTATATACCTGTAATAATCCTACGGCGGCCAATCACGATGCTAATTACCTGTAAGTACCATTGTAATCTACTGATGGGGGTTGTAAATATTTAAACTGTATATTGCCTTCTAAGAAAAAAAAATATACAATGTTTATTGTGGGATTGTTTCTTTTAGAGGACAAAAGAAACTAAGTGGTTTTTTTTTTCGGGGAAATATTATACTTGTATAATCCCTCTGGCCATAAAATGTCCCAAAAGTTTATACCTTTTCGGGCAGAGCCGGATTATATACAAATTTTGTTTACCTGCATACCTTATATTATTATATTTTAAGTAGGTATATTCATTCTACAAGTTCCACTTCTGAATACCCCTCTTAACTTAATGTATCTGCGCCCAAGTGTCCCTGCGCCTAAATGTCCCTGCGCCTAAATGTCCTTGCGCCTAAATGTCCCTGCGCCTAAATGTCCCTGCGCCTAAACGGCCGCGCCTAAACGGCCGCGCCTATGTGGCCGCGCCTTAATGTCCTGGACCGTACTTGTCTGCTATAAAACATTTGGCTATGTGTCAGTGTTGGTATGAAAATAACTTGTTGCATATCCATAGCCATAGTTATTGTGTTGCTAGCTGGAGACTGAGACTACTGCATTAGCTTTCATAGCTTTTTGTGCACTCTCGGCTTTGCGATGATGTAGTTCTAACTCTGCAGTATATTTTGTCTTATCTCTTCCTGCCGAACTTTTTACTTTTGCGTGCAACAAATCACACTTGGGACAAGTATCGGTTCTAGGGCGTCCAAACTTCAAATAAGCAAACTTATCCTTAATAATTAAGTAATAATATCTGTAGTTAATAGGAGAATTAGGGTATTTTTCTTTGAATGCTTTAAATAAACGATTAATATTTAAGTCTGGGCTCAGACAGAACTTTTGGGTATCATGTCGACTGTAATGACTTTCCTGATATGGGAGTGATTTTATATGCTCTATTACAAGATTTTGTATATCAGAGGAAAATTTTCTCGGTTTGTTTCCTGATCCACGGTTGTCTTTATAAATATTTTTTCTGCACTTCTTTTTCTCTACCAAAGTCTGTACTTTTTTATGGGATATCGCAAATACTGATTCAAATGTTTTTCTACATACTTGAACGTGATTACCGGTACCATCAGGCAACGTGTAAACTACAGATGTCTGCCTGCGACTCTTCGATTGATCGACGTATGTTCCATGACGTCTTCTCCCTACAGGTATTATTTGAATGAGACCAAGTAAATAAGTACCTGAAATAAAATATTAGTATCAGAATATAAATAATTCATTTTTGAGAATTTTTTTGTAAAATTACCGTTTTATTTTAAAGTATTTTCGATTAAGTACTATTTTAATTTTATCTACCTTGTTTATAGAGTCTCCAATACCGTAATACTCGTTAAAAATCCCTTCCTTTCGGCCGCGTGAAAGACGGAATGGGACGTTTCATCGCCGCCGTTTCGATGCCGCCGGTTCATCGCCAGTCCAGTTCATCGCCGGCCGTTTCATCGCCAGTTAGTCAGTTGATCTTGTATTATGGGAGATGACACGACACGACGTTAAATTCAGTTCAAAACTTATGACAAATAAATAGATAAAAAATATTATTATATTAATTTACTGTTCTATTTCTACTTCCCCTAAATTTGATACTAAACAGTATTAAATTTGTAGTGTTAAATTATATTTTATATTATAAAAGTTTAAAAGTCTATTAAAAGATTAAGTATGGCAACGGGAATGGTCATATCTCGCATTTCCTAGAATTCCTAATTAATACTAAAAATAAATAATAAATGTAACTGTCGAAAATTGGTCGAAAATTCGGAAATATGTCAGTTAGCGATTAACTGACTGGCGATGAACCGGCGGCATCGAAACGGCCGACGATGAATCGGCCGGCGATGAACTGGCGGCATCGAAACGGCGGCGATGAACTGGCGGCGATGAAACGTCCTAGACCCCGTGAAAGAAGTTTACACTGAAATTTGCACTTGCAATTCACCTGAAACCAAAAAAATATATTGGATAAATCATCTAAGTATTCATATTAATTTAATATTTTATAATGAAATAACACTGTACAAGTGTACACACACCATAAGTGCATAAAACGAAATCGAAACCGTTGACTGTTACCGTTAATTTTATTTGAATTGGCTGACATTAAAATGATGCCGAAGAGCACAGCTGTACTACTCCAAATACATTAAAACTACAAAATCAAAATATTATTAACAAACTTACCTCTATTAAAGTTTTTTTGCCACTGTAACCTTTTTTGATGCTTTGTACTCCTCTCCATGTAAACGATGTTTCTTTTGTTCGACCTTATAATTCTGTTTATTACGTTTTCTTTGAATGTTTTGATCACTCAATAATGCAACGTCCATTTCTTACAGCGTTATTAAGTCAACTATACCCATGCACATAAGCGACCACCACTCCGCAACCTCGCCCTGTTCGCGTACACGCGGTCAGACCCGTTTGAGCGAAACCAGTGGTGGCACTTAGACCCCGGTATAACTTTATCTCGATGTCTATAAATAATAATAATTATTATTTACAGACATCGAGATAAAGTTTTACTAGGCTTGGCACTTTAATCCTATTTTCGCAAAAATATTGACTTTTGATTTTTTGGCACTTAGACCCTTTAGAATTACAATCCTTCAATTATTGACAGAATTCTTTTACCAAGCAACAAAAACAAAATTTGTATAATTTATTAAGGTTTTGTATTTTAATAGCGATTTCTGAAGTGGAAATCGAAACGTCAAATAAATTTAATTTCAAACTTAAATTGTGGCTTATTTCCACCTAAAATACTAAATTTATAGACGAAATAGGTTAGCTATATAATTAAAAATTGAACGAAAATATAAGAATTTATTTCAAGAATATACATACACTACACTTACGGATTAATAACTGCACCTAATTAAATTAAAGCTCCATGTTACTACGGTAGTGGGATGAAGCTGATTTTACAAAATCAAATCGACTTATTTCACCGCCTTCATGTTTTTCCATTAATGCTCGTAATAACTTTAAGCGCTCTTTGTATTTTTTGTCAGACATTATTTTTGGGAGGTGTATGCTATTTACTTTAACTTAAACATTAGTTTGATTTGATTGTATTAAAACGTGTATAAATTGTAAAATATTAGGATGGGGGTAATAAAAACTTTTGTTGTACTCTGAATGAAACGACTCACAGCAACTCGTTGTTCTCGCAGAAGACGCTAAAGCACAAGCCCAAAACTATGTGCTGGAAAACGAGAACTGTCATCTATATAATTCTCTGTTAGATACAGTAAAACCTGCCATATCCGGATCAATGTGGCGACAGACTGATCCGGATATGAAAAAATCCGGATATCAAGACCACTTCTTTTATAGTCTCTGAAACGTGTTCTCCTTCATACATTCCAGTGATCAACGCCGTCAATAACTTTCGTCGATAGACACGTTTTATATATTCTATAATACCTTGATCGATAGGCTGACAAAGGGATCTTACATTTGGGGACAAAAAAGACATTTTATTTCGCCATATTTTAGTTCTTTTGCGTCGGGATGAGCGGGTGCGTTGTCCAACAGCAGGAATACCTTTCTCGGTAGATTTCGGTAGATGCGGACGGTAGAACCGTCCGGATATGGGGAGGTCCGGATATGACAGGTTGTAACGGTCATTTTCTAATTTCTCTAATAGAATGAGCCCGCAATTTGGAAATTTAAAATTTTGTTTTGGGCAACAGTTTTGCCTCGTTGACTTGTAATTTTCTCCATAATGCAGAAATCAGATGACTAAATCTAAACAACTGGCATGTTTTTGAAAAATTAAATTGTGTTAGGTACTAATAAACACCCTACCTCTCACCCAACCTTTCTTCTTAGTATAATATAGGTATTATAGGTACCTTGTACCTATAATAATAAACAGACTCTCTTCTTTACGTAATTTACATATTTTCCTAGATGTGCAGAAATTCCATTAAGTAAATAATGATCGTGCTTTCGTCCCACACCCTTGGATTAAAACTGTCATCGGCGCACTTGTGCCTACAGCTTAAAGGACCCTTTATCGGACCAGATTATACCAGGTAAAATCGGCGCATTCATCCCATACCCCTACGCATATTTACAAATGCTCCTATACTACGGCACCAGAGTGCTGCAATCGGGTAGCCTTTGAAATACACTATTACGCTACAAACCCTCATTGATTTGGGCACCTATTAAATTATAAGACATCTATTAAATTATGGTGCCTAAGTTTTTATTGCAATTAATATTATTGTAAGTATTGTATATTTCAATTTATTGTATTCAAATAGAAATGTCGAAACTGCAATAAACCTAGCATACATAAGAATGCGCTTTTTGACCCTAACCCGAGAAACAAATAAAACAAAAATTAAAAAAAAACGCCAATGAATAAAAAACAAATAAATATTTTTTATTTTTATTTATTTATACGTACAGATAGTCCTTGTGGTGAGACCGCTCCCGTCTGGAAAAATTTCTGATTCGGTCTCTTTGTAGATTCCTATTCAAAAATGTCCCCTTTAATCAAATCTAAAGGGTGTCGTGCGGAATTTTTGGGCAGAAATTGTTTAAACAATTTTTTTAAACAAATACAAAAAAAGTTTTTAGGTTTTTGGGTCATTCTAAACAAGAAAGGTATCTTGTAATTTTTCTGAAAAATCGATAGTTTTCGAGTTATAGGCGATTTAAAATCTGAAAAATGCGAAAATACGCAGTTTCGAGGCTTAAAAACTCATATTTAAATTAGTATTTTTGAGGTTGCCAAATACTTAAATTGAAGATTCAACATTCAGCTTCAAGATTCTGAAGAGTGATGGCGTCTAACCTTAATTTATACCGTTGTTCTTTAACTGTTAAATATGCGTGTTTATCCGATTTTATTGCCGGTACGGCGCGCTCTATTTAAAAAATCTCCTATTTTCCTCCGAAAAATATTTTTTCTAGATTCTTTGGGATATTCTAAATACAATAAGTTTCTTGACATTTTTCTCAAAAGTTAACAGTTTTAAAGTTATAAGCGATTTAAAATCCGAAAATGCGTTCTTTTGTCATATTTCGGATTTTAAATCGCTTATAACTTTAAAACTATTAACTTTTAAGAAAAATGTCAAGAAACTTATTTTATTTAGAATGTCCCAAAGAATCTAGAAAAAATATTTTTCGAAGGAGAATAGGAGATTTTTTAAATAGAGCGCGCCGCACCGGCAAAAAAATCGGATAAACACGCATATTTAACAATTAAAAAACAAAGGTATAAATTAAGGTTAGACGCGACCACTCTTCAGAATCTTGAAGCTGAATGTTGAGTCTTCCATTTAAGTATCTGGCAACCTAAAAAATACTAATTTAAATATGAGTTTTTAAGCCTCGAAAATGCGTATTTTCGCATTTTTCAGATTTGAAATCGCCTATAACTCGGAAACTATCAATTTTTCAGAAAAATTACAAGATACCTTTCTTGTTTAGACTGACCCAAGAAACCTAAAAATATATGTTCCAAGGCAAAAAAACGTGATCTTCTGTATTTGTTTAAAAAAAAATTTTAAACAATTTCTGCCCAAAAATTCCGCCCAGCACCCTTCAGATTTGTTTAAAGGGGACATTTTTGAATAGGAATCCACAAAGAAAAAGAATCAGAAATTTTTTTCAGACGGGAGCGGTCTCACCACATGGACTAAGATGCAGTTACTCGTATACAGTGCGTCCATAAAGTAACGCATAAATTCATTATTAACTAAATAAACAACATTATTAAAAATTACCGAAACAGGTCGATTTTTGATTTTAATTTATGATTTTTTGGCATATTTATCATACTAGTGACGTCATCCGTCTGGACGTGATGACGTAATCGATGATTTTTTCAATAAGAATAGGGGTCGTGTGATAGCTCATTTGAAAGGCAATTCAATTCTCTATTCAGTAATTTAAACATTAACATAATTATTTATACAGGGTGTCCAAAAACAATTTTTTAATTAAATTGATTGACACAAAATGAAGGTTACGGGTAACGGTTAAAAAGTTAATCTAATTGTTTATAAGTAACCAAAAAATCGACGTGTTTTTGCAAAATAATTTTACAGTGTTTAAAATTACTTTTTGTCATTTTTTTTATTAAGTCAATAGTATAAATGTTCTTACATAAACTGTCAGAAGTCTTACTGTAACCTCATAATTTTCTGACTTATAGTGTTGCAAAAAAATGAATTTGGGATAAACGAATTAAATAACTTTTTGACCAATTGCTTTGAAATTTAAAATATAATTTATGCACCTGAAGTCTCAGCAATTCGTGTAATAAGATGGTTCTAAGTTAATTTTTACATAAGTTATGAATATTTTTAAAAACTCAAAATTTATGATTTATTTTGCAATTTTCTAAGCAACCAATAAGGATAGACATATTCAGCGAACGCCATATTGAAATTTTTTAGACGATTTATGAGTTTCTTACTCTCAAATTTGTTTAAAATGCTCAACTTTTTGGTTATAGACGAAAAAAGCGAAAATTTACCGTTTTTGATCTTTATTTGTTTATAACTATGTATATCATCAAAATCGGCTGCATGAAACATAAAGGTTATTAATGTAGATGTTCATACTACTCAAAAAATTTGGTTTCGGCTTGGGGGGAAGCGCTGCATAATTTGGAATGGGGTGTGAAGGTTAATGGAATTCTGATAAATACAATCAGATATGCAGACGATACAGTTATTTTAAGTGATGATATGAATGGATTACAACACCTTTTAAATGCCATTGACACAGTGGGAAGAGAGTTTGACCTAAATATAAACTGTTCAAAAACAAAATACATGGTATTTAGCCGTTTGGCCCATCAAGATTCACGTTTATATGTTGATGGTCATATAATTCAAAGAGTACCCAGTTTTAAATATCTTGGTTGCTATATTACTGAACAACTAGATCCAGATAAAGAGATAAAATGTAGAACCGAGATAGCCCGCACGACATTTTTAAAAATGAGGTCATTCCTCTGTAATGATACCTTGCAACTTCAACTTCGAAAGCGCATGATTAAATGCTACATTTGGTCAGTCCTCTTGTATGGTGTCGAAGCATGGACATTAAAAATATCCACCATTAACCGTTTGGAGGCCTTTGAAATGTGGCTGCACAGATGTATTCTGAAAATACCATGGACGGCTATGCTGACAAATGTGGCAGTCCTTAAGAGAGCAAATGCTATCCGCGAGCTGCTTGATAACATCAAATATAGAAAGATGGCCTATTTTGGACACGTAGTAAGGGGAGACCGGTATAATATTATTCAACTTATTATGATGGGTAAAATCGAAGGACGCAGAGGAATTGGTAGAAAGCAGGCCTCTTGGTTGAAGAATATCCGGGAGTGGACAGGAATAAAGAAAGCAGAACACCTATTTAGAATAGCTCGAGACAGAGACAGTTTCGCCATGTTAATCGCCGACGTCAAGGGGACTTGATAGGGCACTTTAAGAAGAAGGGGATGTGTCACGAGAAAAATCATATTCCTCTGGACTATGCGGAAAGTGATACTTTCACGCACGAGACTGCCGTTGACCCGAACGACGCGATAGCTGAGTTCGGGCAAGCAGTCGAGTGCGGAGAAGACACTTTCCGCATGAGTTAGGAACAATAGTTTTTCTAGGGCCGTACGTTTGGAAAAAAGCCACAAAAAATAGAGTTATATCAATTTTTATTTAGAAGTGAAAATACACAAATTAATTCTTTGACAAGGTTGTCAAAACCAAACTTTCAATATAATGGGTTTTACCACGACGACGATATTGGTTTCCATGACGACGATTCAAAACCACTGTAATTGTCTACTGATCTCACTTTTAAATATTATGTCAAAATAATTTTATTTTATCGCCAATCGTCACTAAAGTCATTCATTATTGTACTCATTTACCCTCATTTGCGACAGCAAAGTACTTTGAGTTAACTTACAATTTATTTACTTTAATTATTCAAAATATTGTACAAAATTTATGACATTGTTAATTCAATTTATGTCGAAATGTGAAATTCTGTAGTATTTTGTAATTATTATAATCATATACAATAAATCAAAACTTTACCGATTTAGTAATTGTTCAATATTGATAACATCGATTAAAATCGAAAGCGCCATCTTGCAAAAGTTATCTGTCATCACTGTCATGAAATTATTATGACGTCTAAAATTTAAAAAGTTCTTAAATTGTAAATTGTAAGTAAGTAAGTGTTAACACCAATATCAAATTATGTTGGCGATAAAATTTTGTATGCACCACGTCAGTAAAGACTCTTTATCTAACTCGTCTGTTATTCGCCTCGCTCGCTACACTCGCTCTGCTCATAATATCAGACTCGTTCGATAAAGAGTAACTTTCTTGACTTGGTACATAAATAACTATTATCGAATTATCGCGCTAATTTCATTAAAACATGAACACAGTAAGATAAATTTGAAAAAAATTAGTAAATAATCATGCCTATTCTGTAACTCTTTTCGATGATAGAAGTAAGGAAAATCAAATAGAAGTGGCCAAGTCGAATAGAAATAGACAAAATCGGTATTCCATAACTCCCTCGGAATCTCTACAATCGGAGTAGTGAATAGAAATGACTTCGACAACATTTACCCTGTCGAAATTAAATTTCGATAATCGGAATTATGCTTGACGCAAGCGCATTGTATTTTGTTTTGACGTTTATATTTTATATCTACTAAAAATAGTTTATTACTACTTATTTACAATTATTTACAGTATTTTTACCTTTTGTACCGGCTTAATCTTTTAGTCTGTGGTGTTATTCACTTAGGAAATTGTATATTTAATTTAGTCATGTTGTATGAGTATGCATTGGACCTAACTCCATTTTCTCTGGCCTGGCATCTGAATGCTGAATGTTTGCCAGTCACAGTTCACAGTGTTGCCATACTTTTTTTGTATGTTTCTTGTACAATTTCAATCAATGGCATAATGATTGTACAAGACCGTTTAAAATGTATAGGACTTTTTATCGATTGTCATTTGTTTCGAGCTTCTGTCATATGTTGTATAATCTGTGTATGATATTAATTTACACGGATTATACGAGATATGACAGAAGCTCGAAACAAATGCCTGTGAATGGAAAGCCCTATAAAGATAGACTATAGCGTTGATTGATAAATAAAACAGTATACCAGTTTACTTGTATTTTTATCAATCAACGCTTATAGAAAAGAAAATAATTATAGAAAAGACGCCATTTTTGGAAAAAGTTGTTTATCAGTTATTTTAGCTTGAATCAAATCTTAAGATTGTATATTATTAGTAATATTTTAGATCATACATCTTTATTTATCTTTTTTATTTATCAGTTGATCTTCTTTTTCATAACAATTTTAATGAACTTTGATTTAAAACCATTTACCATCTTTTGAGCTTTTTGTGTATAATATTTACACTAATATTGTGTTGTTTACTTTTTAAAACTTTTCTTTTTTGTTATTTGAAAACTATTTTTTAAATGCAACTGTATGTAATGTGATAGTATGAAAAATTTAAGATATGGCAACGGTGTCGTATTTCAAATTTAGAACCAGTAACAAGCAGGCCACAGAACACTAATTTCGCTTGACAATGCGGGGTTGTCACCCCATCCTGACCACGTGAAATAGAAATTGCCGATTTAGATTTACCTTTATTTTGATGTGAGTTCCAGAATGCCAATCCAAACAAGAAAATGACGCGATAGATATCAAACATTCCGATTTCAGGTAAATTACGATTCGACTTGGTCATTTCTATTCGATTTGTTAAAAGTTACAGAATAGGACTAAATATCTAAATATTAGTGTCTTGCATATATTATAATATATTATAATGCCATATTACAAGGTATTTTACTTTCCCGCACGCCGTGCGGGAAAATTTACTTTTACGCACGCCGTGCAAGAAAGTGCAATTTTCGGAAACGAAATGCGTGCGTGAAAGTGACTCTTTTAGCACGGCCGTAGAAAAATATTATTTATGTTTTATGACAGCAGTAAATTATATTTTTTTTTAATGCTCCACTCGGAGTAACATTAAAATCTGTTCACTATTGGAACAATGAGTAACTTAATTCTAACCTAACCTAACTACATTTTTTTAAGCTAAAGTCTTACTCATTAGTATTTCTTTAGGTTATATTAGCATATCGCCTATTTACACTACAATTAACGTGTACACTACCGCACGATGCGCACTACACTATCTCATATGGTTTAGTACCGCACTATGCGCACTACACTAGCTCATATGGTTTGATTCTTTTAAGATGTCTGGTCTGGTTCGTGTTGTCAAGTAGCTGGAGGGCCTCAACATTCACGTGACGATGGAGCCTATCTTCGTGGTTCCGGGCAAATCTAGATATAGTCTGTCTAACGTTGTCGATCCCCAGATCATTGTGGATGATACTGTTTCTAATATACCAGGGGGCATCTACGATGTTCCTTAGTACCTTGTTTTGGAAGCGTTGAATTATTTGTATATTACTTTCGCTGGCACACCCCCATAGTTGTATGCCATAGCTCCAGACAGGCTTGAGGATTTGATTGTAGAGTAGCAACTTATTATGGATTGATAATTTGGAGTCACGTCCAAGCAGCCAATACATTTTTTTATATCTGATTCCAAGCTCTTGTGTTTTCTTTTTAATATGTGCTTTCCACCTAAGTCTTGCATCAAGAGTGATACCCAGATATTTTGCAGTATTCTCATATGGAATCTGGATATCATTTATTCTGATTGGTATGTATTGCCTCCTTTTATTGGTAAAATCAATATGTATGGATTTGGTTTCATTCAACTTGATTCTCCATGCTTTAGTCCATTTATATATCTGATTTATGGAGTTATGTAAGTTATGTACCGCTTCTTCATGATTATTTCCAACTGAGATAATTGCTGTGTCATCTGCAAATGTAGCAATAGTATCTAAAATATATTTTGAATTAAATAAATTACGCACATTCGTCTTTTTGTGTCAATTAGTTTAATATAAAAAAGAATGTGTGTGTACTTTGTACGCACGTAAGAAGATATTCTTCTATTATATAATAGGTAATTTAAACGAAGTAAATATACTTAAAAGGTTATTTGTATTTTATTTAAAAATCAAACTAACTTTCTTATCTACCACTTTCAAAAATTTTACCAAAAATAAAAAAAAATGAATCGCCCAGGAATTGAACCCGCGTCATTCCAATCTCAGAGCTAACGCATTACCCACTACTCCAGCGAGGCCCTAGGAATTGACATGTAAGTTTCGGATATAATTACACAACACGGCGACATATAGTGTAAAAATGTTATGCTTACATAATATTTTATTATTTTACTACAGAGAAACACAAATCCAAAAACACAAGAATTATAATAAATAATACATTTCCTAAAAACACTAATATATTCTTTTAATGACTTATTTGCACGGTTACAGATACATACATACCTATCTTGAAAGATTACCAATGAACTACATACTGTCAGTGTGCACAGGCGCGCAGATTTATGTACAATTTTACCCTCAATCGATTCGCCGCTAAAGAAGAATATCTTCAAAAAGTTTTGGACACCCTGTGTAAATAATTATGTTAATGTTTATATTATTGAATAAAGAATTGATTTGCCTTTCAAATGAGCTAGCACACGACCCCTGTTCTCCTTTACAAAATCATCGATTACGTCATCACGTCCAAACGGATGACGTCACTAGTATGATATATATGCCAAATATCATAAATTAAAATCAAAAGTCGACCTGTTTCGGTAATTCCTAATAATGTTGTTTATTTAGCTAATAATTAATTTATGCGATACTTTATATGGACGCACTGTATACGAGTAATTATATCTGTACCTATAAATAAAAAAAAATAAAAAAATATTTATTTCTTTTTTATTCAATGGCGTTTTTTTATAATTTTTGTTTTATTTGTTTCTCGGGTTAGGGTCAAAAACACATTCTTAAGTATGCTATGTTTATTGCAGTTTAGACATTTCTATTAAAAATTTCGACATTTCTATAAAAAAAAATAAAAGAAAAGCAAGAAAATATACCTATGTATATATAAAAATAATATTGTAGTACTTATGTTATGAAATGAGAAATTTGTGACTATGAATCTGCAGTCAGTCACAAACAAATCTGGCTAATTGGCATTTTTCAGAAAAGAACAGACATTTCTATTCCTGCTTTTCAGGCAATAAATTGAAATATAAATATACAATACTTACAATAATATTAATTGCAAGAAAAACTTAGACACCAAAATTTAATAAATGTCTTATAATTTAATAGGTGCCGAAATCAATGAGGGTTTGTAGCGTAATAGTGTATATCAAAGGCTAACCAATTTCAGCACTCTGGTGCCGTAGAATAGGAACATTTGTAAATATGCTACCCGTACATACCGTCTCTTTCATGCTAAAACCATGAACGTGCAAATTATCACATTTTGAGTTAATAGTTGATCGGATATCTAATAGTAGATCCGAATAATTTATTCAACGAAAAGGGAAGACGTCATTACAATATGGCAAAAGGTAAGTACCAATTTGTTCCTTCATAATTTTAAATATTTTTATTCTCTGAATCGCACGTTCAACATGCACTCTAGTTCTTGCAATTTCAGCTGTCTGCATTGATTCTTGTTTTAGAAAGTTGTCGTTGAAAGTTTTTTTAAGAAGGAAGATCTTATTAATTTGACCAAATGTTCTTGACACTCCTTTTCAATCAAAAATCCCTTATCCACCATAATTGCATCATTAGTGTCTAATTTTAGTACAACTTTTTCGTTAATAAATATACGCTTATCGAATGCCCTACCTCCGTAACAAGGACTCAAATATGATATTAACCCCGATTTAGTTATACCTATTAGGGTTTTTATAGTATGCGTCTTTTTATAGTGTGAGTATGTTTTAATCATATCTTGCAATGATTTGCTTTTTTGAACTGGGATTTCAGTTCAATCGAGGATAGCTCGCGTGTTTTGGAATTTATTGAAGGCAATAGGTAAATTTTCTACAATTTCTTCTTTTGTAGGCCAATATATGGCACATTCTAAAGCAGAAGGGAGAACTTGTACCATTTTGTAAAAAATGTTTCTACAATTATTAAGAGGTATGTCTAAGAAACTACGTAAGCATGTAAATGTTAAATTTAATTTTACTTTTATCAACACTAGCAAGACTTCCAGTTGCAAATTTTTCACTCCAATATCATTGTCACTTACAATGTTCAAGACTCGCTGTAAAAATTAATTAAAAAATGTCGATATTGACACCTGTAAAAGCTACAATTTTTTCATTTTTATTGATAAATGGTAGTAAATCATATTTTGATTTCTCCTTACAGCTTACTGTTTGTGTAAATTTGTCAAATTTAAACAATTTTTTTGGACTTGCATTTTTTAACACAGTCTCTTGTGGACTTGCAGCACTACAGGTAGGCTGAGGATCATGTTGACTTGCAGCACTAAAGCCAGGCTCAGGATCTTGATTTAATATAATAATTCCCTCGATTTACTGCATTTTTTGACATGGTACTGCTCCAACAGCAAAGTTGAAATAATCCCTATAAGAATCTCGTATAATCCTTCCAAATGTAGATCTATTCGCACCTTGTCTTGTGATCTGCGAAAGACAAACTGACTTTTCAGTTTCTTTATGACTTTTTCTGGACTTAGGTGAATAGGTTTTAAAATACCCTCCACCTATTAGTCAAAATGCTAAATGCACTTTTAACCATTCTTCTGCATCTTGAAAGTCTGTAATTAAAAATGCGTTTGTCATGATCCAAATCTTTTTGTGGATATGGCTTTAATCTATTAGAGGAAAAGCATCATCACCAACTATAACATAGAGTGTTCTAATTGACCTGCCAGGAAGTAAAGCTGGTTCAGGCTAATTCAAATTTTTATTCAAAAGAGCATAATACAAATTACTGGCTCCAAATACTCCACTATCACTGATTCTGCCGTTGACCCCTACATTCACATATGTAAATTATAATTTGAATCTACTAAACCCAGTAGGACGATACTGTTTGTGCCTTTATAATTGTATTAGTAAGATCCTGCAGATATTGGTGAATTAAATGTAGTGTGTCTTCCATCCAAAGCACCAACACAATTAGGGAAATTCCATGCAGACTCAAAATTTGCTGCTATTTTCAACCGTTCAGTTGTTCTATGCGGGGTTTGAAGGAATGGTTCCTTCAAGTTTTTAAAAATAACATCACACACCTCAAGAATAATTTTCAAATAGTATTTTCATGTACCCTAGTATTATACATTAATGACCTAAATGATTCACCAGTAGCCAAAAAATGGAGTGTAATATTTAGTCTATGTTCAGCAGTTATTGAGTCACGCATCACTGTGTTTGTCTTCGGTATATCATTTTTAACCAAGTTCAGAAGATTAACAAAACTTTATTCATTCAGCCGGATAAAATTTCGATAGCTACATCTATCTATATTTCGATAGCTATATCTTCTATTCTCAACTCATGGTTTAGAAGGTTCAGAGTTCCTTACCCTCTTGTCTTCTTAATAGCCATTCCTTTGTCCATGTAGACCGCTTTTTCTTTGTAGATCTTTTATTTATTGACCAAAACGCCAATCCAGTCCAGGGCCAGTCTATTTCTATACTGATTATCCATCTGTTAAATATAGAATAAGTTGTTACTATAAATATGTAATTATCCTTCAGTTCAAAAGTAGAATATACCTTCAAATTAATTATTTTTGCACAAGAATTTACTTCCCTGTCCAAATATACTACCAAAAAATAAACAAATGAATGTTGTAAGTTATAACCTTAAAATGTCATTTCTTATTATCTTATGTTACCTCTAACTTGGTTTTCTTTCATCAATGGCCTTTTGTTTATAACAAAATTCTATTTAATCTCAGTCACATTACATACTACACATGCGTCTCACAACAATTATGTTACGATTTAGCTGTAGGTGTAAAACAAGGAACAATGAAAATATTGTATAATTTTACTGTAACAAAAAAGAAGAACTCCTGTTGGGGTGAAAGTAAAGAGAATGATAACTCTAACAGAAGTAAGAAAAGGGAAAAAACTAGTGGAACAAAAAAGAAGAGAGGGTGAGGTAATAAAAATACTAAGAAAAAGCTGAAGTACTTGTATGGGAGGATAATGATAATGATGATGAAGTTGAGGAAAGGGGAAGTAAAAGGGATAGAAGTAGAAGTATGAAGAGACAGAGGCAAACTGAATGGAGTGGCTAGCAAGAGATGCAAGAGAACAACTTGACACTCAAGGATGGATACGGCTCGTTTTCATGTCTGTCGAAGAACAGTAGCTCAAAGTAGATGCTGATGACTAGGAAAGGTTTATATTAAGATAAGAATAATGTACTAAAAATTAATACAGATGAATAACTGCTAAAGAAGAACAAATTAAATAACACTAACAAATCATGGGCGCCAGGAATATGATCTTCGATCGTTCTCCCAGGTATCTTACACTGTTGTCAAATATTAAATATATTAAATATATAAGTAAATGTAAGTATAAAGGGAATAAGAATAAATGATGTACAAAATAAATTAACATTTATTAAATTTAACTACCAGTTTTTTAACAATCTCTGAGTTCGATCAAATTGAATATAATGTGACTCTAAAATGACAAAGTTATACAAAAGTTATATCTATCTAAGATAACAACAATAATATTACCTGTTACAAAATTTAATAAGTACCTCTTACTTACATATAGGGTACAACTGACATGAGACTACCAAATGGTTATAGTACGCTTGCTACGTACAACTAAATTAAAACCGACAAAGATGAAAATAATATAAATAAATAGGCATAAACCTGACTACGAGAAAATACTATAATGAATTAATCAAAGTTAATGAATGAAAGCTAAAGAAATGAAGTTAGATAAATATATAACGAAACGACGAATTAACCGAACAAATGAAGTAAAGCGAATAAATAATAAAATATTTGGGAAACCAGCAATTAACATTACAAACTAAATTTACCCGAATTACATCAACCAATCAAAGCAATAATAAAGTATAAAAATCTAATTTCTCTAGGCTTATTCCTACCGTAGATCGTAAATAAGTTTGGGAACCTAATACATTAATATACAAATATGTCATATACAAAATTATGAATTATTTTCAACTTGAAAGACTTTAACTCAAATTTTCTTTGAAAAAACTCTAGGTGTTGGATAACATGTAGAATTGTTAATTTTATTTATTCAAGAATAGTATCTGAAACATTGAAAGTTTTGTTTTTTTCTAACATTAACAAAAAGTAGTAGATTTCACTGACATTCTGAATGTCTGATTTTTTATTAATAACATGGTCTTCTTCTGCAATATATGTCATCTCTAAGAAAAGCCTCTTGTCGAATTTGTTTTCTTTTGCAAGAATCTTGACTTCATTGAAGTTCATTGTATGGTTTGATTCAGTAACATGTTTTGCTAGAGAACACCTTTCTGCATAGTGTCTAATATCTAATCAACGTAGTCAGTGGGTAGTTGTAATCCATTAAATGTTGTTTTTACTTCAAATGGATCTTTTATGTAGTATTCATTATTAAAATCATATGCTGCAGTTAGAATGTCTTTAATAAAGTTGACAATATGTTCAGTTGGTGAGTTGATAGTTGAAACAATAGGTCTTAGTGATAATGTTGGTTTGTGTATTTTTGGTAATGCACAGAATTTTGGAGCGTTACTATTATATTTCGTTAGTTGTTTTTCGGTGGGTTCGTCAATAAAGGGCCTAGCCGGGTAAGATGGTGAAAAGTGCCCCCAACTCGATTTAAATTACATATAGGCCACTTTTTAGCACATATAGAGGAACTCACTTTCTGAAATTTTTAGCCCCGTAGGTGGTCACGTGACCCCCCTAGAGCCTAATTAGGCTTTTTATGTTTTTATTTTTTATCTCAGCCGCATCAAGAGCTAGCCAAAAACTTTATTTAAAAAAGTTGTAAATTTCAAAAAGATCTATATGAAAAAAAATTTTTTTATTTTTTGGCGGGAAATTCGAATTTTTAGAACAATTTTAAACTTTTAAATAACTCTGAAAAAAACTAAGACACTCGTTTTTACGAAAATCAATTATAGCGTGTACTTTTGCACAATCTTTCACCCTGAATTTTTTCAGATTTTTAAAATTGGTGAAACATACCTTTGAAAATAAAAAACCGCATTTTTTCGTTTTTTTTTTCGTTTTTTGATACAATTTTATACATATTTTTCAAAAAAGGTAACACCGTCACTAGAATAGGTAAAAAACTGAAAAATAATTGGGGTTTGCTTTATAAAATTTTTTTGTAACGCCATCCATTTTCAAGATACAGGGCGTTGAAGAAAACAAAATTTTACACATTTTTTACGATTTTGCTGAAACTACTGGCAACATTGTAATAAAACTTTGCAGGTTTTAAGAGGTAGTTATTGTGCATATTTTGACATACAATTAAGGATTTGATATTCATCATTGGCGCGCATAGGGGTAATGGTCTGAACTTTTTAAAGAATAAAGATAGTACGCCACTGACATATTTCAAATTAACAATCGTTTTTGAATTCCTCGTTCAATTTGTGACAAAAAAATCTATCTTCTTATTTTTTCATACGACGCGCCATTTTTATTCAAAAAATAAAAGATCTTAACCCTTACAAAGCTTTCGAACTTCTAGTAATAGTTTCTACATCTACATACATAAACTCGTACATCCATTATAAAAATTAATTTCGAATACTTTGAAAGCGTTAAGATATTTTATTTTTTGCAACAAAACGGCGCGTCGTATGAAAAAATGGGAAGATAGATTTTTTGTCACATGGAACGAGGAATTCAAAAATGATTGATAATTTGAAATATGTCAGTGGCGTACCATCTTTTTTTCTTTAAAAAGTTCAGACCACTACCCGTATGCGCGCCAATGATGAATATAAAATTCTTAATTGTATGTCAAAAAATGCACAATGACTACCTCTTAAAACCTGCCAAATTGTATTGCAATGTTGCCAGTAGTTTCGGCAAAATCGTAAAAAATGTGTAAAATTTTGTTTTCTTCAACGCCCTGTATCTTGAAAATGGATGGCGTTACAGAAAAATTTTATTAAGCAAACCCCAATCATTTTTCATTTTTTTACCTATTCTAGTGACGGTGTTACCTTTTTTGAAAAATGTGTATAAAATTGTATCAAAAAACGAAAAAAAAAACCAAAAAAATGCGGTTTTTTATTTTTAAAGGTACGTTTCACCAATTTTAAAAATCTGAAAAAATTCAGGGTGAAAGATTGTGCAAAAATACACATTATAATTGGTTTTCGTAAAAACGAGTGTCTTAGTTTTTTTTCAGAGTTATTAAAAAGTTTAAAATTGTTCTAAAAAATTGAATTTCCCTCCAAAAAATTAAAAAAAAATTTTCATATAGATCTTTTTGAAACTTACAACTTTTTTAAATAAAGTTTTTGGCTAGCTCTTGACGCGGCTGAGATAAAAAATAAAAGCATAAAAAGCCTAATTAGGCTCTAGGGGGTCACGTGACCACCTAGGGGACTAAAAATTTCAGAAAGTGAGTTCCTCTATATGTTCTAAAAAGTGACCTATATGGAATTTAAATTGAGTTGGGGGCACTTTTCGCCATCTTACCCGGCTAGGCCCTTTGTTATTAAGTAAATTCTTTACTAATTTATTACTTTCTTTTTGTATTTTAAGTGTAGGGTCAGAATTTAGTTCTAAATATGTTTCAATATTTTCAAGGAGTTGTTGTGCTAATTCTACAGTGTGTCAATTTTAAAACTTACAATGGCTATATCTTACGAACAAAAGCTGATATCGAAAAATGCTTGAAACTGTTTCTAGGATAGTGAGGGGGAACTAAAATGACATGAAAGAGAACTCACCCCCATCAACCCCCTAGGCCCCACCCATCACAACCAAAAAAGTTTAAATTGCAAACCCCTACTTGTGATACATCATTGAAAGGGCTATAAAAAATTCTATTCAATGGTATAAATAATAATTATACAGGGTGAAGCAATAATTGTGAAACTTTGGCTTAAATGAAAAATTTAATAAGGATTTGTTGAATTACAAATTTATTAAAAATGTCAATTAAGTAAATATTTAATGTGAATTCCGTTTTTTGGTAAACAATAATACAACCTATTTTCAAATTCTGCACGAAATTTAGCAAATGTTCTAGTAATAGGGCGACATGCTTGAGTAATTCTTTCTCGCAATTCCCCAAGTGAAGCAAGGTGAGTTTTATAAACAACTGATTTAGGGTAACCCCTTAGAAAAAAGTAATATACTATTCTACTATAAAAACTACTATCCAATGGTATAAATAATAATTATACAGGGTGTTAATATCAGCTGGCTTACTATGACTTTTTTATTTGTAATGCTATCTCCCGGACTATTATTTTAAATGGTAAGCGTCCGCTCGTACTTTTTTGTTAATTAAAACTTAATTTTCCATTTTTGCCTTAAATCAGTTGTTTATAAAACTTAACTTGCGTCACTTGAGAAATTGCGAGAAATAATTACTCAAGCATGTCGCCCTATTACTAGAAAAACATTTGTCAAATTTCGTGCAGAATTGAAAATAGATTGTATTATTGTTTACAAAACAACGGAACCCACTTTGAACATTTACTTAACTGACATTTTTATCAAATTTGTAGTTCAACAAAACCTCATTAAATTTTTCATTTAAGCCAAAGTTTCACAATTATTGCTTCACCCTGTATAATTATTATTTATACCATTGGATAGCATTTTTTATAGCCTTTTCAATGATGTATCACAAGTAGGGGTTTGCAATTTAAACTTTTTTGGTTGTGGTGGGTGGGGCCTAGGGGGTTGATGGGGGTGAGTTCTCTTTCATGTCATTTTAGTTCCCCCTTACTATCCTAGAAACGGTTTCAAGCATTTTTCATTTTCAGCTTTTGTTCGTGAGATATAGCCATTGTAAGTTTTAAAATTGACACACTGTATATAGTCTGTTTGTTTCATGTCTACAGTAACGTTTCCTTTATACAACTACAAAGAAAAAAAAACGTTTCCTTAGTCAGATCTAGTGACTATAAGTTCTGGATGTTCTTTGAGAAATTTCTTTGTTTTGGTAAATAAGTAGTGAAAGTAGTTGTTGGTCTTTTTATTGCGTTTAGCGTAATTAGTGAGTACGTTAGTAGATCTAGCTCTTGTGTTAATTTTTGTTTGTTCATCTTTAATTGATGAAGCCACCAAGTAAGCTCTTTATTGTAATGTCATTATTCACTTTTGGTTCTATACTGAACTTTGGGCCTAGTGCTAAAATGAAATGGGCTGTTCTTTTCTATTTTAGGGGTTGGTTAGTGGACTGTAAACTTTCTAATGGGTTGGAACAGACACGGTGAGCAGGCCTATTATCACTATTCTGTGTAGGTATCTGCTCGTTTGGGTGTAGATTAAAATGCTGGCTAAATATTCATGAAGTGGGCTGTTCTTTTCTATTTTAGGGCCTGGTTAGTGGACTGTAGACTTCTTAATGGGTTGGAACAGCCACGGTGAGCAGACCTAGTATCACTATTCTGTGTAGGTATCTGCTCGTTTGGGGTAGATTAAAATGCTGGCTAAATATTATGCTGTTTACTGACGAGCGAAGAAATTATGACAATTAATTCAATCTCTAATAATAAACATAAGGTGAAAACAAACAATGAATTACTTACAGATTTAGAGTTAAAAATATTTAAAAATGTTCTGGTACATAATATGTTCAAAATAGTACTGAAAATATTAGTTAAAAGCACCTAGATCATTAGTAATTAAATATAAAATCAAACATAAAAACTAAGAAATAATTAAAACAATACTGCTACACATGTATTCTTCTTTTTTGTACAGTCACTTTTGTGCTGTGTGACCCTTTGTTTTAGCCATTGAGAAGTTTGGCCAACGTAACAGCTCTGGCAATTCAAACAAGGTAGTTTGTAGAAAACATTAGTTTTATTTACCGTTGGTGTCTTGTCTTTTACTTTAGCAAACAGTTGTCGGTTTTCTAATAAATTATATTGAAAAATTTTGATGTTGGTAAATTATTTAAATAAACTAGTCACAGAAGGTGTTAAATGTTTTATTAATGGTAGTTTTTTATATTGGATTGTTTGTACTGCTCCGATATCAGTGGGACCGTCAAAAATGTCTTGAGTTAAATATAAATTTTTTAAGGATATGTTTTGGGTATCCATTATTTTTATAAATGTCCAACAGCAAATTTAAGTTTCTGTTTATGAATTTATCATCACTAATATGCCTTACCCTATTCTTCATTGCAATCACTGTATTAAACTTTTGATGAGTAGGATGATTTGAAAAAAAGTTTAAATATCTTCCAGAGTGTGTTGGCTTTTGATACCAATCTTATCAATATTTTGTTTTGTTCAGTTCTTATTAATTTGGTGTCCAGAAATGATATCGAACAATCATTTTCAATCTCTAAAGTAAATTGGATATGTTTGTTAAAGTTATTGAAAATGTTCAAGGTATTTTGAATTTGTGAAGTAGAAACAGAACATATAAGATCGTCTACAAATTTTTTAATGAAGGGTAAAGGGAAAGGTAATTGTGGAATAATGACATCCAGCAAATGGTCCAAAATGATGGTTGCTATTATGGGGCTCAGTGGACTACCCATAGGTGCTCCAAATATTTGTCGATAGAATTTATCATTGAAGCTAAAATAGGTGTTCTCAAAAACATAATTTAGAAGTATTAAAAAACTATCCTTAGAAATTGTTGTATAATTTTAAATGAGATTCCATTTTGACTGTATTATATTACTGACCAGATCTATTAGTAAATAACGATATGACATCTAACAAAATCAAAACATAATATTTCGGTAACATCAACTCTCTGACATCATTAACAAATGAAAATGTATCCTTTGCATTATAGTTGTTCACTTCGTCAAAAGCATCTTTAAGAATGTTGCAAGAAATTTGGATAAGTCATAAGTTACCGAATTTATAGAGCTTACAATAGGTCTAAGTGGTATACCTTCTTTATGCATTTTTGGTAAGCAGTAAAGTTTCGGACGATGCATTGTATATAGTCAGTTTCTTGGCAAATTCTTGATTTATTTCTAAGTTATTTCTCATAGCTTTAATAAGTTCATTATACGAAAATTGTATCGTAATAGTTGGATCTCTTTTCAGATGTTTTCTTTCACCTTCGGTGACTAGTTTATTTAAACAATTTACCAACATCAAAATTGTTCAATATAATTTATTAGAAAACCGAAAACTGTTTTCCAAAGTAAAAGACAAGACACCAACGGTAAATAAAACTAATGTTATCTACAAACTGCCTTGTTTGGATTGCCAGAGCTGTTATGTTGGCCAAACTTCTCAATGGCTAAAACAAAGGGTCACACAGCACAGAAGTGACTGTACAAAAAAGAAGAATACATGTGCGGCAGTTGACCATTACTTAAAAACTGGGCATCAATTTGACTACCCAAATGTCAGGGTTCTACAGCAAGAGAATAATTACAAAATAAGATTGTTTTTGGAAATGTGTCATATTAATAGAGAAAAATGTGCAGTACATTACAAGGCAGACACGGGACAGTTGAGCAATATTTACTGTAATATTCTTAGTATGTTAAAATAAATTTTCTGTTTACAACTATATTTTAAATCACCCTGTATATTTTTAATGTGTAATTTTATTGTGTTTTAATTATTTCTTAGTTGTTTTTATGTTTGATTTTATATTTAATTACTAATGATCTAGGTGCTTTTAACTAATATTGTCAGTACTGTTTTGAACATATTATGTACAAGAACATTTTTAAATATTTTTAACCACCAAAGTAAAAAATATTTGGGTAAAAACCCTTTACAAATAATCCGTCATAGGAACATAGAAAAATGATGTGAATTTAAACATCGATGTTTAAAATATCCAATGTTTCCTGCTCTAGGTACCATTGAGCTCGAGTTTGACTTGTTCACATCATGTCTGTATGGTAGCATGCTTTGGTGGTTAGCATGTGGGATTCTGAGCAAACACTGATGATGAAAACTAGTTCTGTTCTCTGTATAGGAATTTTAACAAGTATACCTTTTATTAAGGATTTTAAAATTTCAATTCGATTATTATTAAGTATAATATGTAATAATAACTAAATTGAATGGAATTTATGAAAACAATTATTATTTTTGTTCATGCAAAGATGTAGTCCACATTTTGAACATTGAATATACGAACAAGAAGTACACTTTGGCATCTTGCATCTCTGTCTTGTGTCTTTGTACAGTTACCAGTGTGAGTGACCATCAAGCCTAACGTCTTTTGGAGGAATATTGTTGTTGTTGCTAACGTTTTCTTTTTTGCTATTTCTTTTTCAAGATCTGAAGGCCAAATGCCTTTTCACCAAACGATTACTTCCAAAGTTGCATAAGCAATATGCCACTTCAGCCCGAAATTCAGCAAGTTTCATCCAGTTCTCTGCTCCTTTTCTCTGCAACATCAACGGTAAAGAAGCCAAGAATTTACAAGCGCCATATCAAGGAGATGATAGAATAGCCTCATATACCACTTTTTTATTTAATTTTGATTTTGTACCGCCCAATGAGGCTATCCATAAGATCCACCCCTCCCATATGTTGGTATATTCCTGAACCAACTTAAGGCATGCGATGTTGATTTTTTGCTTTCTTTTTCTATCAAACCTGTCAACATTTCCTTTCGGCAATTCCCCAGCACATGTTGCCAACAAGCAAACAGTCTCTCCAGGTCACAGTGTTGTCTCTCCAGGCCACTGACGATATTTTCACGCTTTCAAAGTCACACACATACTCAACTGAAGTCCCACGATCCATTTATTTGCTTCATCTTCAGATGGCAGCTTGCAGTTTGGAATACGGTTTCCTCTAACAGTGCCTAGGGAATATATACCTTTGTTAGCAAGATAATGGAGTATAATAGTTATCAAAGTAACATAATTCTGATTTTCCGGGATAATTCTAGATAATCTGACAACTACATTGGCACTTGCTCCTAGGTCTGGTTCATTTACCCGACGATTCCTTCTATCGTTTTCTGTACCAGTGTATATTTCGAAATTGTAGGAAGATCCACTAACACCGCATAAAACGAAAAGTTTATATCCCACTTCAGTTCGTTTTAAGCGTCGATCGAGTGTAGGTCTTATCAGTGCGAGAACGGTAATTAAGTTTTGTTTATAGTTTTTCGATTGCGATGAATGGTGATTCGGATGGGAAATGTTACCCTCCTGATAGGTGAAAGACTATTGTCATAAGTGAAGTGGATATGGAATGTAGCGGAAATGGAAAAAGCGACGAAACAGGTGGTATTGAAAAAATAATAAAACAAAAAAATAAATATAGTTCAACGAATCAAGGTCCATATTTTGTGTTTGTGCAAAGTCGAGATATGAATATTGGTAAGTATCACAAAATTTCTACAGCTAGAGTGATTTTACAGGCAGAACCGGATATTAAGGATAACATTCTAAATATTTCTGTAACTGGTAAAAATAAGGTTAAAGTCGAATTAAATTCATATTGTAGTGCCAATAAATTAGTCGAATCTAAAGTATTTGAGGAAAAAAATTACGAGGCTTATATACCCACTTTCTTTACATACAAAAAATGTGTAATAAAAAGTATTGACAGAGATATCAAAGACGATGATTTATTAAACATAATTAAACCTAAATATGGAAATAACTTTAAAATTTATGAAGTAAGAAGAATAAAACAGAAGATAAATGGTGAGTTGCACCCTACAAACCGCAGTTATTGTTACTTTTAAGGGACAAATGATTCCTAAACAGGTAGTAATAGAAAAAATTATTTACGATGTACACATATATGTTCCAAGGGTAATTCAGTGCAGACAGTGCATGAGGTACGGCCACGTAAATTTTAACTGTAGGGGTAAAATTCACTGCGGGAAATGCGGCAATGAGCACGAAACAAATTCTTGTAATTCGCAGCTGATATCATGCATTTTATGCAAAGGGAATCATGAAGCAACGGATAGGAAAAATTGTGAAGAATTTCATCGTCAGAAACAAATCAAAACATATATGGCCACAGAAAATGTATCCTATAGTGAGGCTAATAAAAAACAGTGACAAAGAATGTAAACAAAAGTACTCATTACTCAGTACCGGTTAAACGTAGACGAAATCTAGAGGGTTATCCTAATTATCCCCGTTCAGGATATTCTGACGAGCATAAGCAGATTCTTTTATCTCCGTCAACTAGTAGTCAACCGGTATATCAAAATTATAGAAATATTCCCAACTATTCCCAACCAACAATTAGCTCAAGTTCAAATAACTCTAAAATAAACTCTGTTTGTGATATGATTATAAGCACTTTTAAAACTGTATTAAGGAATAACTCAATTACTTTGGACAATATAAAAATGTTTGACGATTTTAAAAATAATTAAAGTCGTATTCTCGCAGACAATGAATAAGTTCAAAATTGTACAGTGGAACGCTAGGTCCATTATACACAATAAAGGTCATTTTGAGAAATTTATTTTTGATAACAATATTGATATAGCCATAATTAGTGAAACGTGGTTAAAAGAAAAACATATTACTTTCAGTGGTTATAATATACGTATATATGTATTTCGGAGAGATCGCGGGGACGGTTATGGAGGTTTAGCTATTTTAACAAAAAATTATATTCAGTTTACAGGTCATCCCAATCATCATAAAATCAATCAGGTTATGAGTATGTCAATAACAGTCAAATTAAAATCAAATAAAGTGCTTAATATAAACTGCTCGTCAAAAGTTAGGGATATAGAAAATTCTGCTGATTTTCATAGTTGATTTTTTCGCGAACAGACGGATTGCGCATTTTTTTTTATTCAAGCCTTTTTTTTAGTATTTAAACAGTTGTGCAAAGGTTTACTCAAACTTATTTTTTGTACTTATACCGGGTGGAAGAAAAAATATGTTTTTCTTGTGTTAAGTTTGAGACACCCTATAGGGAGAACAAGATACAAATGTGAGTATACATCAGAATAATATTATAGTCTTATGTTTTTTGAACATGTTGTTGTTTGAATGTCCCTGATATCTTCAGAAACAGAAAAATAGACGGTTTTGTAATTTAACATGTGTTTTAACCGAAACAAAAGTTTGAGACACCTTGTAGGGAGAAAAGGGCACAAAGGTGAGTATACCCCGATATTATGTTGTAGTATCATATTTTTTGAATATTTTATTTTTTTAATTTCTCTGATATCTTTAATAACAAAGAAACTAGACGGGATTACTCTTTAATATGTTTTCCTATGTTTCACATGTGTGATGTGACGCATGTTGTCGGTTAAAACACATATTAAAGAGTAATATGGTCTAGTTTCTTTGGTATTAAAGATATCAGAGAAATTAAAAAAATAGAATATTCACAAAATATGAGACTACAACAAAATATCGAGGTATACTCACCTTTGTGCCTACAAGGTGTCTCAAACTTTTGTTTCGGTTAAAACACATGTTAAATTACAAAACCGTCTATTTTTTTTATTTCTAAAGATGTCAGGGACATTCAAAAACAAAATGTTTACAAAACATAAGACTACAATACGATTTCGATATATACTCCCATTTGTACCTCGTCCTCCCTACAGGGCGTCTCAAACTTAACATAAGAAAAACATTTCTTTTCTTCCACCCGGTATAAGTACAAAAAAAAAGTTTGAGTAAACCTTTGCATAACTGTGTAAATACTAAAGAAAAGTCTAAAATAATAAAAAGAAATTAGCGGAATCCGTTAATCTGTTCACGAAAAAATCTACTATAAAAATTCAGCAGAATTTTCTATATCCCTAACTTTTGACGAATAGTTTATATTCAGTGTATGCAAAACCCAATTTAAATGTATCAGAGAGCGAATGGAAATTTTTTTAAAAGAGTTTAAGCACACAATTTTTGGTGGCAGGAGACTTTAATTGTCATCATAATGCATGGGGTTGTGATCAGAATGATAGGGCTGGGCTTAATCTCTTAACAGCAATAGAAGACTGTGAGTTATGTTTTTTAAATAATGAGGCCGAAACTATAATATCTGGTTTACACACTAGAAATAAATTAGCTGTGGACATAACTATATGTTCCAGCGACATATCTTCTTGTTTTAATTGGAACGTAAAAAATGTATCTCTAAGTTCTGACCATTTTCCTATAATAATTGAAAGCAATCTTGATAATATAACAATAGTTAATGAGAGAACCCGATGGAACGTGAACAGAGCAGATTGGTCGTTATTTTCTTCTATTCTTGAAACTACTGAAATTAAAGATATAAATACGGATGATAATATTAATTACATATATAATACATTTATTAATATAATGAATGATGCTTGTGAATTATCAATACCTAAGAAAAAAATGACGATCAATAGTAAATTTAATAAAAAATGGTGGAACCCAGAATGTGCACCAGCTATAAAACTTCAACAAGAAGCTTTTTTTAGAATTTAAACGAAATAGTACACTTCGCGTCATATAAAACTGGTACACTTTTTTTTTCCCAATGTAAACCTGTGTTCAGACTGACAATTATTGTTCGTGAATCACTTCGTTGTTGCCATCACAGATAACGGAATTGCACTAAATCTAAATTCAAAAAAATAACGTAATATTTCGAATTGCAATACATATATTTAAATTCCATACTTGTTCACTGTAAAAGTTATTCATTCTGTATTAATTTCAAATTAAATTTTTAATTTTTCCAGTGGGTTTTATTACTTCTACACAACTTAATGCAGTTTTGTCCTACAATTTACGAGAAACCAATCACACCTCTCGATTTGACATTAAACATAATAATTTAAAGTCATGTCAAGATTTATATCTATAATTATTTTAGAATTGAAATATTTTCATAAGTTATAATAAAACACGAATCAATGTATGGATACTTAATTGAGATGACGGAAAATTATTAATGTTTTAGTTTTTAGTACATTAAAAAATGCGGTCTGTCGCTCATCCCCGTTTTTACCTAGTTTGATATAATATTTTCGTTGAACTGGCAACGTTGACCTAGAAATTAGAATGACACTTGTGACAAGATCAACTTACACAACTTGAAAAACACGATTTTCGGTTATAAGAGTTGTACCAGTTTTTTTTGACGCGAAGTGTACATATGAAAATTATATAAAATATCAGAAAGCAGAGGCAATTAAGAAAAAAACAATATTGAAAAGTAAAAAACTTCTTGGCGAGAATTTTGTAGTAAATTAAATAAAAATACTCCAGTCCAAGAAATTTGGAAAGAAATTAAAAAAATCAGAAATACTTATAATCTCCCAAAGAATCAAGTAAAAAAAGATAATTGGACTGAAGAATTTTTAAACAACTTAGCTCCGCCCTGGGTTACACAAAATATAAATAATGTTAACCCTCCTAAAATGTTAACAATAATAATTTAAGTTTGTTAAATGAATTTACTCTAAAAGAATTAGAATATAGTTTAAAGTGTCATAAGAATACTGCTCCTGGCTTAGACAATGTCCATTATATTATGCTGTACTATTTACCAAAGTGCCAGAAAATGAGATTGTTAAATATAATTAATTTAATATGGATAAAATCTGAATTTCCGGATTCGTGGAAAGATTATGTAATTAGACCTATTTTAAAACCAAATAGAGATATAGACTCTACGGATTCATATAGAGGAATTTCGTTAGGATCGTGTATTTTAAAAACATTCGAACGGATGGTAAAGAGAAGACTCGAATTCTGGTTAGAGAAAAATAACAAAATTAGTGATACACAATATGGGTTTCGTCAACTAAGATCAACATCAGAAAATACAGCTAACCTTATTCTAGATAACGTGTGACCCAAAATTATTGTCACCATAGGTGGCTCTGAACGACAGAGATAGTTATACAGTGCATGTCTATTCTTAATTCAGATATATTTACCAGTTTACGTCAACTTCAAGAAAAGTTAGGTTATGTAGAGATGTTCGTTGTTTGATTTTATTTATTATTGTTACTTATAATTTGGTTAATTCTTTTTATTTTTGATTAAAGTTCTGTGTTAAAAGTTTTGACTGATTTTTTATGTTTTATAATGTTAATCAAAATTAATTGATAAACCAATGATATAAATTCAGATTAAAAGAGGACAAATAGGAATCTACAACTTCAAATAAACAATGAAATATTGGATCCAAGAGTTTCTAATGTTGGATTACCGCAAGGAAGCATCCTTAGTCCTCTACTATATCTCATTTATACCTCAGGCTTACATAAGAAAATTAATAAAAGAGGAAACGTTCTACAGTTTGCTGACGTGTGTATGTATGTATTTAAAGTTGAAATCGATCAAGGTATCAATATAATAAGTGAAATGTTTTCGACAATAGAAGATTATTACTTTAACATAGGACTAAACATATCTACAAAGAAAACTCAAGCATGTATATTTTCCAAAAAAAAAAACAGAGAATACCACAATTTATAGTGTTCAATAACGTTAATTTTGAGGTTCAATCATCCATTGATTATTTGGGTATGGTAATAGATAGGAAGTTATTATGGAAAGAACACATAGACCGCTTACTAACAAAAACAGAAAAAGGACTAAATGCAATAAGATCAGTGTCATACAAGTTGGGGTGCTGATCCTAATGTTACGCTTACCTTTTATAAAGCTTATATTCGATCAATAATAGACTATGGGTCAATTTTTTATAGTCAAACAGCGAAGACTCACCTGCAAAAGTTAGATACGCTAGTAAATAAAGTCTTAAGAATCAGTATAGGTGCACTTAAGAGTACACCCATTTCAAATTTAAATGTAGAATGTAATGAACCTCCACTAAATTTCAGAAGAGAATACTTAACTGAAAAGTTTTTATTAAAAATGTTTGCAAAAAAAGTCCTATAGTACAAAAATGCTTTGACCTCAGTATTTGTGATCTAGTCAAGGAATATTGAAAAAAAAAGCCTACAATACCTATTATCGAATCATACAAATACGTAAGCATACAACATAGTAAGAACATTTCCAGTTCGAGAGAATTACCATGTTTTAAAATAAAATTAGAACACTTGGACAACATAAAAGTAGGTTATCTTAGAGACTACTCAGAATTTCCACAATATATCCGGAATAGTATGTTCCAAGCTGACATAAAATCTGTTTCCTAATTATTCATATATTTATTCGGATGCATCTAAATCAGATCTAAAGGTTACATCTGCCTTTTACGATCCAGATCGGAAATGTAGTACAGTAGTAGATCTAACCTTGGGTTCAACGCATTTCAAACAGAGAAGTCTTAAACAGAGTAGGTCAAGGCGAAGGTGACTTAATGAAGATGATAAAAAAGAGAAAACTTGAATATCTGGGGCATATAATGAGAGGTAGCAGATACAGGATGCTGCAGTTAATACTCAATGTAAAGATCGACGGAAAAAGAGGAATTGGTCGAAAGAAATATTCATGGCTCCGAAACCTTCGTCAATGGACTGGCTTATCAGCAGATCAATTGTTACATGCCGCACAAGATCGAGAACGATATCGGCAAATTGTTATGGAAGCTACCCACGCCTAAAAATTTGGGCACGGTACTTAAAGAAGAAGAAGTAGATCTAAATATTAACACCTCGATATACACCGCTGAATTAATAGCAATATTAGAAGCACTTAAATATATTAGTAATTTGACAGGAACTAAAGCTATTCTTTGCGTCACGATATAAGAAATTTGGCCTGGCACTGGTGGGTTGTCCCTACCGATTTAGTATCATAATAACAAACAACAAACCCTCCAGGAGCGGAGTCGCTAAAATTAAGGGGAAAGGAACAAAATGCAAGATTTTTATGCCTATTAACAAGTATATTCAAATGGGAAATAAGCCACAATTTTACCTAAAAATGATTTTATTAACGTTTCGACGCCCAAGTCGGGTGTCGTTGTCAAAATACAAAATAATACTAAATAAATAAAAATGTTGTTGCTTAGTAAAAAATTCTTCTAATAATTTATTTAATCTGACTCATTTATATCGGCAATTCAGACACGTATTATACATTTTAAAGTAGACGACTTTAAAATGATATTGCCAATATTGATGAGTTGCGTTCCTGGGACGACTTTACTAAAAGATAGTTCATTCGATTACATGTATTATATATTATTTTGTATTTTGACAACGACACCCGACTTGGGCGTCGAAACGTTAATAAAATCATTTTTAGGTAAAATTGTGGCTTATTTCCCATTTGAATATACTTGATTATAAAAATGCCACAAGAAAATAGCTTCAGAACAACAATGCCTATTAACATTTTCAATGTGTTTTAAATGTAATCATTTTTTTTTTCGAATTCCGGGAAAACTAATATTTAAGTAATTAAAGGCAGAATGAAAAATTACTTTATTCCCGGGAGCCAAAAGTCCCTTGGGATGAATTAAAAGTTTCTTTTGAATGAGATATTTGAAATTCAAAATCACACTAAATTTTCTTAGTTTTTCACCCCTGTAACTTTTTAAAATAAACATAGAAGTTTTCAGGGACTTTCGGCCCTCGGTAATAACGTAACGGCTTAAAGCGGAAAGTTTGTATCCATCCCCTTAACAAAAAAAGTTCAAGTCTTCAAGTAGATATATTATTTTAATTGTGTTGGAATAATAAATATAAATTTAAATATATCATTATTATTATTACGTATTTATATCTATGTAGTTATAGGTATATTATTATGTACAATGAAATAAGAGAAATGAACAAATTAAACAAATTAAGGAAAATAATGATAATAACAGTAAAAGATTAAAAGAGTGGTAGCAAAAATCAGAATTAAAAAAGATAACATTATAAAAAATAACAGAAAATAACATAGAAAAATAAAATTTGAAGTTTAGACGGAAAAAAATAAATACAAATTACAACTCTGTCACTATCGCTGTTATCTTCACTAGAATCGTCATTTTCCGTTTTTATAACATGTGAAACACAATTTTGCCACAGTGTTGGGGAAATATTTTTTATTTCTTCTACAACATGTGACACCGATTGGCTACTAAATTTGGGACAGCAGTTGTTTCGCCGTAAACTTTCCTTGAGTTGGCTCCAGATTAATTCAATGGGGTTGAAGACACAGAGTAGTAAGGAGGTAATCGCAATACATTATGACCATCACGTTTGACTAATTCGTCTATAACAAACTGTTTCTCAAACACTTTTGTGTGAAGAAATTCCAACATTTCTTTTTTTGTATATGTTTATTCAAAGTACAAATCATTGTCATACAAAAAATCAGATATTTGTTTTTTTGTCGAACCTACACCGGGGATTTTTCTAATTTGTTCGCTGTGATACGTCGCGTTATCCATTACAATGACACTTTTTGGAGTCAAATTTGGCAACATCTTCTTTTCAAACCATTCCTTAAACAAGCTACTCGTCATATTTTCATGGTAATCCAGCTTTGAATCTTTAATGTTTTTTGCCGATAGTAAAAAACTTTCCCCTCCAAGTCAGGCATTTTTGGATCCATTGTGCAGAATAATTATTGTGCGCATTGGACATAAAAATTGTTTGTGATAGTTTGTAATTGATTCCAAGCAAGTTAATTTCAGATGAGTAAACTAATTCGTCTACAGCAAACAAAATTTTTAATACGAAGCATTGTCTAGAAATTTTAATTTTAATAATTTATTTGCATTGGCAGGTAACTAGTCAGTTCTGTAAATAATATAAAGTCTGGCCCTAGAAGCTGTTCCAATACTATTGCCACCCGTCGCAAAGATAATTGAGGGATTAGTAACATCAACTATTTATTATGATACTAAATCGGTAGGGACAACCCACCAGCGCCAGGCCAAATTTCTTATATCGTGACGCAAAGAATAATTACGTCATATTCTCTGATAGTAAAAGTTCAATACAAAAAATTCAAAATAGCTCTTACTATAATAATATTGGATTTAACTATGTATTGTCTGAAATCATAAATCTGGTGAGTACAATAAAATTAAGAGGATCTAATATAATGTTTTGTTGGATAAAAGCTCAGTGTGGATTATTAAACAATGAAATAGTAGACAAAATTGCCAAATATAATGAACCATCTAAAGAATCAGAATATAAATGTGTAATTGAGGATCTAATTTCTCATTTAAGGAAAAAATGATCAATTCATGGCAAACAGTGTACAATTTGTCCAACAAGGGACTATATTATAAAGGCGTGAAACCAAGAATACAGTCCTCTACTTGGTTTTAAAACTCAAATTTCAATAAAGACATGATTAGGATACTATCTAGAATAAGATTCAACCATGCTCTGTCTCCGTTACATAAATTTAAAATTAATTTAGCTGAAACTCCACTTTGCGAATGTGGCGAAGAAGGCAATTGAGCATTTAGTCTTAAATTGCTCATTAAATACACGTTGCATAAACCAATTTGTAAAAAAAATATGTGAGTATATCAATAGTGAAAAAAATCCTGTTATGCTACCTTTTAATTTATTAAATTTAATAAAATCCAACAACTTGCATATATATATGAAATAATTTTTCGCCACATACGTGAAATGAAATTGAATTTGTAAATGGAAAAATTTATTTAAATTGTAAAACGTTAGTGATGTAAGTCCTTTGTTTTAACTCAGTTGTTACCCTTTCCATCCGTGGTCTAATTTTATTTTGTGCAAGTCCGTGAAAAAAATATTAAAAAGAAAGAAAAAAAAAATAAAAAAAATAAAATATAATAAATAAAAAAAATAAATATATGTAGCTATGTATGTATAAGTCAAGATAAGATTAGGTCTATATTGTTATTACGGGTTCTCTCTATAACAGTTGTTAAAAAAAACTTGAATTATTTATCAAAACAGAATAGGCTAATGGATTATGTCCCTAGTCATAAAATAAAACTACACACACACATATCCCACTTATGGGGTTTGGCAGGCATGTATTGTTTCACATAGGGCCTTCCTTTTGAGGGAGCTCATGATGAGCTTTTTGCTCATCTACTGAAAGCTTTTGTTCCAATGGTATGCTTTGGAATTTGTTATCCAAATGATCGACAAGTAGTATAGTATAGTTGATCCAAAAGATGGCATAACCCAGACATCCAAAGTGAAAGTTATCCTTCAACACCAAATTGTTCTATATGGCCCACACAATGTCCAGAAAAAAGTCGTACCATTTTGAGCGTCGGGTTTGGGGGGGGGAGAGGGGGGAGAAATCGGTAAATTCGTAGTTTTTTAAGTTTTTCGGCAGTATTTCTAATACTATGCGGTTTAGCATGAACAACCCTCTATACAAAATTGTTCTACATTAAATTTGAAATAAAAAAGGCCCTATGCATAATCTTTCTAAAATGAATGGTTCCAAAGTTACGGAGGTAGGATAGTATAACTGGTCCAAAAAAAAGGCCTAACCAACATCCAAAGTAAAAGTTTTCCTCCAACACCAAAATGTTCTATATGGTCCACATATTGTTCAGTAAAAAGTTACACCATTTTGAGCGTCCGGTTTGGGAGGGAGATGCGAGAGAAGCCGGTAAATTAGTAGTTTTTTTAAGTTTTTCGTCAATATTTCGAAAACTATGCTTTAGCGTAAACAATGTTATATACAAGAATGTTCTACATGAAATTTAAAACAAAAAATGTTCTATACATAATTGTTATAAAATCAACGGTTCCAGAGTTACGGAGGGTGAAAAGTCGAGGTTTTCGATACTTTATATTTTTTGTGCAATATTTATGATATGACTATACCAAAAACCCAGACATCCAAAGTAAAAGTTATCCTATAACACCAAATTGTTCTATATGGTCCACATACTGTTCAGAAAAAAGTCACACCATTTTGAGCGAAGGGTTTGGGAGGGGAGAGGGGGGAGAAATCGGTAAATATAAAAAGTATCGAAAACCTCCACTTTCACCGTCCGTAACTCTGGAACCGTTAATGTTATAACAATTATGTATAGAACCTTTTTTGTTTTAAATTTTATGTATAATATTTTTCTATAGAACATTCCTTACGCTAAAGCATAGTTTTAGAAATATTGACGAAAAACTTAACAAAACTACTAATTTACCGATTTCTCTCCCATCTCACCCCCAAACCGGACGCTCGAAATGGTGTGACTTTTTACTGAACAATATGTGGACCATATAGAACAATTTGGTGTTGAAGGAAAACTTTTACTTTGGATGTTTGGGTTAGGCCTTTTTTTGTACCAATTATACTATACTACCTCCGTAACTTTGGAACCGTTCATTTTAGAAGGGTTATGCATAGGGCCTTTTTATTTCAAATTTAATGTAGAACAATTTCGTGTAGAGGGTTGTTCATGCTAAACCGCTTAGTTTTAGAAATATTGACGAAAAACGTAAAAAACTACAAATTTGCAGATTTCTACCCCCTCTCCCCCCCCAAACCCGACGCTCAAAATGGTGTGACTTTTTTCTGAACATTATGTGGACCATACAGAACAATTTGGTGTTGGAGGATAACTTTCACTTTGGATGTCTGGGTTTGGGTCTAACTATACCATACTAAAGGGGCCGTAATTTATGAAGACGATCTCAATCCACATCATTTTGATCCAAATTCGTATTGTCGTTGAAATTTATACATTTCCTGATAAATTCGAATCTTTTCTCACTCACTACGTTTTTTATTTGCGGATAGCCTAGGGAATTGGACCAATAACTACGACAATTAGGCATGTGAACTGGGGACATATAGATGCAAATTCCTAGGTATTGATTTATATCTGCGGTGGTCAGTCCAGCAGGTTTACTGGGATTCTTTTGAATAACATATGTATTGACTCGGATACAATTTTTTCGATCAACTCATTGTCAAAAAAGTACTTGAAAAAAGCATACGGTGTTGACAAATCCATTATAGCATTAGGAAGGTTAGTATGTCCTCTAAAAGTCTTCGCCACTTCATCAATAGATAGGTTTTTTTCTTCCACACTGTATTTTTTATTCGAGTAGTGATTGGCTCAACCTCCACATCGACATTGACCACAGTTGGCTCCTCAAGTCGAGTTTTAATGAGTCTGTCAATAATTTTGGAGAGTACCGGTAGTAAGGCAATAGGTCTATAATTGCAGGCATCAGATTTTTTACCACCCTTATGAAGAGGAATAATGGCTGTCGTTTAATTGCATGGTAAAAAAGTTTAAACATTAATTGTATCAACGAAACAAACATGTTCGTTGTCATAATTGAAATGAATAATAAAGAATTAGTGCTAACCTAACACCGGTATCAATTGCCCCTATCCCCTATTTGTTTTAAAAGTATCTACAGACAGAGACAATTTCTAAACAGAAGATCTTTACTGGGCTCCTATTGGTTGGTCTGGAAACTCTGTGACAGTAACCCCATCTTAAAACTCTACTGGTAAGCTTTGAATATCAATATTCTCATCGGGATCTAAGTTGGTCTCATCTCTAAAATATTCTTCAGAGTCGCTATTGTCCAAGTCGTCATCACTGTTCCAAAAATTTGCTGCCAACTCCTCTAATTCACGCTCCGACAAAGGTCTTTTACCATATATAATGACCCTGTAACAAACGCAGTGTATCAGATCTGATACAAGCAAATTTTGAAGAAATACTCGTAAAAATATAAATTAGCTCGATCTATATTCATATTACTTACCTTCTAAACACAGTTCATGCAGCCAAAATAAAAGAATTACGAAAAAATGAATAAAAACCAACCAAAATCTGAAGAGCTACAACACGTGCTCAATGCGAATAGGCACTTGCCAGACAACTAACAAAATTCACGCGCGAACTAAAACTATTGCCGAGTATGCAACCTTATTTCCTAGTACGTAAGGACGTATCAGACTTAATACGAAGCGCAGCGACGGCTTTAAATACACACAATTCAAGGAAACGATTATTTAAAATTTAAATAGGTTGTAGCAGATGTGCTACATTACGTAGTATAGGGTTAATAGGCTCGCGCCTGTTCCATTTTCGGCTGCCTCCTCATCAGATGTCGAGGGTGTCCAAAGTTAATTCATTTGTTCAACTGTAATCTCTTTACCGCTGGCTATCGGCACAAACATCATGCCTTACAATATGAATTTTTAAAGTGTTTTTGGCAAAACTTTATTCATTCAAGATTCAAGTTCATATAGGCAACCCAAATTACACGGCACAAAGTAGTGTGTCAGGCTGTAGACATAAGTGGTGTCCACGAAAGACGTTTCCTGATTTTGTTTATTTATTTTTGGCGGGCCCTTTTGTAGGTCCTCTATATGCCTATATAAACTTACGTGCATAGAAATCGGCCCACTTAAAATTTTGGTCATTTTTGATGTCTCTTATTTCCTAAACCTGTTGCCCGATTTTTTGAGTGATTTTTTTGAATATGTTATAGCCTGATTCCTTAACAATACCACTATAATAATATTGTTGCTAAACACGTAAACTTTTATTGTATACCGGGTGTACCAATCAAACTGTCTTTTTTCCCAAAGTTCGCATCACCGTGTGGAATATTGTATCATTTATAAAATACTGAAATTAAAACCCAACTATAGCCTGAGGTTTTCCTAACATTTTTTTTTGTGATTCATTCGTTTATGTTGGATAATAAAAAAGTTAGGTACTTTAACAACTAGACATGTTCTTCATCAATACATGGTGTTTCTAAATAACAAACATAAGATAACAAACTGCGACAATCTTTAAGGGGTAATTCTGTTTGGTTTCCGAGATACTTGATGTTGAATTTTTTCTTACAAACTGACGATTTATTTATTGCTTTAGAACCAGTTAAATATGCAAATGAAATTTGGTAGGTTTTAAGAGATAGTTATTGCGGATTTTTTGACATACAATTAAGAATTTTATATTCACCATTAGCGTGCATACGGGTAATATGATCGGTCATATTAAGTGTATGCGCTGAAGGTGAATATTAAATTCCTAATTGTATGTCAAAGAATGTGCAATAACTACGTCTTAAAACCCACCAAATTTCATTGGCATATTTCAACCTGTTTTAAAGCAATATCATAAATCGTCAGTTTGTAAGAAAAAATTCAACATCCCGAATGTCGTAAACGAAATATTTGCGGACATACGTTTATAAAGCCAACTGCCATTATTTTTTCATGCAGTTCAAGGTTTGTCGCACTTATTTAGAAACACCGTGTATTAATGAAGAACATGTCTAGTTGTTAAAGTACCTAACTTTTTTATTATGCAACATAAACGAATGAATCAAAAAACAGAATGTAAGAAAAGCTGAGGCGATAGTAGGGTTTTAATTTCAGTATTTTATAAGTGTAAGAATATTCCACAGGGTGATGCGAACTTTGAGAAAAAAAAACACAGTTTGATTGGTACACCCGGTATACGATAAAAATTTACCTGTTTCGCAAAAATATTATAGTGGTATTGCTAAAGAATCACGCTATAACATATTTAAAAAAATCACTTAAATCGGACTACAGTTTTAGAAAATATGAGACATAAAAAATGACCAACTTTTTAAGTGGGCCGATTTCCATGCACGTAAGTTTAGTTACCACTATATCCTTGATTCAAGCGATGTAGCGTATAATGACATCGCCAAGATGGACGAAGCGACAGAGAATGTCTAATGTCTTCACATGCGGATTTGATTTTGATTCCAATCTACAATTTACTTCCGTATTAGAGGACCAATAGGACACATGTCCAATCAGTGGTCGTGACATATTTGTCCTAAGAGTTCGTAGAGTTCAACATAATTTATACCAGTGTACGCTACTAGCGACCTCTATGAAACGCTGCTGTTTGTACTTGTGCCAGAATTCAAATCATGAAATTTTACCACATTTTTATAAAGTTGGTGGTAGTGACAGGTAGGAATGACAGAATATGACAATTTTGATAGGGTTCAATTTTTTATAAACCCCATTGACATTGCCGAATTCTGCATTTGATTCATAAATACCTAACCACAAAAGCACCGAAACCCCCATCGGATTGCATGATGCAATCCGATGCGGCACCTCAGTTCAGTGCAGTCGAACAAATGAAATAAATATGAAACATCGCGACGTTGTCTTGAAATTTACACTGGTTAATAGCAAACCAAGAACCTAACTTATTGCATTGAAAGTTCCTATGAAAAAAGATTTCCAATACTGTATACAGGGTGATTGATTAGTGGGGTAAAGCTCAATATATCCGCTATTGTAATAGCAATAAAAGTTAATAACAAAAATTGTAGCTAACTTTGAGCTTCACATTACAAAATTAGTTAGAATCTTACAGGTTGTTCGATAACACAGTGGCAGATCACAGTTATGTTTTTTTAAATGGAACATCCTACATTTGATTTTATATTCGAAATCCTGTTAACTTCTCCATCACAAAAATATAAAGGTTTGTTATGTTATACAGGGTATTTACAAAGTTATAACCAATTTTATATGAAAATCGTAACAAGTTCAACTCCTTGTATAAATAAAAATAAGCACAACAGCAATGGTTTATTAATGCCATATTTTTTTATTTATGGTCGAAATTTTCAAGAATTATTGACATTGCTAATTTTCTTTATATCAAATACAGGCTGAGTCAAAACACAAGTACATTATTTTCTCAGTAACATTAAATGGAACACCCTGTATTTTATTTCATTATTGAAAAGTTACATAACCGTACTTTAATTTTTATAACGAATTACCTATGTCTAAATTTATTAGTTTTCGAGATATTTTCATTTTTCAGGGAAAATTATTTTCGGTGTCTAAATTTATGAAAATTTTAAGTAAGCCATGACTGAATTGACAATTGACGATTACTGATTATCAATCCGGTAATCAATGTAACAATGTAGCAAATAAAGAAATAAAAATAATTTATGAGTAATACATTTTACAAAAAAAAAACACAACCACAACATTCAACATTTTTTAAACAATTAAAAACTACTTGTTTATGTAAATGTAACAAATAAAGAAAGAAAATTAGTAATCAATTTTACAAAAAAACACACAAACACGAAATACAACATTTTGTGAAGACAATTAAACACTACTTTTGTATGTAAATGTAACAATGTAACAAAGAACGAAAAATAATTTATCAGTAATACATTTTGAAAAAAAAACCATTTTGAAAAAATTAGAAGCTACTTGTAATAAAATATTTTTAATATTTAATTACATAAGGTGTTCAAAAAAATTACCTCCCAACACATTTATGCACGCCTAAAAACGATCACTGAATGAGCTACTTACTCTACGAAGCATTTGTAAATTCTTCTTCTTCATGTGCCGTGCTCGATTATCGAACGTTGGCTATCAAATTGGCTATAGCAATTTTGTTAACGGCAGCTCGGAAAAGGGATGCAGAGGATCTGTTATACCATTCTCTCAGGTTTTTAAGCCATGACGTTCTTCTTCGACCTGGCCCTCTTCTTCCGTCTACCTTGCCTTGTATTATTAAATGGAGTATATTATATCTCGCTGGGTGTCGCATAACATGGCCAAAATATTCAAGTTTTCGATTTTTAACTGTTCTGACGACTTCTGTGACTTTTCCCATCCGGTGCAAAACAACTTCGTTACGAACTCTATCCACCCAACTTATTCGTAGGATTCTTCGGTATACCCAAATTTCAAAGGCTTCCAATTTCTTGAGAAGAGTATCTGTTAAAGTCCAACCTTCGACACCGTACAAAAGAGTAGAGAACACATAACATCTCACTAATCTAATTTTAAGATTCAAAGTAATCTTGTTTCCACATAAAAGTTTCTTTATCTTAAAGAATGCAGCTCTGGCCTTCTCTATACGTATTCTAATTTCTTTGCTCATATCCCAGTTCTCATTTAGATTACAACCAAGGTAGGTGATACTGTTAGTTCTCTCTAATTGTTCACCATAAGCTGTTACTCCTTCCGGTTGTATTGGCGTCTTACTGACAACCATCACCTTGGTCTTTGCGGTGTTTAGCTTGAGTCCATATTCATCACACGTTGTGGTAATCCTATTAATCAGATGTTGACGTTCTTCATAATTGCTCGCAATTAACACCGTGTCATCCGCATATCTCAAATTATTAATATTGACGCCATTCATTTTGATACCACATTGAGCATTATCCACTGATTTATTGAAAACAAACTCAGAATAGATGTTATTAGTGGGGACAAAATGTTAGTGGGGACAAAATTGTAAATTAACACATCGAAATACACTTGTATTCTATTTTTCATCTCATCCCTTGTTGTTGGAGGTATTTTATAAACTTCATTATTAACGTAACCCCAAAAAAATCAGTCCAGTTTATTAAATTCTGGTGATTTGGGTGGCCACGCTACTGGTCCATTGAAAAATGAAAATATTTCAAAAACTAATAAATTTAGACATAGGGAATGTTATCTAAAAATTAAAGTACGGTAATGGTACTTTTCAATAGTGATATAAAATACAGGGTGTTCCATATAAAATTACTGAGAAAATAATGTACTTGCGTTTTGACTCACCCTGTATTTGATATAAAGAAAATTAGCAATATCAATCATTACTGAAAATTTTGAGAATATGTAAAAAAACATGGCATTAATAAACCATTGCAGTTTTGCTTATTTTTATTTATACAGGGAGTTGAACTTGTTACGATTTTCATATAAAATTGGTTATAACTTTGTAAATACCCTGTTAACAAACCTTTATCTTTTTGTGATGGAGAAGTTAACAGGATTTCGAATTTAAAATAAAATATAGGTTGTTCCATTTAAAAAAACATAAGTTTGGTCTGCCACTGTGTTATCGGACACCCTGTAACATTCTAACTAATTTTGTAATGTGAAGCTCAAAGGTGGCTAAAATTTTTGTTATTAACTTTTATTGCTATCTATTACTACAGCGGATCTATTGAGCTTTGCTCCACTAATCAATCACCCTGTATATAGCTTAAACGTTTACACTCTTGTGTTCATTTCATACACAATATCTTTTCTGATGTTTAAGTGAACCATCTGCGGTGAAGAAAAAAATCACAGAGTTTTTCTCGTATAACAATTGCAGGGTTGGTAGTTCTTCTTTGATTTGAGAATCTGGATGTTTTTAATTTTCTATTTCGATGTTACAATCGTTTCCTTTTTCGTCGCGGGAGCGAAAACAGACCTTTAGATTTTTTAGTAAAATTTTGTAATACGCATACTGCTTGAACAATATTGTCCACCGTATTTGCATTAAGGGGGGGTATGGTTTGAAATATTTAATTTTTTTTATTATTTCAAATAAAAGTGCATACTTTCAAGAATAATCTCTTAAAATTTCAAAATAATCGGAGTAAAATTACCAGAGATACAGGGTGTTGCATATCCCTACCTTCGACTCGCGTTGCCGCGGCTTCGCGCCAGCACGCTTGAGCGTAGTGAGAAACGTTAAACAACTGTTCGCCTTCTCTTTTGTAGATTACTCCGCAATTCAAAAAACATATTCCAATGTTCATCACTTTACGATTTGGCAGACAAATCAGAAGATGAAGATGCAGTTGTCAAAAATTTAAACGCATTTTTCTCAAAACTGCTTTTTCAAATGCGGTGGACATTGTAACTGAAAAACTACTTGACCGATCTACCTGAAATTTATTTTGCATAGATTTTCTTTAGACATTTCGTGAGGTAACAACGTCGAGATATTTTTCGTTTTGTGCTTATTTTTTGTTCAAAAATATTAAATCTGTTGGTTTTCACAAAATTTTTATCAAAAATTTCGTATTTTTGACTTCTGAGTCATACCAAAAATTCAAAAATCATTAAAAATAAAAAAAAACTCGACGTTGTTACCTCGTGAAACTCATAAGCTAATTAAATCTTTTTGAATTTTTTGTTTCGTATGATCCAGTGATGAGTTCTAATTTCCACCGCAAAATCCATTTTTTTGAGCTGCCTGCCAAAATTTGTCGCCAATGGCTTATTTTTCAATATTTTGGATTGAATTTTTTCTTAATTATTCTTTGAATTGTACTTAATATGTTTATTTAATTTAAAAATAAAATAATTCTACCATAGCTTCGAAGAAAAATGTGCTTGATATGTTGATTTCAAACCATACCCCCCTTAAGAGGAATGCTAGGGGAGCCCAAGCGGGGATTTTTGCAGTTACTCGAGGGCGTCAGATTATCACATGGGGAGAAACCTGGTGCCCTGCAGATGTACCTCTACTATATTAGCTCTTAACACAGGGGAGTTCGTTAAGGGTGGCGTTAAGGGAGTTCGTTAAAAAAATCTATCCTTAAAAATACTCGAAATTGTCAGATTAAGATAAGGTAAGTTCAGGACATGCAAAACAATTTTTCAAAAATCTATCGAATGATACCAAACATGACACCCCACGGAGAGGGGGGGTAAATTTAAAATTTTAAATAAATATCCGCGATATTTCGCAAAATAAACATTAGATCGAAAACTGCAAAATACATGTTTTTGAAAAATCTATCGAATGGTACCAAACACGACCCCCCACTCCCACCTCTACTTTAAAATCTTAAATAGGAGCCCCAAATTTTTATTCCAGATTTGGATTCTTAACGTAAATGCAACTTTTATTCGAAACATGTTTTCATATTTTGGATAGATGGCGCTATAATCGAAAAAAAACTTGTTGGAAATGGAAAATGAAATTAAAAATGGAAAGTCCCCCCTAAAATGAAAAACTACTTAACTTTTTTGGTTTTGAGACCTACTCTTCACAACTTAATAGGTCCCCAAAGCGCTCGAGTGACTGCACATTTAGCATACTTCGCTCCCCTACTACAATGGATGTTTGTAGAATTCTAAACTTGGATGACATCATTCCAAACGAACATTCTACTGATTTGCGCCCTCTTGACAACCTGCCATTGAACACTTTCTTCCTATTTGTTAATCCTCTTTTAGGGTAGGGCTTCATGATATTACACATCAATGAAAAAGCTTCGTCTGCAATAAAAGTAAATGGAAAATCTGTGTCTTGTACAGGGAGTGGAGATAGGTCTGGTAAGTCTAGAGTGCCATTAAGTAAATTCTTTCCAAAATTATTCTCTTCTAATGCCCTTCAGTCACTATTTCGGCCGTACTCACCTATATCAATTGCCATGAAACATCCATCTGCATCTGACACAGCCATCAAAACAATGGAAAATACCCTTTGTAGGTAATGAATTCGGAACCTGATTTTGGTGGACGTCTGATCCTGATGTGTTTGCCGTCTATAGTTCCTTGTCTCATCTTTCGCTTTAATATTGAGTTGGGTTTGTTTTGTGATCATTGTTTTGCTCTAAATCTTCAGTACTATCTTCGAAAACCGATAAATTATCGTCAAAAGAAACAAATCTTAAAAATTTTCGTCCTTCATTTTGTCGAATTCTGTGTTTTGATGAATTGGTAGGCAAATATTGGATTGTTACATTATTCAAACTCACGTCAGGTTTATGGACAGAGCGGTTATCAACAACTAACAGAACGTTTCTATTCTTGTCTGCCATTTTATTATCTAAGTTCTAAGTCAATAAACCATTAACCAACAAAATTTATAACTGCAACGAAGTGGGTAGCAATAGAAATTTTTAAACGAGTAAAAAGTATTTTATGGCCTGTTGTATATTTCGGCAAAGGGTCGAACTGGAGCGTAATAAAGTATTTATTACCTGCAAGACTTAATAAACTAGACATAATTTTAATTTTTTTGGAAATTATGAATAAAAATATGTTCGTCTACTTGAAAAATATTCTATTAAGCGGTATTATTTCATTAGAACGTATTCCTATTAGCGGATAAATTTATTAAGGAGTAAATGGAAACGTTTCGGAACCTCAAATTTATATTCCTTAAACCCGGATATTCCTATAACCGGTACTATAATAATCGGGTTCGACTGTACTTAAATTTTGGCCTTACATTTTGTCCTTGATTGTCAATATCTTGTCGATTTTAATTAAAATCTGGACCATATCTTGCGTCATCACTACTTGTTGTATTTTTTGAATTTTTTCACCTTTCTGAGCCATGTTTTTCTTACTCGAAGAAACATATAAGCAGTTTCTCGAAAGAGTTAAATCGCGTGGAGAACTGAGACAACAGTGTCTAATACCGATTTAAAGTCTTTGCTAATACCGCGGAACTGAAAACAAACCAGTGTACACTATTCAAACGTCTTTTTACTATGGTTGAGGAACTGGAAAACACCCAGTGTCCACAACAGATTTTGTTCATTTCAAAACGAAACACAATTAAGCAACACTGAACTTCACAACTTTCGTCAAAGAAAAATAATGCTGCTAGGAGAGACGCCACATTTATAAGGAGGGGGTATGCTGTTATTTTCCCTTTAATTACGGTTGGGTTCGTGTGGTTACTTTGCTTAGGAAAATAATGTATATTCAATCGTAACGTGCACTTAGTTACAGCACTTAAACTATTGTCATCGTCAATAAAACAACAATTGAATGAAGTAAAAAACAGACGTACTCGCAATCATGTATTGTTTAACTTCCGACGACCGGTTTCGCTCTCTATAATATGCAGAGCATCCTTAGCGGTTACAAGTAAACTAACGGCTGATCCATATTAGGCGCTCCGCTCACGATCAAGAATTTTGTACACTATTTACATTAGACACTCAGGTCACGCTCCGCTCACAATCTAGAATTTTGGTTATATATGGTTGTACTGTTCAATTTGACGGGAGTCAGAGAATAGGCACTGTGAGGTGGGTGCCAATATTTAAAAAACAAGGACAACAGAAGGGGAGTTTTTATACTATATAAAGGTCTCTGTGACGATAAAACCAAATTTTTTCAGACATCTTTTCGAATGACGAAATGTAAATTTGATTAAATTTTGAATAAAATTTCGGCTGACTTAACAAAACAGAATACTACCTTTAGGGAGGCTATTACTCCAGTAGAGAAGTTAACTGTATGCTTAAGGTTAGTAAAAATCTGTACCATATTTATTGATTTTTTTAAGTACATATCATTATTTATATTTTGTATTGAAAAAAAAGAAAGTATTTTTAAAGAAATTAAAACTTATGTGTAGTCTGGTGAAAAATGTTCATAATATGAAGAAGCGGTGGAAGGAGGTCTTGACTGGGGAGGCGCATGCAGCAGGGGAGGTCTATCCATTTGGCCACTAAAGCCGGAACTGCGAAAAGTTCCAGAACCAGGAAGCGGGTTACACGCAAAGTGTTGTTGGTATTGAGAAGAAGAAGCGGTGGAAGGAGGTCTTGACTGGACATATATATAGGTGTCAAGGAAACTTGGAGAGGTGCATGCAGCAGAGGAGCTCCATCCATTTGGCCACTAAATCAGGAACTGCGTAAAGTTTCAGGACCAGGAAGCAGGTTACTCGAAAAGTGTTGTTGATGTTGATACGGTTGTGTATTCTCGTTAATAGCAACAATGTATTTGTTCTCAATATCTGCAACGGTAATAAATATTGTTCTTTTGACAAGTTAATAATCAGCTGGTGAAAAAGTACGCACTGTTGCTTAATACTATCGAAAAATAAGTTTATATGGTCTTTCTTTGGGTTTTATTACTCTGTTTGTTCTTCTTTTTTACTAAGGATATATTGCATTAGTACTGCATTTGCGCTTTCTTTTGAAGTTCCGAGTTGTTTTCTTCTGTGTCGATTTTTTTATTGTGATACCTGATGACGTACTTGGTACTGCAACTGGCGTAGTCAAAATATTTTGTGAGGTATTCTGCTCTGCTTCCCCATTTCCTCCTTCATTTTCATCATGTATTGATAAAGCTTTCTCATTGAGGTGTTCCATATCAGGATGTGTTCTCTACAATATCGGTAAATAAAGTTAAGCGTTCCTTGTCTCTCATATGTGGCAACGCCTTTGGAATTTTGGCCCAAAAGTTTCGCGTATATATGAGAAAATTAAATTGCAAACCCGGAAATGTATAAAACATCATTTTGGCCACATGCGTCCTGCATAATTTTTTGCGAGAAGACGCTGCGTTACAACCTGGGGTTTCAAGCGAATTCTCTGAACCTCAAGAAGGACGAAGTCTTCTTCAGGAGGGAATGCTCGTGAAAGTGCGTTTCTCGTCCGAGAAACATTCAAAGACTTTTTTAACTCTGATGTTGGGAGTGTCCCATGGCAAATTCATAAGTAGTTATCAAATCTAGCATAATTATTGTTTTTTACAACAATCTTAACAATTTTATTCACTTATAACCCTAATTAAAATTAGACAGCCAATGCTTACTTGTTTTATTTAATTTAACGCCAATGTCCTTCCATATTTTATTTTTATATACTGTGCCATATTTGAAGAAATTTTAATAAACTGTTAAAATAAGTAAAATAAATGGGGTTACGTACATTGAGTTCTGTCCAATAAATAAAATTAACACTAGTGTTAGTGTTGATGTTAGTATTATTGAAGACTATAGAAATAACTACTTGTAGCGGAATGTAAGTACAACACGTTTACATTGCATAATCATAGATCGCATACATTTGCATGTGTTTTTAAGAGCGTTTGTTATTGCCAGTATGTGTGCATACATATGTATTTGTCTGTGGTTTTAATTTGTATACTTGTTAAATATTGGTTTGATCTTCTGGATCTTTTTAGCATCTTTTACAACCAGACAATGTTCTAACTCTGGTTTATATTTGTAGCATTTACTTTACTTGTAACCGTTGACCTGAGGATGCTCTGCATATTATAGAAAGCGAAACCGGTCGTCGGAAGTTAAACATTTATTGCGAGTACGTCTGTTTTTTACTTCATTCAAAATGAACTCACATATGCAACCCATTTAACATTTAAAATAACAATTATCATTTAAAAATTATTATTTAAAAAAATGCACGAGGCGTTGTAACTTCTTAAGTCAATAATGCAATCCAGTTATGGCCGCCTCCAATATGACGCATGGCATATAATACCACTAAGCACACACATGACGCAGGGCAACCTACAGGGTAGGCAACACACACACTGACCGCTACACGGGTTACATACACGTAGAGATTTGTTTAAAAAAATAGATTTATTACAATAAAAACTATTTTTGAATTTAAAACGAGCTGAAACTGACCGTACCACATTTTTATACCCTACCGTAGTGGAATATGATTCGGACGAACTATTAATTTCTTTACTGAGAACTGTGTTTAGAAAATGGAAATATTCTTTCTCGTAAATCCGCCTAATTTTTGGCACAAGCGTATCCACAGCTTTAGCAGCTTTCACTAAAACATCTTGGGGGGATTGGTGTTTTTAGACATTTCAAACGTATAGGGTGTCCCAAAAGTAGTGGAACGGTCGAATATTTCGCGAACTAAACATCGGATCGAAAAACTGAAAAATACGTGTTCAATCATTTTCAAAAAACTATCCAATGACACCAAACACCAACCCCCCACTACACCCCCTGGAGGTGGGGTGGGGGTAACTTTAAAATCTCAAATGGAAAGCCCTAGTTTTTCTTGCAGATTTGGATTCGTTACGTAAAAGTAAGCAACTTTTATTCAAGACATTTTTTCGAACTGTGGATAGATGGCGCTATAATTGGGAAAAACAATTTATCCTGATACCATAGGTAAATTATAGAAACGGTCTAATATCTCTAGAAATACACTTCTTAATGAGAAACCAAAAAAAAAGGTTTTTAATACTTTTCGAAAACCTATCGAATAACACTAAACATGACCCTCCAACCCACCCCGTGGAGGTGGGGTGGGGGTAACTTTAAAATCTTAAATAGCAATCCCCACTTTTTATTACAGATTCGGATTCGTCATGAAAAATTAAGCAACATTTATTTGAAACATTTTTTAAAATTGCTGATAGATGGCGCTAATAAATCGTATTTTTCCAATTAAAGCGCCATCTATCAACAATTCTAACAAATGTTTTGAGTAAATGTTGCTTAATTTTTCATGACGAATCCGAATCTGTAAAAAAATCTATTAAAGATTTTAAAGTTACCCCCCAGCCCACCTCCAGGGGGTGGGTTGGTGGGTCATGTTTTGGAGGGTCATGTTTTGGATAGGTTTTCGAAAAGTATTAAAAACCTTTTTTTGGTTTCTCATTTGGAAGTGTATTTCTCGAGATATTAGACCGTTTCTATAATTTACCTATGGTATCAGGATAAATCGTTTTTCTCAATTATAGCGCCATCTATCCACAGTTCGAAAAAATGTCTTGAATAAAAGTTGCTTACTTTTACGTAACGAATCCAAATCTGCAATAAAAACTAGGGGTTTCCATTTGAGATTTTAAAGTTATCCTCCACCCCACCTCCAGGGGTGTAGTGGGGATTGGTGTTTGGTGTCCTTGGATAGATTTTTGAAAATGATTGAACACGTATTTTTCAGTTTTTCGATCCGATGTTTAGTTCGCGAAATATTCGACCGTTCCACTACTTTTGGGACACCCTGTATAATGCCTCCATCGCAAAATTTTTACGTACTACGGGTATTACGGATAATAACGCTTTCGGTCAAATGGCACTCTGGATACACACCATTGACCTCAAGCGTTATCATCCTTAAAATAGCATACTAATAACTGTAACATACCTTAATAACTTTAATAAGAACAGAAAACATTGCAAAATTACAACCAAATAAATAACCTAACCTAAAATTTAAAAGGTAATTCTGAGTCCTTATTTACACAAACAAAGCAACTAATAGTCTTAAAAAATATTCTAAATGATACAGTTGAGAATGGAAGGTGATATAATACAACTACAACATAATATTTGCATATAGTAATAGAAACAAAAAACAATTGTCAAATACACTGAGCAGCAAAATTAACGCACCACCTTAAAAATGGGACATTTTTGATCTCTCGAATTTTCTAAACCTGTTTTTCGATTTAAGTAATTTTTTTAGCATGTTATAGCCTTTTTAAGAATATCGATGTAGTAATAGTGTTGCTGGACAGGTAAATGTCATTGTATATCGGGTGTAACAATCATACTGTGATTTTTTCTCAAAGTTCGGAACACCCTGTGGAATATTCTAGCTTGTATAAAATATTGAAATTAAAACTTATTTGTAGCCTTAGGCTTTCCTAACATTTTGTTTTTTGATTCATTCGCTTATGTTGGGGATGATACAAAAGTTAGGTACGTTACAGCACATTTTCTGCTTAGTTTAACAAACAAGTCTAAACTTGGCTTTGAGAAATTAACAATTTGACTGATATCAAATTGTTAACAGTCAAAAAGTATCTGAAAAGTCACAGTCAGTCAAAAGTGTTTATTATTTAAAGTTTCAATTAAGTCCGTAATCTTTTTTCTGGTTTTATGGAAATGGAACGTGCTACAAGGAATTTGACCCGTGACGAATGGGTTCAAGCAAAAGAGATATGTACTTTCATAATGCAAAAAATCTCATATTCATAGCATGGTAGCTAAGTCATTCGCTCATTCGTAAGGTCACTGCTTGAATCCACTCATCACGGGTCAAATTTCTTGTAGTACGTTCCATTTCCATCTAACAAGAAAGAAAATTACGGACGTAACTGAATCTTTATATTATAATAAATAACTAATTTTCTCAAAAAACCAGACACTTTTTGACTGTTAACAATTTGGATTCCATCAAATTATTATTGTTGTGGCCCATTTTAGGCTTGTCTATTAAACTAAGCAGATAATGAGGATTTATTGATAAAAACGTGACTATGTAGTTGTTAAGATCCTGGAAAATAAGAAAAGTACGGCAACGTCGACTTCCACTGTAAAGTCTCTGATATGGCGCTAGAAGCAATTACAGCGACAGCGGAACGAGATTGGGTGCCCTGAAAAATGCCTATTCCAATTTGACAGCATCGAGTGAACAAGATCAATTTTTAAATTTAATTTACAATTGAATGTTATGTTCTTTTTAATCAGTCAATAAAGTTATTACGTGTACATCTCAATTTAAATACCAACCAGTGTTTTACAGTCCGCTAAATCGAAATAGTACCAAAGTGATCATTCGAACCGAATACAACAAAAACTGTTATAACCACAATTTGTGCACATGTTGATGGATGGAGGTGAACAAGCAGAACAAGTCATTGAGTGAAAGTCAAGTAGGTGAATCCAATTTTACTATTTCCTTTATCCATTAACTTTAATGTTGCTCCTATAATTTAAACTATAAATTCAATTTTAAGGTTGTAGTCGATATTATCATTTGTTATATGTTTGCTTATAAAATTATTTTTATAAGTAAATTAATTAGTAAATTATACTACATAAAGAATTTATAACTAAGGTATTAAAAGAAACAATCTAATTAAAATCTATTTCTAAATATTCAATTAAATATTTCAATTCAATTGCGATAGACTACAGAACTTAACAAACAGTTATAATTTTAAACTAAAAGGGAAGTTCCCTAATTAAACTAAAAATTTAAAAAAATCCCAATGGATTGAATAAAATGTGTCCAATTCAGAACGTTTTCAGACCTATCGGTCCATCATCAGTGAATTTGAATACTTGCTAAATAGCCCCAGAACCAAACAATGGTTGAATTTATAATTCGATTTACATTATTTCAAAGTAATATTGAACAGGATAAACGCCGATGTTAAAAGATATAACCTCCGGGAACATGGTGAACCCCTTGGTTTCCTGGTAGGGTTTCACCATGTTCCCGGAGGTTATATCTTTTAACATCGGCGTTTAGCCTGTTCAGTATTAATTGATGGATTCGACCGTTACTTGATGGAAGTTCATTTTATCTAACAATAAAACACTGAAAACGTTTTTTTTCTATACTTCCACAAAATTTATTATAACTAAGTAACTACAGCTGTTTCGGCAGAGTGCCTTTCTCAAGTGATCACTTGAGAAAGGCACTCTGCCGAAACAGCTGTAGTTACTTATAGTTAGTTATAATAAAATTTGTGGAAGTATAGAAAACAAACGTTTTCAGTGTTTTATTGTTAGATGTTCAATATTACTTTGAAATAATGTAAATCGAATTATAAATTCAACCATTGTTTGTTTCTGGGGCTATTTAGCAAGTATTCAAATTCACTGATGATGGACCCATAGGTCTGAAAACGTTCTGAATGGGACACATTTTATTCAATCCAGTGGGATTTTTTAAATTTTAATAAATATACCAATTACATAGAAGTGGTTTTTACTTCATGTTAGAGTTTTTTAATTATAATTTTATAATATAACGAATTTTATTTGAATACAAAATGGAAGTCGATTTACACGCACACACGCGCAAGTGCGGAACTGTTAAATTTAAATTGACATGTTTTCAAAAACATTTTGAACCTATTTATGCTAAATTTGTGACAAAGGAACAATTAGACACTAAAGATTTGATAGAATTGCAAGTGAGGTTAATTAAATTAAAATTATTGGAGGCTGAGTTTGAAGAAAGTCGGTTAGAAATAGAGAATATGTGTCCAGAAAATGAGCTTGTAGCACAGCTTAAAGAGAGAGAGGTTTTTCAAACTCTTTAACATATTGCTTAGCCAAAACACAAGTCATTTTAAGCGAACATGAAACAAAAATCCCTATGCCACAGAATGTAAGTGCTCTTAATGTCTCTCATTCTTCAAATGAAAATGCTATAACCTTGCCTCCAATAAGATGTCCTTCGTTTAATTGTGAGTTTAATAATTGGCTCGAGTTCAAAGATACGTATCAGGCATTGCTTCATAGCAATGGTATACTGTCAGATATACAAAAGTATCATTATCTGAGATCATGTTTGGGCGACGAAGCTTTAAAAATCATTCAGAGCCTAGAATTTGCCTCACATAATTACCAGGATGCCTGGAGATTATTGTGTGATAGATTCGACAATAAAAGATTATTGTTTAACAACCATTTAAAGCATCTATTTGAACTTGATAACTAAAGAATCAGCTGTAGGGTTGAGAGGGTTAATTGACTATGTAAATAAGCATCTTAGAGCATTAAAAACATTAAATTTGCCCACTGAGCATTGGGATGCGATGATAGTGCACATGGTATCTTTAAAACTCGATAAAAATACAAATCGCCAGTGGAACAATCTAAAACTGATAAGAGATTGCCAAGTTTATCTAGTTTCTTTCAATTTTTAAAAAATAGAGCCGATTTTTGGGGAACATTAGAAATAAATAGCAATAAAGAAAATAAAGAGGCAGGATTTACTAGTAATAAATATAAAGCACGTCATAATTCCTTTTTAGCGAGTACTTCTGAGAACAGTCCAGATTTGAAATGCAACTGTTGTAAACAAAAACATTTAATTTATACTTGTGACCAATTTTTGGCTATGTCCATTCCTGAAAGATGGAACAAAGTAAAGCAATTAAAACTGTGCCCAAACTGTTTATGCTCAGGTCATTTTAGTTCCAATTGTTAAAAAGGTACTTGTAAGTTTTGCCCAGGTAAGCATAGTTCCTTACTGCATAAGCAAGCACAACGTGAGAGTAACAATGTGGCTGACAGTCAGCCTAGTACTTCTAATCAAGATCAACATGACCAATTCAATGGGTCATCCGTTATTTGTGGGACCAGTACATTTAGTGATAGTTATGTTATGTTGCCTACAGCAATTATCGATGTTCAGGATAATATAGGTCAATTTTATAAAGTTCAAGCAATTTTGGATGTAGGCAGTCAGTGCTCATTTCTATCTGATAATTTATGTGAAAAATTAAAATTAAATAAAAATCGTATTGTTTCGGTTTCTGGTATAACTGGTATTAGCTCCAAATTACAATACAAATGTGAGGTGTTTATCAAGTCTAATATACATAAATTTTAAACTAAATTAAATTGTATTACTGTTCAAAAAATATCAGGATATTTACCATCTTACAATATTGATGTATCTGACTGGCCTATCCCTAAAAATATTAAACTTGCCAATCCTACATTTAATATTTTCAAGAATGTTGATTTATTGATACACGCTGATCTATTTTGGGACATACTTCTCAATGAAAGAATAAGTTTAGGCAAAAATAAGCCACATTTAATTAATACTGTATTTGGGTTTGTTGTATCAGGCCCAATTAATATTCCAACTACAATGCATATCAATTGCAATTTCTTAATCAATTATGATCTTCAAAAATTCTGGTCTATTGAAGAGATTCATCATGAACAACCAAAAATGTCAAAAGATTAAGTATATTGTGAGAATTATTTTAATGAAATATACTTTGTAGTTATTAGTAACTTAAGCCCAATATACACCCCTATACAAGTGGTTCACTATATTAAAGAGAAGCTAGGTATCAAGGAATATATAAGATGTTATGCCCTCCTTAAAGATGCCGACACAACAACTGGTTCTTCATTCAAAATAGGTATAAAATCTAGAACATCTATTAACCTATTATTTAATAAGGGCATTTGGCCACCTGGTGTAAACATTAAACGGTCTATCGAATCTTCATATTCCGAACCAACGCTTCCATCTGAGTCACATAAGAATCCGAAGAATATCAGAAGTCCTATTAGCCTGGAAAATTCAAACAGCAGTTTATGCAACAACAAAGATGAAGTTCAGAGCACAAACATACAAACAGACAAACAGGCCATCGAAATTTGCAAAACTAAGAATCCGTTCCATACCCATATTAATTTCATTAAGAAAGATACTATAGAACCATCGACTAATCTCGATCCATTGACCCCACCAAGAGTTAGATTAACCAATAACTCTAATAGTCGATATCTTTTAGCCAGATTAAGGGAACCGGATATCTTAAAGGCCATTAAACTGCATCTTGCTTATTTACACGACCAACCTGCATCAGTATTTTATGATGGGTATACCAACACAAGTGTTAAATTGTTTCTGGCTTCCGAAGGACTTCCTACAAAGAGTGAAGATCTACGAAAAATTCTTCTAGATTTTAATGATGCTTATGGAATTGGTGCAGATGAGGTAGACGCTGATCTTGCTGCTTTTAGGTCTTTTCTAACTTCGGAAAGAATTATTCACCTGCAAAAATCAAGGGAATGCCACCGAAACTACTATTCCGCTGCCTCTCCAAGACGAAATTTTTAAACATCACGACGTGTTCTGAGGGACTAGAATCCTCAAATTATTTTAGTGATAACAACTTTAGCATGGTTCTGATTAATATTCGTTCTATAAGATATAAAACTGATGAATTATTTCTGTTTCTAGAGGAATTAGGGTTTCCACCGATAGTTGCGGTTACTGAGCACTGGCTTGAAGTCACGAGCCTTTTTTTGTAGAAAAATATTCCACTATTGCTAGGTATGACCGTCCAAGTTCAGCTCATGGAGGCACCCTAATTCTTTCTACAAATAATGATTTTTCTCTGGTAACAAAATATGACTTTCTATTAAGTGAAGCATTCTTTGAGTTTTCCTTAGTTTACAGTAAGAACCTTAATCTTTATATTATTTGCATTTATAGATCACCTGACTCTTCCGTGGAACTATTTTTTCAGAACCTGCTTAATTTGTTAGATGACCTGCCCCATAAAAGCAGAAAAATTTTATGCGGGGACTTCAACATTAATTATACTGCTGCTTGTGCTACACAAATATCCCTGGTCAACATATTTGAATCATATGGTCTATCAATGCACATTGATTCTCCTACAAGGATTACAAAAACTTCATCTACCATAATTGATTATATTGTCTCAGATTTCTCACCCCTTGATGTCTGCGCTACAACTGTTAATGCGGGACTATCTGATCATGAAGCGGTTTATACGAAGTTTAACATCTTTAGCAAGTCCTCCTCGAAAACTCGACGTTTAGGCAGGATTTTTTCCGGTCGGAACTTTCGTAAATTCCAAAATTTATGCCTAACCTCTGAGTGGCACTTTCCTTCCATGGACGTCGATTATAATTTCAGTGATTTTTTGAATAAGCTGGTCTGTATCTTCAATAAAGCATTTCCTTTAATCACAATTAAGCAAAAACATCGCAAACCCTGGACTACCAAAGGTGTCCGCATATCAGCCAAAAACATGCGTTCACTACTGTATATCAAGAAATTTACTACCAACGTCTCTGTTACTGAATATATCACCAAGTACAGGGCAATCTATTTAAAACTTATAAAATCGGCTAAAAAATTGTATTATCAAAATCGTCTCAGAAGCTCCAAAAGTGTTGCAAAAGAAACTTGGTCCATAATAAACGATCTTCGAAATAAAACTCACACAGCTCAAACATTTTCCCTTCCAGACCCAGAAAATCTAAATGAATATTTTGTTAATGTGAGTAAAAATATAACATCAACTATTGTGTCACAACAAGATCCCATTTCCTATCTCCCTAATTCAGGAAAGGTTTCGAATTCATTCTTTATAAGACCGGTTGGTAAATCTGAACTGATCCAAACAATCAATAGTATCAAAAGCAAATCTTCCTGTAGTACCGATGGACTATAAATAAAAATTTTCTCAAATCTCCCAGACAATGTGTTGGGAGTCCTCATCTCTCTAATAAATGATTCTTTTGAGAAAGGTAAATTTCCAGAGTGCCTAAAGACGGCCATCATTATTCCTCTTCATAAGGGTGGTGAAAAATCTATTGTCTGCAATTATAGACCTATTGCATTACTACCGGTACTCTCCAAAATTATTGAAAGACTCCTAAAAGCCCGACTTATGTCCTTTCTCGTTGATAACAAGATTTTATCACAAAATCAGTTTGGATTTTTAAATAATAAATGTACCACCGATGCCATGTTTTCTGTACTACATGAGGTTTATCAAGCATTAAACAATAATCTCCACACTGCCACTGTTTTTTGTGATTATGCCAAAGCTTTTGATTGTGTAAATCACGACATTTTGATAAAAAACTAGATTTCTATGAAATTCGAGGTATTTCTTTGAACTGGTTTCAATCTTACTTGGAAAATAGGAAACAACTGGTTAGAGCAAATGATACAGACTCTAGTCTCAAAAATGTTGTATGTGGGGTACCGCAAGGTTCAGTATTGGGTCCTCTACTTTTCCTTATCTTTATTAATGACATCACTAGTTTAAAAATCGATGGAAAAGTTTTTCTTTTTGCTGACGATACCAGTATCACTTGGAGCAACTCAAATATCGCAACTCTTCATGCTACTATAACTTCTGATATACTCACAATAAAATCCTGGTCAGATTCTAATTTACTCTCTTTTAACGTAGATAAAACAGTAGCATTACCCTATAAAGGAACTGTTCAACCCTTACCTCTTCATAACAGCCAGATCAGTATCGTTGATTCTGTAAAGTTTCTTGGTATTTTTTTAGATAGCAACCTTAAATGGTCCCTTCATATCGATGTGTTAAGCAAGAAACTATCCTCAGCTTGCTTTGCAATAAGATCTGTCTCTAAGGAAATGGATTTAGCCTCTTCCAAAATAACATACTTTTCATTGTTCGAGTCCCATATTCGATATGGTCTGCCTTTTTGGGGTTTTGGTACAGCTGCCCAGTCCGATGTTATTTTTAAATTGCAAAAAAGAGCAATCAGATATCTGTTTGGCCTCAGAAGAACAACACATTGCAGAAGCTACTTCAAAGATCACAGAATTCTAACATTACCTTCTTTATATATTTTAGAAACTGTTTGCTTAATTCGTAAACATCTACATGTTTTTCCAGAAAGACCTAGACATGACTATTCCACCACAAATTCTACTTTTGACATCTATTTACCGATCCCGTCCAGTGAGTTAGTAAAGAAATCTATATTATATTCTGCAAAACAACTATACAACCATCTCCCTCTACAACTTAAATCTGCAACATCTTTCCCCAAGTTCCGTAAAATGACTAAAGCCTATTTATCTGAAAGACCATATTATTCAATAGCAGAGTTTCTTAACCAATAACTAAGAAATTACAGTATTGTTATGTATAAGTAGAATCTTAATCTATATTTGAGTGTCATATGCAGCAGCATAACTTATTAAATTACTTATTAAATTTCTTAAGGTAGATTACGCAATTTGCAATTTTTTTTAAATTTTGCAATAAATTGTTACTGATTTTTATTTGACTTTATTATGTTTTATTTATATTGACGATTTGTATAATTTTAGTAAATTGTATTTGTTATTGTTTTTATTTATGATTCTTGTAAGCTTTGTCTATAAAATTGTTACATTTTTCATGACAATAAAGCATATTTCTATTCTATTCTATTCTAAACAGTTTCTCAAGATAGCTCTGGTAAATTTATTTAGCGATTCCCACTAACGTTAGAATCGACCCAATTAGGTGAATCAAAAAATTTTCTCAAGATTACTTTCTCAAGAGAGAAAATTGGAAAGCCATAAGGTTTCAAAGGTAAATATTTTAAAATCATGGATGAATATTTAGATCTACAACATATGAGACAATTAACCGATAAAGAGTCGGTTGAAGGTGTTCGATGTTTTTTTACCTCATTTTGCTGTTATTCGTGAAGATAGCCTTACCACTGATGTTAGATTTGTATTTGATGGTTCAGCCAAAACCAGGTCAGGATTATCTCTGAATGATATTCAACATAGTGGTCCAGCTATACAGAACGATATATTCAATAGTAATACCACTAGTGATTCAATTTTCGCGATAAGTCTGTCGATTTACTTCTAAACGAAACTGAGTTGCTTGAAAAGTGAGAGGTGAAATAAGTGTTGTCCTTCGATAATAAGATATATAAATCTACCTTTGGAACACCAATGGGTGCAAAAGTTTCACCAATCCTAGCTGCATATATAGTCGATGACATTCTCGACACAGTTATCTCAGTACTACCCTATAACTTTACCTTTGTGAAGAAATATGTGGACGACATCATCTTGGCACTTCCAAAAGATCAAGTTGAAGACATTTTATCAGTCTTCAACAGTTATGATCCATATATACAGTTCACAATAGAAGTAGAGGATAATGAACAATCTGTTCCTTTCCTCGACACTAAACAAATTAGAACTAATAACAATAATATCCTAGTGGACTGGTATAGAAAACCAACAGCATCAGGTAGATACCTTCACTACCTATCATATCACAAACATTCAATGAAAATCAATCTACTAAAACAAATGAAGGCCAGGGTGATGAAAATTTCTGATATAACTTTCCACGAAAAGAACCTTAAACTTTTGCACAACCTTTTTACAGACAACTCTTACCCCACTGATTTAGTTAAGAAAATCTTATATGTCACCCCTTCATCCCTTCCTCAGATTATAGTAGATGAATTAAACAACATCAATACAGATGTCCATAGAGAAGGAGGTGGTGCCGAGCGAATTGACACCAACATCCAAGAAATAGGGGAAAATGTTGAACAGAGCATAACTATTGAACCAACTATAGAATACACTATGATTTCTCTACCTTACATCAAGGAACTCACACCTAGACTAGCAAGGGTACTTAATTCTTTTCATAATTTTAAATTTGCCAACAAAACTGTATTTACAATCAAAAGTCTTCACACAAAAGTAAAAGACAAAACACCTAAGGAGCAGATGTCACATGTAGTTTACAGCATTCCATGCAAAGACTGTAATAAAAAATACATAGGCCACACAAAAAGGCATTTAAAAAATCGTTTAACGTCACACAAAAGCGACTGCAGACTGCATCCTGACCGTTGCTCATTAGCGCTTCACGCAGTAAATGAAGGACACCAGATGGACTTTGATTCTGTAGAGGTTCTAGAAAGGGAAACCAACTACAAGAAACGTCTTTTCCTAGAAATGGCTTGCATAGCACAAACATATAACAACATAAATAAAAAACAGACATCCACCACCTTAGTGAAATCTACTCTTTTCTTCTAACAGTTGACAAACAACACATTAAATTCAACAATTCAATAGATTCCATTTTAGAATAAAAATATTACATTACCATAGTATCACACAATTTAACAATAGACTTTTAGAAACAAATCTAACAGCACACATTCAATTACATAAGAACTCGATCTTGAAATTAACCAAGATCTAGTAAACAAACTCTTGTTAAAGTGATCTTCAATCGCTTTAACATTTCAATTGTATAAAATTTTTTTTTTTTTAAATAAATAAAATTAGCTGGAACTTGAGTTTCTAAGCAAATATAGGTATATACATCCAATGAAGGCAAGGGCCACTAAAATCTCCATTCTACTTCGACCATCTAAGAGAGAAGAAGATTTTAGAGGTTAGTGTTTTCCAACCTACAACATGTCACATGGTTCAGGTTCTGCATTAAAATAAAATAGAAAGATGTAAAACTCTCGGGAGAGGACTTATTTCAGTCCGATGCATAAAAAGAAAACACCTTTTTCGTTGTTTTTTGTACCAGTTTTGTAAATATACACTACATGTTTTTTGTAAGACAACTTATACAAGTTTTTACAACATTGACCAGCTTTCATTACGGCGCTAATCTCAAATTGTAAGTAACATCAGAAAAATTTAAATAGACTGTCAATTCTTCATGTAAAACTATTTGTAGCTTATCCCTGGTGATGTCGATGACTATCGACGAAATATTGGATCAATAAAGGAATAAAGAGTACACTTAGCCTATTCTTTCAGCTGTTTTACCCAAAGAATCTCAAAGTTTGTTCTCTAACTTAATATATATAGATTATATATATATATATATATATATATATATATATAGATAAAATAGTGTTGATCACAGCTGATTAAGTTAGAGAACAAACTTTGAGATTCTTTGGGTAAAACAGCTGGTTATAAATATATATAAATAGTTAATAGTTTCCCAAATTAATCATATGTGTTGGCATGTAGTTTAACGATTCCGCTCTGTAAGTTTTGATTTTTTTTGTAAGTATTTTTTAATTATTAATTGTTTCTAATTAAAATTTTAGTGTACTCCTGAAGAAGCCAATAACCATTGGCGAAATATAAAGTTTTCGAGAAAATAGAATCGTTTTTAATTTTGACCGCAAAACCTGATATAAAACACCTTTTTTACTAACTAAACGGTCGATAAGATATAAAAAAAATACTATATATATATATATATATATATATATTGATACATGTATCCATGTGACTTCCAAAGTAGATTCTCGTAATACGTTGTTACTTCATATATACCGTTATGACTTCCGATTTCGGAAGTCACAACGTTTTGCCTATATTTTTACGAATTTGGCTACTAGATGGTATCAGAAGGCTTATATTAAAAATTTCGCTGGAAGTCATATCGTACCTAACATACTCATAAGATCAGATTTTAGTTCGACGGTATATCACCAGCGCTAGTGTCGCTCCCGTGCTACTATACAGGTTATGTACACAACGCGTAGCGTCTTCCGTATACCACACCGCTCGGTGTGACTTCCGTTTTTTGGCAACCCTGTGTAACGGTTTCCAGACATGCATTTGTTGTAGATTCGCGGTCCTAATCGTACTTAGTATTTTGTGTATGAAACACGAATAATTTCATACTTTTGTGTTAACATTAATAATAGCTTTCTTTTAAATCTGCTTTACTTTTAAAGTTAGCCTTAAATGAAGCCAATTATATCTCTATAAATATATATTATCTGTACTTATTTTAGTCTATAATATTTACTTACCTCTTTATTTATAGAAATTCATTTTTCTCGTGTTTTTGTTTACTTTCTTTTTTACAATAAACTTCTAATTCAATCTACACTAACCGGCACGAAAAACGGGCAACCAAAAAATTGGTAATTTTTTATGTCTCGTATCTCCTAAACCTGTTGTCCGATTTAAGTAATTTTTTAATATGTTATAGCCTTATTCTTTAACAATATCGCTATAATAATATTGTTGATAGGCATGTAAATTTTATTGTATACCAAGTGTACCTATCAAACTGGGTTTTTTTCTCAATTTTCACAACACCCTGTGGAATATTCTAGCCTTTGTAAAATATTGAAATTAAAACCCAACTATAGCCCCAGTTTTTCTTAACATTCTGTTTTTTTTTATTTATTCGCTTACGTTGGATAATAAAAAAGTTATGGACTTTAACAACTGGCCATGTTCTTTATCAATACAGGGTGTTTCTAAATAAGTGCGACTGATTTTAAGGGGTAATTCTGCATGAAAAAATAATGATTGTTTGGCAAAAGAATTTTATTTTTGCTATCATTATTTTTTCATGCAGAATTACCCCTTAAAGTTTGTCGCATTTATTTAGAAACACCATGTATCGATAAAGAACATGGCTAGTTGTTAAAGTAACTAACTTTTATATTATCCAACATAAGCGAATGAATAAAAAAACAGGATGTTAAGAAAACCTGGGGCTATAGCTGGGTTTTAATTTCAATATTGTATAAAGGCTAGAATATTCCACAGGCTGTTGTGGAAATTGAGAAAAAAACCCAGTTTGATTGGTACGCCTGGTATTCGGTATATAATGATAACTTACATGTCTAGAAATAATATTATTACAGCGATATTGTTAAAGAATAAGGCTATAATATATTAAAAAAATACTTAAATCGGACAATAGGTTTAGAAGATACGAGCCATCAAAATGACCCATTTTTTGGGGAGCCCGTTTTTCGTGCCGGTGAGTATATATATTCAATAATCTCAATTAATTTTAAAAATCTTATTAAAAGCTTAAGGTGATACAGTAGCGATCAACAGGTAGCCAAAACGCCTTCCAAGATTGCGGCTGTAATTTTGAATATTTATTCGACGTATTTGGCACACGTATTCGTAATATAATAAAGAATGGCGGTACAGAGCCCAATTTGGGAAATATGTTAGTATCTGGAAATTACTCTATAATTAAATACAATATTAAAAAAACGAGCCCGTACCGCCATTAAGAAAAAAAAAACACTTTCTTTAAATAAACTTTTTTATCCGATGCCTAGATCTTGTGTCATTTTGGAACTACTAATGGAATAAAAAATTTTAGTAGTTCCAAAATGACACAAAATCTAGGCATCGGATAAAAAAGTTTATTTTCTTGTTCTTCTTAATTGCGGTATAGGCTCGTTTTTTAATATTGTACTTAATAACAGAGTAATTTCCACATATTAATATATTTTTCAAATTGGGGTCTGTACCGCCATTCTTTATTATATTACGAATACGTGTGCCAAATATCTCGAAAAATATTCAAGATTACAGCCGCAATCTTGGAACGCGTTTTCGCTACCTGTTAATCGCTACTGTTTCCTCATAAATAGAAGAAATGTAGGTAAATGTTCTCATTTAACGAAATTTCCGAAAATTGTGTATTTTTTTGGACCCAAGTAGGCTGAAAGATTTTATAGTTATTGTTATTTCGAAAGTAATAAAACGTGTAAAAATATACAAAAAAATTGAATGTACAATTACAATTGAATGTAATTAAATACACGATAAAATGAATCAAGAGCGATAAAAAGTTTAAAGTAATAAATTCTAGTAATAATATAAAATACAGTAAACTCTCTCTTAAAGGGGTGGGCGCAAAATCTCTGTCCAATGCTATTTAAATACATTTATTTTTTTCGAATCCTGAGAAAACTAATAAATATTTTTTAAAACATACACCCAGAATGAAAGATAACATTATTACGGAGGACCGAAAGTCCCTTAGAATAAACAAAAAGTTTCTTTTGAATGAAATATTCGAAATTAAAAATCACACTAACTTTTCTCTTGTTTTTTCATCCCATTATCTTTATTAAAATAAACATATATTAGGTATATAAGTTATTAAAATGAACATTATATAAGTTTTCAGGAACTTTCTGCCCTCGGTAATAATGTAAGCTTCCATTCTGCGTTTAAATTTTTCAAAAATACTTATTAGTTTTCTCAGAATTCGAAAAAAATTAATGCATTTAATTAGCACTGGACCAAGATTTTGCGCCTATCCCCAACTAACACCTCCTCTATACGGACGGTATTTAAAACAAAATTCATTTGCCGATATATTGAGCCTGTACTCTTCCGGACAATCCCTTAAAATGATGTGTACCTAAATGAAAAAAAAAATACATAGGTATTTTTTCCAAATATTTTAAAACAAAATTACAATATTTATATTTTATTATTTCAAATTAAAACAGAGATGACAACGACTGATATTTGATAACTCTTTACCTTATCAGCAGTAGGTAATAAAAATCTGGTTTTTAGTGTGGGATCCGTCATTAAAATATTTTGTGTGTCGGTCATTAAAAGAAATGTGACACCATACCGCGTTGCTCTAATAATACTTTAACATTGATATCTTGTGACTAAAAATGTTAACTGAATGTCTGCTTGATTGAACATATCCAATAAAAATTGTATTTTCTTTAAAAATGTTTGGGATTGAAGGGAGACTTTGACTGTATGATAAAACAATAATATATTATATTATTATATTGTATAATTATTATACAAACAAAACAGTTATAATTATCAAGATTTTTGCTGTAAACTCGTGTAGAATAATTACATTAATGGAGATCGGTATATATGCACTTAACGCACTTATAAAAAACGCAATAATAATTATTATTGGTGTATTGAAAGTAGGTATTCCAGGTTGTATCTTAGTCGATAGGAAAAATATTCTGATTCGTTTTTTACGATCTTACGGAGATAGTATAGTTCATTAACGGTTTTTGCTCCAAATTTTAAAGAACGGATTGACGTGAAATTTAGCTTACACATAGGTAACATGTAAAAGAAAAAAAGTGAAAAGAAAACTTTGCCCTGGGGGTTGAGTTTCTCCTCTTCTCGGAGGGGAAAAATATACGTTCAAAATAAGTTCGGAAATGGATAAACACACTAATTCTAAGCAACTTCTGTTATATAGAATTTTTCACTAAGTTAATACTATTTGAGTTATTTGCTAGTCAATATGTCAATTTTTCAACAAAAAACACTTTTATACGGTTTTTTGCCAATAACTCAAAAAGTAAGTAGGTATGTTATCGGGAAAAACATTAAAAATATAGCTTATAAAGTAACAAAATTGATGTACTTATAACTTTTTAGAATCAGTAGAAGCAAAGTTGTAGCTAATGTAAAACAGGAAACAGGTTCATATTCGCCAAATTTAAAAATGAATAATTTCACGTGAAATAACCAAAAAATGATAGCAACTAAAAAATGATGCACTGTTGTGAGAAAACTTATTACAACTTTTTTAAAGTTTTAAAAAAATCTTTTTTATGTTTTCTAAAAAAGTTTCTAGCGTTAAAATTAAGAAAGATACTCTCAAAATAAAGTAGGTCCTATTTTTCTTAATAAACTCCGAAAATCACCCCTTAATTCGGGCTAAGTAAAGGGCTAATTTTTGAAAAATTGGGTTTTAAAGTAAAATTGTTTAAATTTTGAAAGAGATGTTTTTTTTTCAAAATGACATAAAATTTATTAGTGCTACCAAAAATTACGAACAGTAAAAAATGTAGGTTTTGCTTTTCTGAATATTTAGGATTATGTTTTTTTCTTTGAGACAAATATTGGTTAAGATATGGCTGTTCAAAATTGGCATACACAGTTGGTTAGTGACTAGTTCAATCCCTTTCAATTACATCCCCTTCAAAAATAAGCACTTTGAACCAATGAAGCTTGTGACGTTCCGTCACTTATCTAATTAATTATTAATGGGAACACCTTATTGGATTATTGTTAAAATTATTTTTTTTATAATATTAAAAACCCGTTCGCACAAAATTCCCTTAGCGACGTCATACTGGGTGTATCGTGGCCACATTGATATTTCGTGAGGTTGGTACTGACGCCTGTCGCCAGCTGTCACGAGGTCGGAACGGTGAAGGGAGGCCATTGACTTGGGAGTGTCATGTGAGTGCAGATGGCGGCGTGAATTTCTTTGTAAATTAAATAAGTTATTTCCTGTTGCATAGTTCAATTATTGCTATTGCAAGTTATATTTGTTTTTTTGGGTGAATTAAAGTGACGGAATAATGGAACTGTAAGAAAACGGATCTCACGCCGGTATGTTTTTTATAATAGTTCTTAAGATGGTATCATAATTTTGGCAATTATAGTTCTCATTATAGATTTAATTTAAATCAAGTCATCGATTGGTTTTATGTAGAATATTGCAGTTTCTATAATGTATCCAGAAAAGATCTTTAATAATATTCTTAATATGTGGTTATGTTCATCAAAATTTTCCAGTTCTGAAACTTTTTCTGACAAAAAAAAAAATTTCTTTGTTTTGAAAAGTTCTTCCTGAAACCTATTAAATTTTACTTCATAGACTTCATAATTCTTTTCCCATATCTAGTATGTTCATATATTTTTACAGTACCTATTTCTTTATACAAAACATGTACAACTTCATTTGAAAAAAAAACCCAAATATATTATTTGTTAAGATAAAAAAAAAAAAAGAGACATTCTACATGTAAATTGTAATTCTCCTTGTCTATTCGAATCAAGGCCATATTTGTTAAAAGTCTTATCACAACCCATGGTTAAAATGTCAAGCTAGATAGGTTTTTTGGGTCAATGAAAGGTCGGTTTTTTGGAGTCTTCTAAAAACCTCCTCGTTAACTTGTCTTCTTACTGCTCTTTCAAACCTGTTTTATTAGAAATAAACTGGGAATATTTTTGTTTTTAGCCATTCTGGAGAAATCTCATTACTGATGGTAAACCCTCTCTAACACCGAGAGCAGACACTTCCAACGTTCGATCAATCAGGGAACAAGCCAAAGGATACCGTCTCCCATTTGTTTTTGTATTGATTCATCATCCTGCACCCTCCGAGGGTAGTTTCATTAGCTATTGGGCAGTTGCACCACTTCGGTGATAACTTCGTCCCACGGATTTGGTACCAGACACCAAGGATCGTTGTTGGAACATGTGAAAAGGGGTTTGTTTTGGGGGACATTTGTTCATACCAGTTAAAGACATATTTTTTTTTTCTAGTAATATTCAGGACATTTCATACTTTCATAATTTAATTACACATATATGTTTTTCTTTCTCCACAAATTTAAGTACATTTTAGATATAACAGCCATACCTTACAGTTAGTAGTGTTCCCCAAATTTATATAATTCCTGGTAGAAGTTTCGAGCTCGAATATTCTCCACCTACATGTTCTTTTCACTTGGTTTGTATTAATTTTAGACTTGTTTCCTCATTTAATTTAAAAATAATATTAGTTCAATTCACCTAAATTTAAAATCATTTAACTTGCTTCATAATTTTCAATTTTTATTAGATTTTTTGGTAAATATTATTTAACTTTCGCTATTAAACTTTTTATATTAAATTCGAATAAATCCCTAGTACCCATCCCCTCAGGAAGGTACTAGTTTTACTTGCTGTTAGTATTTAGAACCACTAGTCAGAAAAGGATCTTTGTATCCAGTACTAAGTTGGTTCATTTAGGGACTTGTTACCCATCAACTCATTGAGAGTTGTATAATATATATTATATACATTAGGTATTTTCATTGTTCTAATATCAGGTAGTATTCAATTAGGGTGTACGTATTACAATCGTACAAGTGTTATTTGGTGAAGGGTTCATACTAATCTAGGTGTAGTTTGTACTTCCTATATTAGAGGTACTCATTTGTAAAAATTTTCTAACCTCATTCACATTATTGTTACATTATTTAATTGTATAAATCTGTAAATGACTTTCACTAGTATCTACCATTTCTTGTCATTTTAGAGTCACATACTAGTCACTTGTTTTAACTCAGAGATTGTGAATATCTAGTAGTTATATTTAATAAATATATACATTTATTGTGAATTTTTTTTAATTCTTTAAATTTATACATTTAATATACTTGTACTACAAATTTAATATACTCTATAGCAGCGTAGAATACCTGGAAGAGTGTTAACCTAGTTAGCCTTCTTCTGGCGCCCAAAAATTTATTCTATTTTCATTATATTATTATATTTGCTCTATCTATCTTCTGAACATTATCTTAATATCTTCTTTTCTAGCCATCATTATCATTTCCTTTAATTTATTGTCTGGTCAAAAATAGGCGTGCAAATTGGCAGAATCCTTCCTTGAGTGTCAAGTGGCCATTCTCTTGCATATTTAGCTAGCCATTCAAGTTACATTTATCTATTCATAATTTTTTTCATCCCCTTTCTCTATCAAGTATACTGTTTTCATTTGCATAGTTCCATACTAGTACTACTGCAAAGTAGTATTCTAGTTACTTCGGCTTCTTCAACGTAGAAACCATCCATTTTTGTTCCTTTGGCTACATTAAGTAGGTCTTCTTTTTCCTACGTCTGTTTGGAGTTTATCACTCTCTGTGCATTCACTCCAACAGAAAATCTTCTTCTTTCTTGTTACATCGGCTTCCCAACGTGGTGCCTTATTTTTGGTCTAAGACAGTTCATTTAGGTCATTTCTTTTCTTTTATCTGAAGTTTCTTTGTTATTTCCGTTGGTATATCTATACTCATTTTATTACTTATTTATTTTATCGTTAATATTTTCTGATATTTATCAGGTATTCTTATACGCTGTATTTATTTATTTTTTTTCCATATTTTGAGACCTCATTATAGTTTATGATTGTGCAACTCACATTCTAGATTAGATTTTGTATTTTATTGGGAACTTATATTTAATATTGCTATTACTTATATTACATACAACATATATTTTATTCCTCCATCCAATAGTGGTATATTTGGAGGTACACTTAAGCGTTGATCATATATATTTTTTTTCTAGAGTGGTAGTAAGTTACATATAACTAAAAATTTATTTCCAGTATTTAGGTACTAGATTTTCTTAAGTATACTTTATTTACTGGATCATTTATTTATTTACTTGATCTTATTTATTTATTCGCTTATATACCTGATAATATATATTTGCTGGCCGTTTTGATTTTGTTGGTGTGTTGCTAATCTTTTCTCAGTACTTATATATTCTGCGTGCAAACTTAGTTATATTTCATACTTCTGATCTTTGGACTGTTTGTCAATAATTTTGTTATCATCATGTGTGCTTTTAAAGTGGAACATCTTCTGGTGGACGAATTGGACTATGAGTTGAATATTAGGGACGTAGTACCAGAGGAGTTGGCAACAGTCGATAGAAAACGCAATCTTCTGCGGGGTGCTTTAAAACAAGAAGCAGGCAATAGGAGTTTTCTCCAAATTTCAGCTGCACATATTCCTTTTGAGGAACAACAGAAAGGAATCTCTGAAACATTAGACAGCTTGTCTAAAAAAATCGAGAAGTTTCGGGGAACTGTAAATGATGCAGAATACGCGCGATTAACATCTCGTTTAGCCCATATTTCTGGCCGTGTACACTTGTTACACTGTGCTACTGAAGAACAGGAACCTTTTAAGAAGTCTGTTTCTCTTAGAATATTAACCCTAGAGGGTGAACTTGATTCTAGAGTTAACCCCGTAGCTACCTCTACTCCTAATGCTCCCGTCAACGTATCTAGCTTCACCTACCCCAAACCTGTGCAAGTACACAAATGGGGTATTTCATTTTCTGGTGAAAAACAGCACACTGATGTAATGTCGTTTTTAGAAAGGGTTGAATGTCTTCGTGTGTCTAGAGGTGTCTCTGAAGAGGATTTGTTTGCTGCTTCTGCTGAACTGTTCACCGGTCCAGCTTTTACATGGTTTATGAATAATAGGGGTAGTTTTTCTTGTTGGTTGGATCTGATTAAAAGGTTGAAGTCAGATTTTCTTCCTTACTCATTCCAGGACGATTTACTAGATCAAATTAAAAATCATAAGCAGAAACCTGGGGAATCTGTTACTATGTTTATTAATACTATATTAGGTATGTGTAGTCGTCTAGACACTCCTTTGTCAGATTTATCTAAAATTAAAATTATCCTTAAGTGTCTATTACCCTTTTACCATCAACAATTAGCTCTGATGGACATTCAGAACATTGATGACCTCACTGTAAAGTGCAAACGTTTGGAGGAAACGTTATCCTGGTCTTCTCAACCTCCATCCACATCTAGATCCTCTTCTAATTCTTCTTCTCAGCCAACTTCCTTTAGGCAACGTTCTTGGCAAAATAAGGGTCATGAACATAATGTTTCTGTTGTTAGTTCTGTTGTCTGCTGGAATTGTGGTCAGGTTGGCCACCCGTTTTACAATTGTAGGATTCCTCAAACCCGTATTTTCTGCCATGGTTGTGGCCTAGAGAACACCCTTAAAAGGAACTGTTCTAAGTGTTCGGGAAACGAAATGTCGGAGTTCCGTCCCCTGAGCGTTTCTCCGTCCACCTCCCAATCAGGGAATCAAACTCCATCAGACAACGAGACCGTCGGCCCAAGCACACCCAGCAACTCAAACCCATCTTCCAGTCGGAAAGGGAAGAGAGTACCGTTCAAGAAACAAGCACACACCACAAATCAAAATCAGTCCAGAAATTAACTTTTTGTCAGGATACGTTGAATTCGCAGGGTTCACATGATTACAAATCCACAAATTCTTCTTTAATTAGTAGTGTTAAGCATAATAATAATTTTGATAGTGAAGTAGTTCCATATAACGGTTGTAGCCAACCAAATACTTTAGACTTAGATATTAATTCTCTATTGGTTAGGAAACAAAATGATAATAGGCCGTATCTACCTATACAAATTTTAGGACAACCGTGTTTAGCTTTATTAGATAGTGGCTCTAATATTTCTTTGATAGGGGCACATTCATTAAATTTATTGAAAATTGCTAATATTCCCATTATGCCCATTTCATCCTTGCAAGTATCTACAGCAGATGGTACAGTTCAGTCTATTACAGGCAAACTCCAAATTGAAATCACAGTGGCAAACTTATGTAGGCAAATTACATTTTATGTTATTCCTTCTGTACAGAATTCTATAATTTTAGGTATGGACTTCTTCAATGCATTTAATAGCACCTTAAGTTGTTCTGATTTTTCTTTTTCCATATCTGAATTCAATCTGTCTACTCTTAGTGCTATTCATGATTTTTCCAGTTTATCTAGTGCTGAACAAAGGCAATTGGAGAATATGATCTCTCAGTTTACTACTATTTCTTCAAATGACAAACTAGGTCGTACTTCATTAATATCTCACACTATTGAGGTGGGAAATCCTACTCCCTTCAGATTATATCAGTATCCCATACCTCAAGCCTGGCAGGCAGATTTAGAAAAAGAAGTAGATTCGATGCTTGCTTTAAATATCATAGAACATTCAACGTCGTCCTATTGTTCCCCACTCTGGTTAACAAAGAAGAAGGATGGATCCTTCAGGATCTGCTTTGATGGTCGAAAACTAAACAGTATCACCACTAACAGGGATGCTTATCCAATTCCCCGAATCGACGTGATTTTGAGCAAACTTCAGAATGCCAAATATATCTCTTCGATTGATTTGTCTAAGGCCTTCTTACAGATCCCACTGAGTGAAGAGAGCAAGAAGTATACTGCTTTTGCTGTCAGTGGTAAAGGACTGTTCCAGTTTGTCACCATGCCTTTCGGTCTTGTTTCTGCTCCCCAGACAATGTGTCGTCTGATGGATTTAGTCATTGGTCCACAGTTAGAGCCCTATGTTTTCTATTATTTGGACGATATTTTGGTTGTCACCCCTGATTTTGCCCTTCATATGGAAATTTTAGATAAGTTGTTTTTACGTCTTAAGGAAGCTAATTTAACGATTAATTTGGATAAGTGTCAGTTTTGTCGCCCTAGTCTTAAGTTTTTGGGTTATGTTGTTGATAATCAGGGTCTAAGGACTGATCCTGAGAAAATAGTTGCTATTAAGAATTTCCCTATACCTAAGACCACCACCCAAGTCCGTAGGATATTGGGAATGTGTGGATATTATCGCCGGTTTGTACCTTCGTACTCTACCTTGTTGTCACCCCTTACTGATCTTCTGAAGAACAGGAAAAAAGGGCAGACCATTACTTGGACTCCTGAGGCCGATGAAGCTTTTAGGCACGTTAAAGAGGCTTTAACTAGCGCACCGGTTATGATGTCACCTAATTTTAACGAGCATTTTTATTTGATGACTGATTGCTCTAATACTGCTTCTGGTGGCGTGTTGTTTCAGTTGAAAGATGGCTCTGAACATCCCATAGCCTACACGAGTAAGAAATTAAATAAGGCCCAGAAAAACTATTCCACCACGGAGAAAGAACTCTTAGCTATCATACATGGGTTAGAAGCATTCCGTTATTATTTAGAGGGTCGTAATTTCACTATAATTACGGACCATAGTTCCTTGGTATGGCTTCATAGTATGAAAAACCCATCTCAGAGACTTTCCCGATGGATATGCAAACTGGCTGCCTATTCATATAAAATTGTTCATCGAAAGGCCAACGGTGTAGTGGTTGCTGATGCTCTTTCCCGTGTCCATGATCTTAATGTTTTAGATTTGTCCACATTAACTCCTGATGAGTGGTATCACAATATGATTGATAGGGTCACTCAAGACCCACAAAATTATCCTGATTTTAAGGTAGAGAACAATATACTGTACAAACACATCTTAAGTCCTATAGAGTCCTTATCCAATATGTCGGAGTGGAAAATAGTTGTACCTACACCAAATAGGGAAAATATTCTGCATATGTTTCATGATGAAGTTACAGCTGGTCATTTTGGGTTTTATAAGACTTATCACCGTATTGCTGAATTATATTATTGGCCTGGCATGCGGAAGTCTATTAAAAAGTACATTTCTAAATGCATGGTTTGTGCTACTTGTAAACCAAGTAATTTACCACAAGCTGGACTTATGGGGTCCTTCAGGAACATTAATTTTCCTTGGCAGATGATCTCAATGGATCTCATTGGACCGTATCCTCGGAGCTACAAGGGTAATACCTATTGCTTGGTAGTTGTGGATTATTTCACCAAATTTCCTTTAGTTTGTCCTCTTCGTCAGGCCACAACTCCAGCAATTTTGAAATATTTGGAGGAACAAGTCTTTTTGGTGTATGGTGTTCCCCAAATTGTGTCATGTGACAACGGTCCTCAGTTTGTATCAAAGGCCTTTAAAGATCTTTTAGCTAAATATAAGGTTCAGAAGACCTTTTATAATGCTGCCTACCATCCTCAAGCCAATCATACTGAGAGAGTGAATCGCAGTATCGTCACAGCCCTTAGGTCCTATACATTCCCAGATCACAGAGCTTGGGATCAATATATCCATTCCATAGCTCAAGCCATAAGGACATCTGTCCATGAGGTGACCCAATGTTCTCCGGCATATCTCAATTTTGGTAGAAATGTTGCTTTATCTGGTGACTATTTTGGTGCAATTTCAGACACTTCCACAAATCTCCCTCAGATATCCGATAACCTTCATCGCTTAGATGATCTCCAGACTCTACCTCAAATTTTTTCTGACATTAGGAAGAAGTTAAAAACTTCCTATTTAAGGAACCAGCAGCAGTATAATTTGAGGAAAAGAGATCTGCGATTCTTCGTTGGAGATAGAGTGTTGAAGCGAAACTTTGTAAAGTCTAATAAGGGTGATGCTATTTCGGCAAAATTTTGCCAGAAATATATTCCCTGTACGGTTGTGAAGGTAATATCCCCTTTAGTGTATGAATTGAAGGACAATTCGACTAACAAACGAATTGGACAATTTCACATAAAGGATTTACTGCCTGATAACACCAGGGATGAGGTTGATTCGTCATCTTCGGAAGAAGATTAACTTTATAGGGTTGTTAGAGCTAACCTCTTCCTCTATTTGTCTTTAGCTCAATCCTTATTATTATTTGATATTATAGTCTAATGTTGTATTCACCATATAGGGCAGGTACATAGCAATTTTATCTTTTGGCATTGTTGTTAGCTGACTTCCAATTTAGGAATCATTAGGTTAATAATTTATGTAATACTCTTATGTATGAGCTTATCATTTTTTTTTGTATTATTAATGGTGCCCTTTAATTACCATGAGTCAACATTTAGCAACTAATCCTGTCGGTAGGATTATCTATTTAATAAGAACTTCACTTGTATTTTTAGTGTGTACACCTCACACCTTATTATAGAAGGGTGTTGATTATTATAGATTTATATTTGAATATGTAGGCTCATACAAGTAAGTTGGTTTAATATTGATATTTATTATGGAACTATGGAACTAACGATATTATACACTACTTATCTCAGGTTGTGTGTTTTATTTTTGATATTTGATTACATACTATCTTTTAAATATATCCTTTATTATCTTCTTATTGGATTTGCCATATAGGAAAGATGTTGTGGGTCTTAATTTGATATTGGTTACTGTATTGATATTTGTCACGGATCTCTTGAATACTTTGTAATAATTTATATCTTTATGCCCTAGACAATATGATTCTGGAATTAGTTTGGAATTTTGATGTGTGTATGGATTTCTTCTTCTGAACTAGTCTGCCAATACTCTGTTAATTCTAGATAGTGAATACGTGGGTTCGAAATTCAGCAACTGATCACTGCTATCCGATTTCGTAACCTATGTCTTCATGGCAGAGTACGCAGACGTCTATTCGTCATCACATCCTTGTGTAATTAGTCTAATTATTCCAGTTACATGTTTACCATTTGATAGGGAAGTATTTAGTTTATATTATGTCTCGTACTTCATAGTATGTTTTGTTGTTGACTATCCCTATACATAGTAGTTCGTTAATTTGGTGTTTGGGGTGTTTAGACAAATGATTAATTTTTTTTTAGTATTTTCCCACTTCTTTCCTTAGGCATCAGTTGTTGTTTAGATTCAGGAATATTTCCTGGATAATTCTATGTATGCGAGAACCCATGAATCTACAGTTTTATTTAAAATTGGTTGCACGTTCTCAACATATTTTTTTTTCTTTCTATCATGTATCATGGTGTCATAGAACTTGTAAGTTCTCTATTTAGATTTTATTATTACAATTGGTTCTTTACCTATGTTTGGTTATTCTAATACCCCTGTTGTAGCAAGATGCTATAATTAGTGTGAATACCAGCATGAACCAATTTTAGTTCATTTAGTATTAGTGAGAATTGGTCCAAAAATCTTTCTGATCGTTCTTCTTTGGATATGCTCTTATAAATCTGGTGTCCATTGATAGTCCGATTTTGGATTAAGTGTCCGATTCTTCACTTATTTTGTTTATTCGGTTGGATAGGTTCGTGTTACCGGATGTGGGTGTACGTAGACCTAATTTATTTCTATGATTTAGTATTGGTGTGAATTGGTCAATAAATCTTCCTGGTCGTTCTTCTTTGGATATGCTTTTATGAATCTGGTGTCCACTGATAGTCCGACTTTGGATGTCTTTGAGTGTCCGGTTCCACATTTATTTTGGTTAATGAGTTTGGATACCTTTGGTATGTTTATTATTTGTATTATTTGATATTGGTGAGAATCGTTCCATAAATCTTCCTGATTGTCCTTCTCTGGATATGCTAGTACGAATCTGGTGTCCATTGTTAGTTCAGTTTTGGATTAAGTGTTCGATTCTTCACTTATTTTAGTTATTGATTTCTTTGGTCTTACTTTAGTATATTTACTTGCGTTATTGTACGAATAGGCTCACACCTTTGCCTGGTTGTTCGTCCTTGGATATACACTTTATAAAGCTGATGTCCCTGGATAGTTCAATTTTGGCTTTAGGGCCCATTCGACATTTATTTGTCATTATGAACTTTAGTAAATTATTTAGTTTATCTTTGGCTTTTAGACAAAATGCCGAGGATATCTTAATATCACTTCGAGTCATCTGTTGCGGTTCATGATATCTGCTGCAGTGACCATCCTGCTTTCTCCTGAGGCATGGTTTGTAGTTATTTGTAATCTTGCGAATCGACGAGAAATAATACACTACTACTACTTTAGTTTAATATTTAGAGATATAAAAAAAAAAAAAATTTGATTAAATTTTTTTTTTCTCCCAGTAGGAGGAGAATGTGACGTTCCGTCACTTATCTAATTAATTATTAATGGGAACACCTTATTGGATTATTGTTAAAATTATTTTTTTTATAATATTAAAAACCCGTTCGCACAAAATTCCCTTAGCGACGTCATACTGGGTGTATCGTGGCCACATTGATATTTCGTGAGGTTGGTACTGACGCCTGTCGCCAGCTGTCACGAGGTCGGAACGGTGAAGGGAGGCCATTGACTTGGGAGTGTCATGTGAGTGCAGATGGCGGCGTGAATTTCTTTGTAAATTAAATAAGTTATTTCCTGTTGCATAGTTCAATTATTGCTATTGCAAGTTATATTTGTTTTTTTGGGTGAATTAAAGTGACGGAATAATGGAACTGTAAGAAAACGGATCTCACGCCGGTATGTTTTTTATAATAGTTCTTAAGATGGTATCATAATTTTGGCAATTATAGTTCTCATTATAGATTTAATTTAAATCAAGTCATCGATTGGTTTTATGTAGAATATTGCAGTTTCTATAATGTATCCAGAAAAGATCTTTAATAATATTCTTAATATGTGGTTATGTTCATCAAAATTTTCCAGTTCTGAAACTTTTTCTGACAAAAAAAAAAATTTCTTTGTTTTGAAAAGTTCTTCCTGAAACCTATTAAATTTTACTTCATAGACTTCATAATTCTTTTCCCATATCTAGTATGTTCATATATTTTTACAGTACCTATTTCTTTATACAAAACATGTACAACTTCATTTGAAAAAAAAAACCCAAATATATTATTTGTTAAGATAAAAAAAAAAAAAGAGACATTCTACATGTAAATTGTAATTCTCCTTGTCTATTCGAATCAAGGCCATATTTGTTAAAAGTCTTATCACAACCCATGGTTAAAATGTCAAGCTAGATAGGTTTTTTGGGTCAATGAAAGGTCGGTTTTTTGGAGTCTTCTAAAAACCTCCTCGTTAACTTGTCTTCTTACTGCTCTTTCAAACCTGTTTTATTAGAAATAAACTGGGAATATTTTTGTTTTTAGCCATTCTGGAGAAATCTCATTACTGATGGTAAACCCTCTCTAACACCGAGAGCAGACACTTCCAACGTTCGATCAATCAGGGAACAAGCCAAAGGATACCGTCTCCCATTTGTTTTTGTATTGATTCATCATCCTGCACCCTCCGAGGGTAGTTTCATTAGCTATTGGGCAGTTGCACCACTTCGGTGATAACTTCGTCCCACGGATTTGGTACCAGACACCAAGGATCGTTGTTGGAACATGTGAAAAGGGGTTTGTTTTGGGGGACATTTGTTCATACCAGTTAAAGACATATTTTTTTTTTCTAGTAATATTCAGGACATTTCATACTTTCATAATTTAATTACACATATATGTTTTTCTTTCTCCACAAATTTAAGTACATTTTAGATATAACAGCCATACCTTACAGTTAGTAGTGTTCCCCAAATTTATATAATTCCTGGTAGAAGTTTCGAGCTCGAATATTCTCCACCTACATGTTCTTTTCACTTGGTTTGTATTAATTTTAGACTTGTTTCCTCATTTAATTTAAAAATAATATTAGTTCAATTCACCTAAATTTAAAATCATTTAACTTGCTTCATAATTTTCAATTTTTATTAGATTTTTTGGTAAATATTATTTAACTTTCGCTATTAAACTTTTTATATTAAATTCGAATAAATCCCTAGTACCCATCCCCTCAGGAAGGTACTAGTTTTACTTGCTGTTAGTATTTAGAACCACTAGTCAGAAAAGGATCTTTGTATCCAGTACTAAGTTGGTTCATTTAGGGACTTGTTACCCATCAACTCATTGAGAGTTGTATAATATATATTATATACATTAGGTATTTTCATTGTTCTAATATCAGGTAGTATTCAATTAGGGTGTACGTATTACAATCGTACAAGTGTTATTTGGTGAAGGGTTCATACTAATCTAGGTGTAGTTTGTACTTCCTATATTAGAGGTACTCATTTGTAAAAATTTTCTAACCTCATTCACATTATTGTTACATTATTTAATTGTATAAATCTGTAAATGACTTTCACTAGTATCTACCATTTCTTGTCATTTTAGAGTCACATACTAGTCACTTGTTTTAACTCAGAGATTGTGAATATCTAGTAGTTATATTTAATAAATATATACATTTATTGTGAATTTTTTTTAATTCTTTAAATTTGTACATTTAATATACTTGTACTACAAATTTAATATACTCTATAGCAGCGTAGAATACCTGGAAGAGTGTTAACCTAGTTAGCCTTCTTCTGGCGCCCAAAAATTTATTCTATTTTCATTATATTATTATATTTACTCTATCTATCTTCTGAACATTATCTTAATATCTTCTTTTCTAGCCATCATTATCATTTCCTTTAATTTATTGTCTGGTCAAAAATAGGCGTGCAAATTGGCAGAATCCTTCCTTGAGTGTCAAGTGGCCATTCTCTTGCATATTTAGCTAGCCATTCAAGTTACATTTATCTATTCATAATTTTTTTCATCCCCTTTCTCTATCAAGTATACTGTTTTCATTTGCATAGTTCCATACTAGTACTACTGCAAAGTAGTATTCTAGTTACTTCGGCTTCTTCAACGTAGAAACCATCCATTTTTGTTCCTTTGGCTACATTAAGTAGGTCTTCTTTTTCCTACGTCTGTTTGGAGTTTATCACTCTCTGTGCATTCACTCCAACAGAAAATCTTCTTCTTTCTTGTTACAAGCTTACATACACGAGTAAATCAACTTGTGAAGTGGTGACGATAAATTTTATTTGCTAACTTCCTTAATTTAATGCTAAAAACTTTTTAACCTTTTTTTAAACACTACAAAAAAGTTGTAATGAGTGTTCCCCAAAAAGTGCTTTAGTTTTTGACACTTCACGTTGAAATATTCAATTTGAAATTTGACGTGTATGAACCTATTTGCCATTAGTTACAACTCTTCTTTTACTGGGTCTAGGGATCTCATACATAAGTACACCATTTTTTCACTTTTTTATGGGCTATATTTTTCTTAAGAATGTTTTTTTCGATAAAATACTTACTTTTTGAGTTAATTGCAAAAAAAAACCGTTAAAATGTGTTTTTTTTTGTTGAATAATGAACAAAAAAGAACAATAGTTCCTTAGAATTAGTCAGTTAATGCATTTCCGGACTTATTTTGAACGTATATTTTTTCATCCCTAGACGAGGTGAAAGTCACCCCCATGGCAAAAGAAAACATCGGCACAATATCAATTTTCTTCTTTGATATGTTACCTATGTGTATGCCAAATTTCATGTCAATCTTAAGTGGTTTTTTAAAATTTATGGGTTTTGCAATATTTTACCGTCAGCGAACGGACTAATAGAAGATGATCCGATATAAGGCCGATCTGCATCGATCTATTTAATAGATAACAATAATTATTGGATATGTAATTTAGTATGTTAACAATTATAAAAAACAAGGGGTGCATGATCTAATTTTCTTCTGACTATAATAAATTAATAACTAATAAATTACTTTTATCTACTCTATGTCGTATTATGTATAAATTTTTAGTTTGTGAAAACTGTCATTATAGATAGCAGTGCTTTAAAGTAAGCATGAAGTAACAATGTATTTTAAATGGGATTTACTTTTTCTCACTGTTTTTGACACACTTTCATATAATCAAATATTCTTTCTTAACTTTCGCGTTGTCATGGTGATGACATAATGAGCAATAAATTACAAAAAAAAATTTGACAGTTTTGTGGTTTGAAAGAAATTAGAATTTTTATAGGTCAAAGTTCTAAAAATTGTAGAATAGAAATGAATTCCAGTGACGAAGAGTTACAGTATTTTTATTTGTTTATCGTAGATAAAATATTGTATGAAATTGTGCGTGAAGTACTTTTTGCGAACTTACGCGATGTATAGCACTCGCTCCGTTTCATAAATAACTATTTTCATATATTAAAAAAAATGTTTCGACCCGGGTAGATATTATTGCAGATTTTCAGATTTGGGCACAGGGTTGGATTGTTGGGGCATATATGGAGAGCAGGTAGCGCAACAACTATAAACTCAATTTTACAATGGAAACCCGGAGTTAGAAGGAGACGCGGAGGAACTAGAATAAATGGTTACAGGAATTAAAGGAAGATTTATATAGGGCAGGAATTAGAGACTAGCAGAAAAAGAAAGAGGATAGAAAGAAATGGAGAAGCATAGTCAATAGTATCGAGTAGCAGACTGGGAAAAATCTGCTCGAAAAAGATGGATCTAGATAGCTTTTTAGTTGCTAATCCCCACCTGGAGTGTTTAGCCATTTAATTTCTTTATTACATATTATTATTGGTACATCAAAAATTAAAAGGACGGTACCTGTAATAAAATCTAAAATATTAAAATTTTCTATAAGTTCAAATTTATATAATTTTTGATATAATTTTCATAAATAAATGACTTACTATTAACACTTTTTTAATTAATTCCAATAAATCCAGTTTACAGCAATATGAGCGGCCGTGGGTAAAGGCATATAACGCTGGCCTCATATGCCAGTAGACGTGGGTTCGAGCCCTGCCAAAGACAAACCATTTTCATTTCCAATAATGACACGAGCCGTCTCACTGTGCCTCGGAGAGCACGTTAAGCCGTCGGTCCCCCTGGGCTAGTGTTAACATCGACACTAGTTACTTGAAACAAGGTTAAAGATGTAAATGGCGCCGGAACCTGTCCGAAAGGATCTCCCCGGCAAAAATGCCATTCGATATTATTATTATTACAGCAATAATATATTAGTATTTTTGTAAAATAAATATCAATCATATTATCATAAATAACACAGGTTTACAAAAAAAACTAAATTTCGGACAATTTGACGAAACCATATGACAAGGGGGTTTTTAAAGTGGCATATCACATATCCGGGGTCTGCTCACCTCTGTCGCGTCAGGTAAAGGTCATTTCAAGGTCAAATCAAGATAAATCGACAGTCGCTCTGAAAAAGTATATTAGGGGGTTCTTGGGGTCGCTGAAGACGAATCCGGAGTCCGCTGACCTCTATCACGTCTAGTTCAACGTCACTTTAAGGTCAAATCAACATAAATCGACATAATCGCTCTGAAAGTATAGGGAGTTTTGGGGTCGCTGATCATGAAAACTGCGGTCCGTTGAGCTCTACCACGTCATGTAAAGGTCATTTCAAGTTCAAATCAGAAGTTAACAAAATTGATTTGACCTTGAAATGGCCTTTACCTGACGTGGTTGAGCTCAACGGGCCCCAGTTTTGTGATCAGGGACCCCAAAAACACCCTAATATACTTTTTCACAGCGGTTGTGTTGATTTATCTTGATTTGACCTCAAAATGACCTTCAACTAGACGTGATAGAGGTCAACGGATCCTGGATTCGTTATAAGCGACCCCAAAAACCTCATAATATACTTTTTCAGAGCGACTGTCGATTTATCTTGATTTGTCCTTGAAATGACCTTTACCTGACGTGATAGAGGTTAGCGGACCCCGGATTCGTAACCAGCGACCCCAAAAACCCCCCTAGTCATATGGTTTCGTCAAATAGTCCGAAATGTATTTTTTTGTAAACCTGTATAATCAAAAGAATATCAATCTTTTAATTTAAATAGACAAATTTAAAACACAGACAACTGTATTCACAGTAAAAGTTTCAAAAGATCACACATTACGCTGAAAATAGGAGGTAAATCTAGCAGACGAGTCGTTGTGACTTCCAAAATATGACAACACCGCTGGAAGTGACAACGCGCCTTGAACTACCTTATATATGGAAGCCATAACGTATGCTGTACGCTTCGGTATATACGTATATATATACAAAATTTATTTTGGTAAATCCTTTCCCCTCAATAGGTAGACCCATTTTATAAGCCCCCCTTTTACCAAATACACAATTTTTAAAAAATAATTCCTAGTAGAAAAGGTGGAAGTCGGACAGCCTTTTCTGTATACCGGAAGTCACAACTTAACGTGCATCAATATATATATATATATATATATATATATATATATATATATATATATATATATATATATATATATATATATATATATATATATCTATATATCCTGTATATATATATATATATCTTTTTATATATATATATATATATATATATATATATATATATATATATATATATATATATATATATATATATATACAAAGTTACTAAAGATCAGCAGTCGGATGTTGTGTATAAAGTAAATTGTAAAGACTGCAATTCAACATACATTGGGCAAACACATCAATATCTACATAGAAGGATTGTTGCACACAAACATAGTGTACAAACAAAATAAACACCACAGCCTTAGCCAAACATTCAGTAGAAAATAACCATAGTTTTGATTTTGAAAATGTACAGATTCTGGAAAAAGAGCAAAATTATAACAAAAGATGTATATTGGAGATGATCCACATAAAGAAAGACCAAAATTGTATCAATAATAAAACTGATATTAAAGATCTCTCCAATATATATCACAATTTGATAAATTAAGTGTGGTTGTAAGCACACCATTGGTAAACACTTTAAATACGGCATTTTTATTTTTTTGTTACGTGCTACCTCTTATAGCAACTCCACAGAGTTGCAGTTTGTATCATTACATCAATTTTGTTTAGCCAGGATATATGTCAGCGTCCTAAGCTTCTTCTGTCCAGTATCTTTTCCTATATAACGATCTACATAAACACATATCTCATTTCTCATAACATGTTTCCAAATAATGTAAATTTCTTATTTTAATTGTATTTAATATCTCATTTTTCTTTATTTCATTCGGTTACAAAACGTGGTTGTCTCTTAATCTTTTGAACCAAGGTTATTTTTAAAAATCTTCTATATGCCCACATATCAAATACTCTGTTCTATTATAATGTTCTATCATTAATGAATATCCTTGTTTTAGCGTTCAAGCCTCTGTTCCATATAAAATACAAAAAAAAATACGCACCTCAGTATTCATATTTCGAGTTACATACCCAGATCATAACTACAAAAAATCTTGCTCCCATTATTAAAAGTTAAACATTAGTCAGATTTATTTCTTTCGTATATTATGTAACTTGATCTCCTGTATATTATCGTTTTGGTTTTACGACCACCATCCAAAACCATTGTGAAGTGCTTTTACCATATGCCCAATGCCCATGCCTGGCATTCTCTCATAACATCTTAGAGAAACACGAAGGGCATGTTTTTAAATTTTCAAAATATTACGTGTATGGTATATAAAATATGTTTGTTAACAGTGTAATGTTTAATAATTAAAAGTGCTTATTGAAAATGGCAAACAGCCGAAACGTCTAAGCAAAATCAAGTGTTTTATTTATAACAGACCGCAAACCCAGGAATTAAAAACCAACTATTATATATATATATATATATATATATATATATATATATATATATATATATATATATATATATATATGCTTTCTGTTGTTTTCCGGGTTTGACTCCGCGTTGAATAATTTTGGTTTTGATAAAAACCATTATTTTGACGACGTTTCGGCAAGATCTCACTTGCCATTGTCAAGTCAGGTAGTTCCGCTTCTCGCTGCTGCTTGAAGTAAACTTGTAGTTTACTTCAAGCAGCAGCGAGAAGCGGAACTACCTGACTTGACAATGGCAAGTGAGATCTTGCCGAAACGTCGTCAAAATAATGGTTTTTATCAAAACCAAAATTATTCAACGCGGAGTCAAACCCGGAAAACAACAGAAAGCACATATAGCTCCCGCGGAAACTTCAAGTGTAACATATATATATATATATATATATATATATATATATATATATATATATATATATATATATATATATATATAGAAATGTATATATATATATATAAATTAACAAGATTTTATATATATATATATGTATATATATATATATATATATATATATATATATATATATATATGTATATATATATATATATATATATATATATATATATATATATATATAAGATGATGAAGGGTCATCATTCCATACATTTCTGTGCAACTATATACACCGGTGTTTCGGCCTATTACCTCCTTGGCAATGTTAGTTGTAGCCTTGCGACTGCGGGTCTTCTAACAATCTGACCAAAAATGGTAACCTTGCTCCTGTAGTAATACTTTTACAAGTTAACAAACAACTTTTTTAACTTGCTACACTATACTGACGAAGCCCAAATAGGCCGAAACACCGGTGTATATAGTTGCACAGAAATGTATGGAATGATGACCCTTCATCATTTTATATATTTACAACTAAATTCGCATTCACTTTACGAGTATTAGCCAATGATTTTGCTTACTTATTTTTATATTTGTACTCGATTATCCAACATCATTTTATTTAATAATGTTATGGCTTTTCATTTCCTCAGGTAGCCTTACCTCCTTGGCAATGTTAGTTGTAGCCTTGCGACTGAGGGTCTTCTAACAATCTGACCAAAAATGGTAACCTTGCTCCTGTAGTAATACTTTTACAAGTTAACAAACAACTTTTTTAACTTGCTACACTATACTGACGAAGCCCAAATAGGCCGAAACACCGGTGTATATAGTTGCACAGAAATGTATGGAATGATGACCCTTCATCATTTTATATATTTACAACTAAATTCACATTCACTTTACGAGTATTAGCCAATGATTTTGCTTACTTATTTATATATATATATATATATATATATATATATATATATATATATAGAACTGGATTCGAAATCCGATGTATTTATCGACCGTGCAAGTATATTCTATAACACTATAAAACAGTGTTGAAATTATCGGGAAATGCGGGCTGTGGCTTAGATTGAAACTACATTTAATTCTATTGAATTCGATATTTCGATGAGTATTTATTAATTTTTCATCTTCATCAGGAACAAACTACAAAATTAACTAACAGTTAGGTACAAACATAATATTACAATGATATAACTTACGAATTGTTGTAGGTATGTTATATAAAGCAATTTAACTTAAAGCTATGCATGTCGTTTCACGAGAACGTCGAGGGCGGCACTGAATCAGGTATCTTTTCTCACATGTGTTAAGGGCCAAAAGTTCCAATATCGAGCCATCTGTTTAATATTCTGCTATTTTTAGAATTTTAAAACATTGCAGTAAATTTCGCTTAATCTACTTGTGTCTGATTTATAATTAATTGAACGTTTATTACTGTTTATGTGGTACATCTCGAGGAACAATCTTTTCTTATAATTGCTTTCTGAATCTAGGATCTTGATATCTGACAAATTAAATTGGTGTCCTGTTGTTATGGAATGGTGTGCTGCTGCACAAGTATTTTTGTGTGTTTTGCAATCACTTTTGTGCTGCGTTATTCTTTGTTTCAACCATTGCGATGTTTGTCCTATATACTGCCCATCACATTCGAGACAAGAAAGTTGATAGATGATATGACTCTGATTTAGAAGCGGTGTCTGGTCTTTAAGCTTCGAGAATAAGCTATAGTTGGATATGCTATTGTATTTCGCTATTTTGATTTTCGGAATTCCGTTCAGCAGCTTGATTATATTGTTGGTTAAGCCATTTATGAAGGGCAACTTTTTGTAAATCACGGGATCTGATGGTCTGTTGTCACGTTGCCCGTCGTATAAGTCTGAGTTATATATCAGTTGCTTAAGAATTTTACTTGGATAGCCGTTGTTCAAGAATATGTTATAGAGTATTTTTAAATTCTTTTGTGTGAACAGGTCATTGCTGATGTGTAAAATTCTGTTTTTCATTGCCACAACAGTGTTGTGTTTTTGGCTTTTAGAGTGCTGAGAGAAATAATTTATATATCTTCCAGAGTCAGTTGGTTTCTGATACCAATCCAAAATTCAATCCAAAACCACAGAGAACAAGATAATTTTGGATTGGTATCAGAAACCAACTGACTCTGGAAGATATATAAATTATTTCTCTCAGCACTCTAAAAGCCAAAAACACAACACTGTTGTGGCAATGAAAAACAGAATTTTACACATCAGCAATGACCTGTTCACACAAAAGAATTTAAAAATACTCTATAACATATTCTTGAACAACGGCTATCCAAGTAAAATTCTTAAGCAACTGATATATAACTCAGACTTATACGACGGGCAACGTGACAACAGACCATCAGATCCCGTGATTTACAAAAAGTTGCCCTTCATAAATGGCTTAACCAACAATATAATCAAGCTGCTGAACGGAATTCCGAAAATCAAAATAGCGAAATACAATAGCATATCCAACTATAGCTTATTCTCGAAGCTTAAAGACCAGACACCGCTTCTAAATCAGAGTCATATCATCTATCAACTTTCTTGTCTCGAATGTGATGGGCAGTATATAGGACAAACATCGCAATGGTTGAAACAAAGAATAACGCAGCACAAAAGTGATTGCAAAACACACAAAAATACTTGTGCAGCAGCACACCATTCCATAACAACAGGACACCAATTTAATTTGTCAGATATCAAGATCCTAGATTCAGAAAGCAATTATAAGAAAAGATTGTTCCTCGAGATGTACCACATAAACAGTAATAAACGTTCAATTAATTATAAATCAGACACAAGTAGATTAAGCGAAATTTACTGCAATGTTTTAAAATTCTAAAAATAGCAGAATATTAAACAGATGGCTCGATATTGGAACTTTTGGCCCTTAACACATGTGAGAAAAGATACCTGATTCAGTGCCGCCCTCGACGTTCTCGTGAAACGACATGCATAGCTTTAAGTTAAATTGCTTTATATAACATACCTACAACAATTCGTAAGTTATATCATTGTAATATTATGTTTGTACCTAACTGTTAGTTAATTTTGTAGTTTGTTCCTGATGAAGATGAAAAATTAATTAATACTCATCGAAATATCGAATTCAATAGAATTAAATGTAGTTTCAATCTAAGCCACAGACAGCATTTCCCGATAATTTCAACACTGTTTTATAGTGTTATAGAATATATATATATATATATATATATATATATATATATATATATATATATATATTGGAATAAATCCTTTGTAAAAGGTATAAAATTTATATATATATATATATATATATATATATATATATATATATATATATATATATATATATATATATATATACGTCTTCATATCAAGGCGAGATCCGACTAAATCGAGGACAACCCGAGATCCACCAATAGGAAATTAATTATTGGAGTATATTGTTCATAAGTATCTTTATAATTAACATATTAATCATGGCACACTTAGAGGGGAAAAGATTTTTGTACTTAAATTTTTCTGATAAATTTACAGCGAAACGAGATCCGTCGCTGAAAAGTAAAGGGGAGGACTTATATACGAAATTTTAGATATTTACCGTTCAACGCGAGATCACACACTGATGCTAGCTTTAAAGAATATTAGTCGAGCGGTTGGAGCTCGTGTTGTATTGTATATTTCCCACGATACAAAGATATATAATGGGCGTAACTTTTAAGTATCGCTTATTTTGTGTCTTTAAAGTCTACGATTGACCTTTCAGAAAGTCCCTTAGTTTTATTACATACATAAGGGTGTGAAAAAAGAAAAAGAATACTTGACAAATAATAACCATTTAATAATGATAATTATTTGCAATACAATATTTTAAAACTATACATTAATATTCTTAAAAAACACTTACTACGAAACCAAAATGTAATTATTATATTCTTAAATAATACAAATTGTTACAAAATAATTATTTAAATGATTGCTTGTTTTAAAAATACATTACAATAAAGTAAAATTTTTTATAAATATTATTAAAGTTTAAAAAATAAAATAACTCAATATGTAATTATTATTTGATAGTTAAAAAATGATTTTAAGTAAAATGATTTAAAAGATAAAAAGAAACACACATAATTTTCAGGGTCAACTCTTAATTGCATGAAAATTTGGATTTAGATTCTACCCATCCCCCACTTCAAAGTTGAATTTGTGCCGTTGATTGCTTTTACTTGGAGGGTGAAAAAATATACGTTTAAAATAAGTCCGGAAACAGATCTGACTAAGTTTAAGCAACTTTTGTTCTATAGAGTTTTTTTAACTTAGGTACTAGGTTAATTTAGTAGTAGGTAGTAGAGTCACTTGCGACTAAAAATATTTACTTTTCAACAAAAAAAAACACGTTTTTCGGCGGTTTTTCGCAAATACTCAAAAAGTAAGTATTATATCGAAAAAATATTCGTGGAAAAAATGTAGCATATAAAAAAAACGAAAAAATGGTATATTCTTAGTCTATAGAACCAGTAAAAGTAAATTTGTAGCTCATAAAAAGACGATCTTATCCTTCAAATTCCAAATCAAATATTCTAACGTGATACTTAGTACCATAAAATGAAGCTCTTTTCGGGGAAAACCCATTAAAATTTTTTTAAAGTGTTAACAAAAAGCTTTATTTTATTTAATAAAAGTTATATACGGGTAGGAGAGACAACGGAACGAATTTTCGAACGTTTAAACAGACGACATCCCAGATTTACCAATTTCTGGACAATTGATCCAAAGGCTGGATTCTAACAACAAAACAGTTGTGGATTTTCAAGTTTTCAATGAGAGTTAGAATGAAAAAACATTAGTGACCTCGAGTATGATGGTTTGGAGAATTTGGCTGGTTATATCTGCCATAATTTGAAGGACTCCAGTATTCAATTCGAATATGTTTCAACGTACACGTGGGTTGATCATTTGAGTAAGTGTGGTTTATGTAAACCATCAGACACTCTCTTGTCATATATTAAGTAACTGGAGACAATTTTTCCTTCCACATGAATGGTGATTCCATTTTGGTAACTAAAAATTATTTAGAAAACCTTATTTCCAAAAGTGTAACTGTAGACTGTTCTAACAAAGCGAACAAGTTATTTTTTAGGTCTCGGATGTACTTCCGAATTAAAGAATTAAACAAGTCTCTTAACAACCTGACATTGCGTAAAAGAAAAATTATGAAAACTGCTACATAGTTGCTGTATGTACGTCTATTTCACATGCACAAAATTTAAATAAAGTGCATGGCATGAAAACTGTAAAACTTATTTTTGTCTTTTCCAAGCCTCTTACTTAAATCTGATGAAATACATTATTTAAAAAGTAAAAAATTTTGTTTTTTTATCAATCCATTAAATTTATGGTTTTATTTTGAGGCTTTTCTTCCCCTTGGTAAAAATTATATTTACTAATGTGTAGGCCACTAATCAATTTTTGCCAACTAACGAAATATAATAATTTTAGTAGATATCGATTATATGAATATTTTTATTTTCCGGATACCAATATAATCAAGAAACTGGGAACTTTACAAATAACTGAAAATCAATTTAAATAAAAGTAAATAGTTTAATAATTTTCCTCTAAACTATAAAAATCACTTAGTTTCTTTTAGTCATAATTCATTCATTTGTACTATTCTCAAATTTCATTCGCGTTCGTATTACGAACGCATAGACGGGACTATGCTTTACTCTGTTGTTAACGTCATGCGCCAATCGGACGAGCTTACGTAACTAGAATATCAGGGTGTGCATATTTCCGGGTCCCGGTGAGTTCGTATCTATTTTAATCCCCATCCTAATTACAGACCAACTGGCAACTCTGGTGCGCAGGTAATTTTTAAATAACGCATTAACTACCGGTGAATTGGTAACTTTCATTTTTTAAGTATTGTTGATAATCTAATATCGGTATTCCAGGTATTTAGCGCTGCACTCCTAGAAAATGGAAAAAATGTCACAAAAAATTAAACCGATGATGAAACGAAACGCAAAAGAGAAAACTTGGATGATTGTTTTAATAGAAGTAAAATTAAAAAACGGTCACCAAGCAAAGCAGGCAACGAAAACAAGGAAGACATGGACAATGTTATGATTACAATAATGAAAGAGCTAATGAATAAAAACGATGAAATGCTTCAGGAAATAAAACAAATAAGGAAAGAATAACAACAAACCAATAAAGAGTTAATGGGTGTAAAAGCAGAGAAACAAAAACTAAAAAAAGAAGTAAAACAGCTACATGAATGAATGGAGCAACTGGAGAAATTTAGCAAAAAGAAAAGCTTGATCGTAACTGGGTTGAAAGTAGAAACAAATGATTATAAGAAATTAAAAGAAGAAATGGAAAATTTCAGAGCCCAAGAGTTGCAAATACAAATAAAACTAAGAAGTGCAAAAAAAAAATAGGAGAAACAGTATGCGCAATAGAAACAGAAGCCCTCACGGATAAAATGGAAATCCTAAACAAGAAACGTAAACTAAAACAGCATAAAGATCGTATCTATATAAACAACGATTGGACATCGAAAGAAAAAGAAATACAAAAGGAAATAACTAAAATAGCAAAGGACGAAAGAAGCAAAGGTAAGCAAACGAAAATCGGCTACAAGAAATTAATAGTGAATCACAAAATCTAGATATGGGACGAAGAGAGAGAACAGCTGATAGAAAATTCAAAAAACTAATAAACGAAGAACAGCGGCTGAAATATGATATTGACATGGCAAAAAAAGACTCGGAAATGCAAACGGTTAACGAAAACAAAATAACGCACACAAAATAAAGAAAGAATCTCAATAAGAAGAAAAGAACAAAACCCATTAGAATGGGCTCTTGGAATATTAGAACCATGCTGGCAGCAGGTAAGATGCAAGAAATAGCTCTTGAAATGAAAAAATACCAACTAGAAATCCTAGCCGTACAGGAAATACGATGGAAGAAAGAAGGAAAAATTGAGAAGAAAAACTTTAGCATGTATTATTCGGGAAAAAACAAACAGGGAACGAATGGTACGGCATTTATGGTGAACAAAAAAATGAGGGAAAAACTGATACAATTCAAAGCAGTTAATGAAAGATTATCTTACATAAGAAAATAAACAAGCCCACATCTCGATAGTCAATTGCTATGCACCCACCGAAGAAGCAAACCAAGAAGATAAAACAGAATTCTAAGACATCCTGGAAGAAACCTGTGAAAATATTCCGAGGAATGACATATTAATAATATTGGGTGATTTCAATGCAAAGATCGGAAAGGAGGACTATAATCGTAATGTAGCTGGCAAAGAAACCATTCATGAAACTACGAATGATAATGGAGGAGAAATCTGCAACCTAGCAGCAGCAACAAATACATATATAGTTAGTACTGGGCATAAACATAAAAAAGAAAACAAAATAACATGGATGATACCAGGAAGAATGGATGGAAACCAAATAAATCATACTCTAATTTCGAAAAAGTGTACACAAATAGTACAAGACGTAAGGTCATATAGAGGGGCAAATGGAGGCACTGACCACATATTGTTGATAGCAAAACTTAAGATGAAAATAATCAAAGCAAATAATCATAAGGAAGGAAAAAGGAGGAAATGGAATATAGCCAATCTGAAAACGCAAGAAACAACGCAACAATATACAGAACAACTGGAACAGAAATTGGGTCAGTACGAGCACATAGAAATAGAAGGAGAATGGAAAAACATAAAGAACAGCATAATAGAGACAGCAGAACAAATAATAGGATTCCAAAAAAACAAAGAATCGAAAGAATGGTTTGATGAGGAATGTCACCAAAAAAGTCAACTGACGCACCTCGCAAGAAACAAATGGCTACAAAGTGCCGAACAGGAACAACTGGACCAATATAGAAAAGAAAAACAAGAAGCATTGAAACTCTATAGAAGAAAGAAGAACACATGGATCTCTGAACAAATGCAAGAATTAGAAACGAATAATAAAGACAACAAGAAATTGTTCGAATAGATAAAACAACAACACAGTACCAAAAAATCTGTCACAAAAATAAACAAAAAAGATTGGGAAAAACATTTCACGGACCTATACAAAAACGACAATAAGGCATATTCAGAGGATGAGGATATAAGAGATAACAGAGATGAAGAGGAAGTCGCACCTACTTATTAGGAATTCATGGAGGTATTAAAACAACTAAAAGTAAACAAAACGCCAGGGCCAGATGAAATCAACAACGAACTGATCATCAACGGCGGAGAGGAGCTCACGAAGCGAATGCACAAGTTAATGGTTACAATTTGGAAGGACGAAAGCATGCCCATAGAATGGAAAAACGGACACATCGCACCAATGTTTAAGAAAGGGGATCCAACTAAGTGCTGCAACTACAGACCAATTATGCTACTAAATACAACGTATAAGATATTGACCACAATTATAAGAAACCGACTAAATCAATACACAGAAAAAATTATAGGACCATATCAACAGGGTTTTAGAACAATAGATCAAAGGAAGATCAACAATAGATGCAATACACGTACTGACACAAACAATTGAAAAAAGCTATGAACATGACATAGAATTACACATACTATTCATCGACTTCCAACAGGCCTTCAACAGCATATACAGAAAACAATTATTAAAATAAATGAAAAAAATGGAGATACCGGCAAAATTAATAAGACTAACTAGAATGACAATAAAAGACTCAACAGCAAAAGTTAAAACAAATGAGGGCGATACAAATGACATCAAAATAGAACTTGAAGTAAGACAAGGAGACAGTCTGTCAACAACAAACGACACTATTTAATATCGCTCTAGAAGGAGTAATTAGGGACACAGGGCTGAAAAAGACAATTATTCAAAGCTCAACACAGATCATAGGATATGCAGATGAACTGGGACTGGTAGCACGAGATAAAAAAAGACTAGAAGAGGCACTTTTAACCCTGGTAAGAGAAGCAAAGACGAGAGGACTAATAATCAATCAGAATAAAACAAAATATCTTATAAGCACACGAGACAATGTAAACAGAATAGCAGAAATAAAGATAGGTGAAAATACATTCCAGAGAGTAGATTGCTTCAAATACCTGGGGGTGATGGTGGACGGCAAAAACGGAAGGAGTATAGAGATAAACGACAGAATTAAAGCAGGTAATAGAGTATATTGGAAATATCACCAACTACTCAAGGACAAAAACCTGAGCAAAAAAAACAAAATCAAAAATATACACAGCAGCAATCAGATCAGTGATAGCCTATGGAGCAGAAGTAATGTGCCTTACGAAAAAAGACGAAGAAAAGTTAAAAATAATTGAGAGAAAAATTATAAGGATACATGGCCCAGTAAAGACAGAAACAGGGGAATATTGAAAGCTGATGAACCATGAAATAATAAATATAAATAAAGGAGAAGATATAGTAAAATTCATTAAAGCACAAAGCCTCAGATGGTTTGGGCACACACAAAGAAGAGGGGTAGAAGAACTGATCAGAAAGATAATGAACTGGAAACCAGTAAAAAATAGACCAAGAGGAAGACCAAAAATTAGATGGGAAGATCAACTGCTAGACGATATATCAAAGATGGAAATTGCAAACTGGAGAGAAAAGATTCAGGACCGGAGAGAGTGGAAGAAGATAGTAGAGAGGGCAAAAAAACATCACAACCTATGAACTAAGACCTAAAGGAAAAGCGGACTAATTTACCGCGTGAAATGGATTAAAAGAGCTCATATTTGAGCGAACTATACTCTAACAAGAGTGAACGGTCCATATAATAATTCCAGGTATGTACCTGTATAAATTACCCTCCTTGAAGTTGGTGTAAAAGGTATTCACCATTTATGTATTGTCTTTTGGAAGGATTACTAGAGAAAATCCAAATAAATTTTGAAAAAATGGCTGAAATCGCTGAAATTCTTGTAACAGATTCCGTAATGAGTGTACATGGGTGGTAAATGATTTTAAATTTCACTTAAAGAAAGTGCTAAAAAGTCTAAAACATTTATGGTACTGTTCTGCATCTGGTTTCCAGGCAACCTGTTATACCGACGGTTAGTTTTTTTAATATTTTGAGTAGTAACTATGTTGGTTATCAACAATTTGATGTCAAAAATGCACATTTTGCATTTTTGGTCTACCAGTAAGAAGAAAAACATTGAAAACAAAATTTAAGATAACCGCATTATAGAGCATGTAAAACAATTTAAACAAGGTTTTATAAATTTCGCTATTAGTCCAGAAAGCCACTGCGGATCCGCTAGGAAAAATATTCTAATTCGGATTTTTTGCACAACCTTACTCAAAAAGGACTCCTTTTAATAAATTTGCATGTTGCCAGGACCAAAAGGTGGTCAAAAATTTTTTAAACGTTTTTTTTGTTTTTTTCCTAAAATTATTTTTTTGCATGGAAAAAAGTTTTTTTATGTTTTTTGGATCATTCCAAACAGAAAAGGTCTTTAGTGACTTTTCTCTAAAAATGATAGTTTTTGACATATAAGCGATTAAAAATTGAAAAATTGCGAAATCGGCCATTTTTAACCCTCAAAAACTATGTGAAAAACTGAAAATTTGAATGCTGCCAAGGTAGGCAGATATTCTTTAAACATCTATTGTTGAAATCCCGAAGAGGTTTTTGCAATACAATATTCAAAACTCCTTTGTTTTTTAATTGCTAATCAAGCGTGCGCGACACTATTTTCCACCGACAGTATGGTGCAAATGAAAGGAATAAATTCGTTATTTCCTAAACCGGTGACTTTAAGGAAAACTCCTGAAACAGGTCGATTTTTATTTTTAAGTTATGATATTGTGGCGTATATGGTATACTAGTGACGTCATCCATCTGGACGTGATGACGTAATCGATGATTTTTTAAAATGAGAATAGGGGTCGTGTGCTAGCTCATTTGAAAGGTTCTTTAATTCTCTATTCAGTAATATAAACATTTACATAATTATTTATACAGGGTGTCCAAAAAATTTTTATTAAATTAAATTATTTAACAAAGAAGAAGTAGAAGGACACGCTGTATAAATAATTATGTAAATGTTTACATTACTGAATAGAGAATTGACGAACCTTTCAAATGAGCTACCACACGACCCCTATTCTGATTTAAAAAAATCATCGATTACGTCATCACGCCCAGACGGATGACGTCACTAGTATACCTTATATGCCAAAATATCATAACTTAAAAATAAAAATCGACCTGTTTCGGGATTTTTCCTTAAAGTTGTCGGTTTACGAAATAACGAATTTATTCCTTTCATTTGCACCATACTGTCGGTGGAAAATAGTGTCGCGCACGCTTGATTAGCAATTAAAAAACAAACGAGTTTTGAATACTGTATTGCAAAAAACTCTTCGGGGTTTCATCAATCGATGTTTAAAGAATATCTACCTACCTTGGCAACATTCAAATTTTCAGTTTTTCACATAGTTTTTGAGGGTTAAAAATGGCCGATTTCGCAATTTTTCAATTTTTAATCGCTTATATGTCAAAAACTATCATTTTTAGAGAAAAGTCACTAAAGACCTTTTCTGTTTGGAATGATCCAAAAAAGATAAAAAAACTTTTTTCCATGCATTAAAAATAATTTTAGGAAAAAAACAAAAAAAAAAACGTTTAAAAAATTTTTTACCACCTTTTGGTCCTGGCAACATGCAAATTTGTTAAAAGGAGTCCCTGTTGAGTAAGATTGTGCAAAAAATCCGAATTAGAATATTTTTCCTAGCGAATGCGCAGTGGCTTTCTGGACTATATACTTAATTGTTGCTTATAAAACAATAAATTAAGTCAGTTTAACGTTAATATAACTTATGTAAAAAATACAACTTATATCTCGATATTACGTGAAATAGCTCAAAGAAATGAGTAAAAATACACGGTTTTTATGACACTCAGTGTAACTACGTAACAATTGTTTTAGTTTCTATATGGACGGAATAACAAAATTTATGTAAATCTGACCAATTTTTTCTCAATTTAATTATTTATTGACAATTTAAATGAAAAATAGCCGATTTTAAGAATTTTCGTCTATAAGTTACAATGTTTTACCAAAAAACTGAAAAAAGAACCGATTAGTTTATTGAAATAGCCTTAAAATGAGTTGAAGTAAAATAGAATTGGAGCTTTGTTTATCAATAAACATTAACTATTCAAATTTATTTCTTACGTTTTAAGCTAACTACCTGAGGTACCCCTAAACCCTAAAAATGTCATCAAAACGACGATTTTGAAGCTCTTCCGACTGGATTAAAGAAGCTATTATCGATTCAAACAAAAGTTGTGTATTTTTAATTCTAAATTTCAACTATTTAATTAAAAATAAAGTGTTTCAGTTGAAAATTCAAAGTTGCTGCACCCACCGCTTTCGCAGGCAGAATAAGAACCCTGCTATTGCGTAAGTATATAGATTTTGAAAAACCATTCAAAAAGCATTCCAAAGTTTTTTCGATATGCCGTCTAATTCTCGACATATTTGACAATCACTTTTCTGGACAGAGCCCTTAAATAATGTAAACATTCTTATTCAAGCTAGACATTAAGCCGAGTGAGAGAGCTGACCGTGAAATTCATTTGCGATGTTTCCAAATTTACCGGATCTCGAGTTGTCTGCAAAATATATATTTACCATATACACAACGGATCGCGCGCGCTGCCCTCTACAGCGGATTTAGTGGAACCACTGCAATATAAAATTCACCAAAAGGGGTGCAAAATGAGGTCCAGACAAAAATCGATTTCCTTGTACCCTAACCATTGTTACATCGAGATGTCACTATATACACGTGAATACAAGGTGAGATCCAAAATCGGATCTCGCCTTGCAAAACGGATCTCATCTTGTATAGCTTATGATACAAACGGATCTCGCCTTGATATGAAGACATATATATATATATATATATATATATATATATATATATATATATATATATATATATATATATATATATATATATATATATATTGATGCACGTTAAGTTGTGACTTCCGGTATACAGAAGAGGCTGTCCGACTTCCACCTTTTCTACTAGGAATTATTTTTTTAAAATTGTGTATTTGGTAAAAGGGGGGCTTATAAAATGGGTCTACCTATTGAGGGGAAAGGATTTACCAAAATAAATTTTGTATATATATACGTATATACCGAAGCGTACAGCATACGTTATGGCTTCCATATATAGGGTAGTTCAAGGCGCGTTGTCACTTCCAGCGGTGTTGTCATATTTTGGAAGTCACAACGACTCGTCTGCTAGATTTACCTCCTATTTTGAGCGTAATGTGTGATCTTTTGAAACTTTTACTGTGAATACAGTTGTCTGTGTTTTAAAGTTGTCTATTTAAATTAAAATATTGATATTCTTTTGATTATACAGGTTTACAAAAAAATACATTTCGGACTATTTGACGAAACCATATGACTAGGGGGTTTTTTTGGGGTCGCTGGTTACGAATCCGGGGTTCGCTAACCTCTATCACGTCAGGTAAAGGTTATTTCAAGGACAAACCAAGATAAATCGACAGTCGCTCTGAAAAAGTATATTAGGAGGGTTTTGGGGTCGCTTATAACGAATCCAGGATCCACTGACCTCTATCACGTCACTACCTATATCACTACCTATATCATGGTCACTACCTATATCATAGCTTCTTTTCACTCTGACATCTTTAACTTTACTCCTTTTTTCCCGAGGAACAATTATGAAGTCTATTATTGATTTTTCATTTCGCTGGGGCATTGCTCTTGTTATCTTGTGTATTTCCTTGTGTTCAAAGAAAGTGTTGGCTATAACTAAATCATTATCTATACAAAACTCTAGCAATCTTTTCCCGTTTTTATTAATTGTGTGTTCTCCGTGCCTACCTATAGCTCCTTGCCATTTCATGTTTTCGTTTCCCACTCTAGCATTGAAGTCTCCCAATATTATGAGTGTTCCCTCATAATCTTCTACTGTCTGCTGTAGTTGTTCCCAAAATTGATTTTTGTCGTTTGCTTTGTCACTTTCGCCAGGTGCGTATATTACAATCAAAGTTATAATATCGCTTTTACTACAATTCATTGATACTTTCAATAGTCTCTCATTGATGAACTCCCAATTTCTTATACCTTTTACTTTATCTTTGGGTATCAAACAGGCTACTCCTGCTCTGGCCCATTCAGTTTCCTTTACACCACTGTATATTAATAGATTTCCATCTCCTATTATTTGTGTCCCAGCTCCCTTTTTTTTTGTCTCAGTGATGGCTATTGCAGCATAGTTTGTGTTGCTAAGGGTTTCTACTAATTCTAACTTTTTTCCACTTATTCCTCTAACATTCCATGTCGCTGTTCTCCATACTTCTCCTTTCTTATCTATAACTTTCAGTTCCATTTCTTTTTCCGTTTTCATTGCCGAATTTGTCGTCGTTTTGTCCGCCTCTGCTTTTATTAGTTTTTTGGATTAGCTAACCTATACCTAATATATGTTTATTTTAATAAAGATAATGGGATGAAAAAACAAGAGAAAAGTTAGTGTGATTTTTAATTTCGAATATTTCATTCAAAAGAAACTTTTTTTTATTCTAAGGGACTTTCGGTCCCCCGTAATAATGTTATCTTTCATTCTGGGTGTATGTTTTAAAAAATATTTATTAGTTTTCTCAGGATTCGAAAAAAATAAATGTATTTAAATAGCATTGGACAGAGATTTTGCGCCTACCCCCTTGAGAGAGAGTTTACTGCATTTTATATTATTACTAAAATTTATTACTTTAAACTTTTTATCGCTCTTGATTCATTTTATCGTGTATTTAATTCCATTCAATTGTAATTGTACATTCAATTTTTTTGTAATTTTTACACGTTTTATTACTTTCGAAATAACAATAACTATAAAATCGATTTTTCAGCCTACTTGGGTCAAAAAAATACACAATTTTCGGAAATTTCGTTAAATGAGAACATTTACCTACATTTCTTGTATTTAAGCTTTTAATAAGATTTTAAAAATAATTTAGATTATTTAATAGATACATTCACCGGCACGAAAAACGGGCACCCCAAAAAATGGGTCATTTTTGATGGCTCGTATCTCCTAAACCTATTCTCCGATTTAAGTATTTCTTTAATATGTTATAGCCTTATTCTTTAACTATATCGCTGTGATAATATTGTTTCTAGACAGGTAAATTATCATTGTATACTGGGCGTACCAATCAAACTGGTTTTTTTTTCAATTTTCACAACACTCTGTGGAATATTCTAGCCTTTATACAATATTGAAATTAAAACCCAACTATAGCCCCAGGTTTTCTTAATGTTCTGTTTGTTATTCATTCGCTTATGTTGGATAATAAAAAAGTTAGGGACTTTAACAATTAAACATGTTCTTTATCAATACATGGTGTTTCTAAATAAGTGCGACAAACTTTAAGGGGTAATTCTGCATGAAAAAATAATGATCGTTTACTTGATAAAGCTATGTCCGCAAATGCTTGCAAATATAAAATTATTTTGCCACACGATCATTATTTTTTCATGCAGAAATTACCCCTTAAAATTTGTCGCACTTATATTTAGAAACACCTGTATCGATAAAGAACATGGCTAGTTGTTAAAGTCCTTAACTTTTTTATTATCCAACGTAAGCGAATGAATAAAAAAACAGAATGTTAATAAAACCTGGAGCTATAGTTAGGCTTTAATTTAAATATTTTATAAAGGCTAGAATATTCCACAGGGTGTTGTGAAAATTGAGAAAAAAACCCAGTTTGATTGGTACACCCGGTATACAATGAAAATTTACCTGTCTATCAACAATGTTATCATAGCTATATTGTTAAATAATAAGGCTATAACATATTAAAAACATTACTTAAATCGGACCAAAGGTTTGGGAGATACGAGACATCAAAAATTACCCATTTTTTTAGGGTGCCCGTTTTTCGTGCCGGTGAGTGTAGATTAAATTAGAAGTTCATTGTAAAAAAGGAAGTAAATATTATAGATTGAAATAAGTACAGAAAATATATAATTATAGAGATATATAATCACTTATTGTACCTTCATTTAAGGCTAACTTTAAAAGTAAAGCAGATCTGCTATTATTCATGCTTAAAAACAAAAGGCACACAAAACACTAAGTACGATTAGGACCGCGAATCTACAACAGATAAATGTCTGGAAACCGTTACACAGGGTTGCCAAAAAACGGAAGTCACACCGAGCGGTGTGGTATACGGAAGACGCTACGCGTTGTGTACATAACCTGTATAGTAGCACGGGAGGGACACTAGCGCTGGTGATATACCGTCGAACTAAAATCTGATCTTACGAGTATGTTAGATACGATATGACTTCCACCGAAATTTTTAATATAAACCTTCTGATACCATCTAGTAGCCAAATTCGTAAAAATATAGGCAAAGCGTTGTGACTTCCGAAATCGGAAGTCATAACGGTATATATGAAGTAACAACGTATTACGAGAATCTACTTTGGAAGTCACATGGATACATGTATCAATATATATATATATATATATATATATATATATATATATATATATATATATATATATATATATATATATATATATATATATATACAAATAGTATCTTAATTGACTTATTAGGAAATACGAATTTCACTATTTTTGGGTATAGAAGTCAAACTGGGGCCTTAAAGTACACTATTATCCAATATTCAAGCTTTCGGAAATGTTTATTTCCTTTCTCAAGAATTTCTACAATGCAATAAGATAAAATTTAGAAAATATGTATGAAAGAATAAAAAATATTAATGAGTAACCTACCAGAATTTAGATTATAACAGAATGTTGATTACAATACATAATTAAAAATACTATTACTAAAACGGCTGTTAAACATTAAAAAAACATAGAAACAATAAAAATTCTTCAGAAAACATTTTAGAAAAGATTAAAAAATTGATTAATTTTGAAGTTTTGATCTAATTTTGATTGACTTTTTAAAATTTATTTATAAATTCTAAATACATGGCTGACAAAGATTAAATGTAACTATGGTCATAGCATATCGGTGTCTACATCTACAAGGAATTGAAAACATTTTTTGATAATAAAAATAAGGAAATGTTTAAAGGCAAAAAAAATTAATTTTAAATATTGGTGATATTAATTAATTTTGTTAACATTTAATGCCAAATTATAAAGTGTAGATTAGAAAAAAAATAATAATGATTTGATATAACTATGATTATTTTTCAAAAGAAAGGATGTAATTATAAATTTTGCTAAGATTGTCAATTTAAAATTACGTAACATCTTAGTTGAAAACTCATACCCATTGAAATTAGTAAATAACTTCTTATTTAACACTCCTTCTTTGCATATTTCGAATACAATTGACCCCTTATCTGTTGCTCAAGCTAACAATAATAACACTGCAAATAATCCCATAACAACTCTTTATTACTCTTTTCCATTTATACCCAATCTTACTCCAAAATCTTAGCAAAATTTATAATTACATCCTTTCTTTTGAAAAATAATCATAGTTATATCAAATCATTATTATTTTTTTTCTAATCTACACTTTATAATTTGGCATTAAATGTTAACAAAATTAATTAATATCACCAATATTTAAAATTAATTTTTTTTGCCTTTAAACATTTCCTTATTTTTATTATCAAAAAATGTTTTCAATTCCTTGTAGATGTAGACACCGATATGCTATGACCATAGTTACATTTAATCTTTGTCAGCCATGTATTTAGAATTTATAAATAAATTTTAAAAAGTCAATCAAAATTAGATCAAAACTTCAAAATTAATCAATTTTTTAATCTTTTCTAAAATGTTTTCTGAAGAATTTTTATTGTTTCTATGTTTTTTTTAATGTTTAACAGCCGTTTTAGTAATAGTATTTTTAATTATGTATTGTAATCAACATTCTTTTATAAGCTAAATTCTGGTAAGTTACTCATTAATATTTTTTATTCTTTCATACATATTTTCTAAATTTTATCTTATTGCATTGTAGAAATTCTTGAGAAAGGAAATAAATATTTCCGAAAGCTTGAATATTGGATAATAGTGTACTTTAAGGCCCCAGTTTGACTTCTATACCCAAAAATAGTGAAATTCGTGTATATATATATATATATATATATATATATATATATATATATATATATATATATATATATATATATTTGTGAACAATGAACAACCACAACTTACTGTAAGTGTATTAATTTATAAGGTCCTATACCAAAAAAACTACCATCGTTTTTTATTGCAGTCTACCCTGATGATGTAAACGATTTATTAAAGTTTACGAAAGCTTGGATCAAGGAAAAAGTGTTTTCTTTCACATAAAATTTGCTGAATTCCCCAATAATACAACCTTGTTATTTAACATTGTCAGCAAAGACTTCCCTTCTGGTCTCTTATATATATATATATATATATATATATATATATATATATATATATATATATATATAGTAATGTTTGAATAACGGCAATTCGGTCAGTTGAAAGAAAACTCTATTTGTTTTAAGTCTCAATATTTCGTCACTATTTGGTGACTTCTTTAAATGACACTAACCATTTAAGTAATATCTACTGTAATATTCTAACTAATACATAACATTTAAATAAACAAATTACCCAATTTATCTTCTAATAGTTAATCTACCTCAATTTTATTTAAATTTCTAAATACCAGTCTTACACTAACTCATGAAGTACTATCAATTAAATTTTATAAATCAATTTAACTTACTCTAGGTCCTTTCTAAGTTTTCTACTATTACCTTTCCACCGTAAAATTTCGTAAATGTATAATATTTCCTTTTTTACTTTGACCTATTCACTAAAAATTGTATATATCAGATAACATTCTATTAATATAAAATATATTGCAGTTACCATAACTCCCCAATAAGTCAAAATAAAATCTGTCTTTTTGTAAATCAATTTTCAAAATAATGTTAAAGAAATTTAAATTTTTACTCTTATAGTTGTAAGTATCGAAATATTTAAGTTTGTCTATATATATATATATATATATATATATATATATATATATATATATATATATATATATATATATATGGGGTTGAGGTTTATTGGGTATACAGCTGAATAAAACCAAGTGGTACTCTGTTTAACAAATCGTCCATAAATATGTCCATAATATATATATATATATATATATATATATATATATATATATATATATATATATATATATATATATATATATATATATATATATATATATATATATATATAGTGGTTTGAAGTTTCAGCAATTCGGTCATGTGAAATAAAAGTCTATTTGTTATTTCTCAATATTTCGTCACACTTTTGTGACTTCTTCAGGAGAAAACTGTAAATTTATTAAGATTAGAAATTAACAAAAGCTAAATATTTAATTACTTACAACTATAAGAGTATTAATTTAGATTTTTTTAACATATCGTAAGGGACATTGACTTAATTTTGATTTTGACATTTATTATTTCGGAGTTATGGTAACTGCAATAAATTTTATATTCATAGAATATTGTCTGATATTTAAAATTCTTTTTTTAATAATAAATAGGTCAAAGTAAACCAAAGAAAATATTAACGGAATTTTAAGGTGGAAAGGTATGATTAATAGTAGAAAAATTTTAGAAAGAGACTAGAGTATATTAAATTGATCTATAAAATGTAAGTGATGGTACATAGTGAGTTAGTATAAGGCTGATATTTTTCGAAATTAAATAAAAATTAAGATGGATTAATTATTAGGTGAATAATTGAGTAATTTGTTTGAATTTTTACATTTTTTGAAAATATTTTAAAGGTTATTTATTATTTAGAATGTTACAGTAGATATTACTCAAATGGTTAGTATCAGTCTTATAATTAATAGATTCTGGAGTTTTGATAATATGTACCATCTCAAGGAAGAGTCGTTTTTTATAATTGTCAACTTGTTCCAAGATTTTTACATTGTTAAAGTCAAATTTATATTTCACAATGTAAAAATCTTGGAACAAGTTGACAATTATAAAAAACGACTCTTCCTTGAGATGGTACATATTATCAAAACTCCAGAATCTATTAATTATAAGACTGATACTAACCATTTGAGTAATATCTACTGTAACATTCTAAATAATAAATAACCTTTAAAATATTTTCAAAAAATGTAAAAATTCAAACAAATTACTCAATTATTCACCTAATAATTAATTCATCTTAATTTTTATTTAATTTCGAAAAATATCAGCCTTATACTAACTCACTATGTACCATCACTTACATTTTATAGATCAATTTAATATACTCTAGTCTCTTTCTAAAATTTTTCTACTATTAATCATACCTTTCCACCTTAAAATTCCGTTAATATTTTCTTTGGTTTACTTTGACCTATTTATTATTAAAAAAAGAATTTTAAATATCAGACAATATTCTATGAATATAAAATTTATTGCAGTTACCATAACTCCGAAATAATAAATGTCAAAATCAAAATTAAGTCAATGTCCCTTCCGATATGTTAAAAAAATCTAAATTAATACTCTTATAGTTGTAAGTAATTAAATATTTAGCTTTTGTTAATTTCTAATCTTAATAAATTTACAGTTTTCTCCTGAAGAAGTCACAAAAGTGTGACGAAATATTGAGAAATAACAAATAGACTTTTATTTCACATGACCGAATTGCTGAAACTTCAAACCACTATAACACAGTACGGTCGAAAATATTTGTACATATATATATATATATATATATATATATATATATATATATATATATATATATATATATATATAACTATTCAAAATATTTTTTTTTCGATACAAAAAATACATTAATTAATAGTATATGCAAACACCAAGAACATTACAATCTTCTTTTACGACTTTAACAAAATGACAACTATAAACATCAAAATTAGATCACCTGTATTTAATACAGCTGATCGATTATTTGTCAACTTTCTATGTTAATGTTCAGTTTGTACATACATATGTTGGTTTGTATACATTTTCTGACGTTCTAAACGTCACTGGACATAAAAATAAACATTTCAATAAGTGAAGGGTCCAGGACTGTAATAGCTCAATGCTCCCATGTTTCTAGTATGGTGGCACTTACTGTATATTTACATTCCATCAAATAAATTTCCATCATTTTGTCAATATAAAAATACATTAATTTAAACTGAGGCCTATAGAAGCAAAACCTGCTAGATCCATGTTTTGAAACTTTTCAGGAGACCAAAAAAAACATTAAAAATGTAAATCTTCCAAAAAGTATCCGGCATTTTTCAATCAAAAGGGCATCAATAAATGTCATAAAATGACACTTTAATTTGGCACAGTCATTTTTCTGCATGCCCCTTACATCTTTAGAAATATGTATGTTTAGTTTGGATTTAGCAGATTTTGATTCTAAGCCCACATAATATTGTCCAAATTCCAAATATGTCCATAATATTGTCCAAATTTCAACTGCCTTTAGGCGCAATTAATGCACTACAAGTGACCTATTACACCATTATGATGGGGAAACATACAAAATATACAAGGAAAAGAAGTGTCTTATTGTTCATAAAAGCAGGGCCAGCTGTAACGAGCCTGCAAGGGATGCAGGCGAGCGCCTCTGTTTGGGGGCGCCAAAATGAGCTTTTTTCTGCTGGGATTATACAACATACTAATTAAAAAAAAACGAAGGGCGCTTTTGCTGGTTTTGCAGGTGGGCACTTTATACCGTAGCACCTAGGACTGCATAAAATAATGGATTTACTAGGGTTTGATTCTAACGTAAAGATTTCATTGGCATTTTAAAGCGGATTTAGAAGGTTTTGAGCCGAAACGTTATGCCTGTAGATTGATATATACTTGAACTTTGAAAATGTGTAAAAAAATGGAAAACAAAAAATATTGGATTTAGCAGGTTTTGATTCTAATGGGCTCAACTAATTCATATTGATCAAACTGTAATCTACCATTGTATCAATTTTGCAGAGTATTTTTGATGTCATTAAGATCTTATTACCATTACTCAATTAAGTAAATCAAAAATTAAAATAAGTATTATAAAATTTTATACCATTTTTTAAATAATATTGTAGCTTTCATCTGATGATGCCAGTGAGAGTTGGCGAAATATGGATAATGATTCGTTAAACAGAGTACAACCTGGTTTTTCATTCAGCTGCATACCCGATAAAACTTAGTTAGGTACTTCCTGTACATTCATTGGGCGAAAGTCTCTATAAAAACCATCTCAAATCAATCCTGGTTCATTGAAACGTTGAGATTAACATTTAAACCCAAATGAGAGTGGAGGATGATACCTATCCTCTGGGAGTATGGCACTCTCATCTCTAGATACCTCAACGTCTTCATCCTTGGACAACGACTAGATCTAATAAGGAGTTGTTCTCGTTTTTAACAGTGTTTGCGTGATACAGATTATGATAGGAACATAAAAACAAGAGAAATTTAATGAAATCGACTTCATTTGGCGAGGTTCTTGGTAATGGAGTAGCCACAGAAGACAATCTGTCAATGGACCACTGACAGTTGGTAAGATTAAAATCTCCCAGTATACATGACTTATATTCTGGATACTGTTCAGCTTGATTATATACGTTTTCTGCAAATTCGACATTCTCAATGGTAATACGTGGTGGAAAGTAGGCAGTTGCAAAAATCAACTTGTCGGTTTAGCCAATCTCAATCTTGACACACAGATGTTAGATATTTTGAGTTGCTAACAAAAGAACACTAGTTATGGTTTTTAGGACAGCTATAAGCACTTGTGAAGGTATTTGATTCTGAGGATCTCTTCTATATGTGTTATAGTCAAACATTTAGAGGTCGGCGTTAAACATTTTCAATGCATGGGCTTCAGCTCCTTGTTCAGTAGTTAAATCAGCTTCCAGGAATACTTTTAAAGTTCTATCCAACTCAGTCTTGTTTCTCAATATCAACCGAACCATTTCAGGTGACTCTAGGGTTAGTCGCAGTCGTTGAGACCCATTTTTATTTCGTCTGCCAATTTTAGTTAAACTGACTATTTTTACATCAAAACCAGCTAAGCCTGACAGCTTTTACTTAGCGTGAGATGTATCATCTTCTTCACCATCTTGAGGCATATTAAAGATCATAAGGTTGCAAGATCTCTTTTGTCTCTCAGACACCTCATATATTACTCTGCCATGCACGAATTTGGAACTGTAATTATTGTCGTTTTTTGTAGTTAATGTTGACACGTTACGGACACGTCCAGAGGATGGATAACTCAAGACTCCCTAAAATAATTATGCAATGGGTACCACCAAACCGCAGAAAGAGAGGAAGACCCAAGAAATCTTGGAAGGAGGGAGTAACGAAGGCGATGAGCGCAAGAGATCTTAGAGAGGGCCAATGGGATGATAGAGTGTCATGGAAATTAGGCATCGGACAACGTCGCAAGACGTTTTAAAACCGATTGATATATATTGTTGACATGGTATTTTTTATGAAGGTAAGATCCTGCTTAATGTCTTTTAATGTTTTTACAAAAAGTTTGAATAAAATATACCTATGCACAGTTTAATTAACGCTCATGTGGTATTCATTGATCTTGAGAAAGCATATGATAGAGTTCCTCGAGAGATTCTGTAGGCTCTCAATAAAAAATGAATCCCTGGTGAATATGTAAAGATTGTGAGAGATATGTATGAGGGAGTAATGACTACTGTTCGGAAAGGTGTGGGAGAGTCTGATAAATTTCATGTGAAAGTAGGATTGTATCAGTGACCAAGGTTTGGTGCTTAGTCCTTATTTATTTTCATTAGTTTTGGACCAGATAACAGCTAAACTACAGGGTAACATTCCAAGGTGCTTAATGTATACTAATGATGTAGTGTTAGTAGGAAATAGTGAAAGAGACTTAGAACAAAAACTGAGACAGCGGAGACAAGCTCTTGAGGAAAAAGGTTTAAAACTTAGTTTGAAAAAAACAGAGTATTTGGAATGTTCATTTAAAGATGAAGTTACTACAAATAAAATTATATCTTTGGATGGTGAAACGATGTGAAAAGCAATAGTTTTAAGTACCTTAAATCGGTATTACAATAGTAATGGAGATGCATGCAGTAGAGTTAGGACTGAATGGATGAAGTTGAAGAAAGCGAACGATGTGTTGTGTGACAGAAAAATTCCAATTAAGCTGAAGGGAAAATTCTATAAAACAGTTATAAGACCGGCTGTGATGTACGGAACTGAATGTTGTGCATTGGGCAGTGAAAAAGAAAGAGGAACAACGAATGCTTGTGGCGAAAATGAGAATGCTTAGATGGATGAGTGGAGTAACAAAAGAGGATAAAATTATGAATTAGTATATTAGGGAAAGTCTAAAGAAGACCTGGGGGAGACGCTTAGGCAGGACATGGTGGTAAAGGGGATTAATATTGATATGACCCAAGATGGAATTATATGGAGAAATGCAATTAGGGAAGCCGGCCCCGCATAAGAATAAGCCAAAGAGAATGATGACAGTTTAATTAAATTATTCCAAGTTTTTTGCATAATTATGTTCTTCAGAAGGGTTTGTTAAAATGTAATTTTCAGACAATAGGACGGATTTCATGGAGGACAACTCACTGTTTCGTAGCATATTGGGTTTTTTTGTCATTCTTTTTTTCTTGGTAGAATAAAAGCTTTGTTGCTTTTGTATTTTCTTATTCGCTGGTTCTTTATTGTTTACAATTACAGCAGAGTTTACGTCATGGTGTGTATTACTCTTTAATAAATATAAACTGTTCCTGTGAACTTTAAAGGCATGCTCTACCACACAGTCATCGACATGAGTAAGATCAAGTTGACTAAGTTCTTGGCCATATTGTTTAAGTAAAGTCCGTTGATCTGGTCCTTTGTTAGCTCTAACAATACTGCTTGTACCTGGATGTGGTTCAGTTTCGCTGATGGTACTACTGCTGATATTCTTACAGTGAATTACATTTACTTTATTATTTTCACTTTTATTTTGTGGTACAGCGATATAATGAATGTGCTTACATATGATTCCCTTTATAAAATAATCAACGCAAGTACATTGATACGTGTGAACACAAATTTGGCATTAAACACACTTTAATTCACAACATGATAAAATTTGCGTTTGATTTTTAGAAACATTATATGCCTGCCCATTACTTATGACATGCCAAACATTTTCGTAATTGCTAACTTGGAAAGAACTTTTTAATGCAATTTCATGCCTTTTTTCAATATTTCTTAAGTGACTTGTGTCTTTACCTTTCATTTGCTTGATCATGCGGTCAATAATTTTGTCTCTAATATAGAGATTTACGGCATGAACTCCCTATCCAACCTTTTAACTACTTTCCCGTCTAGCTGAAAATATTTTATACACTTATGCATAGACTCTAAATGCATGTTTGTGTTTACACCTGCTGTTTTACGATACACGTATGCCCACTGTTCACATCTATTTACATAATTATCTACAAAATATTTTCCAAACATAATTAAATCTGGATCGTCCTGTAACATATTTACATAAAGTTCATTTACAAGTTACATTAACATCAAGTTCAGTCTGAATAACTTTTAGAGCAACGTGTATCTTCTCTCGTTTTTCTTTGTTAGTAATTTTATTTAAATGAGATGTCCAGGCTCTTTCAATGTGCCAGGAACAAAAGATCTGGTAAGTTACACACCCATACTTGCAGATCATGCATTATAAAAAACATTAGTTATATCCGTCATGAAAGTTCTGGCCGAGATAATTCCAACCTTTTCTTTAATTTTATCAAAAAAAAAATTAAAAATGTCGGTATCTTTTCTGTTTGTAAATAAACAGGCTGTTGGAAAACCTTCACCCCATTCATCCACTACCAATATTGTGGTTAGTTCAAAATCATAGCTGTTAAGCCCATGCGTACTATCAACACATACGATACCCCCATTACCATAAGTTTTTAACATAAATTCTTGAGTCAAATTCATGAAAATTAAACACATATCATGTGTATTTAAGTAGTCATGTTCATCTCCTTGACTTTTATAAAACAGTGTTCAATCCATTTTTCTTAAATTCTTCGACCCAACAACCAACACTCACGCTATCAATTGAATGTCTAACTCCACTGTTACAATGGATATTATATGTACATTTTATATTATGAGTATCTTTTCTTGTCAACATATCCTTTCGTTTTAATACTGATGATTCTATATTTTCTCTGACAGAGTCCAGAATTCTAAAAAAATAAATAATAAATTGATTTATAACATAAATATACACTCGAACCCGCTTATTGGAATAGCCTTCGTGTCAAGCAAAAACATTACTATAGTCTTGATATTCTAATAACCGATCACTGTTATAGTAGAAATAAATGTACTGAATATAAATACCTACGTAATAATAGTACATGCTTTGTACATAATATGTATGCACATACATACGTATATGGGTATATGTATATGGTTTTATTTCTTTACAGTATTGCATAACTATTACTTATATTATTAAAAACCAAATTACATTATCTGTGCATGCAGACACTGAAATAGTATGAAATGTTTGCAATATGTAGATATATATGTACATATTTTCTTATTAACACATTCGTGCCGTCGCGTCGTGTTCACATGTGGTATATGCAGGCTCATCTTAGCAGCCGTCATGTACCATATGTGGTACACAGTGCACTTTATATTTAATCGTATTTGAAAACGCTACGGTTGTATATTAGAAACCCTAGAAAACAAGTTACGGCTGTATGTTCAGGTGGTATATGATCCGTGGTACATTTGTTTTTAAGTCGGATTATTTTTGTATTTATTATCGCATTATTTTGAAGGGACTACTCAAATATTGGAGTTTAGGAATATTTGCAATTTCATTTGATTTAGACAATTATATTTTGATTGCTATTGATAATTAATTATTGAGAGATAATTAGCAATAAACTTACATTCTACATCGTGGCCACCGATGGTACACGACGTCATTGAGCAATAATCTTACCTTTGTTCTTAGTGGCCACCGGTTGTACACGACGCGACGTCGGTAAGCAACAAACTTATGTCACAGCCGTCGTGTACCACCGGTGGTACATGTTTAAAAACAACAAAAAACCATAAAACATAATGTACCTATATGGACATTTGTTGATCAATAATACACATAAATTTACTTGTTACCCAAAAGAAAAAATTACTGCTGTGAATAACCTCATTCGTAATCGGCTACTGCATGAACGTGTTAAAATACATTCAACAGCATTATTTATTTTTTTTCTGGAAAAATAATCGGTAATCTTGAATAAATTTTTTTTGTTATAGAAAATATTAGGCACTTGTTGCTCTAAATTATAATACAGTAAAACTTGTGTTAACGGCCACCTGAACTAGCCGGCCAGTTTCAAAGTTCCCCAAACCAAAATGTGTGGACTACAAAACCTGGTATTAGCGGCCACCTTTTTATATCGGCCAATAGTTATGTCATTTTTAGTGACCGTTATTGACAGGTTTTACTGTAATTAAAAAATTGACATTGAATTGCGGCCCTCCAGAAAACTTCTTATAATATTAAAAGCGGTTAGGGTTTCTAAGGGTTTGTTCACTGCGGAGAGCAATGCATTGTATCGTCGCTCCGACCCTTGCTCCCTGGTATTCATATTCGTTATATTCATGAATTCTCGCATTTAAAATATTGTATTTATTTTACATAGCGATCGATAATATAGTTTCGATCGCTATGTAAAATAAATACATTATTTTAAATGCGAGAATTCGCGAATATAAATACCAGAGAGCAAGGGTCGGAGCGAGGATACAATCCATTGCTCTCCGTAATGAGCACAACTTAAATGAACTGGTTCGGTTCTAAGAATCTGTTAACAGGCAGGGAAGTGGGTGAGCCGTGAGCAATAAAATTTTTTACACAAATGAAAAAGTACTTTATGATCCTTTTTATATTTGGCCGAGGGTATAACTGGTGTCCATAATAAAGCAATTAAGTATTTATTACGTGACAGACCTTATAAACCAGACATTTAAATTTTTAGGAATTTGTAGGTTCTACATATTATGAAGTTTTTGGTTTACCTAACAAATATTCTATTACTTTAGCTTTACTATTTTACTAAAACCGTTGATTGAGGTATTGGACGGCTAAAACGTATTGGCGTTGATTGATAAATATACTATATTTATCAATCAACGGTATTGCTATAAAGGAATAAATTTATTAAGGAGTAAATGGAAACGTTCCGGGGCCTCAAATTTCTATTCCTTAAACCGGGATATTCCTATAACCAGTACTCTAATAAGCGGGTTCGACTGTACTAAAAATGGGTTATTTGAAAATATGTTTACTTTGATGCAGGAACTGCCACGGCTAATTTTTCAGCAATCTCTAATTTATCCGATTGTGCAATCCTCAAATGCTTCAGTTCGGTTACATGTCCATAATGTTCTGGTACATATTTGACATCACATTGACCTGTTTTAACATGTCGTCTCAGTAGGATGGTACTTGTGCAAGTAATTCCTTTTTTGCAAGATCCTTGCCTTTTTAATTTTCTTTTGCGGTTATTAGACGACAATTTTACTTGACTAACACCTAGAAAAATGTATTTAAATACAAAATACCTAAACCATATACGTTATACCTAGCCAGAATAACTTACCACTTCTGTTGCAGTTATAATATGTTACATTAATTTCCGTACTTATTTTATTTGTGGAGCGTTTATAATATTCTTGATTGTTTGTTATGCATATTTCTTTTAACCACATTTGAAGTTCTGAAAGAAAAGCAAAGTAACTTTATAATTAATTTATAAATTTACCCTCTACATTATTGAAATGTAAAATTTCTTCAGAAAAAGAAGTATTGTGAACTTGAGTTAAATGTCCTCTCAATTGCATAATATTTATAAATGATATATTGCATCCTTCGGAAAATTTGTTTACATGAGCACTATATTCACAAGCAATAATGTTTTTTTCTGTGTCGCAATGTATTGTTCTTATATGTCCGTTCAAATTGCTTTGCAAAGTAAATACTTTTTGGCAATATTTACAAATTATCGCCATAGTCACCAAGTAAAATTATTAAACAAAATAGTCAAAATAGTTTCTCAACTGTCAGTACAGTCGGTAACACAGTTACCTGCATACACGGAACCATTTCTATTACCCATGCGTGACAAGCTTCAAGTTCAAACTATCTCGAAACTCGTAAACACGGCAACATTGGAGTAGAGAACACGCATGCGCAAAACAGGGATCATTGTTGCAACTCTAGCCGCTCCTCCGTGCGTAAGGTGGAACGTGTCTAGGAAGTACTTGTTTAAAAACCTTTTTAGATTTGCTACTGTCTCGTAAGATGTATTCGTATGATATTGTTTTTGCATTACCGGTTCCATCCCTGGTTCGTTTACGTTTCACATTCACAGCCAACACAGAGCTCCGAATATAAATATTCTGTTTAGTATAGTCGCCCAAATTCCAGAAAGATTTAAATATACGTTTCCTTTCCTCTTCCTCAAATTTTTGATAGGGCTTTTTTGCAACCACAGTTTATGTTTGTGAAAAATTTTTTCGGTAAATTTTTTTCCTGTAACTGAACGATACTCTTCGTCTTTATTCCTCAGATGTTTTCTAGTATTCTTTATCCAACTGTCTTGATTCCTAGCACGTTTTTGTAATGTATGCCTCTTTAGGACTGTGGGACATAATATAACATAAAACTACTTACGATAGGTTTTATTAAGTTTTATACGGATATATAAATTAACATTATTATTCTTGTTCACATGGAGTCCATAACCTAAGTGTGTTGTCAATGTCTGGTTGTCATGTCACAGCTGTCACTTGTAGTTCCGTTTACCAAGCGCAACGTTGCCAAGTATTTGCTTACATGAGAACCACACATAACACGTCCCATTTAATAAAAACAAAATAAACTAAAAATAATTCACATAATATATCATAGGTACATAAATAACAATAATTCACAAATATATCGAAAGGAAATCTACCAGGAGGGCGAATGACTATCACTTCTGGAGGTTTTCAAACCAGGTGCAGTACTGTATGATGTAGAAGGTACATCAATGTCATTGATGGGTGATGTTCTATTATATGTTGAAGGTACATCAATATCTTTGATAGTCTTATTTGTTTTACAGTCTCTTGTGTCATCGGGTACATCTGGATAAAGAACTGTTCTCGTATTTCCCATATTTGTCCTTCCAGTAGTCACAATATCATTTTCATGACTAGCTTTCACATATGCTTTCTCACAATTTGCATAAGCATGTTGCTGTGCTTCTCACCGTACAGGTCTAAGATAGTGTCTATTACGTCTATAATCAGTATCATTTACTTTAACCACATAATCCCTTGATCTTTTCTTTGCCACAACCACTCCAGGGTTCCATTTCCTTTTCTTTTCTTGAAGTAACATTTCGCTGCTTTAGAACAGAACTAGTCTATGTCCGAAATCACAACTTTTCAGGAGAGCAATTTGAAAGTTTAGTTTACCACTATTTTGTTTTTCAAACACTAACGTTTACTTTGTGTTTACTTTTTAGTTCATTCACAAACTTTTACATTACTATAAAACTAGTTTTTTTGATTCATTATTTTAATAAAAAATTAGGTGGACATAGCCTAGAATTATCAGTGCAGAAGTAGCTTATCTGGACTTATGTTAGTTCTCCTCCTCCTCCTCTATCCTTTATCCTTCGTAAGGATGTGGTGACGTTATGGTATTTGACGAATGGTTGCTATCCATTCTTCTCTCTCCTGGGCGCGGTGTGCTGCCTCAGACAGAGAGTAACCGGTGGCGCATTTTATTTGGTCTGACCATCGGAGTGGCGATCTTCCTCGAGTTCTTTTATCCTCTACCTTGCCTTCAACCACCAACCTCTCCATGCCTTCTCTTCGTCTGGTAATGTGTCCAAAGTACCTCAATATGTTTTGGTTGATGATGGTGGTAAGCCTAGTGTTGATGTCGAGTTCTGATAATATTGAGATATTTGTGCGATGTGCTATCCAGGGTATGCGCATCATTCTACGGTATACCCACATTTCAAAGGCCATTATACGTCGTGAGTCGGACTTTTTAATGGTCCAAGTTTCTGAAGCATAGGTAGCGATAGGAAAGATAAGCGTCCGTACCAGGCGCAGTTTCGTGTTCCTGGTTATGGCCGTATCTCTCCATATTTTAGTGAGTTTGACCGTTGCTGATCTGGCCATTGTAAGGTGTCGGCGTATTTCTTCTTCGCATCCACCATTGTTTGTGATAACAGAACCTAAGTAATTGAAATGGCTTACCACTTCAAACCCCGCTACGTTTCGTATTTCCGGCTGGTTATTTCTAATTCGATCGATTATCATTACCTTGGTCTTCTGTACATTAATTTTAAGTCCATATTCACGACTAATAGTATCTAGTCTGTACATGATGTATTCAAGTTCATTTGTTGATGATGCTAGTACTAAAGTGTCGTCAGCATAGCGGAGATTGCTGATTTTTCGGCCTCCGACTGATATTCCTCCTAGCCATCCGTCGAATACAATGCGCATGATGTGTTCGCTATATATATTGAATAACGTGGGAGAGATAATACATCCTTGACGAACACCGGCTTTTAGTTTAAAATTATCGGAGTATGTGTTGTTGACTCTTACGTTTGCTGTGTTGTTGATATACAGTTGTTTCAGCAGGTATATTAGATGTTCGGGGGTACCCATGTCTCTCAGTATTCCCCACATTTTATGCCACTTTACATTATCGGACGCTTTCGAGTAGTCGACGAAGCACAAATATGTTTCTAGATTAAATTCTCTAGATTTTTCTATAATTTGTCTGAGATTAAGAATTTGTTTCGTGTGCCTCTTCCAGGGACAAATCCACATTGTTCTTGTGGGATCTGTGGTAAAAGTATTGATTTTAATCTCTCGTTAATTAGAGTTAGTTACTTGCGTGGGAGATCAGGGCTATAGTGCGGTAGTTATTACAATCAGTTGGTGAGCCTTTCTTATAAATGGGTATGAACGTAAGCTTACACCAATCATCTGGCCATTTTCCTGTGTTCCAGATTTCATTACACAGTTTGAACATCACTTCAACTCCTATGTCTCCCATTTCTTTAAGTGCTTCCGCCGTGATTCCGTCTTCTCCTTGAGATTTTCTAGTTTTCAATTTTTTTATTGCGGTTTCTATTTCCGATTTTAAAATATGTGGTTCCTTTTCGTCATTTATTTCTTCTGAATTCACGTCTTCATGGTCACTATGAAACAGCATTTCACAGTATTGTTTCCATGTCGCTGCTATGACCTCTGTATTGGTGATGATCGTTCCCAAGTTATCTTTAATGACCTGCGTTTGTGGTTTAAACTCTTTAGTTAAGTATTTCACTTTGGCAAACAGTTCTCTAGATTCTTGACGGTCGGCGTGTTCTTCTAGTTGTTTGCATATTTCTTTAATGTGATTATTTTTGTCTCTTCTACTTGATGATTTTATGCGTCTGTTTACATCTGCTATCTTGTTTTCAGTTTCTGTTGGATTTGCAGCGTTGTTTCTAATATCTCTTCGTTCTTCTACTAGGTTCAGTGTCTCATCAATCATCCAGTGTTTTTCCTTCCGTTAGGTTTCTTTGGGGTTTGTAATATTTATTGCGTCTATAATCCACGTCTTTGTATGTTCCCATGTTTGATTGGGATCGCCAGTAATGTTTGGTGTGTTACTATGTCTTAGTGTTTCTTTGTATTTTCCAGGCTCTTTAGGAATATATTTAGTTGTTCTAGTTGTTCCAATTTTCTTACAAAATTTGATACGGAATTCGGATTGTAACAGTTTATGGTCTGTTCCGCAATCCGCCGCTGGTTTTGTCTTTACGTTTACTACCGAACTTTTCCATCGTTTGCTGACAAGAATATAATCTATTTGATTTTTATATCTTCCCCCTGGTGAAGTCCAAGTTGGTAGTCTTCGCGGGTGATGTTTAAACATGGTGTTCATGATACTAAGTTCAGTGTCGATGACAAATTGTAATAGCCTTTCTCCTCTCTCATTTCGTTCGCCTATTCCAAACCCACCAACTGTTCCTTTCAGCAGCTCTTCTGATGTTGTTTTGCCTATTTTTGCGTTCCAGTCACCCAATATTATGACTGGCTCTTTTTTGGGTATGTTAGCGATGTTACTGTTTATTAACTGGTACATCTTTTCTACTTCTTCATCTGTCCCGTCGCATGTTGGCATATATACTTGTAGTACATGAACCTTTGTTGGCTGTCCATCAAGAGTAATTTTAATTAGGCGCTCATTTATTGGGAGATATTCATATACACATTTTGCGAGGTTCTTCCGTACCAGTATTGCTACGCCATTTTGACCAGTTTTATTGGCTCCCGACATGAATATTTTATAGTAGTTGGATTCCCAGTGTCCTTGGCCTTCCCAGTGTGTTTCTGAAACTCCACATATGTCTACTTTTTCTCTAATAAGCTCTCGTTCTAAAATATGTAGTTTTCCTGGTTCTAGCAGACCTCGGACGTTCCATGTGGCTATACGGTGTTTTGTGCGTAATTTTAATTTTGAGTTTCCAGTCACCAATTTCGCAGATGTAGCCTGGTTGCCCACATCCATCTGCCCGGTCGTCCATTTCACACCCGTCGACCCGGAATCGACGTGGCGCCGGTTGCTTGCCGGATCGCATAGCACTATATCACTTTCCTTTGTCATTCCATAACGTGCTCTGGAATATGTAATCAAGTGGTTTTCCGTTTGCCTGCTTTTTACAAAAACACGCAGTTGTTATTTAAGTAAAGTCGAATGAAGGAATGGTTCAATAAATTACTACTGTTCATAAAAATACAAATATTTTATTAATATGTCACTGATTACAAAATAAATTATAAAAACAGTGATTTCTTAAATTAAGTTCCCTCATGACTTTAAATTCAAATAGAAGTCATGGTACACGATCGGAATGACCAATGATTTACATAAATATTGCAAGTCCTCTAATTTCTTGGTACTAATAGTTAATTCATTCAATAGTTAGACCGACAAAAATGGAGGGAAATAGTAAAGGCGGCCAAGACTCACATATAGTTGTAGAGCCAAATGATGATGATGATGAGTAGTTAATTCAGCATTCAACATTTGCAGGTCATTATGTACTGACAAAGTTTTTCTTCTTGTCCTACGCTCAGTATTAATTCTGATAAAATTCACATCATCATAACTGCATTTTATAAAAAAAAGCATGGGGTGATCGGGCTCAACCATTCTGACATGTACCTTCTGCCACTTGACCTTTTCTCCATTTTCATTTTTGTCCTCATATTAGGTACCTAATAAAGTCACGAAACACCAAATCGTTACGCCGCGTAATAATTTGTAAAATAAAAATTTTTTTTGGATCAAATAGACCCAAACAGGACATTAGGGTTAACCACCTGTATTTTACATTATTACATAAGAGACGGTAATATATACTCTTCTCGGGCTGACGTATTACATCAAACTCAATTTACAGATATTCCTCCACAGAGGTAGTGCCCAAACAACAGCTTACGAAATACTTCTCTTCTTCTTCTTCGCGCGACTAGGATTGCTCCTGTTTGTCTGCCTCTTATTCTGTTTCAGTTGTTGTTCACTGTACATTGTCTTTCCACCTTTTCGGCGGCCTTCCAACGGGTCTTCTGCTATACGGCTTGTTGTTTTTACAGATGTTCGCTAATCTATCTGGTTCCATTCGGTTTACACGTTCGTTCCAGTTTTTCTTTCTTGTTTTTATCCACCTGTTAATATTTTGAATTTTGCATCGTTCTCGTATACTTCTGTTGCTTTGTCTGTCTCTTAATGATATGCCCGCTATTGATCTTAATACTTTCATTTCGATATTGTTGATTTGTTGTTTCGTCTTTCTTGTATCGGTCCTTGTCTCCGCTGCATATGTTAGGATAGGTCTTACTGTTGTCTTGTATACTTTTATTTTGCTTTCCGTGGTCAGATATTTGTTTCTCCATATGGTTTCTCGGAGGCAACCACTTACTCTTGCCGCTTTTGTTGCTTGTGTTGTGGTCTCTGTTCTTATATTCCTCTCACTAGTGATCTCTACTCCTAGGTAATTGAATTTCATTACTTGCTCTACAATTTTGCCGTCTATTGGTAACTTGCATCTACGCGGCTCTTTATTTATGTACTTTATACATTTAGTTTTTTCTACTGATATTCTCATATTAAGTTTATTTGCTGTGATATTGAAAGTGTGGAGCTGCCTTTGTAGGTCATCCTCGTTATCGGCAATTAGTACTGCATCATCGGCATAGCATAGTATCGTGATTTTTTGCGCTCCCATGTGGTATCCATGTCGTTTTCTTACTTCGTGAATTATTTTATTTATCACCATACTGAATAACAATGGACTGAGCGAGTCTCCTTGGCGGATTCCTCCTTTCAGTTATATGCGTTCTGTTTCTTCACTCTTTTATATGTTAGGAAAGCTTGTTTCTTTTGATTTGCTAGTGCTTTCACCCTTTCGTCGTACCATGGAGTTTTGTATTCCCGTTTATTTCTGTTGACTTTTCTTTTACCCAAAGCTTCTTCTGCTGCTTGTAGGATACTTTTTCTAATAATTTTCCATTTTCTATATCCTTTTTAGTCTCTAGGTTATGGCTGTTTAGCTTTTCTGTTAGTCTATTTCTATACAAGTTTTGTGTACCTTCGTCTTCTAAGCTTTCTATGTTTAACTTTTCTTCGACTTTCGTATTTCGCTTGCGTTGTGTGTTGATTTCTATATTTATTTTCCCTAGTACCAGGCCATGGTCGGATCCTACATTGGCGGACGATAGAGTGTGCACATCTATTATATCCCTGGGGTGTATTTGTCTGTTTGTTATAATGTAGTCAATCATAGAGTTACGTCCTCTTGTATCTGACCAGGTGATCTTATACTGTATTGTATTGGATGGTCAAAGTATGTGTTGTTAATTCGGAGGTTTTTCAATAAACAAAGTTCTAGGAGTCTTTCTCCGTTGTCGTTGAGCGTTTCTTCGTTAAATCTTTGTGTAACTCCAGCCACAGGTATGTTGCCGACTCTGGCGTTTAAGTCGCCGAGAATTATTGTTTTACTACCGGCTATTGTGGTGTCCAGTAGATCTTGGAGCTGTCCATAAAAAGCATCTTTTTCTTCCTTGTTTTTGTTGTTATCTGGGGCATATACAGGGATAATATTAAGTGTCGTGTGGTGAAGTTTAAGGCAAACCAGCATCATATGTTCGTTGATGTATCTTATTTCTTGAGTGCTGCTGCTATATTTATTGTGCATTAAGAGGCCTACTCCTGCCTGTACTCGTTTGTTTTTATCTACTCAGCTGTAAAGGAACATAAATTTGTTCTTATTGACATTTCCCTTCCCTTTCTTTTTTGTTTCATTCAGGGCACATATATCAATGTTATGGAGCTCCAATTCCTGCACAACTTCCTGTTCTCTTTTGTTCCACGATGCGATGTTCCAAGTGCCAATTCGTAGTTTATTTGGTCTCTTTGTCGTTTTCTTTGCGTGGGTCGTCATCTGTGTATCCGTCCAATTCCGAGGCTTCTGTTCGGTTCTATGAGCGTTGATTGTTTTTACAGTAGGTAGGCTGCTAACCTTGCTCACCAACCCCCTTTTCGGAGGACCATTTCTCCCTTCCTCGTCGGCCCTGACCTTGCCTTCCATTGGGGTTGGTTACCCAATCTCCAGCAAGGTTGCTCAGGTTTTCCAGGGTTCACCCGTGCAGCCCAAGCTGCACTTCGTGGAGGTGAGGATAGGAATTGAGTAGGAGAGGCTAGAGAATGCTAACTGGAAACAGCATCTTATATTGCGCTTCACTACTCCCTTTGAACCCCGAGAACGAATTACGAGAAACATTTAAATCTTTTTTCTCCTCCCCACAAGGGGCGTTACCTTGGGAAGTATGATTAGTTACATTTTTTGAAAAAAATATTGCCAGAAATTAAATTAAAATTATTTAGTTTCATTTAAAAGTATGTAGTAAAATTTGTGTAAGTACTTAGTAATACATTTGTAGTTAAATTACTTTTAAAATTACAAGACTTACCTGGGACTCCCAATTTCTCACCAATCTCTTTCCATATTTTCTCCTTAATATTGGTGTTACTGTAGTCTTTATGGCTTAAATTAAATTAATAAGTTTGCACTAGAATAATTAATTTTTCGTCATCCATTTTCTTAGTAGTAACTGTTTGTTTGTCACCGACGAAATGCTCTCACTATCCTCAAGACACGTCACCAAGAAGTACCGACACTTCAAAACATTATTTTCTACAATGTCGGCAGACGAGGACTAACCGCGACATAGACGGATAATGTGAATACGCAATGGTTTTGGAATCTAGTAATGTTTTGACGGATATCTGATGGACGTTTGCCTGTCGCCCTCTAAATGAATAATGAGAATCAGTCTTAAGACGTCTTATGGGTCGCGGTCCGCTGGCCAATGACCCGCGATGACAATAGGATGCCCTACCATCGTAACAAGGACTCAAATATGATATTAACCTCGATGTAGTTAATACTTATTAGGGTTTTTATAGTATGAGTAGTTTTTTATGTTTTAATCCTATATTGCAATGATTTGCTTTTCTGAACTGGGATTTCAGTGCAATCGAGGATAACTCATGTGTTTTGGAGTTTGTTGAAACAAATAGGTAAATTTTCTACAATTTCTTCTTTTGTAGGCCAATAAGTGGCACCTTCTAAAGAAGAAGAGAGAACTTATACCATTTTGTAAAAAAAGTTGTACAAAGAGGTATGTCTAAGAGACTACTTAAAAATATAAATGTTAAATTTAATTTTAGTTTCATCAACACTAGCAAGACTTCCACTTGCAAATTTTTCACCACAATATCATTGTCACTTACAATGTTGAAGATGCACGTACAAATTAATTCAAAAATATCGATATTGACATCTGTAAAGGCTACCATTTTTTTATTTGTATTGATAAATGGTAGTAAATCATATTTTGATTTCTCCTTACAAACTGGCTGTTTGCGGAGATTTGTCAGCAATAAGCAATTTTTTTGGACTTGCATATTACTTAACACAGACTCTTGTGGACTTGCAGCACTACAGGCAGGCTCAGGATCATGTTGACTTGCAGTTCTACAGCCAGGCCTAGGATCATGTAGACTTGCAGCACTAAAGCCAGGCTCAGGATCTTGATTTACATAATCTAAAATTTAAAGCACAATTGGACGGCGTTATGCAGAAAGCTACCAACCCTCAATAGTGATAAACTGGGATAATCAAGTTTAAAGTTTTTATTGATTTAAAAAACCTGTAGGAAATGTTGTAGGAAAAATGGAACTTTTTGTAGATTGGTAGGTTTTAGGAAATAAAAACAAAAGTAAAGTTGGAAACATTATTTTTATTTGCCGAAAAGTTAAGCATATGAATATCCAACGTATTTTTTATGGCCTTGGCATAGCCAATTAGCCAGTCTAGTTTGTATTAACGCAATTTCACAAGTTAAATTACAATACCGGGTGTCCACTTATATTTTCCCCCATTTTAACTGCCTATAACTTCTAAACGGTTCAAGATAGAAATATGCGGTTTTCGCTGAAATGTTTTATTTTAGTAAAAGTTTTGTCTGAATGGATTGAATTTTTTATATCGCTTTCAAATACGAAATAAAAAATGGCGGATTTTTGAAAAAAACTTTGTTGACTTTTTTTAATGGAACATCCAGTATATTTTTTTGTAAATTGAAAGAAAGGTCATTCACCTATCCAGCGATATAAAGTTTTTCAAAATCGGTTGTCAAATCACTGAGTAATTAATTTTTAAAATGAGGGGTGCAACGTGGATATCACATACCTAAATAACATAACTGAGCAAAATGATATTATGTTATGTGATTTCCACATTGCATCTCTCATTTTAAAAATTAATTGCTGTCATTTGGCAACCGATTTTAAAAATTTTTATATCGCTGGATACGTAAATGACCGTTTTTTCAAGACACAAAAAAATATACTGGGTGTTTTAATAAAAAAAGTCAACAACGTTTTTTTTTCAAAAATCCGCCATTTTTTATTTAAAAGCGATATAAAAAATGGTCATTTACCTAAAAACTTGAAAAAACGGTCATTTATGTATCCAGCGATATAAAATTTTTTAAAATTGGTTGTCAAATGACTGAGCAATTAATTTTTAAACTGAGAGATGCAATGTGGAAATCACATAACTTGCTTAGTTATGTTATTTATCCACGTTGCACCTCTCATTTTAAAAATTAATTACTCAGTGATTTGACAACCGATTTTGAAAAACTTTATATCGCTAGATAGGTGAATGACCTTTCTTTCAATTTACAAAAGAATATACTGGGTGTTCTATTAAAAAAAAGTCAACAAAGCTTTTTTTAAAAATCCGCCATTTTTTATTTCGATTTGAAAGCGATATAAAAAATTCCATCCATTCAGACAAAACTTTTACTAAAATAAAACATTTCAGTAAAAACCGCATATTTCTATCTTGAGCCGTTTAGAAGTTATAGGCAGTTAAAATGGGGGAAAATATAAGTGGACACCCGGTATATTACACATTTTCATATCATATAATATGCAGACACATACACATATATACATTTTTATTTAATCCATAAATTTTAATATTAGTATACGTTATCCACTTTAAAATCTAAATCTTTAACATTGATATTGTAACCCTCAACATCTTCATTTACATTTTCTTAAGAGGGGGGGTCTTATTAATTTGACTAAATTTTCTTGACACTCCTTTTCAATCAAAACATACACGATAATTGCATTAGGATCTAATTTTAGTACAACTTTTTCATAAAAATATATACCATTTTTATTCAGTTGCAATGCGAAGGCAAAACAATCTTACTTTTCAATTAGAATACGGAGCGCAGTCCAGTCCTTTGAATCGCGATTTTCAGCTCTTATTGGCACTGTTCTCCATATGGAGAACAGTACCTACGTTCTTTTCGAAGAGGCTCCAATAAGAGCCGAAAATCGCGATTCAAAGGACTGGACTGCGCTCCGTATTCTAATTGAAAAGTAAGATTGTTTTGCCTTCGCATTGCAACTGAATAAAAATGGTATACATTTTTATTTTATAGTCGTATTACTCCGTAGAGTAACCAGGTGCATTTTCCGTTGGAACTTTACCGAGCTGCAGACGGGGGATTTGAATTGCATAGTGTAGAATTCCTTCCCTTTGTCTTCACTGCAGCATCCATTTGGCTTGCAAATTGTAGAAGCCTTGGAGGTGTCACCAGGGAAATGTACCAATAAGTTTTCAATTTAAAAATCTTTTAGTAATATTTTTAATATTTTCAATATTATTAATTTTGCTATTAGGATTGAAAACTAACTTCATCTTACAAATTTTTCGTTTATAAATATACGCTTATCGAATGCCCTACGTCCGTAACAAGGACTCAAATGTGATATTAACCCCGATTTAGTTTTACCTTTTAGGGTTTTTATAGTATAAATCTTTTGATAATGTCAATATGTTTTAATCCAATAATGCAATGATTTGCTTTTTTGAACTGGGATTTCAGTGCAATCTATGATAGCTCGTTTGTTTTGTGAATTTATTGAAGCAAATAGGTAAATTTTCTACAATTTATTCTTTTGTAGGCCAATATATGGCACATTCTAAAGCAGAAGACAGAACTTATACCCTTTTGTAAAAATCTTCCTACAATTATTAAGAGGTATGTCTAAGAGACTACGTAAACATATAAATGTTAAATTTAATTTTAGTTTCATCAACACTAGCAAGACTTCCACTTGCAAATTTTTCACTCCAATATCATTGTCACTTACAATGTTGAAGATGCACGCACAAATTAATTCAAAAATGTCGATATTGACATCTGTAAAGGCTACCATTTTTTTATTTGTACTGATAAATGGTAGTAAATCATATTTTGATTTCTCCTTACAGCTTGCTGTTTGTGTAGATTTGTCAGATCCATACAATTTTTTTGCACTTGCAGCACTACAGCCAGGCTCAGGATTATGTTGGCTTACAGTACTACAGCCAGACTCAGGATCCTGTTGACTTGCAACACTAAAGCCAGGCTCAGGATCTTGACTTGATCTAAAATTTAAAGCACAATAATTAGAGAAGAGCCATATAATTTATTTATTATTAATTGTTTCATTTTGTTTACTCTCAAAACGTGCAGTAATGACAAAAGTGCCTGGACTTCAAGACTGACATTTATTAATCAGAGAACAAAAGAAAATCCTTATTGTGCGGTTAAGAAGTTCGCCGTAGCTAAACCGTTGTCCTGGGCGAGCGACGGAAAACGACGCGCTGCGATGCGACCAGTTATTCACGCGACGTGTGGCTTATGTAGCATCGCGTCGCTTTCCATCGCTCAACCTAGGACAAACGTGACGATGTCAATTCATTCCTATTCTTAAGTATGGGGAAGTATACGGCAGTGTTATTAAAAATTCATATTTTAAATACTGTGATTTAAAAAAAATCCATATAGGAAGAAAAAAGAAAACAAATATATATTTAATGCGAACTAAATTTTGCAGAGTTTCATCATTTATATTCTAAATTACGAAATAATCCACCTTGGTTTAAAGAGTATTGAGGCTTATTACCAAGCACTTAATATTATATTATTGAAGCTGTCAAACCCAGATTTCAACTGTCATAAGTAATTTTCAAAAAGCAATTTCTATTGAGGAGAGGCTGTTACTGACTTAAGGTATGTTAATGAAAAAACACTGGTACTATATAGTTACTATTAGTTTTTATTTATTTAATAAATTATTGCGTAGCATAATTTGGATTGAAAAAAGCAATGGTGCTTGACGAAGTCTGGGATAATGATTGTGGTTGGGTCCTGGAATTTTGTCAATTCATTCAAAAGCATTTCTTGTACGTTTGTCCGAAACAGAAGTTTATTTAGTGGCGGCAATTTTTTAATTATGGGGATATAGATTTTAACCAATTCAGATCATCGTGATCCTGAACGTCCATGTCTTTCTTTAATAACTCAATTTTATCTCTTTTAACATTCATAAATAATTCTGAAAAATCTCTGGGGTTTCTCGTCTTTTTTTCAACATCAGCTACAGATTGATTATGACGGGTTTGTGGACTAGACACGTACCAACTAACTGGTTAATCTGAGACATTCCAGGTGTTAAATTATCATTTTCAGTTGGTGTTATGGCATCTTGTTCTAGAACAAATTGACCTTCAGTAGCATGAGCGACCGAATTGCTGTCATTTTCATGTTGTGTCTCAGTTTGATTTTCTGTAATAGTATCTGTATTACTTACCCGATACTTCTGTGGAATCTGACAAAACGGGCATAATTTTATTGTGTCATCGTCAAGCATATCTTTTTCATCTAAATATAACCTAGGAACGCTTGTGCCACTTGTACGTGGCTTCATAACTACTTCTAAAAATTTCATCGCCTCAAAATATGGCCAGTCACCCCTGTACTCCCCTCCCCCACCATTTTCAGCGTCAGCACCAGATAGTCTTTTAGGGATATCTTTTTCAATTCGCTAGCAAAACAATCACGTAGATTTTTCCAATTTTTTTCGGTATCTGCACCTGTAATAGAAAAAAATACTAATACTAATAGATTTATTTTAGGTATTTGGTAACTGATACGCCATTCTGAAAATTAACATTTAGTTTTCGCATACCAAAAACAGCAGTAGCCAATATTGTAAAACAAGTTTGCGTTACTATACGGGAGACTTTAGTGCAAAAACACATGCCAGTATTAACAGAGATCAAATTTTTGCATATAGCTAATGAGTTTTGGCAAAAGTGATAATTTCCAAACTGCATTGGTTGCATAGATAGGAAGCATATCCGCATTAAGAAACCGAAAAAAGCGGTTCCATGTATTACAAATTACTAAGGATTAATTATTAAACTGCTCACGCGGTGCATAAGGACTTTCCTACGGTCGGCGCGGTCACCTTATCTTTCGACTTGAGGGAGCCAGGTTGGGACCAGTTAAGTCAAGAGTCCATGGGCCTTCTTTACCTGACCCCAGCTTGCTCGCCCACTATCTAGCACTTTTGGCCACTCCATTCCAGGGAATCCCTACCAAGGACGGAGATAGTTTCTATCATGCTTCAGAAAAATTAGCACAGAACGGATCTCTTACGAGAACGGCAATCAGCTAGATCGAATATTGATCCATTGCCCGGAAAAGACCTCGTGGATGCTGCCTCAAGTATTCATGCCCTTCGCTGTAGATACTTCCCGCCGCCGCATAGTGGGGCAGGAGAGCTAAAAAGTTGGCATAAAATGAAAATACTAAATGCAGTAGAAGAGAAGACACTTCAGGACACTTTGACCTTTGAACCCTAGCGATACAGCACGGCGCGTGACTGCAGCAGCCCGCGTCACTCCGACTTGCCGGGGTGACGTCATTGAGGTAACTTGTCGGGACTTGTCGGGTGGCGTCATTGGGGTAACTTATCGGGACTGGTCGGGTGAGGTCATTGGGGGTGACTTGTCGGGACTTGTTGGGTGACGTTATTGGGCCACAACTCCGATTAATTATTTTAATTATTTTTAATAATTTTTTAAGTCCTTATAATAGGCTAAGTATGTCAATAACCATTAATATTAAACAAAAAATATTTCCTTAAGGGGGAATCGAACCAAGTACTAACAAGACCGTAACTAGATACGCATACCGCTAGGCTACGCATACATTTGCTAGACACGGGCGATATTAGCTATAAAAAATAAACAAATAGGTAAGTAAAAATTGTAAAGAAAATTACTACATATTTAAATGTATTATAAAATTAATATATTCCTAAATTTTAGAAGAAACATTCGTAAATAGGTACATTTATACAAAACACAAAAACATGTAGGTACCTACACATAGGTATTACTGTATATGCAGAAGCAGAAGTTGCTATAACAGGACAAAGGGATATTAATCTTCTAAGCAGCTCAATGTACAGAGAGATGCGAGATATCGCGTGAAAACCTATTGCGAATATAGCATATGCATACATAGGTCTCCATTGAACGCGCACAGCTATTATTCTGTATATGCCTATCATTTGTATGAAAATTACTAAATCGAGAGGGTATTGTGAGCTGCATACTTTATTTTATCTACGACAATTCAGGTAATACTCTCCAATGAACTTACATTACTATACACCGCTATTATTCTGTATATGCCTATCATTTTAGTGAATATTACTGAAGTATTGTGATTTGCGTACTATATTTTATCTACGGCAAGTGGGTAATAATATGTTTTTACAGGTTGATATTGAATATCTTCGATAAGAAAGATATGTTGGTCATAGACGGTTCTTCGATAGCCATCAGGCAACAATTTCCCCTGATCATGTTATAATATACGGAATTCACTGTATATACTAACACAAGCTGACAACATATTTTGCAGATATGGATCACGGTCAGCTTTTAGGTGTATGTACAACTCCCTTCGTAAAGGTACACAGGCGTGCATCCGCGCGGGATAAAAGTCGACCGTCCTTTTTATACTCCAAAAAGGAGGACCATCAAATATTGTAAGTAAGTAAGATGGAAAAAATTGAGTTGTTCAGAGGTCCAAACAAAGTCAGAAAAATTAAGCAGTTAAATTTAGATCACGTACTTATTGATCAATGGATGACAAACACAAAAGTTACCTGCTATATCCTATATGACAGCGGAGTACCAGCATCGTTTGTTCTGCTATCAAAACGTGACTTTGATCCACTCGGACAATACGATGTAACAAGCGTATTAGATTACATAATAATATACACTTTAGCTAACCATGGGAGAAAAGGATATGCTTTCAAACTTCTACATCACATAAAAAAATAATGAATTCGAAACATTCTACGTCAAATGCCTCATAAATATCGCATTCTACGTTAAATGTCACATCCTGCGTTACACGACAATTTTAAAACATTGATTTGACAGACCAATACTTGTTGGTGGCAGCAAAGAAGGAGTTGACATGACAAACGAAAAGAAGAAGAAGTGACGATGGCTCGACGAAGAAGAATTGATAAACTAAAAGAAGAAAAAGGCTCAACACAATGAAGAAGAATTAACAAGTCGAAAAGAAGAAGAAGAATTGACAGATGAAAAGAAGAAGAAGTGACGATGACTAGACACAACGAAGAAGAATTGACAAACCGTAAAGAAGAAGAAGAAGAAGTTGACGTTACAAACGAAAAGAAGAAGAATTGCCGTTGACAAACCGCAAAAAAGAAGAAGTTGACGTGACAAACGAAAAGAAGAAGAATTGACAGAAACATGACAAACAAAAAGAAGAAGAAGGCTCAACACAATGAAGAATAATTTAAAAATCGAAAAGAAGAAGAAGAATTGACATCATGACAAATGAAAAGAAGAAGAATTGACAACAGCATGACAAACGAAAAGAAGAAGTGACAATAGCTCAACACAATGAAGAATAATTGACAAATCGAAAAGAAGAAGAAGAATTGACAACAACATAACAAACGAAAAGAATAAAAGGAATTGACAGACCGAAAAGAAGAAGAAGTGACGATGGCTCGACACAATAAAGAATTGACAAATCGAAAAAAAAGAAGAAGAATTGACAGAAACATGACAAACTAAAAGAAGAAAAAGGCTCAACACAATGAAGAATAATTTAAAAATCGAAAAGAAGAAGTGGAAACGATCAGGACAAACGAAAAGAAGAAGAATTGACGGCAACATGACAAACGTAAAGAAGAAGAAGTGACAATAGCTCAACACAATGAAGAATAATTGACAAATCGAAAAGAAGAAGAAGAATTGATAACAACATAACAAACGAAAAGAAGAAGAAGAAGAAGAACTGACAGACCGAAAAGAAGAAGAAGTGACAATGGCTCGACACAAAAAAAAGAAGAAGAAATTAAATACGATTTAATTAATTATAAAAAGTTACATTTCACATCTAATACTAGTATTAAATAGAATTTCATTAGTCACACAAAACGAATGTGTCAGCGGTCGTAAGGCACATTCCTCATCTCATATTACACCTGTAACATTATATTGCAATAGTAAGAATGTAGGGCAATGACCGCAAAAAAAGCAACGATTATATTTTTTGCAACATCGCCAGAAACACCTTGCAAATTTCAATAGCGGAAATTAAAACTGCAAATTCTAGAAATAATATTCACATGTCGTTTAATTTATGTCGCATTTAATCTGATGGTGCAAAATTAGCAAGAATGTATAATATGACAATGATGCATTAAAACCGCAAGTTCGAACAAAAAAGCATCGATTATATTTTTAGTATACGATTTTCATCATTATGACATAACATTGTAGACGAACGAAACGAATAGTGAAATCACTGTAGAGTGTGCACTTCTTAAATAAGGTAAATTATTCTTATTTCTGCAATTCTTTTTTAGTAAATATGTAGTGACAAATATAATTTTATTTCTTTTAACATTTCCATTTAACATTTATTAAGATAATAGCATTTGATTTTTACGGTCGATTTCTAAATTCGGCGTTGCACCTATCCGCATATTGTTGATTGATTTTACGTTTTATTTAAAAAATAATAGCTTTAATGACACATTTCTAAAGTACTCCTTCTTTTATCGTTTCCTTGTTATGCAAATAAATGAGAGAGGTTGTTGCTATCCACAATAGGATAATAATATTTTATTTTACGGTTTATTTTTTGTTTCTAATTTAATCTAAATGGATTTTTTAGGTGTTGTTTTTTTTTATAAATTGTATGTTGCATTTGTCCTTATATTTTTGATCGATTTTACGTTTTATTTAAAAAATAATAGCTTTTTATCCGTAATACTTCTTCTGTCTAGCAATATACTATCAATCACAGCTAATATTTATTTTTTAATAGTATGATAATAATAATGTTACATTTTATACACGTCCCTGCGTATTTTTTATTTTATAAAAATATATTGGACAATCCTACTATAGTATTTTTACTACAAAAACGTTATTACGTAGGTCAAAATTTTTGACGTAAGAGAACTGTCAAAACATTAGAATGTGACTTTTCATTATCGCCGTATTTATAATAAACATAGCAATAATGAAAAGTCACATTCTAATGTTTTGACAGTTCTCTTACGTCAAAAATTTTGACCTACGTAATAACGTTTTTGTAGTAAAAATACTATACTACATTGGGTTAGTAAATAACACTATGCGTTTTTTTTTTATTATTTTTATTTAAATTATTTCATACGAGTACATTGTTAAAGTTAGTAATAATTAAAAAACTAGCCAATTTATTTTAATATTTTCACTCATGGATCTAACGGAATAACGGTTAAATGAAGGTGTCTCATATTCTATGTCTGTGCGCTATTTAAATTGTTGGCAGATTATTCAATACTATTACGACGTTTTTTCTAATTTTTCTATGCATTTTCAAAACGACTTCGACGACGTGGTTGCTCATTTTTAAACAAAGATTTGATGGTTTTATTAAATTTATCCCGGAATGCTTGATATGTCGAACATCCTGGAGAAACTCTATGAATACCTGTAACCTCTTATATTTTTAATAGTTGAGGCTGTCCTTTGTCGTAAAGTCTTGAGGATTCTTATAAAATAGTAAATTGTTTAGTCCACAAGTAGTTTTGTGCTTGTTATCGTTAATCAGTACATTTTTAGGAGCAAATTTGATGTTTTTTTGCCCATTATCCTTTTATCAGTTTTCCAAACACACTGAGGACCTTAAGCTCTATCAATATCAGGGAATAATAACAATATTTTTGAAGGTGTACATCTTCATTTGTGCTCTCTTCAACCTTCCATTTTTATATCTTCACCGCTTTTACGCATAAACATTCCTTTTTTCATCGTAAATTTTATTTAATGAGATAGAAGTTCTTCTTCATCAGCTTGCATTTTTCTGAGAACTTTGTACTTTTCTCTCACTATTGCCGCACGTTTGTTTACCTGAACCGCACTACTGAAGACATGTTAACAAATGAATTCTCACATGAATGACTTTGAACCTTTGTATATTTATACTTCTGTGCCCTTCTGTTAGCGTGTCTCTGATGACGTCTGAACCTCTCAGGTAATCTTTGTGGTCGTCTGTGCCTTTTGTTAGCGTGTCTCTGAAGACGTCTGTACGTCTCTGGTACCCTTCTATGGTCGTCTGTGCCTTCTGTTAGCGTGTCTCTGATCACGTCATATTTAACGCCAAATGTCATGTCCTGTGTCAAAAGACACGTCCTGCGTCGAATGTAACGTCATTCACGTCACGTCTTTCACGTCATATTTCACGACAAATGTCACGTCATTCACGTCACGTCATTCACGTCACATCATTCACGTCACGTCACACACGTCACATCATTCACGTCGCTCACGTCACGTCATTCACGTCACGTCACTCATGTCACGTCATTAACGTCACGTCATATTTCACGACAAATGTCACGTCATTCACGTCACGTCATTCACGTCACATCATTCACGTCACGTCACATCATTCACGTCACTCACGTCACGTCATTCACGTCACGTCATTCACGTCACATCATTCACGTCACGTCACGCATGTCACGTCATTAACGTCACGTCATTCACGTAACGTCACTCACGTCACGTCATTCACGTCACATAATTCACGTCACGCCAAATGTCACGTCCTGCGTCAAACGAAACGTCCTGCGTCGAATGTAACGTCATTTACGTCAAGTCATTAATGTCTTATTTTTTGTGCCAAATGTCACATATCTACGTCAAATGCCACGTTCTGAGTCGCATGTCACGCCCGACGTCCTACGTCCATTGTCACGTTCTGCGTCGAAGAGACGCGCGGCCCATCGCTGATAACGTATCCGACATAATATAATCATTCTTTTGATATGTCCCTAGTATAGTATTCAACGAGCATGTAATGGCTATTACTCACTCTGATGAATTACGACACTCGCCTACGGCTCGTGTCGCAAACTTCATCATCGTGAGTAATAGCCATTACATGCTCGTTGAATACTATACTAGGGACATATCAAAAGAATGATTATATTATGTCGGATACGTTATCAGCGATGGGCCGCGCGTCTCTTCGACGCAGAACGTGACAATGGACGTAGGACGTCGGGGGTGACATGCGACTCAGAACGTGGCATTTGACGTAGATATGTGACATTTGGCATAAAATATGACATGAATGACTTGACGTAAATGACGTTACATTCGACGCAGGACGTTTCGTTTGACGCAGGACGTGACATTTGGCGTGACGTGAATGATGTGACGTGAATGATGTGACGTGAATGACGTGACGTGAGTGACGTTACGTGAATGACGTGACGTTAATGACGTGACATGAGTGACGTGACGTGAATGATGTGACGTGAATGACGTGACGTGAATGATGTGACGTGTGTGACGTGACGTGAATGACGTGACGTGAATGACGTGACATTTGTCGTGAAATATGACGTTAATGACGTGACATGAGTGACGTGACGTGACGTGAATGACGTGACGTGAGCGACGTGAATGATGTGACGTGTGTGACGTGACGTGAATGATGTGACGTGAATGACGTGACATTTGTCGTGAAATATGACGTGAAAGACGTGACGTGAATGACGTGACGTGAATGACGTTACATTCGACGCAGGACGTGTCTTTTGACACAGGACATGACATTTGGCGTTAAATATGACGTGATCAGAGACACGCTAACAGAAGGCACAGACGACCATAGAAGGGTACCAGAGACGTACAGACGTCTTCAGAGACACGCTAACAAAAGGCACAGACGACCACAAAGATTACCTGAGAGGTTCAGACGTCATCAGAGACACGCTAACAGAAGGGCACAGAAGTATAAATATACAAAGTTTCAAAGTCATTCATGTGAGAATTCATTTGTTAACATGTCTTCAGTAGTGCGGTTCAGGTAAACAAACGTGCGGCAATAGTGAGAGAAAAGTACAAAGTTCTCAGAAAAATGCAAGCTGATGAAGAAGAACTTCTATCTCATTAAATAAAATTTACGATGAAAAAAGGAATGTTTATGCGTAAAAGCGGTGAAGATATAAAAATGGAAGGTTGAAGACAGCACAAATGAAGATGTACACCTTCAAAAATATTGTTATTATTCCCTGATATTGATAGAGCTTAAGGTCCTCAGTGTGTTTGGAAAACTGATAAAAGGATAATGGGCAAAAAAACATCAAATTTGCTCCTAAAAATGTACTGATTAACGATAACAAGCACAAAACTACTTGTGGGCTAAACAATTTACTATTTTATAAGAATCCTCAAGACTTTACGACAAAGGACAGCCTCAACTATTAAAAATATAAGAGGCCAATATAAGAAGCATTCCGGGATAAATTTAATAAAACCATCAAATCTTTGTTTAAAAATGAGCAACCACGTCGTCGAAGTCGTTTTGAAAATGCATAGAACAATTAGAAAAAACGTCGTAATAGTAATGAATAATCTGCCAACAATTTAAATAGCGCACAGACATAGAATATGAGACACCTTCATTTAACCGTTATTCCGTTAGATCCATGAGTGAAAATATTAAAATAAATTGGCTAGTTTTTTAATTATTACTAACTTTAACAATGTACTCGTATGAAATAATTTAAATAAAAATAATAAAAAAAAACGCATAGTGTTATTTACTAACCCAATGTAGTAGTAGGATTGTCCAATATATTTTTATAAAATAAAAAATACGCAGGGACGTGTATAAAATGTAACATTATTATTATCATACTATTAAAAAATAAATATTAGCTGTGATTGATAGTATATTGCTAAACAGAAGAAGTATTACGGATAAAAAGCTATTATTTTTTAAATTAAACGTAAAATCGATCAAAAATATAAGGACAAATGCAACATACAATTTATAAAAAAAAAAACAACACCTAAAAAATCCATTTTGATTAAATTAGAAACAAAAAATAAACCGTAAAATAAAATATTATTATCCTATTGTGGATAGCAACAACCTCTCTCATTTATTTGCATAACAAGGAAACGATAAAAGAAGGAGTACTTTAGAAATGTGTCATTAAAGCTATTATTTTTTAAATAAAACGTAAAATCAATCAACAATATGCGGATAGGTGCAACGCCGAATTTAGAAATCGACCGTAAAAATCAAATGCTATTATCTTAATAAATGTTAAATGGAAATGTTAAAAGAAATAAAATTATATTTGTCACTACATATTTACTAAAAAAGAATTGCAGAAATAAGAATAATTTACCTTATTTAAGAAGTGCACACTCTACAGTGATTTCACTATTCGTTTCGTTCGTCTACAATGTTATGTCATAATGATGAAAATCGTATACTAAAAATATAATCGATGCTTTTTTGTTCGAACTTGCGGTTTTAATGCATCATTGTCATATTATACATTCTTGCTAATTTTGCACCATCAGATTAAATGCGACATAAATTAAACGACATGTGAATATTATTTCTAGAATTTGCAGTTTTAATTTCCGCTATTGAAATTTGCAAGGTGTTTCTGGCGATGTTGCAAAAAATATAATCGTTGCTTTTTTTGCGGTCATTGCCCTACATTCTTACTATTGCAATATAATGTTACAGGTGTAATATGAGATGAGGAATGTGCCTTACGACCGCTGACACATTCGTTTTGTGTGACTAATGAAATTCTATTTAATACTAGTATTAGATGTGAAATGTAACTTTTTATAATTAATTAAATCGTATTTAATTTCTTCTTCTTTTTTTTGTGTCGAGCCATTGTCACTTCTTCTTCTTTTCGGTCTGTCAGTTCTTCTTCTTCTTCTTCTTTTCGTTTGTTATGTTGTTATCAATTCTTCTTCTTCTTTTCGATTTGTCAATTATTCTTCATTGTGTTGAGCTATTGTCACTTCTTCTTCTTTACGTTTGTCATGTTGCCGTCAATTCTTCTTCTTTTCGTTTGTCCTGATCGTTTCCACTTCTTCTTTTCGATTTTTAAATTATTCTTCATTGTGTTGAGCCTTTTTCTTCTTTTAGTTTGTCATGTTTCTGTCAATTCTTCTTCTTTTTTTTTCGATTTGTCAATTCTTTATTGTGTCGAGCCATCGTCACTTCTTCTTCTTTTCGGTCTGTCAATTCTTTCTATTCTTTTCGTTTGTTATGTTGTTGTCAATTCTTCTTCTTCTTTTCGATTTGTCAATTATTCTTCATTGTGTTGAGCTATTGTCACTTCTTCTTTTCGTTTGTCATGCTGTTGTCAATTCTTCTTCTTTTCATTTGTCATGATGTCAATTCTTCTTCTTCTTTTCGATTTTTAAATTATGCTTCATTGTGTTGAGCCTTCTTCTTCTTTTTGTTTGTCATGTTTCTGTCAATTCTTCTTCTTTTCGTTTGTAACGTCAACTTCTTCTTCTTCTTCTTTACGGTTTGTCAATTCTTCTTCGTTGTGTCTAGTCATCGTCACTTCTTCTTCTTTTCATCTGTCAATTCTTCTTCTTCTTTTCGACTTGTTAATTCTTCTTCATTGTGTTGAGCCTTTTTCTTCTTTTAGTTTGTCAATTCTTCTTCGTCGAGCCATCGTCACTTCTTCTTCTTTTCGTTTGTCATGTCAACTTCTTCTTTGCTGCCACCAACAAGTATTGGTCTGTCAAATCAATGTTTTAAAATTGTCGTGTAACGCAGGATGTGACATTTAACGTAGAATGCGATATTTATGAGGCATTTGACGTAGAATGTTTCGAATTCATTATTTTTTTTATGTGATGTAGAAGTTTGAAAGCATATCCTTTTCTCCCATGGTTAGCTAAAGTGTATATTATTATGTAATCTAATACGCTTGTTACATCGTATTGTCCGAGTGGATCAAAGTCACGTTTTGATAGCAGAACAAACGATGCTGGTACTCCGCTGTCATATAGGATATAGCAGGTAACTTTTGTGTTTGTCATCCATTGATCAATAAGTACGTGATCTAAATTTAACTGCTTAATTTTTCTGACTTTGTTTGGACCTCTGAACAACTCAATTTTTTCCATCTTACTTACTTACAATATTTGATGGTCCTCCTTTTTGGAGTATAAAAAGGACGGTCGACTTTTATCCCGCGCGGATGCACGCCTGTGTACCTTTACGAAGGGAGTTGTACCGGGTGTCCCAATAAGAATGGCTCTCGGCCATATCTCAGGAACCGTTAATAGTAGAGCTTTGAAATAAAAAATTTTATAACAAAAGTTGCCTCAGGAAAAGCCTGGAAATTATTTTCATAATTGTGGGTCCACCGCTAGAGGGCATAATTGAATATCAAAAATAAAAAAATCTAAATTTTACAAAATTTTCCTAATGAAGGGGCACTGGAAATTCGATTATTGTATTCTTCATCAAATTCTGCGCATATTTGATTTAACAAGTTTAACTCTACCTTTGTAAATAAGAGGTGGGGGTGAGTGGGAACCTTGTTATGAAAAAATGGCTGTAAGTCCGGTTCTGCTAAATCAAATTTTGAAAACTGGGTCTTGTTGAAGACAGATCTTTTTCTTCAATGTAAGCGTGATAATTTTGAACCATACTAATAGGTAATAAGCCAGCTGGGAGGCGTTATTTAATTTTTTTCAAAAATCTAGTTTTCTTTGGAAAATATTAAATACAAACATGCATTTTTAATACCATATTACAAAATTAGACAAAATTAGCAACAGAATAGCGAAAACCTCATGTTAATACCTTTTTTCTATCTCGAGATATCTTACAAAATGTGTAAATTTAAAAACATAACTGTTACTGTCACCGGTAAACGAAATCCATTAAAAGTAGTGTGCTATGGAAACAACAAAGAAACATTTTCCAGCTGTCAACGTATATTAGGTCTTTTCAACGCTTCTCATTTGTTTCGAGCCTCGTTCATATCTCGTATATTAATATTATACACGGATTATACGGCATATGACAGAGGCTCGAAACAAATGAGAAGCGTTGAAAAGCCCTATTACAAAGAAATAAAAACAACTATTTAGTGATGACATAAACGTTCAAATTTTTGCCCATCATTTTCGTTGCAAACATTTACTCTTTCAAGAGTAGATTGAACAGCAGTCTCAATTTCTGCTCTCGATATGCTTTGAATGGCGTTTAGTATTCTCTGGATAATGTATTCTAGAGTAGTATATATGATGGGCAACAATTTGAATATTTAGGTCGTCACAAAGTAGTTCTTTTTGTTCTGTGTTATATTTAATTTTAATAGTTTTGCTTCTCTTTATATTGTTGTTTTAATTAATTATATTTTTATACGTTGACATCTGGAAAATGTTATTTTGTTTTTTTCCACAGCACACTACTTTTCATTAACTTAGTTTACCGGTGATAGTAACAGTTATGTATAAAATTTACACGTTTCTCGAGATATCTTGAGATAGAAAAAAGGTATCGACATGCGGTTTTCGCTATTCTATTGCTAATTTAATCTAATTTTATAAAGTATGATTAAAAATGCATACTTATATTTAATATTTTCCAAAGTAAACTAGATTTCTGAAAAAATTAAATAACGCCTCCTAGCTGGCTTATTACTTATTAGGATGGTTCACAATTATCACGCTTACATTGAAGAAAAAGATCTGTCTTCAATAAGACCCAGTTTTCAAAATTTGATTTAGCAGAACCGGACTTACAGCCAGTTTTTCATAACAAGGTTCCCACTCACCCCCACCTCTTATTTGCAAAGGTAGAGTTAAACTTGTTAAATCAAATATGCGCAGAATTTGATGAAGAATACAATAATCGGATTTCCAGTGCCCCTTCATTAGGAAAATTTTGTAAAATTTAATTTTTTTATTTTTGATATTCAATTACGCCCTCTAGCGGTGGACCCACAATTATGAAAATAATTTCCAGGCTTTTCCTGAGGCAACTTTTGTTATAAAATTTTTTATTTCAAAGCTCTACTATAAAAGGTTCCTGAGATATGGCCGAGAGCCATTCTTATTGGGACACCCGGTACATACACCTAAAAGCTGACCGTGATCCATATCTGCAAAATATGTTGTCAGCTTGTGTTAGTATATACAGTAAATTCCGTATATTATAACATGATCAGGGGAAATTGTTGCCTGATGGCTATCGAAGAACCGTCTATGACCAACATATCTTTCTTATCGAAGATATTCAATATCAACCTGTAAAAACATATTATTACCCACTTGCCGTAGATAAAATATAGTACGCAAATCACAATACTTCAGTAATATTCACTAAAATGATAGGCATATACAGAATAATAGCGGTGTATAGTAATGTAAGTTCATTGGAGAGTATTACCTGAATTGTCGTAGATAAAATAAAGTATGCAGCTCACAATACCCTCTCGATTTAGTAATTTTCATACAAATGATAGGCATATGCAGAATAATAGCTGTGCGCGTTCAATGGAGACCTATGTATAGTAGTGATCGTTCATATAAGGTCCATGTTGAGCAGTGATCGTTCAGCTGATATCTTTATCGAGTAAGATAGGTTTTTATTGTTTGGCTATACTGTAAGACTGGATCATGCTCATTGATTAAATCACAAAAAAGAATATTGTATATTGACCTTTAATATTATAAAGGATGTTTGTTGGTTTGGTCATACTGTAAGAATTCGCTGGTTAATACCCATAATTACATAGGAATACTGTAGGCCATTTGTGTTTATGTGTGTGAGAGACGAGAGCCGTGTAGTTATCTATACTTAGGTATCTATACTTACACTGCGGTCTTTATGATGTGTTTGATTTTTCATCTATTCGCAATAGGTTTTCACGCGATATCTCGCATCTCTCTGTACATTGAGCTGCTTAGAAGATTAATATCCCTTTGTCCTGTTATAGCAACTTCTGCTTCTGCATATACAGTAATACCTATGTGTAGGTACCTACATGTTTTTGTGTTTTGTATAAATGTACCTATTTACGAATGTTTCTTCTAAACTTTAGGAATATATTAATTTTATAATACATTTAAATATGTAGTAATTTTCTTTACAATTTTTACTTACCTATTTGTTTTTTTTTATAGCTAATATCGCCCGTGTCTAGCAAGTGTATGCGTAGCCTAGCGGTATGTGTTTCTAGTTACGGTCTTGTTAGTACTTGGTTCGATTCCCCCTTAAGGAAATATTTTTTGTTTAATATTAATGGTTATTGACATACTTAGCCTATTATAAGGACTTAAAAAATTATTAAAAATAATTAAAATAATTAATCGGAGTTGTGGCCCAATAACGTCACCCAACAAGTCCCGACAAGTCACCCCCAATGACCTCACCCGACCAGTCCCGATAAGTTACCCCAATGACGCCACCCGACAAGTCCCGACAAGTTACCTCAATGATGTCACCCCGGCAAGTCGGAGTGACGCGGGCTGCTGCAGTCACGCGCCGTGCTGTATCGCTAGGGTTCAAAGGTCAAAGTGTCCTGAAGTGTCGTCTCTTCTACTAAATGCAGTATTTTCTGTGGCATTCATTTTAATTAAATAGTACACAATCCTGCGTATGATTTGGCATCATTTTTTCCCATTAAATCCCCCTCCACCAGTTGCGACGCGTCGCAAAGGGCACATGGTCTCGTGTTAACAATGCATAAGCCGCGATAACGTGATTCGACTTACGTTTGATCCACTTATTTTAAGTCAAAAGTTAATTTACTAGTAAAATTGGCTACGGATATTTGATCTTCAGGAAAGTAACAATATTATTACAGATGTGATATAACAATTAAGTAAATATAGTCTTATAATATGTTGTTTAAAATTACCTGTACAAAATATCAAAATACGCATTTTTCAAAAAGAGCAAGTGATTTGTTAGTGTTCCCAGACTGATCCAACTTTAATTTTGTTTTATTTTGAAAGCTTGAGTATTATTCTTTAAAAAGTAATTTTAACTTTTTGCTCATATTTGCTCCTTTTTTCATAATTTTATTTTTTGTGAGGTTATGTTCACCTAATTAGATTGAATAACACTCTATTCTAATTTTTCGTTATTTGCATAATTCAAGCATAATAATTTAAGAAAGTGTAGTAGATCCAAAACAAATTAAGATGTATTCCACTTTTTACTGATCACAAGCAAAAGAAACATAAAAAGAAAGAAATTAGAACACCTGCCAGTGGAAGCACTGCATATTAGTGCATAATATATTATGTTCAAATATCCGAATGTGCAAGATGTTGACGTCACATCTGATGATTTTGATGATGATCTGTAGTTTAAGTTTTTCAATATTTTACCTACAACATTTTATGTCATTCTTGTAAATATGCGGTAAATGGTTTTAAAGAACAATTTGGTTAACCAATTTTTCAAAAATAATGTTAACACAATTGTTTTGAGATATAAATAATATTAGATAATAAATCTACATAAAAGCAAGTAAATTAGACTGTAGATTTATTTTAAATTAAAATTACTAAACTTCAAATATCATTTAAATCAATATCGGTAGTAACTACGGACATGCAGTGTGATGTTGGGGGTTGCTGGACGAAGACACTATCCCGAACAAACAAACTTAAACTTTTTACATAACTTTATTCTTACAAGGTTAAAGGTACAATTACAACTACGTCGACCGACATTATCGTTAGGATAGGTCAAGATGACCCATATCTCGGTAACTATATCCCCTGACTACGCGCCAGCAGAGTTCAGCGAACACACTGATCCAACAACGATGTCTCAGGTACTCGACCTTCCCACTTATATCTATTATATTAAAAACAATGCCCATATGTATTACCATATATGGTTATGCTATACGTATTTCAATAATGACGTGTGCTTTGTTTGCAGTCTTGCGAATGAGTTGAATACTTTGAACTTTGCTACTGTCGTAATAAATTATACAAATTACAACTATAATATTGACCTTATTCTTATAACAAATAAATTAGGAAAATTCCGTGAGGGTTGTCGTGTACCATCACATCTCTCTGGGCGGGGAAAAGATGAAAGGGAATTTCAGTAACAATTTCCTTTCATCTCTATTTTATATTATTGATGCTGACTGACGTCTCTCCTTTATAAGAAAATTAAACAAACATATTAAAAGAAAATGAGAAAAGAAAAAAAAATGAGATATATAAATATGTACACTGAACCTTAAGTACTAGTAAAAGTCTTATGGTGGACTATTATTACACTTTTACACTATAACACTTTTCAGTACTTATTCTTTTTATATATTATACAGCTTAACGTTATTCTTATGTATGACTACTTGTTTACCCTTTTTCTCAATAATTACGTTAGGCGTTTCATTTTTAATTACGGTATATGGACCCGAAAACAAAGAGTTAAGTTTTGTGTTTGGCTCATTTTTATTAATACCTTATCTCCTGGTTTATAAGTTATTTTACTCGTTTTGACATCATATATTTTTTTTCTGCTGTGTTTTGTATGTGTTAGTGTTTCTCTGGCCTCCTTTGCGGCTACTTGTAGTCTGTATTTCAGTTCCATGGGATAGTCGTCAAAATTATACAGGGGTTCTATTTCGTTTTGAACATTTGTCGGCAGTCTACATATTTTTCCGAACACTAATTCGAACGGTGTATAACCCGTTGCTGAGTGTACTGAAATGTTATACGAAAAACAGAAATATTGCACCCATGTACTCCAATTTGTAGGGAATTTTGATAGTTGTATCCTAAGGTACGCATTTAAATGTTTGTGAGTATTTTCTAAAGCTCCTATTGTTTCGTGGTGATATGCTGTTGAGTTTAGTTTCTCTATTTGCAATAATGAGCATGTTTCCTTAAATGTTCTTGCCATAAACTCTGAGCCTTGGTCTGTGACTATTTTTCTGGGTACTCCATACCTCAGAATAAAATTTTCTACCAATGCCTTGGCTACTGTTTCGGCTTCTTTGTTCTTTATTACATATCCTTCTATGTATTTACTTAGCTCACATTGCAGTGTCAATATATATCTATTCCCACTGTCATCCATCTCAAATGGTCCTACTAGATCTATAAATATTGTGTCGAATGCGCAGGTGGCAGTCGATGTGATAGTTAGAGGTTGTTTGGTTATGATAGAATGCTTATGTCTTTGACAATCGTCGCATCTCTTCACAAATTCCTCGATATCTTTTCGTAAACTATTCCAAAAATCATATTTCCTTACATTTTTGTACATTCTATTTATTCCGGCATGCCCTCCTGTTGGTAACATGTGAAAATCATTAATTATAATTCTTCTTAATTTTTCATCTGCTATATTCTGTTTGTCTTGTACTATACATATTTTGATATCTCTTTCTTTAAATATTTTAGGATCCTTTCTTATCTCTTCAATAATTGGCTGATTCTTATTATTCTTTACTAGTACTAGTTCCTTTATATTCTTTTGTGCGCACATTTGAATCAAGGCTCTCAACGATGCTCGTAGCGCAGACGTTGATCGAGGTTCTTGATATGTCGAGTTTCTCAACGACGCTCGTAGTGCAGACGTTGATCGAAAATCTCGAATCAGATAAATAATATCGTCTTCTTCGTTGTACAATATACTACTATTTGTATTTTCTTCAGCCGAATCTAGCTTCTTTGTTTTGCAATCGTCCTTGTCTATCAGTTTTACCTCTACCGCACTTTTCGGGAATTTCAACAATTCGACTACGTCTGGTTGATCAGTCCATTCGTTCTTCGAAGTGGCGATTTCCTCCTGCTTTTTCGTTTGTGCTCTCGTCATCACTAATATACTTTTCTCTGAGTCCTTATTTAGTTGCTTTAGTTCTTCTGATGTAACTTCTATTCGTGATAAGGCGTCAGCTGTTACATTTTCAGCTCCTTTCACGTATTTAATTGTAAAGTCGTATTCTTCTAACTTCAATCTAAATTTGGTTAATCTGCTGGAAGGGTTTGTCATACCAAATAGGTACACCAATGGTCGGTGGTCTGTCAAAATAATAAATTCTTTCTGTAGAAGGTAATGTCTCCATTTAGCAATGCTCCATACTATTGCCAGTAATTCTTTTTCTATCGTAGGATAATTCATTTCCGCTTTATTAAGTGTTCTACTGGCATATGCTACCGGTTTGTCATTCCCGTTTGACAAAGTTGCTCCTAGTGCGATGCCAGATGCATCTGTCCGTAGAATAAACGTGTTCTCCTCCTATAAATCTGGGAATTCCATTACGGGGGGGTTTGATAATGACGTCTTGAGGCTTTCAAAAGCTTTTTGGCATTCTGTTGTCCACTCAAATTTTACATTTTTCCTTGATAGTCTATTTAGAGGTGCGGCTATTTCTGCAAAATGATTGATATGTTTTCTGTAATAATTTGCAAAGGCTACGAATCTTTTTGCTTCTTTTGCATTTTGTGGTATTGGATATTGTTCCAATGCGGTGATCTTTTCCGGATCTGGTGCTATACCTTTATTCGAAATCTTGTGTCCTAAATATAATAGTTCTTTTTTCATAAACTCGCATTTAATTGGATTTAATTTCAGATTTACCTTCCTTATGCCTAGTTGCACCAACAGATCTTAAGCTCCACTTAGCTAAGCTCTACTTATAGATAGGGCCTCCTTGAGTATCACTTACGTTGCACCATAATTTTAGATTCTTACCTTATTATTAATTATATCTATTGTTGTATTATGGTATTCTCATTGCAATATATTATAATTATATTATATTAATTCTTATCATATTCTCTACTTAAGCTTAAGATCTGTTGGTGCAACCGGGCATTAGTCTCTCTAATACCTTCACTAAGTTCTGATTATGCTGTTGTAGACTGTTGCCAAAGACTATCAAATCATCAAGATATATAAACATGTTTTAATAATTTAAACCTGACATTGCCATAGTCATGGCTCGTGAGAAACATCCTGGGCTTGTCTTTAACCCCATCGGAAGTCGTGTCATTTGATATTGACCTCTATCGGTTGCGAATGCTGTGTACGGTCTGGACTTAGAATCGAGTTCTATTTGGTAATATCCTTGGTATAAATCTAAATGTGAAAAATATGTTGCTCCTGATAAAGCGTCTAGGATTTCTTCTATGCATGGTAATGGAAATCTGTCGTTCTCAATTTTGTTGTTTAGTTGTCTGTAATCTATCACAACTCTCCATTTCTTGTTTCCATTTTCATCGTTTTTCTTTGGCACTATAAGTAGTGGAGATGAGAATTCTGATATTGCATTTTCAATAATCCCGTCTTTTAACATTTTGTCTACTTGTCTATTTATTTCCGTTTTTTGTCCATGTGGTAATCTATACGGTTTTGTATAAGCAGGTGATACTCCTTTTTGCAATTTTATTTTTGCTTTGTATACGTCCGTCGTTGTGCATGGATCGTTTTCTAAGAAAAACACATCGGAATATTTTACACATATTTTTTCTATTGCTCTTTTTTCCTCTAGCGATAAATTTGTTGTGTTTATTATATTCAAAAGTCTTTCGGCACGACTCACCGATTGTTTTGATTCTCCCATGTGGAAAACGTCGAACTTGTCTAATCTTTCGACCTTCGGTCTAAAATTCTTAACAATTATTTCTCTATCATTGATATTTAATATCCTTATTGGTATTTTTCCGTCGACTGGTTTTGAGACTGTTCCTGCCGAGAAAATTCCTTCCGCTATCTCCTGTGATATAGTTACAAAATCTCCGTAGTGTGTCCCGATCTCGAAAAAAAATAATTTTTCACATCTCCTAGGTATTATTATCGTATAAATTTCTCCCATAGATAGCATTTCCAAATCTCTTCTCATTCCTTCTACATGTAACGATAATTTTAAGGATTCGTAATTTATTGTAGCAAAATATTGGTATAAAAAATCGCTACCAATAACTCCATCGACTTTATTTGTGAAACTCTTCATAACTGCAAATTCCTGTGTCAACGTTATCTTCTCTGAGTTATCTAATATTTCAAGGTCACACAATAAGGTTCCCCTTGTATATACAGTTTTTCCGGTAACGCCTCGCAAGCTAATACGTCGGGTTTTGTTTATGTCGGTGTAGTTTTTATCTAAACATTCTTCAAATAAAACGCTGACTGTTGCGCCAGTGTCAATTAATAGTTTTTTGCGTTTTCCTCTGTAATAAACATTAATATAATTTAATCCACTTGCTGTGGAATTATCTGCCTCCATTCGATGGGCCACGAAAAAAATCTACTTGTATTGTGCTTGTGTGTGGCTGCTCTTGGCGGGGCTGCTCCTCTGTTGCGAAATATGCTCCTGGTGAATGTCTGTTGCTGGGGTTTCTACCTTGCGACCAATTATTATTTCTCCCTCGTTGACCATGTCCTGCTCCTCTGTTTCTTTGAGACCTACCTCTGTTATGATATTGTCTTACTTCGTTTCCATTTGTATTTCTATTATTATATGTCTTGTTACCTTCTTTTCTCCTGTCAAAACTATTTTTGTATCCGTTTGTTGTATTTCTTGTTCCGCCTCTATATGTTTTATTCATGTGGTACATTCCTGCAGTTTCCGTTCGAGTTAGCGATTCTTCGTTCTTTGCGCTTGTTATCGCTTCCGCTAAAGTGCTAAAGTTCTTGGCTTTCAAAATTGTCTTTATCTTGTCATTTTTTAAACCGTTAGTAAACACGCTTATTGCAATTTTTTCGTTTACTTTGGCCAGCACTTCTTCTGCATCTCTGTTTCCCTCTGCTTGTGCTATTGTTAATTTAGCCATGAGCTCCTCTAAACTTCTTCCAAATTTTTCTATTGACCTATTCTCTTGTTTCGCTGAGTTGATCTCCGCTGACAGAACAGGGATATATTGTTTTACTAGAAACTTTTCTTTAATATCGGTTATTAGTGCCGCGTTTGAGTTGTAAGTAATCTTCAGTCGTAATTTTGCTGCTTGCGTTAGTTTCACCTTCAACAGGTACTTTGTTAGTTGCGGTTTTCCCTCATTATCTAAAAATTCATCGTACAGTTCAATTGCGTCTATGAATGCTCTAATTGATTCTTCGGTGTTTCCTATGTGAGGGATCAGGTTCCCTGCTGTTTTCAGTTCGAATTTCTCTCCCATCTTGTCGTTGTTATGTTCAACTTGTCTTTTCCGTAGTTCTGTTTGGACTTCTTCGATTTTTCCTCCAATTTTTGCAATAATATCTGCAATGAATTTGTCTTCTGCTGCCTTACAGCTGTCACCTTTGTATATTTTATGCACCGTCCTAAACTGTTCCGTGATAGTCCTGAGTTTTTCCACCCATTTATCTGTGATTAGCTTATTTTTCCTTCGTTCTATAGTGTCTTTTGTGAGATTCCTATTTAATGTAGTTATATCTTCCAGAATACGTTGAAATCTTTCCTCGAACATAAATTCGGCTTGGCCTGACTACGTTACTCAATAGTATATGGCCTAGTGTCTCGAAGTCTCAATTACTTCGTAAACTTATCATTGCCGTTAAGTTTATCAAATATAACAAAATATAACATATAAAATATTATAATAAAACATAAATGTAAGTAAAATAAAAGGATCAATAATATTGGATAACCGTCAATATTTAAAGTGTCAGTAAATAAGTAAGTGAGTAATTATATAATAAAAAAAAATAAAAATGTCAATATGAAAATTAAAAAAAATAGTCATCAAACTTACTTCATAAGCAGTTAAACTGTATTGTATTAAAAAGAAAAATTACTCACGAATATGGGTTCATGTGTCTATGCATTTGGTCCTGGATTCTGGGCGTCTAACCTCAGCATCTCCATTGATTTAGATACTTCCTGTCGGATCTGGCGTCGAAGCTGCTTCTTCCATCGTCGATACAGTAGCCATCCGACGATGATTATGGCCAGGCTGAACGATACAATTCCCAAAACTCCAGGGATTGATAGCTTCTCGTTTTCGCCGGTTTCAGCTGTCACACCTCCGCTGTTGCCTGCTTGGTTTATGAAGATCTGTTCCTCTTTTTCTTTATTCTGGTTGTTTCCCATCTTACGTGTAGAGCTGCATACCTCAATCTATATGCGAACCAGAAAACTCCATTCTTTAACTTAAGGCACGGGTCGCCATGTGATGTTGGGGGTTGCTGGACGAAGACACTATCCCGAACAAACAAACTTAAACTTTTTACATAACTTTATTCTTACAAGGTTAAAGGTACAATTACAACTACGTCGACCGACATTATCGTTAGGATAGGTCAAGGTGACCCATATCTCGGTAACTATATCCCCTGACTACGCGCCAGCAGAGTTCAGCGAACACACTGATCCAACAACGATGTCTCAGGTACTCGACCTTCCCACTTATATCTATTATATTAAAAACAATGCCCATATGTATTACCATATATGGTTATGCTATACGTATTTCAATAATGACGTGTGCTTTGTTTGCAGTCTTGCGAATGAGTTGAATACTTTGAACTTTGCTACTGTCGTAATAAATTATACAAATTGCAACTATAATATTGACCTTATTCTTATAACAAATAAATTAGGAAAATTCCGTGAGGGTTGTCGTGTACCATCACAGCAGCTTTGAAAATTTTGAGCAAAACATTTTTTGAACAAGCCATCCTTCAAGGAAAAATATTTGTAAAGCGAGACCCAGGAAGAAGAAGAACATCCTGGTTAAATAACTTCAGAACCTGCTTTAACACAACATCTGTGCAGCTTTTCCGCACTGCTGCAGATAAAATAAAGATTGCCGTGATGATCGCCAACATTCGTCACGGATAGGCACATTGAGAAGAAGAAGAAAACATTGAAAAAACATCGTTTGTGTTTATGTACACACAACTTATAATATTTGAAAAAAAAATTGGCCATAATATATCGACAATGATTTAATGCCAACTTATGTTGTCTCTTGCCCCACTGTGCGCCGTGGTATTGCGCCTGTGCATTTTTACTCGCTTAAGTACAACAAACATAAATGCACAAACATTACATTTAATACATAGATTTACGTCATGACAGAAACTCGGACCATAGTCCTCGTTCAAAAAATTGATAAAAAAGGCGTGTGAAACCATCAATACGTGTAGAGTGCATAAAGATGGCTCACAGGCCTGAGTGTGCTAACTCTTGTCAAATACAACTTCTTCTTTAGGTGCCGTGTCTGTATTCAGACGTTGGCCGACATCATGTTTACAATTTCTTGAAATCTCTCTCTATCGGTTGCTGCGCGAAATAATTCTACTGTGCAGCCACACCATTGTCTAATATTACGCAGCCATGAAAGTTTCTTTCGACCAATCCATCTCTTTCCCTCCACTTTTCCTTGTATTATAAGGCGAAGCAGATAGTATTTAGGTCCTCTAATTATATGGCCGAAGTATTCTGTTTTTCTCCTCTTTATGATGCTTATGAACAGACGTTCTGAATTCAGAATTTGAAGAACATCTTCATTGGACGTGTGCGAAACCCACGATATCTTTATAGACAAGGCGAAAACGGCGGGTTCGAAGGGAAAAATATTCCCATGAGATTTTTTTGCATAATCACATTCGTGAGACATCCCAGAATAAGGTTCAAGAAGTCGCCCACGTGAAAAGTGGGCCAATTTTTTTTAACAATTTTTTTTTAATCAAATTGCAGGAATCAATATTTTTGGCCCGAACAATTTTTTCTTTAACTTTTTGGACCATTCTGGACAAAAAAGATCTCTTATAATTTTTCTCTAAAGTTGATCGTTTTCGACGTATAGGCAATTTAAAATTGTAAAAAACGAAAAATGACAATTTTCAAGGCTTAATAACTCGGTTAAAAGTTATTATTATGAAAGTCAATATATGACTAAATCAAAGTTTAAAGCCCCCCCTACAAGATCCTGAAGAAATTTTTGTCATTATTTTATTACTATGCTGTTATTTTTAAGTAATTATAATAAGCGCCATGCACGTGTGCGCTGACTTTAAATGCTGAGTGCGAGAGAGAAGCCATTCCAGCAGTCCAATTGTGCATCTTACTCGCACTCACATTTACAACCGCGTCAATACGATCTAACCGCTCATTGTTTTTAATTAAAAATAACAGTTTAGTAGTAAATTAATGACACTGATTTCTTCAGGATCATGTAGCGGAGACCTTAAAATTTGATTTAGTCACTTTCTGACTTTCATAATAATAATTTTTAACCAAGTTATTAAGTCTTAAAAATGGCCATTTTCGCGTTTTTGCCAAAACACCAAAAATGACCAAAAAGATCAACTTTAGAGAAAAATTATAAGAGACCTTTTTTGTCCAGAATGGCCCAAAAAACCTAAAAAAAAATTAGTTCTGGCCAAAAATATTGATTTTTGCAATTTGATTAAAAAAAATTGTTAAAAAGAATTGGCCCACTTTTCACGTGGGCGACTTCTTGAACCTTATTCTGGGACGTCTCACGAATGTGATTATGCAAGAATATCTCATGGGAATATTTTTCCCAACGAACCCGCCGATTCCGCCTTGTCTATTAGGATTCGTCGATAGCACCACAATTCGGATGCTTCTATTTTGTTTACCATTGTGGTTTTTAACGTCCATGTCTCACAACCATACAATAGGATAGACCACACATAACATTTCAGCACCTTCTTTCGAATATTCATCGACAGGTTTCTGTTACATAAAACTGGTTTCCAGGTCATAACAGCCTTCCGTGATGTTTCGATCCTAGTTATTATCTCTTCATCAGAGTCACAATTTACATTTAACCAGCTGCCAAGGTACTTGAAATGATTTACCCGTTCTAACTCCTCTCCATCAAGAGAAAGCTGACCTTGATCTATATTAATATTTCCAACTGCCATCCACTTTGTCTTTGAAATGTTGATTTTAAGGCCTCTCCGATAACTTGCTTCACTGACTAGATTTAGTAGTGTCTGAAGATCTTGCAAATTTTCAGCAAGAATGGCTGTATCGTCAGCGTATCTAATATTGTTGATTACTTCTCCACCTAGCCTTACTCCCTCTTGTCTGTCATCCAAAGCCTCCCTAAAGATTTCTTCAGAGTACAGATTAAAAAGGGTGGGTGATAAAACACAACCTTGTCGTACTCCACGTTTTATCGGCAGTTTTTCTGTACGACTGTCTCCAATTTGGATAGAGGCTACTTGATTGTAATGTAAGTATTTCAGCAGTCTTATATCGTAGTGGTCAAGTCCTGCTGCCTGCAGGCAATCGAAAAGTGTATCATGTTGTACTCGGTCGAATGCCTTCTCGAAGTCGATGAAACAAACATAAACGTTTTTTCTGAATTCACAACTTTTTTGTAATAGAACGCGCATACAAAATAGTGCTTCTCTAGTTCCTAGACCATTTCTAAATCCAAATTGCTTATTACCCATTCTAGTTTCGCACAGAAGGAATACTCGGTTTTGTATAATACGTAAAAGTATCTTAAGTGTGTGACTCATCAAACTGATTAGTCTAAAATCGCTGCATTTGGTGGGTCTGCTTTTCTTTGGTAATGTTATAAACAGTGACTCCAGCCAATCATCGGGTATTTTTCCTTCGTTGTAAATTTTGTTAAAGAAAGTAGTTAAGTAGGTAATGTTTTCCTCATCTAAAAGTCTAAGTAGCTCAACAGGGATTTGATCTGGTCCAGGTGATTTATTGTTTTTGGCTTGTTGTATTGCTTTTATGACTTCTGACTTCAGTATACTGGGACCTCTGTCTAATTGGTTGTCACAGGTAGTATTTGGAGTAGTTTCTCGAGAACCATCGAGAAATGTTGCAAACGTTGCAAAGAAGAGTTGCAAATACAACTGCGTTTAGTTAAAACTACATACTATTTGTATGTAAAATTCCTGTCAAAATTTTCAATGTATTTTAAATGTAATCATTTTTTTCGAATCTTGAGAAAACTAATAAGTAGGTATTTTTGAAAAATTTAAACGCAGATTGAAATATTACTTTAATACCGGTGGCCGAAAGTCCCTTAGAATGAAAAAAAGTTTCTTTTGAATGAGATATTTGAAATTAAAAATCACACTAAATTTTCTATTTTTTTTTTCACCTCTGTAACTTATTAAAATAAACATTATAGGTTTTGAGGGACTTTCGGCCTTCGGTAATAACGTAATCTTTCATTTTGCGTTTAAATTTTTCAAAAATCCTTATTAGTTTTCTCAGGATTCGAAAAAAAAAATGAATCCCATTTAAATAGCATTGAAACCGACCCATCCCCTTAACGCAATTTGACCGAAACAATTTTAAAAATTTGAAGATTTGAATTTGTCTGTACGTAGAGCAGTTCGTGTATTGAAATTATATCAATGTTTATTACAACAACAATGTTTCTTAAATTAAAAGAAAATTGTTCACAATTTGAGTACTTTTCATTGGCACTTACTTAATTAAAGTAACAATATTTATTTGTTCATTTATTTATTTATCATACGGGAAAACCCCATTAAACGTGTAATTATAAAGTAAATAATAATAATAACTAGCATCAACACAAAAAAGTAGTACAGATAAGAAGATACAATGCAATAATACAAACAATCACAATATACCTAAAATATAAGATGTAACAAATATACCTAACATATAACACTAAATTTAACAAGACTTATTAACAATAATGAAACAGACATTTTTACAATGAACATCATAAAGCCAGATCATAAAGATCTCTTCAGTTTGTAACGGGTAGTTGTTTTAAGGACGACAGACTCAGTAAAACACAATTTAAAAATAAAGCAAATATATTAAAGGTAATTATATACAGTTTAAAACAAATAAAATAAAATATAATTCCATCTTCTGCAAAGGAAAAACAATATTAAACTTTATTATAGTTATCCGATCATAATAGCAACATCGAAATAATACGATAATCAATATATACAATAATAATCTCGCTACGTTAAAACAACGTAGCCTGGAGACGGCATTTCACTTCAATGCAGTCACTCGTTCCTCGCTACTACCGCCTACTGCGATAACGATTGTGGCAAGACTCCACGTCACTACGGTGGCGTCTACCTAGGCATAGTTCCGCCTCACAAACGGCGCATCTTTGCCAGGCCAGCTGAAGCTCGTTCAATACGCGAGGCATCAGCTGTTGAGCCATAGTAAGTTCAATACACGAACCATGACTGATTTTCTCATTCTCCTAGCTCGCCTTAAATATGCTCTCGATGCCCTCTCCTTCGGTTTCCCCCAGCGGTGCCGTGAAGAAGGAATGCGCAAACACGGACACTCCATCAGTCCCCTCCGGTAACAGCAGCTCATCGCCCGCCGAGGCATCACATCGTTACACCCCCTTCTCTTTGGAAAACAAAAAAAAATGTAGCATACATTTTTTTTTGTGCCGTGTGTGCAACACGGCTTGGGCTCATCATCGGTGTGGTCTTGGTCGGTTCTTCCTTACTTCGTAAACTGGTCCTGGATGGCTGTCAAGAAGATGCTTCCCTCTGTAGATCTTGGTCGTGGTCCCCTCATATCCATTGGGACAGTGTACCAAGGCTTTTCTACAGAAATGGTCACATTCTTCCTGCTGGCTGCATCTGCGACGGTTTACCCTTAAGGCATGAAGAAGATGCTTCCCTCTGTAGATCTTGATCGTGGTCCCCTCATATCCATTGGGACAGTGTACCAAGGCTTTTCTACAGCAAATGGTCACATTCTTCCTGCTGGCTGCATCTGCGACGGTTTACCCTTAAGGCATGTACTTTCTGTCGATTTTCTTTCACAAACTGGTCTGGGATGATTGTCAAGAGGATGTTTCCTTCTGTAGATCTTGCTCGTGGTCCCCTCAAATCCATTGGGACAGCTTATCAAGGTTTTTCTACAGCAGATGGTCACATTTTTCTTGCTGGTTTCATCTTTGACGGTTCCATCAACAATGTCGTATTTTTCGGTGATTCGTAAATTGGTCTCGGATGACTGGCTAGAAGGTGCTTCCTTCTGTAGATCTTGGGCGTGATCCCCTCAACTCCATTGGGACAGTATGCCAAGGTTTTTCTACAGCGAACGGTCGCAACTCTTCCTGCTCGTTGCATCGGCGACGTTTATTTTCGGTTCCTTCTCGGTTTCGGTTCCTTAAGAATCTGAAAACAAAGAAGCTTAATCATCTTTGAACGGGTTCTATTTATTTATCCACGACGTGGACCTGGTACTGAGTCTGTGTCTTTGTATGGTTCTAATTATTGCTCGGGTGCCAATTTGTAACGGGTAGTTACAAACTGCGTAGCTTTTATTTTGCTCGGGCGCCATTTTGTAACGGGTAGTTGTTTTAAGGACGACAGACTCAGTAAAACACAATTTAAAAATAAAGCAAATATATTAAAGGTAATTATATACAGTTTAAAACAAATAAAATAAAATATAATTCCATCTTCTGCAAAGGAAAAACAATATTAAACTTTATTATAGTTATCCGATCATAATAGCAACATCGAAATAATACGATAATCAATATATACAATAATAATCTCGCTACGTTAAAACAACGTAGCCTGGAGACGGCATTTCACTTCAATGCAGTCACTCGTTCCTCGCTACTACCGCCTACTGCGATAACGATTGTGGCAAGACTCCACGTCACTACGGTGGCGTCTACCTAGGCATAGTTCCGCCTCACAAACGGCGCATCTTTGCCAGGCCAGCTGAAGCTCGTTCAATACGCGAGGCATCAGCTGTTGAGCCATAGTAAGTTCAATACACGAACCATGACTGATTTTCTCATTCTCCTAGCTCGCCTTAAATATGCTCTCGATGCCCTCTCCTTCGGTTTCCCCCAGCGGTGCCGTGAAGAAGGAATGCGCAAACACGGACACTCCATCAGTCCCCTCCGGTAACAGCAGCTCATCGCCCGCCGAGGCATCACATCGTTACAAGTTGATCCAATGAAATATTGAAAACATCAACTTTACTAATATTCAATAATCCCGTATACCTATCGACTGGGCTATGAAAACCATAGTATGTTCTGTGGTAAGAGACATTGAATGTTTTATGATAGCGAAGGGCTCTATAGGGAACATTAAAATCAATTTGGCGCAAGAGACTTAGACAATCAATTTGTGCGTTAATCAATTTATGCAGAAAGACCGCACCAGAGATGTCACGACGTAATCTGAGAGGAAGTAGAGAGAGATGGGACTCTACAGTTGAGTAATCATGGTTAACTATAGTTAGATAAGATTTGAATGCGCAGTAACGTAAAAATTTATGTTGGATCCTCTCAACCATATCAATATGGTTTTGATAGTAAGGGGACCAAACTACCGAACAGTACTCCAACAAGGATCTAACAATTGAGCAATAAACCAATCTCGTTGCTACCACAGAAAAACACTTACAATTTCTCATAACAAAACCTAGAAGCTTAGATGCCTTTACAGAAATAGTATTAATGTGTCTACAAAAGAAAGTTTTTCATCCATAGTGACACCTAAGTCTTTAATGGAAGAAACGCGATTGACTGGTTGGTTACATATAGTATAACTCGTTTCAACATTATGTGTAAAATTTATGAAAGAGCACTTATTGGTATTTAAATTAGGTCTATTCTGAACACACCAGGCATGTAGACAGTCTAAATCCTCCTGTAGCAAATCTTGGTCTCTAATTGTTTCTATAACTCTCCAGAATTTTAAATCATCAGCAAACATTAGACACTTACTATTACGAAAGCAGTCAATTATATGTAGAGTAGCGGGGCAAAGTGATCTAAGTGCCAAAAAACATTTTATTGGGAAAACACAAAAAACCGTTTTTGAATCAAATTTATTGTCGTAAATCGTTTATTTAAAAATAAAAACTGTTAAATTAAGTCATTTTAAATATTAAACATGCTTCAAATATAACACATATTACAAAAAATGAAAATGATAAAGTGCTTAAACTGTCAAAATGTTCAAAAAATATTGTTTATTGTCATCATCGAGAAATTGCAACATTGCAGTAATGTCTTTCTTTTTAGATTCTTTTAAAGGTACGGAGTTTGGAAGAGAAGACAGTGTAGCATTTTTGATGGTAGTGGCAGTAATGCCAGGTTTTAGGACTATACAACTTTCCCACGGTGCTAAATCACTGTAACTTTTCTTGTACATGACGGTCCCAGGGTTGTTCTTTGAAACTCGAATCCAAACAGCTGTAGAAATTCCAAGTTTGGCTGTATTCAGAAACGCGGAAAAGGCTGCATCAAAATCAAAAAACGTTTTCTCGTCACCCATGTTCAGAACTTTGTAAGGACGTGAAGGTCTCGCTGTGACTATCGCCTTCATAACATCCTGCATATTAATTAGCTTGCATTGTCTTGCTCTTTTTTCGATTAAAGCAAAATCCCGATCTGAAGCTGAGAACGAATGACCTGATACAAGAAACTTATGATCAATCGTTTCAAAAACTTCATGGCAGACAAGAAAAATGTACAAGAACAAAAGCATTCTGTTTTTCAACTGACCTGCACAGTTATCACTCCAAACGCACAGATTTTTTTTGTATGTATTGAGTAGTTCACAGTTTAGTGTTTGTAAAAGGCAAGATGCCATTTGGTTGCCTCCTCTTCCTGATTGCCCCTCATGCCAATTACACATCAATCCATCATCTGTATCAGCCACGTGAATACCAAAGTTGTAACCAGATATTTGGCGGGAATAGTACATACTACTGTGAGTTAGTTTGGGTAACGAAAAAACTTTCTGCAAATCCATTGTTATGGTGCACGTGTCACTTACTGGCAAAGTGCTTCGTATAAAGTCGCTTTTTATAGATGCGAAAACAGCTTCTACTTGGCGGTGATGTAACTCTAGTTTTGTTGTCCCTGTTTTCTTGGTTGCTGGGTCAGACCTTTTGGTTGATATGCTCAGTTGATCGCATGTTTTGCAAGTATCCACTCGTGGTCGACGGAAGGATAGGTTCGGAAAATCCTTCAAAAAAACACTTCGGTAAAACTTGTGTGAAATATGAGTACAAGGATTCTTTTCTTGAAATGCCCTGAAAAGCCTATGCACATTCAGATCAGAGCTCAAATACTCTTTGTCCGACTTAAGTCGGTTGTAATGACTGACATCTCTAGGGAAGCTATTAATATGTTGTTTCACTAAACGACGATCATGGACAGTGAATTTAAACATTTTTGCACCACCTCGCTTGTCTGTGTAAGTGTAATCCCCACTTTTTTTCTTCTTGACAATGGTTGTAATCCTTTGGGGATTAACAGCAAAAATCTTCATGAATGTCTGTTTACAAACTTTTTGTAAACCTCCCTTACCATCAGGAACAGTGTAACTCATAGTGCATTGGCGTCGGCTCTCTGAATCATCATCGTAAGTACCATGACGACGTCGTGTCACCGGAAGTATCTGAATCAGTCCCATAAGATAACTACCCTGTTCATTTAAATCCAGTGAATAGTAGGACTCATGGAGTTGCATCTTCTCTATTCCAGTTAGTTCCTTACAATAGCTGTTCTTACATTTGCATTCAACCTGAAAACAAAAAAAGCAAAATATAAGGTTACATTGCAAATATTGGTTTTTGTTGCTAACGTCATTATTGCACACATACTCGAAAATAAAAATTAATACTAACCTCGTTTTTAGGTTTACGTCTTGCCGGAATTAGTTTTTTAAATTTATCGGTAGTGTACGAATTTCCACTAACTCGTGCCTCACTCTGTATTTTTCTCTTACGTTTTTTGTTTTAACTGTTTCATCACGACGAAATGCTTGTTCATTCATTATTTCATGCAAAATAGGTAGCCTAAGAGCTGTGAGACATTTTTGAGTAGGTATTTTAGGCAACCTGAAATTTTTTCAGGTGACTCTTCCATGATAGCCTAATACAAAAATGCCGGTCTGGCTGGAGGGTAGCGGTTATTTTCCCCAAAAATACCCCCAAAGTTAAAAAAAGGGTAAACGTTGTTATTACAAAAAATATCATTGACGTGACTTAAAGTAAATTTAACTATTCAAATATAAAGAAAATAAACAGGCCAGGCGATTTGAGGGCGATTTTAACTCTGCAAGATACTGGCATGGGCGCCCCAGGATTATTTTCAGGGGGTGCATCTGAACTTCAGAAGATTTCATCTGAATCGGTACATACTATTAACGAGTATAAAATATACAACTATACATGCATAGCTATGATGTACATTCCTTCCGGACAGGGAGGTGCAATTGTTATTTTGACAGGGTATTTTTTAATACTAAAAATAAATATTCTAAAAAGACAGGTTTTTGGTGAAATTTTTCAACTGCTAGGTGATTAAACAAATTACGCGAGCATGTAAATGAAAAGCACTATAGGTAAGCAGCAGTGTGAGAAAGAGCGTATACCGATAGCTGTTTGCGTCCTATATTGTAGCTGAGCGAGTCCGTTCGCTCGAGAAAAATCACGCGACCTGGCGATACCCATGTTGTTGTGCCTCGAAACGTTAGAGTAATTATTATATATTATAGTTTTTTAAGTAACTTTTTATTAATTAAAGGAAAATAATACGTACTATACAATAGATTTTGCAAATATGGCAAAAAAAACAAATTTATTATTATAAATATATAGGTAGAGAAGCAGAAAACTATAAACTAAATTAATTATGTGTCCGAATCTTGTACTACTTCTTCAAACTCCTCATCTAAGCTTGAATATTCATTATCTTCTTCTTCGTCAGACTCCTCTCGAGACTCAGATTCCTCTTCTACATGATCTGTAATATATATTTAGAATATATATTTAGAATTAATTAAAAATTAATTAGTGATTAATTAATTGAGTTGCTACGTATTCTCTCTCCTTTTATACGAAGTCGAAGCCTGGACAATCACGGGCGCATCTGAAAAAAGGCTTGAAATTGTTGAGATATGGTGTTATCGAATAATATAAAAAATATCATGGACACAACACGTAACAAACACAGAAACATTAAGAAAGATGAAAAAGGAAAAATAAATACTCAACACTATGAAGAAAAGGAAAATGAGCTACTTTGGTCATATACTAAGAAATAAAAAACGTGATGTGATTGGTTATATAAGGAAAAGTGTTAGAAAAAAGAGAACCGGGAAGACGATGCATATCCTGGTTGAAAATTTTAAAGTAGTGGTGTGTTAAAAACAACAATAGAACTCTTCAGAATCGCTGCAGAGAGAATAAAATGGGCCGTGATGATCGCCAGTGGCATGAAAGGATGAGGCACACGAAGAAGCAGAAAATTGAGTTAACTAAAAAAAAGATTTCTGTTATAAAAAGAACATGTATGTAAGCTTACCCTCAGCAATATACCTGAAATTCTCTTTGGTTCGCTGATGAACTATAGCAATCATAAACTGATTGAGGCAAACAATCTCGTACATAAAGACGGCTCTAATTCCGTATGTAGCTTCGTTATATTTATGTATATTTTAAAATTTCCAGTACCATACTCAATAAAAATCTCTAGATCGTCACTTTAGAGATTATCCATGTTTCCAAGCTCAATTATCAAAACATCTGTATCCGAAGTTTTAATAAGAATATTGGTCTTTGCTAATGTATTAAGCTTACATACGTGATGAACTATCTTCGTGTCGGCTTCTTTGTGATTTTCGCAGGTCATGTTATCGTCGATCGACATTTCTATACCATCAGTATTTACAACATACGAATCACATAAATCATAATTTAAATTTATTAATAAATTACCAATAAAAGGCACCATCTCCTCTGTAGACCAATGTTCAATTAAAAATTTAACTACTTAAATTTAATATTTTTTAATTCCTTGGCAAAATCTGTTAGTATCCATCCATTTCCGTTAGATGTTGAAGAATTACCTATAGCCCTTTTCATTCACATGCACGCGTTATTTGTTTCACCTGGCAGTTAGAAAATTACACCAAAAAGAACCTGTCTTTTTTAGAATATTTATTTTTAATATTAAAAAATACCCTGTAAAAATAACAATTGCACCTCCCTGTCCGGAAGAAATGTACATAGCTATGCATGTGTATAGTTGTATATTTTATACTCGTTAATAGTATGTACAGATCCAGATGAAATCTTCTGAAGTTCAGTTCAGATGCACCCCCTGAAAATAATCCTGGGGCGCCCATGCAAGTATCTTGCAGAGTTAAAATCGTCCTCAAATCGCCTGGCCTGTTTATTTTCTTCATATTTAAATATTTAAATTTAGTTTAAAGTCACGCCAATGATATTTTTTGTAATATCAATGTTTACCCTTTTTTTAACTTTGGGGGGGATTTTTGGGGAAAATAACCGCTACCCTCCAGCCAGACCGGCATTTTTGTATTAGGCTATCATGGAAGAGTCACCTGAAAAAATTTCAGGTTGCCTAAAATACCTACTCAAAAATGTCTCACAGCTCTCGGACCAAGGAATTTTAACCTTAAAACGACACGTTCCCGAACGTTTATAAGCAACTACTGACATGGAACAATACTAATAAAGAAGCATGGCACTTAGAACAGTTTGGCCGGACACGTCCGAAGGACATACCGCTAGCTTGATCATGCAGTCAATTTTTAAATTAGGTAACAGTAGAATAGGGACTTAAATCACAGTGGGGCTATTGGCGATGGCACATAGAACACTTTGAGTGGAAAAAGTGATTTTTTGATTTTTTTGGCACTTAGATCACTTTGCCCCGTCACTCTACATATCATTAACAAAGATGTTAAAAAGAAGAGGTGAGGTATGACCACCCTGAGGAACTCCAGAGCTTACTTTATTTCATCGGAGAGATGACTACCAATCTTCACCCTTTGACTGCGACCCGTTAAGTAATTTTTTATCCACTCCACAAATCCAGCATAAAAACCAAACAAGACCAACTTACACAAAGAACTTGATGATCCACACGATCAAAGGCCTTCGAGAAATCTGTGTATATTGCATCGATTTGCTTACGATCCTCGATCTGAGCAATAAGGTCAGACTGATAGCATACCAAATTTGTCGCAGTGGACTTATTTTTGCAAAAACCATGTAGTGACTCAGATAGTAAATTTCGACAAGACCAAGAAAGCTGCTTAGCTACAAGGCAGTCAAACAGCAGTAGGAATAGCAGATTGGATGCAGATACCACGGTAATTTTCAACATTATCCTTCAGACCACTCTTAAATACAGGTACAATATGGTTCCTTCCAGGCCATCGGAAACGTCGAAGTTTCCAAGGATTTATTAAATAATAAAAATAATGGCACAACAATCGTACAAACACACTTTTTCAGCAGGAAATTTGGGACGCCATCTGGACCAGTAGTGAGCTTATTGGGAATCGAGCTAATACAATTAAAAATATCAGTAACAGAAATAGGATGTGTATGAATGCTTACATTTGAGTTTTTAATTTCGGAAATTGTAGGCAATTGAGAGTGACTGTTGTTAGGTATGTACACTATCTGAAAGAAATTCATAAACAACTTGGCTATATCTAGACCATTACAAGCTGTATGTTCCTGGTAAAATAAGGAATTAGATAAATGATGACCTGACCTTTTGTCATTAACATACTTCCAAAAGGATTTAGGATTATTAATTAGGTTTGACTTAGTCCCTCTAATATAGTTGTTAAAACATATTTCAGATAAACGTTTACATTCAGCTCGAAGACGTGAAAACTTCATATACTCAGTGTCAGAATGATTTTTAAGATAAAGAAGGTGCGCATACCTTTTCTCCCTTGTTAATTTTCTTAGGTCTGAGGAGAACCATTTAGGAAAGGTAGATGTTCTATATTTTTTCAGAGGAATAAAGAGAGAAATCCCTGTTAAAAGGATATCATAGAAGAGACTTGTTGCATCATCAACGTTATTATCCAAACACCCATCCCAGTTAATGAATGAAAGAAAGTTATTCAGTTCAAAATAATTACCGTTCCTAAAATCATAAAAAAATCTTCATAAATCAATTTTATAGTTTTAGTGTCATTTAAGTTGAGAGCTATGGAACATTCTGATAGGGGAGCCCAAGCGGGGATTTTTGCAGTTACTCGAGCGCGTCAGATTATCATATGGGGAGAAACCTGGTACCCTGCAGATGTACCTTTACCATATATTGGCTCTTAACACAGGGGAGTTCGTTAAGGGGGGCCCAAAAAAAATCTATCCTTAAAAAAACTCGCAATTTGTCAGATTAAGTACATGCAAAAGAGTGTATATTTCGAAAATCTGACGATTTGGGCCGGGCGTAAGGAAGTGGGTGAGTCCCAAAAAAGCGAATATTTCGCGAAATAAATGACACATCGAAAAACGAAAAAATATGTGCTTAATATTTTTTTAAAATCTATCGAATGATACCGAACACGACTTCCCACGGAGAGGGGTGGGGGGTAAATTTAATATTTTAAATACGAATCCCACGATATTTCGCGAAATGAACATCAGATCGAAAAACTGTAAAATACACTTATTCAATATTTTTGAAAAATTTATCGAATGACACCAAACACGATCCCTTAAAGGGGTGGGGTGAGGGGTTACTTTAAAATATTAAATAGGAGCCCCCATTTTTTATTGCAGATTTGGAGTCCTCATGTAAAAATAAGAAACTTTTATTTTCGAATTATGGATAGGTGGCGTTATAATCGGAAAAAACTATTGTTGGAAATGGAAAATTAAATTAAAAAATGGCAAGCGCCCACTAAAATGGAAAACTTTACTTAACTTTTTTTGGTTTTAGGACCTACTCTTCGCAACCCAATAGGTCCCCATAACGCTCGAGTGACTGCACATTTAGCATACTTTGCTCCCCTACCATCATATCCTAAATGGTGTAAAGTTGGATCAAGAAGTGGATCTCCCGCTTTGATGACATTCAGTTCCCTAACGTTAGAAAAAACTAAATCTAAAAATACATTACGATTGTTAGGGATATTGTTATTTTGGAAGAATTTCAAATAACCAAAAGCTTGTGCTACATCCACCGCAGGATCTCCACCAGGACAATTGACCAACACACCATACTCATCATTGCAAAACTAAGCTCTCAGCAGTTTGACAATGCTTCGAGTAAATTTCACGTGGAGACTGTGGGGAATGTAAACACCATCAATCACAAACTCCGTGTTATCGCACTGGCATAATATGTATAATTGTTCAACTCGAACTTCATCAATCGAAATACGCTTAGATTGAATTCTGTTATTAATAAAGATTATTACTCCACCACCACTCTGCTTTGCACTAGTCATTTGGTAGCGATCACACCTGTAGATACTGAAACCCTTACAATTAACCTTAGCATCAGCAATGCTAGCATCCAGATTGCTCTCGACCATAATAATAATGTCATAGGGACAGCATGAAATATTTTTAATGACATCCAACATTTTGCAACGTAGGCCATCAACATTTTGATAATAGACCATTAATGGAAGAGAAGCTAGTTTTTTGGTTTAACTTCCAACACTACAGGAACCCCATTTCTATACCTAATAACTAAGTTGTCCTCACCCGCAGATTTTCTTTCTTCTAAATTCTTTTTGGCAGCCATATATGCATCTTGTTGCTATCATAGAGATCATTGGCTATTCTTATATTAGAGTTCCGCAACTTATTTCCAGATTTCAAAGCAGTCTTCACTATATCACGACTATTACATATTACCTTCAGTGGTCTCCCTTTTGCACTATTCTCTAACCTCTTCCCAACACGTATTACTTTATTTACCGACTCCATATTGATCTCCAACTTAGTAAATAACTTATTGACTTTTCTTGTAGTATATTGACTTATCATGTAGTATACGGTTATTAAGATTCTGAGAATCAGATTCTGGCACGTTGAATAGCATCAGATTTTGTGACCTTATAATTCTTTGATTTGACTCGAACAAAATAGTTTCCGTGGAAATGGCTGTCGGCATTTTCTCCAACTTTTGCACCTTTTCTTTTAATGATCTAATTTCATCCTCTAAAGCAGTTATCTTCCTAACCATGATAGGTACACTCTTGAATGCAGAACGACACTGTACAAAGAAATGCATGAGTAATCTTTTTTGCAGGGTCACTGCTCTGGCTTCTGTTGCAGTTAATCCAGAGCAACTCTCCTGAAAATGTGTACGTACACGACAACTATCACAAGCTATGGATTGTTTCTCGTCATCACCAAGCTCCAAGGAGCACACATTACAAGATCCATTAATATTCATTAAATTTAACTAATCCAATAAAAACGTTCAAATCTTATTATTAATTGTCGGCAAACTAATGTAGGCACGCCACTGGTAGAAAGTATAAGCTGGACTGACCTTGAATTTAATTAAATTCCCTGGTAATTGCTTTTGAGGAAAAAAACAAACAATAAAACCAATACTGCACAATTGTCACCAATATCTTGATATGGAAATACTTATTTTCAACAACAACTACCAACAGTAAAAGTAAATTTTTCTTGATGGACAGGTATACTTTTCAACAATTAATTCAAAATTTAAACCACTAGATTTACCAAAACTTGAAGCACATTATTGCTATCTTCTTGTTAGTTTTAACCTTGATAACACCTTGATAATATAACTAACACTGCTCAATTGTTGATTATTTTTGGAATTAAAAAATTGTGCAACAGAAGAACTTGTTACATTAGAAAGTCTCCATCGAAATTCAAGAGGTAAAAATATATTTTTACAACTATTAGATTTTTTCAATCTACTATCTCAAGTGTGAAAAATTAAAAACTAATACAACTCAAGGTGCAAAGAGCATGACGGGTCACAATACTGATTTGATACGCATGATTAATAAAAAAAATGAATGAATTAAATATTACACAATCTCCTCTCTACAACTTCATTAATATGCACTTTGCGCAAAAGTTGTAAATTTTAAAAATGTTATGAATTTGTAGTAAAAAAATTTTTTCGCAAAAATAGTATGAACCATTCAACACCCCGGACTTTCTTAAATGAAATTGACGCAGAGTGTGAAGATCATTTGTTTTTCTGAAGATGGCTCAACCGTCCAGCCGTGGAAAGTTTTAAAAATATTTTTAGCAAAGTTGATAGGGACAATCGGGGGAAATGGAAACGATTTTTGCAGACTTTTCTTTAAAATTATCTAGAAAAAATATAAATGAAAATTTTAAGTTCTCCTGTATACGACTGATACTTCTAAGCTTATTTTGTTAGAATATACACAAAAAGACACAACAATTTTTCTTAAAGCCAGACTAGGAATTTTTTTAGATTGTTTCCATTTACCCCATGAATGTTTTCATTTACCCGTAATATTGGGGTAAACGAAAACAACCTGTTATTTACAACGAATATCAGCTAAGCTCACTAAGAGGTAAATGGAAACATTCTTAATACATCCTTGAGTAACGATGATACAAAAATTTCCAATAAAAAAAATTTATTTATGAAAAGTACAAAAAATAACAGAAAAGAGAATTATTAAATTTAAGAAATAAATGTGAATAAAACCTAAGTAGCTAACTTTAGTACATTTTAAGACATTTAGTAATAAACATATGAAAATAAGTATCTAGCAACAACGGTAATCTGAAATATTTGGGAAAACATATCGACCACGCATAATATTTGACGGTTTTATTATAGCTAACATTTGGTCAAAATTAATCACTTGCTTATATTCTACCACGGGAAATATGTAGGTGTCAGTAGTTTTACTGGATTTTCTAAAAAATTTTGCTGAAATGTTAATATCCAAGTCGACTACTTCGGCAACAAAATTTTTCTTGATTTGTTTTTTAGTGCCGAGATTGTAAATAAATTTCACAATTATAAAGTATCCAACTTTCACTTGTATTTTTTCACGCAATTTTGCAAGTGGCATGTTCATCTCTGTTTCGTCCGAGCTCTCAAGACTTTCGGCTTTGGCTTTCTTATTCTCTTGTAAAAAATGCAACTTTCTTGAATCCTCCTCTGAACTCTGTTCGGTGTCTGAATTGACAAACTTAGAATCAGTTTGAAGGATCCGAACTAAATCCAGATTCATCAGTATTAAATGTAAATGATGGTAGGATATTGTAAGTTGAAACTACTTCTTCCAATTTATCAAAGAAGTCATAAACTATCTCTGGGTTTCTTGCTAACATCCTTGACTTTTGGAGATGTTCAGCTTTCTTTAAGGTTAACCTGGGATGGCGGGACATGAACCCAATATACCAATCGTGTCCAGGTTTTCCATCCTTAAAGCTCGTTTTTATATGATTTTGTAACACGTAACTCTGCACTAATTGAAGCAATTCATCTTTTGAACAAGGATAGTCCATTTTCGGTCGTTCCATGAGACATTGAGCAATATCATGTTCCGCTTCAGGTGTGAAAATGGGATTTCTTCCACCACCTAGTTTTCCTTCAGCAATTTTACGACCTTTAATTCTATTGAAGATGTTAGAAATTGGTATTCCATAAAGAGCAGAAGCTTGCCGATATGTTAAATTATTGGTTGAAACGTCAGCAACTGCTTTTCGTAAGTCTTCTGCTGAATATGGCCGCGCCGATCTCTTTCTAACGTAAGTTCGTGGCATCTGAAACAATTTACAGTTACAACAAATTGTTTGGGGTAAAAGGAAACATATTTTCTTTTACCCCAAACATGTGTTTCCATTTACCCCGAACGTATTATTTAGATGGGGTAAATGGAAACACTTCCTAGTTCCCAAACGAACAATATTATTTAGCTAACCTTAAAAACAACATCTAAACATATCATTTGTTTACCATGATACATGCTAAGACTAACAGTATAAACATATTTAATAATGAAAACGAGATTATTTTATTCCATTGCTTGGTTTGCTCGTCAAATTATATGGTAGTAAATAATTTAAATTAGCTTACCTTCGCATTAATCGTTCACCGCCATGAAATATTATATAGAATGTTAGGAGCAGTGTTGCCGCTACAACTAACAGACAAACTGCACATTAATAAGCGGGATGTTTGAATACAGAGTTTAAGCTGTTTTCACTTACCCCTAGTTTCCATTTACCCTGATTGACCCTAGGTGAGATTCAAAGGTTTTTCACAGAAAAAGGAAATAAGTTACCAGAATTATCGAAATTTTTAACAATATTTATACTCGTATATGAAACAATAATGAAACAATAAAATATATAAAAACATTGTCGTACATGCAAAATCAAAGATTTTCATTTTCATGTAGAAACATTATCATTTCCACATTTTCTCCGGTCAATCGATTTCTTCTGTCAGAAATTAATTGACCAGCCGTTGAAAATACCCTCTCTGATGGTACTGAGGTTGACATTATGCATAAATATTTTTTCGTCAATTGCGCTAAATGCGGATATAAGAAAGCTCTGGTTTTCCACCATTCCAGAGGGGTTTCTTTTCTAGGAATTAGACTTTCCGCTAAATATGCCCTTACTTCGATGATTGCTGCTGCTTTTGAGTCGATGTCTTTTGGTGTCTCTACGGCCTTATGAAAGCCTTCCCAAACTAAATTTTGGTCGTCATTTGCGGCCGTTTCTTCTCCGGTATTCAGTTCGTCATTGTCATGGTCATGAATAATATCTTCCGACCATCGCGCGTCGTTCCGAGATTATTAGTTTAGCTACCTCATGTTGATTATGCTCTTTTGTACTATTGGAGTTATAGTCTGAATCAAACACTTTGGTTTTGAACCTTAGATCCAAAAAAGCACATCTTGCCATTCAAGTTTTTGATTCAGCAGAACTGAATCTTGTCCCTATCTCTTTTTCGTAATGATAGATAAGATTTTTAATGTTGTCACTTGTTGTACTCTGTTCAATTTTATGGACAGCTGAAAGCAAGCCCTTTACAATGACAATTAACTTCGATAAGGTTACATTTTGTTCTGCACTCATCTCTGTAGTGAGCTGTTCAAATGGCTTTAAAACGCAACACATTTCGTTTAAAGCGACCCATTCGGATTCCGTCAACAATTCTACAGGAATCTGCAGAATTCCTATAGTTGCAGTTAGAGGCTCGCGAACTTTTAGAAAACGCTCAATCATAAAATATGTAGAGTTCCATCTGGTCGCTACATCGTTTTTTAATTTTAATGATCTTTGACCCTCATTCATCTGACCTTGCATAGCCTTAAATTTACTGTTATTTTTTGTACCTCTATGAAAGTACTCTACTATCGCCTTAACTTTTTTTCGTAATGGGGACACATCAGATATTTCTAACCCACTTTGAACAATTAAATTAATTGTGTGAGCAAAACATCCAATGTGACTCCACTCAGTCAACTTTATTGCTGCCTTGATATTTGAAGCATTATCTGAAGTTACCGTGAAGACTTTTTCTAAGATATCCCATTCATTCACAACACTGTATAAATCATCTTTTAAATGTTGCGCGGTTTTACTATCATCAAACTGATGACATTTTAATAAAGTGGAATAAAGCGTCCAATCTTTTGTAATGAAATGGACTGTATAAGCTAAATAACTCGTTTGACTGTGTTGAGCAGTCCAACCATCGGTGGTAATGGAAACTTAACTAGCAGTGGACAACAAACCTTTCAACTTTTCAGTTTTTTGGCTGAATTTTTGGGGCAAAAATGAATAGGTGACTGGGAATGACATAAGATCGTTCAACGCCCGCCATTAGGTCCCTGTATCAGGGACAATTATATCAGGGAAATCATGTATAATTATATTTAAAATTAAGTCATTGAGTTCTTGCTGTCGTCGTAGTTAACAAGGTCTATTTAGGTGACTTAATATTGATGTTTGAGAGGGTTGTTTTAATTTTTTAGACGACAAAGGCAATGCAGATTCAGATACACTTGTTAGCGTCGTAATCTGACTTGAAGTTGAAGCAATGGATTGAGCATCTTCATCATCATTTGGCTCTACAAGTAAAAAATGTCGATTAGCCGTCATCGAAAAAAATCGATTAATACTCAAGGCAAATTAGAAAAAAACAAGGAAAAGTTATTTAGTAGTTATTGGATTGCTGAAATCGAATCTTAAGATTGCATCAGTTATATAAGTTTACAGAGCTATCAGAAAGGGTGCTATTTTGTTTATTGACAAGTTAGCCTCCAAAATCTTCTATTTTTCAATTATTAATAATAATAATATACGTTTATGCAAATCAATAGTTATTACAATAATTTACAATTTCAGTTTACTTACACTAAAATAAACGTAGAGAAAAGTCTTAAAAGCATAAACATGCTTGTTGACTTAATCTGTCTAATATTTACAGGTTGATGTTTATTGTTTTTTTTTACAAATCATTATTTTATTTTATTTTTACAGTTTCTAATCTAATTTCTGTTTTTTTTATCCAGTATAATTTAAATTTATTAAATTGTTACACAACTCCCTTTTCTCTTCTACCCAAGCAGTATCTAATTTTTTATACAAATAAAAATTTTTGACATTTTTAAAATTTATGGGCAATTAGTTGTATATTCTTGGAGCCAAATATTTAATTGACCGTTGCGTGATTGTTTTTAAAGTGTGAATACATTCGACATTCAATTTTCTTCTTGTTTCATAATTTGACACTTTTACTTTAAGAGGAGTTTTATCTTATGGATATTTTTAAGTAGCTCTAAGCAGTACAATTGCCGAACATTTCATGAAACCTGAGTTTCATGAAAAAGTTGGTCCGAGGGATATGTTTTTCGTTTTCCATATATTAGTTTAAGAAACCATTTCTGAGTATTTTGAAGG